>NW_022111358.1:30816204-30825923 GCF_000313985.2 Echinops telfairi | reverse complement strand
GTTTCCTGAGGGCGCTCAAAGACTGCAGCCTTCTGTTGGGATGACACTTCAGCATCAAGAAAAAAGATGCCGATAACTGGACTCATAAGTAACATCTGTTAACCAGAGGAAAGCTTGAAGTGGGCAGTGGTTTTCTTTGACCAGGATCCACAATCAACACTCACGGAAGCAGCAGTCAAGAAATCAAATGAATACTGTATTGGGCAAATCTGATGCAAAAGACCTCCTTAGAGTGCTAACAAGCAAAGATGTCAATTCAAGGACTAAGGTGCACCTGACTTAACACATGTTGTTGTTGTTGTTGTTGTTTGCCGATGAGTCAGTCTGACTCACAGCAACCCTGTGCACAACAGAACAAGATAGGGTCCGACGCCAGCCTCACACTTGTTCGCAGATGTGTGCCCACTGCTGCCACCACTGTGTCCATCCTTCTCATGGAGGGTCTTCCTCTCGTTCGGTAACCCCTCCACCCCCATTACCAAGCTTCCCTAGGGATGGTCTCTCCCGACCACATCTCCAGAGTATCTCAGATGAAAGCTCACCCTCCTTGCCCCCAAGAAGCACTCGGGCCGTACTTCTCCCAAGACAGATAGGTTTCTCCTTTTGACAGTCCAGGGTGTTTTCGATATTCTTCGCCAGAAAGATCATTTAAACTTGTCGATTCTTCTTCCGTCGTCCTTATTCCATGGCCAACCTTCACCTGTAAATGAGGCCACTGAAAATACCCAGGCTTGGGTCAGGTACGCCTTAGCTTTCAAAGTAATACCCTGGCTTTCCAACACTGTAAAGAGGTCTCGTGCAGCAGATGGACCCACTGCATTATGTCCTTTGATCCCTTGACTGCTGCTTCCACGAGCGTTGATTTGTGGATCCAGGCGAGACAGAATGCTTGACAACTTCCATCGCTTCTCCATTTTTCATGAAGCTACCGATTGGTTCAGTCGTGAGGGTTTGGGTCTTCCTTACATGGAGTTGCCCTCCTCACTGAAGGCTGCCGTCCTGGACCTTCATCAGCAAGTGCATCGAGTCCTCCTCGCCGTCAGGGAGCAAGGTGGTGTCGTCTGCACGCCGCACGGTGGTCATAAGCCTTCCTCCAATCTGATGCCACATTCTTCTACGAGGCAGACCTGAGTCGTGGTTTTCAATCACTTCATCCTTATTCAAAAGCTGGGCACTGACGAAGGCCCACCAAAGAAGAACGATGCCTTCACATTATGGCGAATATTGAGGATACGGTGGATTGCCCGAAGAACAGACAAGTCTGTCTTAGAGGAACCACAGGCAGAGAGTTCCTTAGACGCGAAGCTGGCAAGACTGTGTCGCACATGCTCTGGTCATGTCCCAGGCGAGACTGGTCCCTGGAGAAGGACGTTGTGCTCGGTAAACCAGAGAGGGTCAGCAGAAGAGGAAAACCCTTAATGAGATTACTTGACAGAGTGACGTTGTAACCGCAGCATTGGGCTCAAAAACAACAAAGATTTGGACGGTGGCACAGGGTGGGGTCACGAGGAGCTGGACCAGCTGGATGACCCTAACAAACACCAACAGGGGCTGTGGTGGACGGTGGGTGAGGAGGCCTCTGCTCCATAGCCTCCACCTGCTACTCCCTGCTAAGAACCCGGGCTCTAGCAACACCAAGCCAGGCTCTGCGGTTTCTCAGCTACATTTCTTTACTTAGTCCCTTCTGTTTGAAATGTCCTCCCAGAACTGGACGCCTCGCCCTGGACACCTGGGCATTCTGGGAGCATGTAAAGGCCCGCCCCAAAGGAACAAAGAGGTAGCTCTAACACGGAGCTATGACCCAACTAGTTCTCGCCAGTAGGCTGCTGCCTGACATCAGGGGGCCACAGAAGCCAGTTTCCCAAATCAATAGAAAAGAATCCTTTCAGCGTGAGAATTGCTCCAATCGCTCAGTTACTAAGTCCCTTGAGTAGACTCTGATCATGAAACTAAAGGTGCACACGCACACAGCAGTCAAGCGCTTTTCTGGAGTCTCCTGAGCAAACCCTGCACCCCTACTTGCCAGCATTGGCTTGGCGTGACCGGTGTTGGGTGGAAAGTAGCTGGGCCCAGCTGCTCTTCAAGTTGAGAGAAATCCTCCCCTGTGTGAGGGAAGCAAGGCCACCCGGCGTGAGCCAGGGACTGTGACTGGAGCCACCCAAACAGCAAAGCATTCCCTGACAGTCACTTTTCAAGAATGGGGTTTCTCCATCCCTGAGAGAGCATCCAGGACAGGTGAGTGTCTCGCTGCCCTTCCAAGAGATGAAGTAGGGAGAGAGCCCGGCTCCAAGGGCCAGGACCCAGGGGCGGCTCCCAAGGCCCCTTGGCGTAGAAGGGCTCTGACTCATGTACAGGGTTTGCTTTTCTGTCGGACCTTAAAGAACAGAAATAAATTTTCTTATAGTTGATGAGGCTAGAAGTCTGAATTCTGGGCACCAGTTTCAGGAAACATGTCTCTCTGTCCAACCTGCGGGGAAGCTCCTTGTCTCAGCTTCCCTAAGTCTCCTTGTCGGTGTTCCTTGGAAATCTCCGGGCAGCATCGACCTTGTGCTGGCTTCTCAGGGTCTCATCTATTTCCTTTCTTATATCTCAAAGCAAGTGTGATCGTGCAGGAACAAATCACCCACACACGTGGAGTACTATGCAATGGCAGGGAGTAGCAGCGAGACTGAAATACCTCAGAACGTGGATGAACCAGGAGGGCACAATGCGTAGCGCGACAAGTCCATCGAGGAAGGGCAGATATTGTCTGATGCCACTGTACTTGAAAATCAAGGCAAGATTCAGGCTAAAGGAATCATTACTGGATGGCTACCAGAGGTGGGCTGGGAAAGGGAGTAAATCAGTAACCAGGGGGTAGACGCGTATTAACTTGGCCCAAAAGGAGGCCATACATAATAAGAAGCAGATCAGCCCAAAATGGTTGTGGTTGTTACAGAACCTGTTGCCAATTCGAGGCTTAAGAGTGAAGGGGTGGAGTTTAGCCTGTCAATCAGATCACAGCTTGATGACCTCATTTGGAGGCCCTAAGGAGATAAATAGCTCACTGGAGGTGGGACATGAGCTCACTCCCTGTGAGACATTCCTGACGAGAAGCCACATGGACCTACCCTGCTGCAGCCAGAGCCCTGGGAGCTGGAGGAGCCACATGGAGACCCACGCCAGTGCTGAGATGCTTACAACGCCACTGGATCCACAAGACTTCCCACCCGCTGGCCTGCGATCTTCCTGCATTCAGCGTCATTGCATGTGTTGTATGAGTCTGAAGAGGACTTTATAGACTGGTATCAGACTTATGGACTTGATCTGGACTGGTTCCCTCTGGTAACAGGTCAAGAGTGCATGCCCTGAAGGCTCACCATCTAGGTTTCTAAGGAGCCATTCTAACTGTCCTTTGTCTACAATGGATGTGTGTCTGTCTGTCTGTCTGTCTGGCAGTCCCCAGTATAGGCAATGTTCTTCTGCGGCACCGTTGACTCAGTGGAATTCCTTCCTCTCCGGTCTGCTTTGTGCAATATCCCGTTCACACGTGCGTAGGAGGCCGTCGAAGAGATCCTGGCTTGGATCAGGTGCCCCTGATCAAGGATCAAGGTGACATCTTCGCTCTCTTTGCACGTGAAGCCCACAAGAGGCATCTCAGGGCAATGCCTTCTCACCCGTGTCCTTTGCTGATGCCACCACCGTCCCATGAGGGTGCCTCCTCATCTCGGGCACTCCTTTCCAGCCATCACCACAGTCGCCAGATTTAGAATCCGCGCATGTGTTGGTTGTTTATCCCTTGCGGTCAGCTTTCCACGTTGGCAGGGAGAGGGGGAACGGTGTCGTGTGGGGTTAAGGGTACGAGGGAACCCCACAAAACATCGCAGGTTCGGTAGGCGCAATTGTACAGCGATAATAAGTAGAGATTATAGTAAAGTCATAGAGAGCATGAGAGTTAAAGGATGGAGTCAAGTAATGGAGTCAGACACAATTCATGGTAGCATCGCTCACCTCAGCTAGGCTTGATGGTCCTCGTGGAGGGAGGGGGCTTAGCCGTCAGAGAAGAAGCCGCTGCTTCGTCCTCCTTAGTCACCTTCTCCAGCCGCCCTCTTGAGAACCAGGGAGCCTCCTTATTTATTGCTAACCACGCATCATAGAGTCATACATCACAGAAAGGGGCAATACAATTCATTCTAGAACAAGTTTGATCACTCTAACGTCTCACATAATAAAACAGACAATTACTATTCTGGGAGGCAGGCAAGTTCCCTGGTAGCGGACAATAACCTGAGTCACCGGGAGGGGTTGTAACATAGGCAATACAAGCAATAGGAGGGGGATGACCTAAGGGTGAATGTGCAATAGTAAGAGGAGGGAATAGCGGGGCATGTGTGGCAAGATAGTAGCCTAAGCTTAGTCATCTTAGAGTGGTCCCAGGCTTGCCTATGGGCACTGCTTCGAGGGAACAATAACAGAAAGGAATGGGCCTTATTTAGGGTGAGTCAGACTAATAGTCTAGCCACTATAGATGGCTGATGTTAAGGAGAATAACCTCTGACCTACTTTCGCTGCCTAAACAAGTCATTCTCAAGCAGCTAAGTCTGGTATATATTTTGGGGAGACAACTTAAGAGAAATCCTTCTGTTCCCCACAGTGTCGCTACTGTTTATTTTATTCCCAGTTCTCAGCATGGTACCTGGCACATAGGAAGTGCTCAGCAGATACTTTTTGAAGGAAGGCATTCTTATATTAGTGCTGTCTCGCCTGGCTTCTCAGCTCAGAGTGCTTAGTCCTAGAGACAGGGGCCATGTTGGGGAACTCGGGCCCAGAAGCCATGGGACTGCTGGCTTGATGGTGCCATCAGGTCTGGAGCTCCATGGCCCTGCCCACGAGAGGGGTGCTGGGCACCCACCCTGTTTCTGTGCCCCCGAGGATCTTTCTCTGGTCTTAGCCATGGGACCAAGACACCCTGCCCACCGTCCCCACACCCCTCTCCTGACCCCTGGCTCAAGTCTGAATGGCTTCATCCTTTGGGGCTGTGCTGCCTGACCATGGACAGTAGCAGCAGTCACAAGGGTGCCTGATAGGGGACTTGGCCTCATGTGCTTCTCTGAGGGTGACACTTAATAGCTTCAAGGTGACATCAGGGTTGGGACTAATATCTGACTGAACAGAGAGAGACATGACCTAACGCTTCTCTCGCCATGGGCCTGGCTGCGAGCACTGCTCTTGCTTGATTCATTTCCGAACTGAAGCTGCTGGCTCAGGGTCCAGCCTGTCCCCAGGGCTGAGGCCCACGGCTGGGCGTACCTCCAGCTCTATTGGGAACGGAGAGGGCTCCGGCAGGCGCTGAGAGCCTCCTGCAAGGCGTCCGCCATTCAGTCTGGGTTCATCTTAGCGAGAGCCCGACGGCTGGTCTGATGAGCTGTTCAGCAGACAGACCCGGCGTTGAGGAAATCCAGGAGGGCCAGGACACAGTCTCTAAAGAATTCTTCATGGTGCAAAAGAAAATCCACATGGGCTTCCAGCAAGCTGCAGGCTTCCCCGGTGCCTACAACGGTTGTATTTGTGTGTTTTGTTTTTAAGATATGATTTAAAGCCATTTTCCAGGAACACAAATCCTGCCTGCAGCGCCCAGTGCACCTGGCTACAGAAGCGGCAGGCTGTGCCTGAGCTGGCTGCCTGCCTGCTGGGGACCGCGCTCTGGCCAGATCTGCGCCTTTCAGAGTGTCTGCGTTGCAGGAGGAGAAACATCTCTCTTCTCCTCATTGCCCCTCTCCAGCTCCCAGTCTCTGGCCTCCAGCCCCCCCGCCCCCAAAAGACACACACCAACACACAAACACAGCAAACACACAAGGAGACACACTCACGCAGACATGGGCTCACACAGACAGACAAACACACCAGCCCGGTTTGGACTGGATTTTCTTCTCCTGCTGGCGTCGTGGCCTATGACTTGGACTGCCGACCACAAGGTCAGTAGCTCAAAGCCATCACCCGCTGCGCAGGAGGAGCGTTCGACTCTCGTAAAGAGTTAGAGTCTAGAACTGCCCCAGGTGAGTTTCCAAGACGGTGACTGTTTCCTGGAGTAGAAAGCCCCATCTTTCTCCAGCAGAGTGGCCGGTGGCTTCAAACGGCAGACCTTTCCGCATTGCAGCCCGCTGGGAACCACTCCTCCCCCACGCTCCTTGGGAACTCACAGAGGGAGTTCGGTGCTGCCTTCCAGGGTGGCCTGACTCGGAACTGACTGGACGGCAGTGAGCTTGGTTTGTTGACAGGAAAGCTGCAGCAAGGTCAAGGAAGACCTCTTGTCCCTACAGGCAGGTCTGTTCACACACGTGCCGGCTGCCCGGCTTTCAGCAGGCCCCTTACCCTCCCTGGGCCCAAGTCCTGGCTCTGTAGCGCTGAAGCGTCACAGTACCTTACTCTGCTGCGAGCACAGCCGATGAGCGGCCGCTCGGGCAAATGTGTTACAGACGCCACGCTGCCCAGATGAGCGGTCCGGCGGTAGGGGACGCTCACGTGGGGACGCAGGCCAAAGGCTCTTCAGACTCAAACCTCCACCCACTTCCAGGCTGCGACCACCCAAGACCACCCTAGGATGGGCACGCAGCTACTAAAGCAACGTGGCTGCCGTAGATGCAGCCGCCTGCACGCTCCCCGCAAGGCAGCCCATCACTGGCTCTCAACCCCCGGGGGCCTGAGACCTCTCTTGGACGAGCCCCCGGAGGGATGCAGAATGTCCAGGCGGCGCTGGACAACATCCTCCCAGGAAATCTGAGGGGCTCAAGGGCCCCCACGTCATCACTGACCGGCCCACACTCCCTCCGTCCTCCTTCCCATAGCTCTGTAGCCACTGAAGGAATATGGTCCTACTGGACCTGCTACCCTCCCCGCCCACCCTGCACGCTGGTCTCCACACACCCTGGGAGAGGGTGGGAAGCCCCGGGTCCAACCTCAGCCGCCCTCCTCCTTCCCAGAGGCCTGGAGAGAAGCTGTTTTGAGAGCCCTTGGTGGGGGGCGGGGGATTGCAACAGAGCTTCTAAGAACCTGAAGGAGGCGTGGGGGGGGCGGGGGGGCGGTAGGGGGAGGGAAGAACTGAGCCCCCACCCGCTTAGCGGCAAGGAGGCTGGGGTCCTTTCCACTCAAGAATGTGTGGCCCCTCGGGGGGCATTCGTGCAGGATACAGCACCTTCATCCCTCAAATCCCCTCTGCGTCCTCTTTGGAGGGGATCTGGGCTGCAGGCAGGAGGGACATCAGACAGCAGTCTGACAGCAGGCCCTGTCTGGACTGTCTGTGAGATATGGGCCCCAGGGGGCTCCTTCCGAGGCCAGTTCACACCGCGGCTCCCCCCGCACACCCCACTTAGGGTTGGGAGGACACTGCTCCATTCAGGGGAATGGTAGACCCCCAGCTTTCTTCCCTCCCCTCCTCGGGGGCTCCCGGGAGCCCTGCTCCCGGGAGGCGTGAGTCCATCTGTGTAAACATGTGAGCACATGTTCCTGAGTTCTGGGCATACATGGCGGTACATGGGGCGTGGGTTTTTTCCCAGGGTGGCTTGAGATGGTTCCCTCTCTTAGCATCGCCACGTTGGACCAGGGTGAGGGCCCTCACAGGGAGAGCCTAGCCAAAATGAGGTGGAGAGTCCTGCTGGGAGGGGGGGGGCAGGCAGCGACTGAGCAGCCTGCCCGCGGCTGGCTCCCTCCGAGCAGCCACCTCACAAGGTAGGGATTGTTTGCAAGAGGAGCCCAGCTCCTGTCTCGCAGAGCCACAGCCTCCAGTGGCCTCTGAACCATTCATCTTCAGGGGAGGAAACGGGAGGCTGTTTCCACCCACCCGGCTCCTCTGTGGCCAGCCGGGTCTCCACATCTGGGCTGCAGCTGGCTGAGCTGTCATCTCACGGTGACAAGGAGACAGACACTGCTGATGGACGGTTCTGAGAAGCAGCTCGACTGTTCGGCAAGCTGGGAGCAACGAGGATTAGACCCAGTTCCCGCATCTGTAGGCTAGGGGCAGGACGAGGGCAGCCCGCCTTCTGGACGGTGTCCTGGGAGAACTGAGAACAGACGGTGTGAGGGTAGAAGTTAATCCATCGCTGAGTGGCTGGGAGACACTCCCTGTCTGCCAGGGCTATGCTGGGATTGAGACTGGGGCGAGGAGGGCGAGAAGACGGGGGATAGGTATTCTTTACATCAGAGGCAAGACTTGAACGGACGTCTCTTCTGGTGCTGTGCCCCGGGCCTTGGTGAGGAAGCCGAGGTTCGAGTGGAGGGAAGGGTGGCCCTCTTGCATTTTCTCCCTTGGGCCGTTGCTTGAGACTCAGGACAGGATCTTCTCTGGCCAGCCAGG
Organism: Echinops telfairi; assembly: GCF_000313985.2. Lineage (NCBI taxonomy): Eukaryota > Metazoa > Chordata > Mammalia > Afrosoricida > Tenrecidae > Echinops > Echinops telfairi. Next base: position 30,817,594 of record NW_022111358.1, on the reverse strand, counting down.
CCCAGCGTGATCTGCTTGAGGGGTGGGAGCGGTGGGAGGTCACACAGGGGAGGCCTTGGACGGCAGGTTGTTGTTGCCACGTCCCGCCTCAGTTGTGCAGTGCTGCTAGACCAGAAAGACCACCTATGGGTGATGTGACAAAGGGAAATTCACTTCCGTACAGTTTAGGAGTCCAGAAGCCGGAATTCTGAGCGCTGGCTCGAGAGAGAGGGCTTTCCCTCTCACCGGGGCTCTGCGGGAGGGCCCGTCTCTGCGGCTTCTACACTCTGGCTCTCTGGTCGTCTCCCCGTGGGATGGTGGCTATCTCTCCTCTTTCCTGGCTGACTTGCTTGTTGTATCTCTTAAATCTCCAAAGAGGACTTGAGATACACGCTACACTCATATTGTCTCCTCCACGTAACAGATACCCCAGTCCCAAATGGGAGGATGACCCTAGGTTAAGGTTTACAACATATTTGGGTGGTGGGGGGAGGGGGCACACGATTGAATCTGTAACATGTCCCAACCCGTGCCTCAGACTTGAACGCTCTCCTCCCCCTCCCCCATCTCTGCCCAAGGACTAGGCTTTGGGGAGGAAACTGCTGTGTTCTCCCCACGTTGCCCCTCTGTCCCTGCTGTCTCCCAGGAGTGGGGCATCTCCGGCACAGGGATTGTGTCCCACGATGGTGGAAGAAGGTGGGAGTCGGCCTCCTGGCTCCGTCACTTCCTACTGGGTGACCTTGGCCAAGCCACAGTTTCGGACCTTCAGCGTCCTCAACCGACAGGAATGATGATCCTGGTCCCAGACGGATGTGAATCAAATGAGTTCCCCAAACCAACACTGACGCAGAGCAACCCTATAGGGCAGGCGCGAGCTGCCTTGTGGGGTCCCAAGACTGCGACTGTTCACGGGAGCAGAGGTCCCATCTTTCTCCCATAGGACAGTTGGTGGTTTCAAAGGTTCCACCTTGAGATAGCCACTACACCCCCAGGGTTCCTGCTAACGCGCTCGCCCAGGAGAGGCGGTGAGCGTACGGGACCCCCGCTCTGGAAACCAAGGAGAGGCAGCCCGAGGGAGACTTCAGCAGACCTAAAGAAGATGGCGGGGAAGACTTGTGCGTGGGCGCTGAGCCACGGAGAAGCAGAAGCAAAGGGGTGCTTCCTTCCTAGCACAGGGGTCCTGTGGACGGATCCCACTGTCCGGGGGCCAGAACTAGGGACCGGGCTTGTCCCTCCCATGCCTGTACGGCCCCTTAGAGGAGGTTGGAAAGAGATCAGGCAACCATTAGACTTCTATGAAGATCCCAAACTGAGCATGCTCACACTCAAGCCCCCCGAGCCAGGTGGGAGGTACACCTGGGCAGGCCAAACTAGGTCCAGGCTCACGACAGCACCCAGGTGGGGTCACTCA
>NW_022111358.1:30810559-30814587 GCF_000313985.2 Echinops telfairi | reverse complement strand
TCCATTGGCCACTCAGTCTATCAGACTGGGGCCTAGCCTGCAGGAAGCAGGCCCGTTTCCCCAGTCACACTGGGAATGCGGCTCTCTTGGTTTAAATCAGTGGTTCTCAACCTTCCTCATGCTGCGACTCTTCATACAGTTCCTCATCTGGTGGTGACTCCCCGCCGCCCCCCATCATAAAATTATTTTCCTTGCTACTTCATCATTGTCATTTTGCTACTGTGATAAACCGGGTGACCCCTGTGAAAGGGTCGTTCGACTCCCAAAGGGGTCCCGACCCACGGGTTGAGAACCGCTGGTTTAAATAAAGAAAGATAAGGGAAGACAAACAAGTCTGTGAAAAGTGGGCAAAGGGTTCAAATAGACACTTCACCAAAAAAGGTACCTGGTTGTGGCTGGGTGTGGCCACATCCACGCTGACTACCTGGAATGGGCCGTCCTCTGGGGTGGTCTTGGCGGTCTCCTTTACCGAAATGAATCAGAACTGGAATGACTGGAATCGGAGGCCTTAGACGCCCCCAGTGGAGGGATAGAGGGGGGATAGAGGCGCAGACACAGCCTGGTCACGGCTGGTGCTGGTGGCAAGCACACGCCAGGCTTGGCTCTCATGCAGCGGTGACCCCTCATTCCCTCGCTGGCTATTGGCTCACGGATGATCAAAGGTGGCCCAGCCTGCTTGAAAACCAAAATTGCGTCCCCCCCCCAAATATGTGTCAACCTGGATAGACCATGATTCTCAGCATTATGTAATTTTCCTCCATTTGGGGGTCTGACATAATTATCCTCTGTGTTGTAAATAGACCCTCGCCTCTATCGCGTTGGGCGCTTGGGTTGGTTTTCTGTCATGTCCATGCGGCAGGATTCGAGCAGTTCTGCTAGCGGAGCAGGAGGCGATTCGGAAGATTAGGCTGCATCTGGAGTTGCTCTCTTTCAAGATATACAAAGGATTCCGTCAAGAGACCAGAGAGACCTCAGGACCACCAGAAAGAAGACCGGGGAGCGCAACAAGTCATTTGGACCCAGGGTCTCTCTGCCGGGGAGCCCCTGGGTCCAGGGGAATGTTGATGCCAAGACACGTGGAGACCCCACCCCACCCCCCGGGACGCCAAGCCCACAGATGTTGTGGGGAGTCAAGAACCTTCCGCCAGAGCAGAGCGAGAACGTCTTCCCTGGGGCTGATGCCCTCAACCCTAACCCTCACCTGAGAACCAATGTCCTTGTGAACCTCGGCGGCACGGGGTACGCGAGACAGCCTCCAGCACACCCCCGACCCCAGCGAGTCCTTTAAGCCAAGTCAACCCAGAGCTAAAACGCACACCTACTGTGCGCTAGGCTTTGGCCTCTGAAGAGGAACACAGTCAGGCTGTCCTCAGGAGCTTTGCGCCAGTTGGAGAACATGGTCCCAGAGCACAGACCTACAGCACAAAGGACAGCAGGTGCGGGAGAGTCGCTGTGGTTTGGGAGTTCCCGATCCCAGCTCCACCGTCTGTGCACCTGTGCAGTGGTGCATCCTCAGACGACAAGCATCCGTGTGTGAGAAGGGAACTTTATCTCCTACAACTCACCTGAGTACTGATCGCAAGTCCTGATCTTAATAAACCACAGGGAGCTTTCGCCTCTATTTTTCTCTCTTCCCCTCCTTGCGCCCTCCCGGCTCCGTGGACACCGAGCCTGTCTGTCTCTGACGTGGGGACAAGGCAGGAAGGAGGAACGGGGAGAATGGAACCAGCACTGTCTCCCAGATGCTCTAAGCTACCTGTTCTCCAGGTCCCTGCTGAGCCTGTGGTGGGACGGCGGCCCTGGCCGCTCTGTCTCTGTATGCACGGATAGAGAAATGGCCGGGAGCCCCGTCTGCCCTCCTTGAACTCCCCAACGGGGGAGAAGAATCCAGATGAACAACTTAAGGCTGATTCCTACGAGGCAGAAGTCAGACATGCCTCCTCTCTCCCGCCTTTTTATTTACCAGTTACTTAATATGGTCCCTCCAGCTGCAATCAGTGACCCCTACAAAATGATTGGATGGAACTATGCAAATAAGGTGCTTAGGGCCCACCAAAGGGATTGGACAGCGCTGCTAATATACAAACGAGTGGGACTAGACACAGAAGGTCTATGAAACCCTAATGGTCAGTTTTACAAACCCACCTTATTGCCTAGCCACACTCATTCTTCTAGGACCCACACTAATAAGCGATTCACTGCACGGCCCCGTGAGGTTGCTGGCCCACTTACAACCCAAGAGTGGTTTCTACAGATGAACATTTGCAATCAATTTGATGAGAGGGCACACTCACGCTGAATCCCACTTAAGTGAAACGCTATCCCCCTCGTCCACCCGAAAGAATGCTATTGTTTTCATTAGTAGATCAGCATTACTTTAAAGAAAACGTATTCACTAAGTATTATATTTTGAATGTTAGCTTTTCTATTATTTTATAAATACAAACATAAAAGTCTTGCTTTTGTCTTTAGGGCCTCACAGTCTAAACCAGTAGCTACTTAGTCCTTTACAGAAGAAGTCTACCAAGCCCTGGTCTAGCAGAGACTGATACTCAATTGTAAGAAGCTCCCTGCTTGGGAACCTTGACTGACCTCAGCTCTCAAGCGAAAGTCTGACAACAGCCCCTGGTCTGTGTTAGTAGAAGGTGAGCGGAGAAGGGCAGCAGATTGGGGGAGGTCTGAGAGAGACCGGGGGCAAAGGGCGGGGAGCCGAGGAAGAGCCTAGCCCAGGGGCGGGCGGCGTACAGGGGACCCGTTGGGCCGGGAGCCCCGGAGACTATCTCTTTGCCCCAAAGAGAGGAAGGGGTCTCTGAAAGGAGAAGGGAAAGGGCTAGAACCTTCTGCTCATGAGTGGGGCTGCCGGGGTCTTACAGACAGGGCAGTGTCTCCAAACAGGTAGGCTCAAGCCCTCGGTCTCCTGCCTGACATGTGACCTTGTTTGGAAATAGGTCTGGAAGATGAGGCCCAGCGACATGAGGTCCTACTGGTGTCGCGTGAGTTCTTATACAAGAGGACAAGAGACCCGGAGAGAAAGAATGCCTTGGCTCATAAGCCGCCCGATGTATGGTCTCCCCGTACTGTGGGTGCGTACCCCCTCCAAAGCACCACAGTGGAGGGAATAGCTTCATAAAGCAGGTCGGTGGTTCAAAACCACCATCCACTGGGAGGGTGAGAGATGGGGCTGTTCCTGAAAAGATTTGTAGCCTCAGAAATCCCATGAACGAAGAGGTACTCCCCCTCCCCCTCCAAAAAAAACCCCCAGAAAAAGCTCTGCTGGACGGAGCTTCCAAAGTACGCATTTTCCCGCTAGGCGAGCATCGAGCAACTTGGTGTTGCCTGGGAAGGTTCTCTCTAGTCATAGTGAATTTTTTCACAAAAGCAGTTTTGCACAAACCTCGTTTTTTTTTTTTGTGATGGCCGATTTAAGAGAACAGCACGAGGCTGTGAAATTGTGTTTCCTGCTCAGGAAAAATGTCTCAGAAACTGTTGTGACGTTGAACACAGATTACAAGGACAGCGCTGTGGGAAAAACTCATGCAGTTTTAAAAAAGGTGACATGCCGATCGATTGATGACAGACCTCGTTCTGGACGTCCATCGATTTCCCAAACGGATGAACGTGTCGACTCGTGGTGCATTTGGAGTTCATTCCACCAGGTCAGACTGTTCATCAAGCTTTCTATTTAGAGGTTCTAAAAAGATTGTGTAAGTGTGTGACAAAAATGGCCTGATTGGTGGCAGACAGGGGACTGGTTTTGCCACCACGACAAGGCACCTGCTCATGCAGCCATCTCAGTGCGCCAGTTTGGGGCAAAACCCAGCATGCCTCTCTTGCCCCACGTCCCTGACCCCCGACCTCGCTCCGTGCTGTTTCCGAGAATGAAGAGAGACAAGAAAGGACAGCGATGTGACAATGTGGAAGAGGTGCAGGGACACCAAGGGAGCTCCTGTCAGCCATCCAAACAGATCCGTTTGAAAAATGCTTCCAAGGAAGGAATCGCAGATTTGACAAATGTATTAAGGGTCATG
>NW_022111358.1:30807925-30809566 GCF_000313985.2 Echinops telfairi | reverse complement strand
GGCCGCGTCTTCCTCCAAAGAGACAAGGAAGGCTCGCCCTCCATCCTCTCTCGGGAAGAGGCCTTCCTTACCTCTTTCTAGCGCCTGTGAGCATTCCCGGCTTTCCTGGGCTTGTAGCTGTATCCCTGCACCCGGGCATCTGCTCTGCGTGTCTCCAAGTTTGCCTCTCCTCGTAAGGACACCAGTTATAGGACTTAAGGTCCACCCTAATCCAGTTGGACCTTGGGTTTATTTGATTACATCTGCAAACACCTTATTTCCAAATGCAGGGACTTCACAAGGGCCCGGGGTTAGCTCTCCAATCTGTCTTTTGGGAGGGACACAATCCAACCAGCTACAACCACGTGGACCTCACGCTGTGGCAGCTGACCAGATTCCAACCCATAGCGGCCGGGTCTCACGCACTGCCATTGAGTCAACGCCGACTCGACTCGTAGCTGCTCGGTGGAACGGAGTCAAACTGTGCCTGTGGGCTTGTGAGACTAACTCGTTAGGGGAGTAGAAAATCCCATCTTCCTCCTTCGGAGCCGCTGGTGGTTCTGAACTGCTGACCCTGAGGATCGCAGCCCAACTCGTCACCACTAACCCACTGTTGCCCCCAGCGACCCTGTAGGAAGGACAGAGGAACATTGTCCATAAGGTTTGTAGAGTTGTAATCCTGATGCAGGCAGGCTGCTGTTTCTGTCTTCCGCAGAATGGCTGGGGGATTCAAACCAACAACCTTTTCAGTTAGCAGCCGACCCTTTAACCACAGCACCGCTAGGGCTCTGCTGAGAAGGCCACTGCAAAGCCCCGGGGAGAAGTGACTGAAGCCTGCACTTGGCCACAACACAACACCAAGGACAGACCGGAGGAGGGGACTTGGGGTGGAGGGGTGGGGGGCAAGAGGAGGACCTCGTGGACATCTCCCATGTTTCTGGCTCTGTTACCTGGAGGGGGGAAGGGGCCGGACTGCCCTGTCCAGCTCCCCTCCAACCTACCCAAAGCTTCAGGGGGTCATCTGAAGATCGGAGAGTACTGGCTCCTCTTCCTGCCCCACCTTTACTCTGTTCCCCAGGGCTCCCAGGGAAGAGAGAGCAGATGAAATCATGGAACGGGGATTAGAGCCACATTTCTTCCCTGCTCTACAATGGAAAACTCCAAGTTTGTGGGGAGAGGGGGGCCAGGGGTGGGGATGATGAGGCCATGGTTTTGAAATAGTTGCTGCATCGTACACCGGTCTGACACGAATCTTGTTCGGCCTCATTCTTCTTTCTTCCCGGTGGATTCTCCTCTCGGTGCCCTCGGCGTGGTGCCGCCTGGGCTGGGGCGAGGCCGGTCTAGCGTATTCCCCGCCTGCCTGTGTCCACCGGCTGGGCATCCACAGAGCAGGAAAGGACCCCACCTCCTACAGTGGACGGGGCCAGCCCACACAGGAAGGGAGTCCGGGCAGTCGGAAGAGCCAGAGGTGGGATTGGAGGGCTCTACTTCTGTCCCAAGTTCTGCTGCTGCCTGCCAACTTTCCAAACGCTTACCTCCCAGAGCCGAGACTCTTAATCTGCAAACACCTTACCTCCCAGAGCCTAGACTCTTAATCTGCAAACACCTTACCTCCCAGAGCCTAGACTCTTAATCTGCAAACGCCTTACCTCCCAGAGCCTA
>NW_022111358.1:30802641-30804175 GCF_000313985.2 Echinops telfairi | reverse complement strand
GGGGGAGAGTGAGGGGAACTTCGCAGGGCCCCAGAAAGCTGGGGCTGAGCAGGGTTAGAAATTGGTATTTGTTCCATATCACCCAGCAAGAGCCAGGCAGGCTGGCTCCCAGGTCTGTCCTGATGACCTGGAATAATCTAGCCTCCCAAAGAAAGCATCCCAACCCAGTCTAGTCCAAGTCCATATGTCCGATACCAATCTATAAAGTCCTCTTCAGACTCACGAAACACATGCAATGAAGCCAAGTGCAGGACGATCACAAGCCAGTGGGTAGAAAGTCTTTGGGTCCAGGGGCGTTGTAAGCATCTCTGTGGCTTCTCTGGCTCCGGAGGTCTGGTTGCATCCATGTAGCCACTGTTGCCTTCTGCAATGTCTCCCAGGGAGTAGCAGAGAGAGAGAGGTGTCTTCGCCTCCAAGGAGGAAGTCCCAGATTTCCCAGAATTCTCAGGAGAAGGCCACGCCCACACAGAAGTCTCACTGGCTATCTCCAGATTGACAGCCTCGACTCCACCCCTACCCTCTTCATCCTCAAATGGACACCCGCTCAGGGGACGGCCACAAAGGTCCTTGACAAGAAGAATTGACACTGTGGCTGCGAGGATGGGCTCGAACCTGAGAATCATTGTGGGGACGGTACAGGACCGGGCAGTGGTTCATTCTGTTGTACACGGGGTCTCTCTGCATCAGAACCAAATGGACGTCACCCAACAATTGATACTCAGAGCACAGTGTAGAAGTGGTCATGGGACCCCGGTGAGCATAGCTACTGGGGCCCTGGTCTCTCGGTCCCAAGAGGAGCTTGGCTGGGGGAAGTGAAAGCAGAGTCTGAAGTGAAGGGTTAAGATCAGGGCCCTGCTGCCTGCACTTAGTGGTGGGGCTGCTCTGCACTATACAGCGATTGTAATTGGGAGGGATGGTTATTTTTGTCTGCCAGGCATTAGTGCCTCTCTCTCATGCGCTCTCTCTCCCACCCCACCCCCACTCCCACCCCTCCTCCTGCACCATCTTTCCTATTTGCTTTGGGGACAGATGAACCAGGATGCCAGAACTCTTCGGTGAGATCCAAGGCCTCTCAGGCTCGGTGCTGCTACGCGTCCCCCTCCCCACATCTCTGCAGGACGTCTGGCTTGTGATTTATTATCTGAAGATAGAGACTCCTTTGTGCCTGGGAGAAGTACATGGCCAAAGACCTAGGGGGAGGCTGCTCCAAGCCCTCCCTGAGCACTGTGAACAAGGCCAGGCTGGGAGAGGAGGTTTGGAGAGACAGGAGGACGCCCACCTGACAGGCGAGCCGGGCCCTGCTGAACTCAGAGCCATGCTGTCCAGGTAAGCCCGCACCTACAGGCCTCGGGGAGCTGGGAACACGAAGAAAGAGACATTAGGGAGCAATACAGAAGAGACTGGTGTCTGGACTGAAAGAAGCCGGGCCTGGCTAAAGCGGCCTTCTAAGACGTAAGAGGAAGTTGGCCCTCAGGTTAGCCCTACTCAGCCCCTGGCTGTTGAGCTCAGGCAAGACCCTTCCCCTTGCTGAGCC
>NW_022111358.1:30800508-30801456 GCF_000313985.2 Echinops telfairi | reverse complement strand
GGTTAGAAATTGGTATTTGTTCCATATCACCCAGCAAGAGCCAGGCAGGCTGGCTCCCAGGTCTGTCCTGATGACCTGGAATAATCTAGCCTCCCTTCCCCATCCAGATGGGGGCTGAATCCCACCAGGTGTCCATTTCCAACTGACAGGCTTGGCTGGCCCCCACCCCATCCTGACCTGGCCAAGTGAGTCATTTTGGCCTTTCAATGACCGGCCTGGATGTGTTCAGACTCTGTGACCCAGGGCCCCTGGCTCTGAGTCTGAAAGAACCCATGGTCGGAAATACTGATTTGGAATTAAACTGGGAACACTGCCCCTCCTGAGAGCCTTTGCATCTTGACTGAAGACTTGGCCCACCTTGCCTCGGGGGCACTTGCTACCACACGGTGAGAACCATTAGCCCTGGCACCCAAGATGGAGGGAGTGGCTCAGCTGGGGTGGGGGTGAGAGGGGGAGGGATGGCATCAGCAGCCTGGGATTGTCCAGGGTGGAGGCAGGATTTGAACCCAGTGCTCCCGATGCCCCATCCCGCATACACCCGCCAGCCCAGACCCCCGTAACACCTTCGGAGGGGCTCAGAATGCCAGGGGCGGGGAAGGGGGCCGGCCCATGGGTGTAGGTCACCTCTGAGGAGGGTGGGCATGGCCACAGACCCTTTGGCCCCGCCTCTCCCATTTGCTCTGCCTTTTGGCACGGATCCGCAAGGTTACGTTAAGCGCTCTTTCCGGAGTTGTTTGTGGGCAGAAGCAGCCTTGAAATTGCAGGGAGCGGAGGCACCTGGCTCCCAGGGGGACGCACCACGTCCATCTCCCCACCTTGTTTATTTGTTCAATGGGAACGCAGACACAACTAGTGGATGTTTTACATTAAACCAAATAGGAGCTCCTGGCATTTTTGTCTGCGTTTGAGACATGTTTATACTGCTGGGCCCATTATGAATCTGTCTAA
>NW_022111358.1:30795053-30799106 GCF_000313985.2 Echinops telfairi | reverse complement strand
GATGCTTATCTAACGCTTCCTTCCGCCCTCCCTTCCTGAGGACGTCCAGGGTAGTGTCTGATGCCGGGATGATGAGATTTTGTTGTTGTGAGCTGCCAGTCAGTTGTTTCTGACCCTGGGCAAGCCCTGAGGACAACCGAGTGCCGCATTGCCTAGGCCGGTGCCATCTTCGAGATCACCGGTCTGCCCACATCCATTGTTGGGGCCACTGTGTATACCTAGCTTGCCTTCCGACCTAGGGGTCCCCCCTCCAAGCACGAGATGGGGCACGATCCTATTGTGACCGGTAGGGCTTTCGACAGCTAGTTTTCAGGAACAAATCACAGGGCTTTTGTTCCTAGTCTGTCTTAGTCTGGCAGTGCACTGAAACCTGTCCACCCTGGGTGACCCTGCTGGTGCTTTAAAGACTGGTGCAAAGCTTCTAGCTCCATAGCAGCGCACCAGCCGTCACAGTACACGGCTGCAGTGTGAGGTTTTCAGATTCATCAATGTCAAGTTCCCACAGGACTCTGGGAAATGCGGAGTGACAGGTAATTTCTCCCAGAGGCCTGGCGGTGGCCTAGGGATGGCACAAGTCACTCTGGATGGAACCCAGCATTCCAAAGAGGGATCTGAGGGGAGCAAGGGAGAAGTTTTCCTGGTCTTGGCCAAGGAAGAACCGAGTGAATGTCAGAGAGGCAGGCTGGTAGGATCAAAGCAGACTGAGAACAGAAACTACACAGAGTGGCTGAACGCTCTGTAGCAGCTGCAGCTTCTCCAAGGCCAGGGTGCCAGTACTAGCGCCCAGCGTGAGTCACCTCTGGTGGGACCCATTTGGGCCTGAAACACTCTCAGATCAATGTTAATGTTTCCACCTATGAATCACAAAGGGGTGTTTTTTAGCCAGGGGGAGCACTCTTGAAGCTCCCCAAGGGAAGAGCCAAGTTCCTTTGTTTCTGCGGAGTTGAGCGAGCCAGCAGCTATCCCGAGGTAAATGTCACCGCATTGAAAACTATCACCCTCTGGAATTAATGTTTGCATCCTTGGAATTCCCAACCCTCTGGGCAAAAGCGCCAGTGGGCCTGCCCCGGTTCTGGGGGAAGGTACCTCTGTGATAGCAATGAGCTTGGTTAGTACTCCCTGGATTTTATTTCTCCTCCGACTCCCTTTTGTGGTCCATGACTTTTTGGGTTTTAATTTGTCTCTGTTTCATTGAGAAAGGTCAAGGCAAGGGCGTGGGTCCACGTTTTGATGTGCGAGGAACAAAAAGGGTGGGGCCGAGAGAGGAGGGGAGCAGGGTGGCCATGGGAAGGGAGCCGAGAGGAGGCCTGTACCTTCTGGGCAGTGAAAGCCCTGCCCTGGCCTCCCTTTTGTTCTGCGGGGCACTCACTGGGACGGCCATCCAAAAGGGACAGACCACACTTGCACTGAGAAGCTCTGAGAAGGTTTAGTGAGGCTGTCTGGAGGGAGCAGGGAAGGAGCCTGGCTTGGAGTTGTAAGGTGGTTAGGGAGCGGGGCTGGGGTGAGTGTTCCTATGCCCGTGTGAACGTTCCCCAGCCCCCAAAGGAGCGCAGGAGCGTGCCTATCAGCTCAGGTGTCAAGCGTTAAGAATGGCGTGAAGCGTCTCGCGACATCATCTTCTGTCCTCAGCCGGAAGTACGGAGGTGATAGCGCTCCGTGGGCCATGCAGAAAAGGTGACACTCTCGGGACGCCAAGCAACCAGAGAGCAGGAGGCGGCGGCCACCGCGTTAGCCTGACCGAACTCTGTTACGTGAGAGAGAAATCAACGTTGGGGTTTCTGTTAGGGCAGCAGCCCTGCATCCTCACGATACACCAATACAGACCGAGGGCGGATGAGAGAATGTCCGGGGAAGGCGCTTGGTAAGGTGCAAACCGAGTTGTTTGTTTATTCACTCCACAAAGTGTTGCAGGCACCCCTCGTTAGGTTCCTGACTGCCGTCCTCGGCTTTGCACGGGGCTGAAGCGAGGTTGGTGAGCCAAGTGAGTTTTTAGACAGTATAGAAGTTTCAGGTTTTGCACAGGCACCCTCAGGGCACTCCACACCCACACGGGGAGACCTGAGACCAGAGGAACCGGAGCACGGCAGAGGAGCAGCTGGAAGAGAGGGCCCTGGGCTCCCGATGATGACTTATTCAGCGCCCTCCGCTGGAGGCGTGGTTGTTTGGCCCCATTGGCTGAATGAAGTACACCTGGCCTAGACTGGGCCCTCCCAGGTATACAGGCTTCCTGTCTCAAAGGCCTGAATTCCTGCATGCCCTCCAGCTTTCATGGCTGGCTGGGCGCGCCTGATTCTCTGCAGCAACCTCCTGTAGGCAGGGACACCTTGGCCTAGACAGGGACAATTCCCTATCGGGGCCCACGTACTGTGATGTGCCTGGCCCTTCACTTATTCACGTGGTCTGCTTCCTATAGGCTCTGGAACCACCTGCCTATGTCCTGCTTTGCCACTGAGTCTGATGATGAACTAGAGCAAGTGATTGACCTTTCCTGTCCCTCTGCTTCCTTGACTACCACATGGGGTGGACAATGAGCCCACGTCAAGTCACCTGCAAACCCCTTCTCCCCATCCCCCTGTGTCCATTTACCTCCCGACTCCGTGTCCTCTGCCAACTTGATCATCAAGCTTCTAGCCAGTCTCGAGTCAGCCGGCCGGTGAAATGGAAGAGCCGGTGCAGACGCTGCGATCAACGGCTTCCCAGAGAAGACTAGCGCCCCCCACGGACCAAGGCGCCTCAGCTGCCAACTGCCTCGCCAGCCTTGACAAATGGCAGCTCGGCCCGGCTCAGGGCAGACCGACCAAGTACTCAGTGTTTGCAGGTAAGACACTGAGGCACAGCAGAGAGTTAATTTTCTTTTGTTGCAAAGAAATCATTTTGGAAGAAAAAAATCTCTATCAGGAAAAGCTAAGCCACTTGTGGCTGATGGAGCCATCAGAAAGGACCGCACGGTTCCCCAGAGCTGCCCCCACGAGTTATCGTCACGAGTGAGTGGGCTGCCAGACAACTGAAAACCTGGAAGTGAAATAAATCATCAGCACTGACAACTGGCTTTGATAAGGGCCCGAGAAAGGTCAAGTGGGAAGCGGATGCCCTCTTCAACAAGTGGTGCTGGAAAAATGGATATCCACCTGCAGAAAAATGAAGCAAGGCCCTTCCCTCACTCCATGCACAAGAATAAAGTCAAGGTGGATCACAGACCTCAAGGGAAAGCCCCAGACTATCAGGGCCTCCAACGAGGGAACTGGGACAAACCGGAGAACCTTGGCGCAGGGAATACATAGGTTATCGGAAATCGGGAAGGACACAAACACAGAGGAGGCACAAATTGACAAGTGGGAGATACTGAAGATAAAACACCTGTGTACATCGAAAGGATTCACCAAGAGTAATGAGAGAGCCCACAGAATGGAAAAACATCTTCAGCAATGACACATCAGACAAAGGCCTTATTACTAAAATCTACAATACTCTGCTTGCCTACGATAAGAAACAACAAAAACAAATAGCCCATTGAGGAGGTAGGCAAAGGACCTGAACAAAAGTTTCACAAGAGCGGAAATCCTAATGGCCAATAAACATATGAGAAAATGTTCCTGATCATTAGCAATAAGGGAAATGCAAATTAAAACAACAGTGAGATACCACTTAACACACTCAAAGAAAGCCCAATTCAAAAAAATAGAGAGCAAGTGCTGGGGAGGGTGTGGCGAGACAGGAACTCTCATCCACTGCTGGTGGACCTGTAGGTATGTGCAGCCACTATGGAAATCAATTTGGCGATACCTACAACATAGAAACCGAGCTACCATAGGACCCAGCAATCCCCGTACCGGGCATCTACCCAGAAGAGGCAAAAAACAAACCACGGCCAGACTGTGCTCCATGTTCATCGCGGGGCAGTTCACAATCGCAAAGAGTTGGAAGCAACCTACATTTCCATCACCGGACGTATGGATTAATAAACTGGTCCGTACATACAATGGAGTACTATGCAACCCTCAAGAGCAGTGGTGAAGCCCGGGAAGAGTTGGAAGAAATGATGCTAAGCGAAGT
>NW_022111358.1:30792431-30794953 GCF_000313985.2 Echinops telfairi | reverse complement strand
CAGGAAACGGACACCTCAGCCTGATATGCCAAGCCTCGCGGGTCTCATGCTGGCATGAAGCAGAGAAACAGAGAGGTCTGCTGGACCGGCCTCCACCCCAGCTACGTAGACCCCCTCCCCAGAAGACTGCACTACCGAGGACAGCCCTGAAGACACAGTCCAGAGAGAGTGGCAGGTCTGCCCAGACCACATGGGAGCAACTAAGAGGAGAAGAGAGAGGGGGAGAGAGAGAGAGAGAGGGGACCATATCCTAGCCCACCAAGCCTCAAAGACGACAGTGTTGCTTGGAGCAGCCAAGGCACAGAGAGGACCTTAGGGCTGGCCCCACCACAAGACACGACACCCCCTTCCTGACCCACAGCGCTGCAGGGGACAGCACTGACACCACCCCCACCACCACCCCCACACACACACCCTGGGGCAAAACTCGAAGGGAGTGCAATGGAGCAGCAAGGGGAGCAAAACAGCAAAGTCCCCCAGGAATCCTGAAAACAGACTTCAGCCTCTGAGGGCGGGCTTGGCACCGCATCAGACTCAATCAGAAAACACACACAAGGTCAGCAGACAGACCTCGAACCACAAAGGTTCTTTTTTTCTTTTCCCTTCTTTTTCCCCATGTCTATCTCTATAAGATAGGCAAGACAAACTATCCCAAAGAGAGCACAAAGGGACTGATGGTTCGGGGGGACAGGAGAGACAGGGAGATGAGAGAAAGCGGGTGGGGAGCCAACAAATCCAGGGACAAGGGCACAACAAGAGATCTAAAAACCATGGTGAGGAGGAGGGTGGAACGCCTGGTGGGGTTTGATCAAGTGCAATGTAGCTGAGAGGAATTACTAAGAACCGAATGGAGGTCGAACATGATAGTGGGACAGGAAAAGGAAATAGAGGAAAGGACTAGGAGGCAAAAGACATTTATAGAGGTCTTATAGGTAGGTATATATGTAAATCTATTAATATATAATGATAGGGCTATAGGTCTATGTACCTATATTTATATGTTAAGTATCAAGGTAGCAGATGAACACTGGGCCTCTACTCAAGTCAACAGGCAATTAGAAGATATCGCACCTGGGGTCTTAAAAGCTTGAAGGTAAACAAGTAGCCATCTAGCAGGGAAGCAACAAAGCCCACATGGAAGAAGCACACCAGGCTGTGATCACGAGGTGTCAAAGGGATCAGGCAGGTATCAGGCATCAGAAGACCCCAAACAAAAAAAATCATATTGATGCAAATGAGGGGGGTCGGAGTGGGAGTGGAAACCTAAAGCCCATCTGTGGACAGTTGGGCATCCTCTCACAGAAGGTCACAAGGAAGAGATGACCCAGCCAGGGTGCAGTATCGCACCGATGAAACACACATTTCTCTAGTTCTTTAATGTTTCCTCCCCACGATCATGACCCCAGTCCTGCCTTTCACTTCGGGCTAGACCGGAGCATGTGCACTGATACAGATAAGAGCTCTCGACACACAGAATCCAGGACAGATCCACCCCTCAGGAACAGTAATGGGGGTAGTGATACCATGAGGGTAGGGGGAACGCAGGGGGAGAAGGGGCAGAAAGGGAGAACCGATCGCAATGATCGGCGTACAACACCCCTCCCCTGGCGTGTGTAGAAAGAGATTTCTATCAAGACATGGCTGACACGGTTGTAGAAATATAGGGGCATTCAGTCGGGTTCCTGCTGACAAACAGGAAGCCAAGAACGGAGAGAGCACAGGCTGGTGGATGCGGAGGAGGAAGTCGCATCCATCTTCCTCAGCTGAACGAACCCACTGTTGGTAGTCCCTGACGACTCCTGGGGCGGCAGGTGACTCACAGGTGAAGGAGGGACAGGATGGGAGACTCGGCTCCAGTCGAAGGTGAAGCGCCCCAGAGAACTGGCCTCGGTGGACCTCACTCTCTCTCTTTTACAGAAGGCCACATCCAAGGTGTCATCAGGCTGTGACCCAACTGAGAGTTTGGGCACTGCTCCTGCCTTTCCGAGGAGCAGCTGCTTGGCACAGCCCCTGACCATCCCAGGGCCTGGGAATCTGCTGTGTGCGAGGAAATAGAGACATGAGAGGGCGGAGGGGAAAACAAACACTGGAGTGAAAAATAGGGTCCAGGATGGGGGTCCCTCACGGGAGCCCCAGCGTGAGTTTCAGGGCATCTTGAAAGCCCAGAATGTATGCAAGATGTGTGTGCAACTAAGCTACCTTGACACTCTGAGTTCAAATCAAATCGGTCCCTACCCCATCCACCACTGTTAGGCAGGGTGCTCCAGAGAAACAAAACCAAGACGCTTACGATTTTATCTATCTATATGGATAGATTTATACAGCACGAAGGACTATAACAGCTAATTAGTCCACACAGCAGTACACAGGGCTCAGTCCAACTCACTTCGTGGAACAGTTAATATACTGGAAGTCCTTCAACTAAGAGGGCTGCCAGGGTCCAAGGTCAAGGAAGCAGACAGCTGAATCTTCCCTCAGGCAATGCAGGCAGAGTCTGCCCACAGGCAGCAAACAGCAGGGCG
>NW_022111358.1:30791380-30792331 GCF_000313985.2 Echinops telfairi | reverse complement strand
CCTATCATACCCATGCACCCTCCCAGTCCTTCCAAGGATTTAGGATCTGCTCATCTTCAGATACACACGTTTCATCTTGCTACACTTTGACCCTACCCTGGTTCTACTCGGGGTTAACCCAGCATGGAAACCATTCCATTCTATGACATTAACAGCCTTCTACACACACGCACACACACACACACACACACACACACAGAGAGAAACACCAACAACTATCTTTCCTCTATTCCATGTGTTTCTGGAAGTGTGGCCATATATAGTGTGCCAGCCCAGCCAGCCAGTAGGCTAGGCAGAGAGAAGAGGGATCCACCCGGGCCTGGCTCAATCTAACCCAAACACTGAGGCCCCTAAGCAGGTATGAGGTAGGTCTGGGGCTCCTGGGGTGACCTTCTCCGCTATGCGGAAGATTGTGGGGGACAGAATGAAGCCAAGACTGAAAGAAGACAAACGAAGATTAAAAGGAGGATATGACAAGAGGAGCACCCTTTGAACCCCTGCGTCCACTCGCGTCAAAGACAAGCACTGCAACAATGTGTGTGGAGCCCCTGGAGTTTTGCGGCTCACTGGGACGATGGTTCCACACACTTCTTAAGTAAGCCAACGGATTTCTTTTTCCAATATTCTTCTTAACCAACTGGAGTTGGGGCTCAACGGCTTGCTACCGGAAGGGTGGTTCCAGAGGGGGTTTCCACACAGTCTACCTCGCTGGTCCTCGAAATGTTAGCAAAGTCGGCACCACATTCCTGGCGTTCAGTCATGATGAGGGGTTGACTCCCACGCCTGGTCAGCCCACAGCAGACAAGGAGAGCACCTGGTATTAGAGCTTAAATTCTGAGCACCCCAGTTTGCAGAAGATTAGGGAAGACAGTGATCACCCCAAATCCATTTGCAGAGCCCCCTTCACACCCCACTCCCCACCACACACACACACACACACACACACACACA
>NW_022111358.1:30787171-30789726 GCF_000313985.2 Echinops telfairi | reverse complement strand
GGACATCAGGGATCTGTTTCCCCAGGAGGGGTGCTGGGTGGGGGGGTGGAGGGTGGACAAGCCAGAAGATGCCGCGTCATCCAGCCGGCAACGCGTGAAGCCGTGTCCTCTCCATCTAGGTCCCCGGAGGGGCCAGTGAGAGCCCCAGGGAGCCCCAGGGACCAGCTCCGCTCCAAGCAGAGTCCCAAGATGTCTCACTTTACAAAGATAGAATTTCATGACTTGTGTATTTTAATTAAATTTTTATTTTTATGGCATTTTAGCAACATTTCGCCCTCTCCTGCAGCTCACTCATTGTTATTAAAAACCATGACAAGATTGGGGGGGGGGTCAGGGGGTGCTGGCCAATGGGCCAAGCCGAGGCTTTTTTTTTTGAGAAAAGAACTGACCACATGGTGCACTGGGACCCCACCCCTGCCTACTGATGCCGGTGCGGCCCTGTGAGTCCGAAGAACGGATTTGAAGTCTGAGGCTTATGGCTCTCTGAGCCCCTCGGGGCTTATAGGATTATTCTGGATTTAATCCTTTAATAATTCTCCTCCCTCCTGTCTGAGGCCTGCTTTTCCAGCTGAAAATCGCTCTGGGTGAAACAGCTCACCCCTGCCCTGACGTTCTCCCCTCTCTGAGGCTGTGCGCGCTCACGCTAAGGACATTCAGGGGAGCACTCTGAGAGAGATGGGCATCAGGGAGATTTGCAAACATAAAGCTGACAGTCCTCGTGGGGAAGCAGCTGAGACTGAAGTCCTGGTGGAAGGAGGGAGCCAGCCTACAGTCGACCCCTGTGCCTGAGGCGGGCATGAGGCGGGCCTCTCGCTGTTCCTTAGCACCACCTGGAAAGCGAGGACTGCCGCCCCCATTCTACCGAAGAAGAGCGGAGGCTCCATTGCTTCTGACTTGCAGCAACTAACTCGCTGAAGTTGAGCCAGGCGATAAGAAGCAACACCTCCTTCCATCCTCTCCAAACTCAAACCAGACTCGCTGCCATCCAAGTAGAGCAACCCTATAAGGACAGGGTAGAACTGTCCCTGTGGGTTTCCAGGGCTACACATCCTTATGGGGGTGGCAAGTCTCATCCTAGTCCCACAGTGGTTTCGAACTGCTGACCTTGTGGTTTGTAACCTAGCACACAGCCCACTATACCACCCTGGAATCCCTGTTCTCAGAGCCACACCAGTTGCCCAGCTCTGCCCACCTCCACCCCAACCTTGACTAGTGGGTAGGAGGAGGAGAACCTGGCTCACCCAAGCAGCCCTGGCAGTTAAAGTTGGCCACCTCCCAGTCCACTCCCCCTGACAAACAGCTTCTCCAGGACAGACGGGCAGCTATCCATTCAAAATCCCCTGAGGATGTCCTCACTGCAAACCAGCCTGGAGGACAGTGGTAACGGAATACAGGAGACTTCCCATCTGATGCAGGAGCCAAACTGTGTCTAGGAAACCAAGCTGGCCATGACACTACCACCATGTGGCGGCCGGAGAAACAAACCACTTCTGTGCCCAGAGGTGGCCACATCCGGCCTGGGCCTTGAGTGGATGGATCTATCCCATTGTGGTCAGACAGGCTATTTTGTACGGTGTCAGTGTTTTAGAATTCACTGAAACTGTTTTGGGTCCTAACTTAAATCCTGTCCTGGAGAGTAGTCCGCATGTATTTCTGTGTGCGCTACCTACCTGTTGGGTCCAGTCCAGTGGTTCTCAACCTTCCTCACGCCGCGACCCTTTCATACAGGTCCTCATGTTGTGGTGACCCCCAACCGTCACATTATTTTTGTTGCTACTTCATCACTGTCATTTTGTTACTCTGATGAATCGGGCGACCCCTGTGAAAGGGTTGTTCGACCCCCAAAGGGGTCGCTGCCACCCACAGGTTGAGAACCGCTGGTCTAGTTGGTTTACCATCATGCTCAACCATGCTTACCGTCAAGTTCAAGTCCTCTAATTCTTTCCTGCTCTTCTCCCGGCTTGCTTTGTCCGCTGTTGAACGTGGTACACTGAAATCTCCGATTACTCTGTGCACCTCCCTTCGATTCCATCCATGTCTACTCTTATTATTTGAGGCTCTTAAGCTAGGCGAGTACATATTTATAATTGTTACTTTTTTCAGTCTTTTTTATCACTTAAATGATTGTTGTTAAGTAGATGTCTTGTTAGCAAAAGTACACCAATCCAATAATTTTAGCAGACACACACCAAGTCGATGAAGGGCCAGTGGTCTACCAGTGTGTGGCCCTGGTACGAGAGCCAGGGCTTGAAATGGAAGAGAAGTTTCAACAGATTCTTGAAGCGCAGAGCTTGGCAGATAAGAAGCGGGGGGCGGGGGACAGGACAGAAAGGCTTCCTGAGGGAGCTCAGAGGGGGCACACGTGGCCCTGAGAAGGAGCAACTTGCTTGGCCGCGGCCTGGAGAAGCTGGGAGCGCTTCACTGCCCGGAAGAAGGGAGGGCAGGGCCTTCCTCCTTAGGGAACCTTCCAGACTTTGCCTACCTTACTCCTGATCCAGGTTCTAAGTTGTAACCCGTGGCTCCTGATCCCAAGTTGTATCCTGACTTCCGGAATC
>NW_022111358.1:30784070-30786360 GCF_000313985.2 Echinops telfairi | reverse complement strand
CCCAGGAGCCAGAGAACCCCCAGCACCCCCGCCCAACTCCTTTTACCAGAGAGGCATGATCTCATGTGTTATGGCTGCAAGGACGCGGGGGAGGCAAATCCGGTGTTTGTCTTGAAATTAACTGGGGGCTGCGTGGATGACGGAGGCTGTGAGGCGTGCACAGACCCTCGACGTGATCCGAGAACAATGGTGTCGCTTACGACCACCAGGGCCCCAGCAGCTCACATCTGCCCGTCCAGTCCTCCCCATGAACTAATCACCGCCGACAGTCCAGACTTGGAGACAGCAGCTCCGTGCAGGGGCTTGGGATCCGGAGGCCACAGAAAAGCACCCCCAGAGCTATTTTTAGCCCAGGAACTAGCGCCCCCATTTTACCAGGGCAGCGGCTTGTCAATCAGGAAAATCCCGCAGCTCACCACCGCCCCTCACCCCCCAAGCCCTAATTTACGATGATTCAGAAGAGAGCTGCTGCCAGGAGCAGGCCGGGGCCAGGAAAATTTCATCTGTCTGGAATCCGACAGGAAAAAAGAGGCCTGGAAATTTCAGAGGAAGCTGGGATCTGCGCCGGTTCCAGCGCCTCTGTTTGTGCTCGCTCAGCTGGCTCCTGTTAGCGAGTTAGGGGTCCGTGGAGGAAAGGCGGCAGGCCCGGTTTTTCCATCACTGCTGAGCCTTGAGCTGGATCGCCAGGCAGCGGCTGCTCCTGCGACCTCCGACCCCAAACCCCGCGCGACTTCACCAGGTTCCTGGTCCCCCCCCCCATATCTTAAAACAACATCTCTGTTTTTCTCTCTTATATTTAAAAAAATATAGCCAAGTGCTACTTTTTGTTATTGTTTGCTGGTTTCATCAAAGAGGGAGTTAAATTTAGATCCAGACACTGGGTTCAACATGAAAACCAATTCCGTTGATTTCCACGTTGTCCCCTGAAATAAATGGCCTGGTTCTCTGTCCCCGGGTGTTGGGCACCGGGAACGCCTAATCAGAATGCTGGAAGGACTTGGGGAAACCCAAGGGTGCAAGTTGACCCACATGATGAGCGTCATTCATACCACCGAATTGTTTGTGGGAAATTGTCGAGATGGCAAGAGTTCTCTTACAAGTTCTCTGACCACAATTTTAAAAAAAAATCTTGTTGCACGGCAAATCCAAAAGAGGCCATCAAGATGGTATTCTTTCCATCCGTCATCCATCCGTCCACTGCCCATTGTGTGCCCGGCCCTGAAGTGGGGGGCATAGGAGTAGGGCTGGAGAGACCCCATGGGCACAGCCTGCTCGGATTTGGATGAGGGGCAGACCTAAACACAACACGGTGTGGAAGAGCATGTGAGGTGCTGGGGTGCACAGAAGGGATCCCCCAAAGCAGAAGAGACCTTGGGCTGGTTCTGCAGGCAGATAAACACTTGTGCACAAAGACGGAGGAGCAAGCCAGCAAGGGGCCTGCCCACGCCACCCCAGGAAGAGGCAGGTCGCTGTGGCTGGAGCCTAGACCGGAGGGCAGGGTTGCCCGGAAGACAGTTGCTCTGGGTTTGGACTTCACGCTGCGGGTGCTGGTGCTTAGCTGAGGAAGCCAGACCGAAGACGGACAGCCTCAGAAATGCTAGACGGGGTTGCTGGGAGATGGAGTCCCTGCGATGGCCTTGGCTCTGGTGTGTTTGTGCTTTCCTGGACCTGGGCCCTGCGATGAGTGCCCGTCCCGGCCTGAATGAAACCTTCAGTGAGGACACCTACCACCTGCTGCGGACAGCGTGCCCACGGAAGTCCTGAGGGAGACCATCGTGACTCGGTGCCGTGGCAGCCAGCAACCCGGAAAGAAGGGCCCACCGAGCCTGGCGTCCTGCCCCTGCGGCTATCTATCTGATGCTCCCGTGTGTGCCTCAGAAGAGTGGCTTGTGCTGGCTAAGCTCAGTCGTCTTGCCTGCAAGACGGTCTTGTCCTGGAGACAAGGACCCCCGAGGAATGTCTGTCTGTTGCAAAGACATCTAAGTCAGTCCGCACCCAGGACCTCTTGTACAGTACGCACACAGCACACCGCGTGCTGGCACCACCCTGGGGAGACGGCCAGCAGAAAGGCTCTGGGAGGGGTACTCACTGCAGGGTAGGCTCAGACCGCAGAGAGGAAGCCAGGAGGAGGAGAAGGAACAAACTCACTCCCGCCGAGTCGATTCTGACTCGTGGCAACAACCCTACCGGGTTTCCGAGACCGGCACTCGTTAGAGGAGTAGAAAGCCTCCGCGTTCTCCTGCAGAGCGACTGGTGGTTTCGAACGGCTGACCTGGCGGTTAGCAGCCCA
>NW_022111358.1:30777705-30783770 GCF_000313985.2 Echinops telfairi | reverse complement strand
ACCACGGGGTCACGGCAGCCTCTAGAGTGGACAGAATGCAGCTGCTCGCTTGCAGGGGCCAGGCCTTGCCGAGCAGGACTCGGAATCCATACCAGCCGGCCTGCGGACGAGAGATGCCCGGACAGCGGCCTGCATGTGCGTGAGCAAACGAGGCGAGGGCAGCTGCACTGCGTGCACTGCACGGGAAGGAGCAGGGGGCTGTGGTGGGCGAGACGAACGGGCGAGACAGTGCACGGCCCTCTGGGCCGAGATAAGAATGTGGGCTTTTCTCCTCTTGGCAGTGGGGAGACATTGGAAGCGTCTAGGCAGAGAATGACATCTTTCCATTTGCTTTCCGAAAGAAAGTGCTGGCAGCCCTGGGAAGGAGGGATTAAAGCTAGAAGTGTCTGGAGGTAGAAAAGCCTGATGGGATATCTGGCAGCGTGGGAAGGGCAAGATGCTAAAGACACTGGTGCTGGGGAGGAGTTCGAGAGACTGCTAAAGAGAAGCCGAAGAAGGAGCCCAAGTTGACGTGCAGCTCTCTGGCACAGGGGGGCGGGGGTCACAAATAGAGGAAGGAGGGCGAGGGTGGGGAGCAGTCAGGTGGGCTCCAATTTTGCCCTGTGGACTGGGGTTCACAGGTGAAACAACTGGACGACTTATGGGCCCAGAGCTTAGGGGCACGTTTGGGCTGCAGGAGTTGCCACTCAATCCATTCACACACGTGGCAACCCCATTCACGCCGAGGAGAATCCCCCTGGAGGACTTCCGAGACGGGGATCGTCTGGAAGCCCATCACGAGGCCTAACTGCTGAGACCCCTCTGGGTGGGGTTGGACCGTCAACCTTTCAGCTAGGAATTGAGCGCTTCGTTGTGTGCACCACCCAGGCCCTGAACTAGAGAGAGAGCTGTAGGTGAGGCCCCCCACCTCCACCCCACAACACATCTGGCTTGGAAGGATGGCCGGAAGGCTCCTGAGAGGCAAGGCCGGCGAGACTCCGTCTCACGTACATTGGACATGTCGTCAGGAGAGACCAGTCCCTGGAGAAGGACATCATGGTTGGTGAAGCGGAGGGGCAGCGAAAAGGAAGAAGCCCCCCCACTGAGCGTCCCCCCACCCCCACCCCAGCAAGATAGACTGACCAGTAGTCTCAGCATAGGAACAATGGTGAGGTTGGTGCAGGACCGGGCAGTGTTTCGTCCTGCTGTGCACAGGGGTCGCTGTGGGTCGGAGCTGACTCCATGTCCCCCAAGAACAAAGAGCTGACCCAGGAAGTCAGTGAGTGAGTGAGGCCGGCCGAGGAAGCACGGAGAGAGTCAAGGACCAGCTAGAGAGATGCGGGAGGAGGAAGAACAGAACAGGTGACCGTCAGGAAACCAGTGGAAAGCCCAGGTGGCCGGAGCAGAGTGGTCAGAGGGATGATGAGGAAGCGAACCAAACAGTGGTGTCGAGACAAGGAGGTCAGCAGTGACCTGGGCAAGAGAGATTTTTACATCAACCAAGAGCCCAAGAGTTCTCCAATCTGTCCCCACAGGATGGCCTGAAGGACCGACGGGGAGTCGGGACATGGGAGAGGAGCCGTGGAGGCCAGGAATTCGGACGATTCCCTCAGGGAGTTCTGGAGGAGAGAGGGCAAGAAGCACTAGTCTTGGGGAGAGGCGGGGTCTAGAGGGTGTGAGAGAGACGAGTGGGGTTTTCGAATCAGAGAGCAGAAGCAACGGAGAGAGAAGCGAGACCCAGCTGGCCTGTGCAGGCGCGCCGTGTGGTCTTAGATTAAACTGGTCCTTTCAGATTCAACACCGTGGTCCCACCGATGCTCAGCTTCCTCACCAAGACCCCTGAAGCCTCCTTCTCCCACAAGACGCAAGCAGCACGGTGCGAACGATGTGTGCCAGACGCACACCTGGTTCCCGCTCGGAGCGCGGAGAGGGTCCCACCATCTCGAAGGTGCTGGCAGGCAGAAAGTGGGCTCCGGGGAGTAGGCAGGACAGACCCACGCTCTGCGTTTTGCTGCCAGGCACAGAGACCCACTAAATTAGCAGTTCTCAACCTGTGGGTCTCCACCCCTTTGGGGATTGAACGACCCGTTCACAGGGGTCACTTAAGACCATCGGAAAGCACTTATTTCTGATGGTCTTAAGAACCGAGACATGGCTCCTCTGTCCGTCTCCAGGCGGGTCCCCCCACATGCAGATACGCCCACATACGGGGTACCTGGCATGAAGACTGTTACCCATGCTACACCATGCTTCAAGACAAAATTCCATTTATTTGTCATTAGAAATAAATATTTCACAATATAGAAAGACATTGTTTTTGTGATTCATGACTATGCTTGAATGATGTTCAATTTGTAACAATGAAAATACATCCTGCATCTCAGATATTTACATGATGATGCATCACAGTAGCAAAATGACAGTGATGAAGTAGCAACGATAATAATGTTACGGTTGGGGGTCAACACCACAGGAGGACCTGTGTGAAAGGGTCTAGGCAGAAGGAAGGTGGAGAACCACTGCTCCAAATCGCCTCAAGGAAAGGAGTGTCTGAAGGAGGCTGCATGGAGCCGGGTGTCTGGGGCCAGAATTCCACCGGGGCAGCCCCTGAGAAGGGCAGCAGTGCCCCTGCCCTGTGGCCTCCCTGCATCTCGCGGCATGTGGAGCCGCCCCGGTTCTCTCGCACCAACCAGCTTCCACTCCTCTGATAACGTGGGTCCTGAGCCCTGGGGGAGCAAGCGCAGTGTGCTGGACTGCTAACTGAGAGACTGGTGGGTCAACTCCCCAACAGTCCCACAAGAGAGCCTTAGTCGTGGCCCCGTAAAAATTCCAGCCCAGAAAACCCAGTGCGTGGTTCTACTCTTATCTCCTGAAGTCTCTGGGAGCCAAGTTTGACCCCGTGGCAACCAACCGCAAGGCTGTGGCTTGTCAGAAGCAAATCACCGGAGTTGATAGGTAGCAAGACAGGGACGGGGTTGTCCCTCTCCAAGCCTGGAGGACCCCTACAGAAAGTGGCTGCGGAGAACCAGGGGAGCCTCAGCCAGCCATAAAGGTTACACCACAAACACATGCCACTGCAAGCCCGAGCCAGGTGGGCAGTACACCTGGGTGGGCCCAAACTAGGCCAGGTGGGCTTAATTCAGCCAATGGGGGTAACCAATACCTTCAACCAAAGTCCAGGACCTCAAGACCCCCAGACGCTTCTGTTTCGTCTCCGCCGGCCCTCTCTGGCCTCAGGCCACGCTGTGGGGTGCAGTCCCACGAGGCTGCCCGTGTTCAGTGAATGTAAAACCGGAAACCTATTCCGTCTTTTATAAAAAACCCACTTGGATCACAAACCAGGCTTCAGCGTGAATTCTTTCAGGTGCGAAGCCAAGCACCGAGGTGTTTCCCACCTGAGAAACCTCACACTTCCCTCCAGGGTGCTCTGGAAGGGTGTGCCAAGTGCCAGCTGTCTCCCCCACCCAGGGACCACCCCCTTCCATAGCACCCACCAGCCAGCGTGGTCTGCACTGGGGGAATGACCATTATTGGAGCGTCAAACGGCCAAAGCAACCCCCTCCCAGGCCCCTCCGAGAGAGACAGGGATGTGCAGCCCGGGTGAAAGCCCCTGTCCCCTCTGCATGCCTCAGCGACTCCGGACACCCAGCGTGGGCGGAATTCTCCCCTCAGGCTCAGGAAACCACTGCCCAGCCTTCTACCCTGTCCAGTGATGGTGCCCTCCTGCAGGCCTCTCTGTCTCCCCCATAAGCACCCGACCCTGGAGGCGCGTCATGGGAGTCCCAGGCTCTGCCCCTGGTGACTGGCCTCAGGCCCACCCAGAAAGGTATCCTGCCACACCCAGTGGGGTAGGAAGGTCCCGCAGACTTCTCCCTTCTCCCACCCACTCTTCACCCCCACCCCCAGAAGTCTCCAAGTATCCCTTTAAAAGTAAGAATTCTCGACCCCAGCAGGAAGGACCTGCCTGCCCAGAGCCCACAGCCGCACCAGCCCACCCTCCTCTCATAGAAACTACCATCAACCCCCACCCCACCCCACCCCGGGCATCGAGCACACCCCAATACATAGTGGCCCCGTAGGAGAGGGTTTCCCAGGCTGTCAATCTTGACCGGAGCATACCGCATCTCGCTCCCACAGAGCTCGAACCACCGGGCGGCCTTCAGGTGACCGGCCCAAAGCACACAGGGAGTTAGAAACCAGCCTGGGTGGAACCCGACCTGCGGATCAGAAGGGGAGCTGGTCGGTGGAGGGCCCCCGAAGAACAGGGACCTTAACTGACCCCTCAGCCCACCTGCAAGCAGCCTTCTTCTCCTCCCAACCCTCTGGGGGTGGGGGGAACTTTAGCTCCACAGGAAGTTCCTGTCTTCCTTAAAACGGGGTGGAATGTTCCCCTCAGCGATTAACAGAATATCCGGTGACACGTCAATTGCCAGTTTAACCCTCAGCATTCCAGTTTACCGGGAATCCACGGAAAACAAAGGCCAACTGCCACGCTACAAATAGACACCGAGGTGGTCAGCGAGAGAACCACACAGAAACAAAGGGCCCACCCCCACCCCGAGACCCAAGGTCACCGGGGACTTTTACCCTCCTCGTGGCTCAGACCCCACCGTCTCTGCCTCCCAGAATCCCTGGGACCACCACTCAGAGACCCTATTTCCTCCAGAACACATACCTCCTTCCACCCCGCCCCGGCCACTCCCCGTTTAAACAAAAATTGCAACAAAATAACCCAGTGCTCTGGTGCGGAGTCGGTGGGTCTCAAAACACTCACTGCCTCGAGTGGATTTCAGCTCATAATGACCCTATAGGTCAAACTGCTGACCTTGAGGTTAGCAGCCCAATGCATAACCACTGTGCCATCTAAGCTCTGGGGGCTGCTTGGGGGTGGGAGGGGTGGGTTCCAAACTGCCAAGCTCTCTGCCAGCACCCAAAGAGCACCCTGTACCACCAGCCCCACCCTGACCCACAGATCCCTGCTCTGTGCTCCAATTTGATCTGCGACCCACACACTGTACTGCCCTTGACCGGGAAGCTGAGCGCGGCCCTCCTCAAACAGAGCCGTAGTTCCCCGTGGGCACGGGCACTCTGAGGGGCAGCTTCAGGGCTGAGGAGCCCCCAGAGATGAGCCTGGCAAACAGGCTGCCGGACACCAAGCGAGGAGAGCCTTTCTTCTTCCACGAAAGCAGGGAGCCTCGTTTGCATACGTTTTACAATAAAACCCCATCTTCCAAAGGCAAACGGAGCGGCCTGGATCTCACCCAGATGCAGAAGAAGGACGTCTGTGGAAAAACGGGAGGCATCTTAAGACAGGAGCTGAGTTACTAGTCTGGGCCACCGTTAACGTCTTGGCTTGGACGAGTCCTCTGGTTGTTAATGATACTTACCGTGGTAAGATGATAATTTGGGGGGAACTGGATGAAGGGTATATGGGAACTGCCTGTAATAACTTGACAACTTTCCCATAAACCTAAAATCATTCCAGAATGAAAAGTTTATTTAAACATCATGGGGCCTTCCCAAGCTTCTCAAACAACTTCCCTGCCCCTGGCTCACCTTCAGGAGCACTCAGTAAGATCTTCTTGGGCAACCCCCAAGACCCCCTAAGGAGAAGTTGGGGCCAGAGGCAGAGCCTGTGGCCACAGATATGCCTGAGGCACCCCAGACCTACAGTGATCAGCCCACAGGCCCACAGGCCCCCTGGACGAAAGCCCAGGGATTACTCCAGATCATTCTGTAAGTGCTGACGTGACAACACCGGCCAAGCACTGGGCTGGGCTGCAGTGGGGGCTGGTCGATGGACGAGGGACGAGGGTTGCTGGCCTGGAGACGGCTAAGACTCGGAGACCCACGGTCCCCTTCTTTAGGAAGCGGTAAGGAAAACGGGTTCCCCCAACCGAGACAATACCTGCAGTGACTGGAGGACAGGGGGTGCATCAGGTTTGGGGGGTGGGGGCCATCAGGAAAGGTTTCACAGGGCAGGTGGCCTGAGTCCCAGCAACGGTACCCCAGTGGCTCCTGGTGACACAAAGGCAGCCACTCCCAGCCCTCTAGCGCAGGCAGCTGAAGCAAGAAAATGAAGGGCC
>NW_022111358.1:30770512-30775943 GCF_000313985.2 Echinops telfairi | reverse complement strand
CCTTCTCCTTTCTCCCCACCCCCCAACGCACCTCCCATTCTCTCCCCCCTCCTCCCCTTCTTCCTGTCTTGCTTTTTCCTGCCCAGGAATCAGACCCCAGACAGTACCTAGGAAGTCTGCGGCCTTGCCTAATAGAACCGTAATAGTCCTCGGGGAGGCTCGGTAATGACATCCTCCTTAAATAAAAGGACTTAATGGAGATTTCCCAAATTTGAAAACCACATTTCCACTAGCAACCCATTCAGCAAGTGGCTGCTCTGGAAAGGAATCCGAGGGAAGCTGCCGTGGGGAGGGGGCGAGGCAGGAGGGAGAGGCTGTCCGTGCAAAGCCGGCTCTGTTCACCAGGGGTTTCCAGTGGGGGCCCAACAGAGTCTGGGCTGAAGACACAATTCATAAAGGCAGACCTCCCTAAACCCTCTGGGCCACCCAGAAAGAGCAGGACGCCAGGGGAAATGACATCACCTCTCTGAGCCTCCTTGTCCTCGCTGTCAGTTGAGTGTAGGCATCACCCCGGGAGGGTTGGGACCAGCCCTTACCTGTGTCTAACAGGAACTGAGCGACAGCCCCATCAGCTGTGTTGTCCAGGTGCCTCCTGACAAGCCCATCGAGCCCAGCGAGAGACCGAGGGACACCAGGGACCTACTGGGAGATGATGATCCCCTTACTGGCTCTGTCACGAGCATGCTAATGAATGGGAAGTGAGACTCGGGATATAATTACAAGCTTGGGGATACTGGGATCCCACAATTTACCTTGGGCGATCACGGGAACCTCTGAAAATGGAGCTGTTAAGACGAGCCAGGGACGCTCAAGCCCTTGTAGCCCCTACCAGCCCAGGGGTGTGGTGGGAGGGGTGAGGGGACGAATGTGAGTGAAGAGGTATGTGGGACGCTGATGGCAGACCCGGCTCTGCCACCATGCCCCTAGCGGGCTCTGAGCCCGTTCACCCTCCACCAAGCTCTCTTGCTCTCTCTCTCTCTCTCTCTCTTTCTCTCCCTTTCCCAGGGTGTAGGATCACCAGTTAGTGATCTCTAAGATCATTTTCATTCTCAAAAAAAAACTGAAAACGGAAGTTAAATTCTTCCCAATGGGAGCCTTGCTGTGGGTGGCAACCTTTTTGGGTGTCGAACGACCCTTTCACAGGGGTCGCCCGATTCATAACAGTAGCAAAATGACAGTGATGAAGTAGCAACAAAAATCATTTTATGGTTGGGGAGGTGGGGGGGGGGTGTCACCACCACATGACGAACTGTATTCAAGGGTTGCACACCAGGAAGGTTGAGAACCGCTGGTGTAGTGAGTTTGCCAATGCTGCCACCGTGTGGCTGTAATATGCAACACCCATCTAGGTCCCTGGACTTGGCGCCTGCGAGGGGTAGGGGGTGTTGGGGTGGGGGGGAGCAAAAGCCTCCAGCATGCTCAGGGTCCACACAGCCTCCACTCCCCTTTCTATGATACAGCTGCCTTCCTCTCCCCAGAACGGCTCTATTTCCAGCCAGCCTGCTCTCAGCCCCTGACACTGGATACTCACCCTGCCGATACGGCCCGATAGGAAAGAAAGGACCGTTTGCAAGTTCCGTCAGTGGCAAATGCCTTCTACCTACATTGTCTCCTTTGGTCCTGAAGCCAGCCTTGTGGGAGAGGTGTTATTGGCCTTTCCTCTACCGCTGTGGAAACGGGGGCCCAGGCAGTGGTTCCCCAACTCACGCAGCTAGGAAGAGAGGACCCCGGAGCTCAGAGGAAGACCAGTTGATTGACGCCCAAACCCAGGCTGCCGCCCCAGATCTCGGTGGCTGGTAGTTCTCAGCTATCTCAGACTCGATCTGACTCTATCTCAGACTCGATCTGCTCTGGACTTTTAAGATAGGGCTGGGCAGGGGGCGATGAGGGGTTTCTGAGTCAAAGGGGACAAAGGAGAGAGCCTTCTAAGGGACCGGACAGCCACGTCCTATCCCTGGGTTTCATCCGTCAGGCTGGGGTACACCAGAAACTTCCGGAGTGTTTTCCCAGAATGCTGAAGAGAAACTTCCAGACCCTGAAGCAAACATGAACCCATGACCCAGAGAAACCAGAAACTTGATTCATGGGTCTGTGGCATATTGGTCAGCTCATCCCCTTACCACCAGTGAGAGCCCCCTTCCCCAATCTCCCAGCCAAGCTGAAGACAGAGGCCCCGCTGGTTCTCACCCTCTCAGAAGTGACCATCCTCTTGTTGTGCTCCTGTCTGGTAGCAACGGGACAAGCCCAGCTCCCGAATTCCCCGTTTCCCAAAGTTGCTCACAACTGGTTCCTTCCACGCCTTCCAAAAGGAGCCGCAAGAGCGCATGAAGGAGGCTTGCACCCACTGGGCTGGAGCGAAACAGACAAAGGCGCTCTGGGGTCTCCTAAGAGGAGCAGAACAGGGTCTCACTGCCTGTGGTCCTCGGGCCCCAAGCCGCTCCCCGCAGAGCTGCCCCAATCATTTATAATAAACTTCTTCCACGCTCTCACCCCTACGCACAGTGCGTCAAGGAGTGCAGGTGTTTGTCACCTCTGTCCTTTGAGTGTCAGATGGTTCGGTTCCTCGCCAGCAGTCTCAGCTCTCTGAGACACATTCCACAATTACTCACACACACACACTGCCACACGTGTGTGTTGGTGGTGATGGGCATGGCACAAGTGGTCCGGGCTGGGTGAGCAACACACACCTTTCTGCGAGCGCCCCTCCTATGCTGATGGCTTCAAACTGTCCGGAGTTCAGACCTTCCAGACCCACCCCACCGTCTCTGACTCAATAGCGACCCCCCTGGGTCAGGGTAGGTGGTAAAAGATTTTCAATGCCTGGTTTGGGGCAAGCGGATCACCAGGGCTTGCTTTCTACCTGGATGCCTCTAGGTGGATTCAAACCTCCAACTTTGGGGTTAGCAGCCGATTGTATTAGCCATGTGCACCACGCAGGGACACTTCCAACCTGCCGGCCCACAACAGGGTCCTTTGTCCACCACCTCTTTGATCCCAGAAACGGGCACTTAGGAACCGGTGTCAGGAAGCCAGAGGAGGGGGGCATGAGAAGACCCTGCAGCAGGGCATGGGCCAGGAGACCACTGGTCCTTTACTTATTGTTAGACAATTGGCTGGGGGGCAGCGCTCCTTTCACTGTAAGCCCCCCACCCCCAATGAGTGAGATGGTATCATCTTCCTGTGACCTTGGAAGACAAAGTCAAACTGCCCCACCGGCTTTCCAAGGCTGTCCTGGTCACGAAAGCAAACTGCTACACCTGCCTTGCTGCACTGTCGCACCCAGGAGTTTAACCCAGGCCAGGGCAGCTGGTCTGAGGAAGCAGAAAGCCCACCCCTCCCCAGACCCATTTCCAGCAAAGCAAAGTCATCTCTAACAGTCTCGGACCACCCTGTTAGAGACCCAAGTGCCAGCCTGAGCAGAGAGCGGGCTGCACAAGGACACACACCCAGTACGTGCCTCTCCCTACCTCAGCGGGGACCAGGACCAGGCAAAGCCACAGGCTCCCTGGTTGGTAGCTGCCTTCGTCAGGAGCGGAAGCTACTCCAGGAGTGGAGAGGGTTAAAGGCCCCCTTGGCTCATGGCTCCATTCCAAAGAGTCTCCGTTAACACCAGAGGTCTCCTGATATCTCACTCTCTTTAATAGATTTTTCCCATTGACGGCTCCGTTTATTGACTATCATTTCCTTTTCTGCAGGGGAGCTATTTTCTGGGTCACTGATCCAACCAACTTAAAAGGGACTGCATTGATTAGGTTTTATTGGTGGTGACTTGGACAGAGATGGGCAGACTTGCTCCTACCTGCTAACAGCTCCTTTGTTTCCCCCCTCCCAGCCCTGAAGCCCAGGGTTGTATGGAGGGACGGGGAACTTCCCTTGGCTTCACTGCCTGCGCTCCCTGCAGCATTAGGGGGAAAGGCCAGTAAAATAAAATAAATGTCTTTAATTAAACCAAAAAACAGGAATTGATATTAGCAAGATTTGAATTAAGGTCGAAGCAAACCAGAAAACCCCCCTTCATTAGATGTTGTTGTTGTTAAGAACCAATCCATTGTTGTTAAGAACAAAACAGCCCTACCTGGTGCCCACGCCATCCTCACAACAGCCGCTACGTTTATCATTGTTGCAGCCACGCCATGGGGGTCCATCCCATCTCATGAAGGTCGTCTTCTCTGACCCTTCTGCCGTGGCCAGCCTGAAGACCCTCTCCAGGGACTGGTCTCTCCTGATCACTTACGAGCATCACAGGGGAGAAGCCGCAATAACACCTGCGTAACAATTGGCAGGTGGCAGACTCTTTTGAAATGATGCCTTCGGGTGAGGCCGCCGGCCCTGCGCAATCAGTAGGCTGATGATGATCCCCCCGCCCCCGCCGCCCCCCAGATGCCAAACCTGGCCTAAGTCATACAATTAGCAAATGGCACCTCCAATCTGAGAATCTCACATGAGTGGTCTGACTCCAGAGTCCCTAGCCGACGGTGCTAGGAGCTCAAGAGGATACCTAGAGGTCACGGCCAATCACTAGTGAGCGTCGGTCTGTATGCGTGGACAAGTAATAGACAGAGTGCGGCTGGAGCAGGCGTGGAGGGACCCCATTCAACCAGAAGCCCGCGAGCCAACCCACGGCAACCCAATGTGTTTCCAAGTCGAACCACCCTCTGTAGGGTTTTCCTAGCTGCCACCTTTCTGTTTTCCAAGGCACTTCTGGGTAGACATGAACTGCCAACCTTTTGGTGAGTGGCTTAGTACAGTGTGTGCCACCCAGGGGCCTACTTCAGGTTTGAGCACCTGCCCTCAACTTACAGGTGAGAAACGAGCGTGTGTTAACATGTCCACGGCTGGACACTGAGCCACACGCCTGTGCGTCCAGCCACTCAACAAGAAAAGAATGGCGTGCTTGTGTGCGGCCTCTGTGGAGCCCAGCAAGAGCAAGCATTCTGAGGAGAGGACTCCCGGGCTGCCTGTGAGCACATCCGTCCACATGGAGAAGCATCTGCCGAGCAGCCTTTGATCCTTCTCGATTCTGGATCACTGACCCAACCCTGCTCACCACGAGCCCTCCCAGCTCGCCCTCCCCAGCCTGTTACCACCCAGAGAACAGCAGGCCTCAGGCCAGAACCCCAAAGCACCCAGTCCCCTCGCTCCGTCCTCTTCCCACATCGGAATGTCCCTTCAGTCCCACCTGGCACCCTCATCTTGTAAGCCTTGTCTGGAAGCGTCACTCCAGAGCCCTCCTGAAAGCAAAGAGCCCGCTGCACAGAACGGGAGTACACTGATAACGCCCATTCAGCAGCCCCAGGTGAGGGGCGAGGAGTGTGTGTCAGCCTGGGTGCATGTGGGGGGGGAGGACATTAGCATAGGAGGGGTGGGCTTAGGAGGGGCTAGGCTACCTATGTCTGTGTGTCTACGTTGTGGGGCCCACGGAGTTCATCGT
>NW_022111358.1:30751993-30769873 GCF_000313985.2 Echinops telfairi | reverse complement strand
GGCCACGGAGGGAGGTTCTGCCCCCTCTAGCTGAAGCCACCATCCTTTCCATTTCTTGTTTGACTCCCTCGCTGCCTCACTCTCTACTTCCGAAACCCAAACCAGACTTACTGCTGTCCCAGTCAATGCTGACTCATCACCACCCCGGGAGACAGGGAGCCGACGGCCCCCAGAAAGCCTCCTCTTTCTCCCACGGAGCAGCTGGGGGCTTTGAACTGCTGGCCTTCTAGTTAGCAGCCCAACGCATCACTCAGTCCATCACCAGGGCGCCTGGCACGCTCTCCTTCAGGCCCCCGTAATGCAAGACCTGTGTTTCGCTTCCTCGGAATGAGGGATCAAATCATCTGAATGAAATAAATGCCGTCCTCCAGTCAGGAAACTGGATGCCTTCCCGAGATTGCCAGCAAACCCTCCAGAAACAAACCGAGGACCTGAGAGCCACCCAAATGCGCCACAGCTCAAAGGATCTACCACAACCCGCTTTCAACCCGACAACTGCAGCCCTCCACAGTCAGGCATGACAAGGCATCGAGGCTGCTCACTGGAGAAGCACCGTTGACGGTTAGCCAGGCGCTCACGTCCCAGCACCTCCGCCGGCTGTGGCACATGCTGCGCTGCCCGGTGTCCTCGCCCACGTTCCCACAAGGTCCCAACCCCGGCTCCAGTTCCAGAGGGAAGCTTCCAGGCTCTATTTGAATGTGGTGCTCAGAAATTCATACACACACATCGCTCCTACACACACATGCACAAAAGCAGTCCAACACATGCATTCACACACCCACATCCTCACACACAAGTACACGGACTCACCTGCCACTCAAATGCATCTCACACTCACATGCTTACAAACACAGCTACACACACACACACACACACAAATGCAGTCACACCCAGGCACAAGTACGCCTATTCACATAGTCACACAAACACACACTCACACGACACAAGCCCACTCATTCACACATGCATACACACTCCCACCTGACAACCTCTCACACACTCACTCTCAACAGCCTCACACACACCACCATCAACTTCACACACACACTGTCACACATGTCCTGTGCTCCCAGGATCAGGGAAACAAAGGGAGCTTCTTTTCTGTTGGACGGAATGTCCAGTCTCATCCACAGGCTTTTCTCCTTGTCTGCCCGGCAGAGTAACAGGCCTCGGGTGACAGCAGCACCCACCTCCTGTTCCTGCACCTGGGCCGCGGAAGTGCCTCTTTCTCCCAAGCTGCCTCTGGGCTGTTTGGGTTTTTATTCGGAGCGCACTGAGCCGAATGCCCGTGGAGAAAGGTGCCCGGATCCTAAGCGCAGAGATCGCTCTCAGATCAAGAAACAGAACGTTTCCTGAACCCCCGGAACCCCCACCTGCCTCCTTCCAGGGCAGGCCCTCCCCTGACCTCTAGCAGCCAAGGTCAACTGGCGCTGGTGATTTCAATGAAACCGGGAGCTCGCTTCTGATGCATCGTACCAGCAGTCGCATCCAGAAATGCCACACATGGGTGCCTCAGACAGAAGTCTGGGAAACAGGGGTGCAGAGGACCGCGTGTCACGCTAGAGCAGCAGTTCTCAACCTGTGGGTCGTGACCCCTTTGGGGGTCGAAGGGCCCTTTCACAGGGGTCGCCCAATTCATAACAGTAGCAAAACCACAGTGATGAAGTAGCAACGAAATTCATTGTATGGTTGGGGGGTCACCACCACATGAGGACCTGTATGAAAGGGTCGCGGTGCGAGGAAGGTCGAGAACCGCTGCTCTAGAAAGACCAAGGATGAGAAAGTTTAAAACACACCGTCTTGAGGCCAGGAGTGCTCAGATCCTTCGGGCAGGGCCAGCCGTCCAGAGGAGAACCAGACGGCCTGCGGCCAGACAGGGCTCCGGGAGAGGCACCCAGTGGGACACCCAGGCTCTTCCCTCCTTGAGCATTTGGTCAAATGGGTAAAACCCACCACAGTGAGCTGGTTCTGCCACTAGCTGCTTCGTGGGCCTCTGCCGGGGGCGGGCAGCGAGGGCGATGACCGCTAAGCCTTCCTGCGCACTTGCCTCCTGCCCAGATTGGAGGTCAGCAGGTTCTATCCCGTGGGCCTAATCCGTTCCCAATCTGTGTGTGAACTGCCCACAGCTGAGGGTCCACCTTTTGTTGTCTTTACATTCTGAAATGGTTTGAGAATTTAAAAGAATAGTGTTTCATAGCATATGAAAATTATATGAAGTTCACATGCAGTGTTGCAAATAAAGTTTTATTGGAACACAGTCACACTCTGGGGACTTCGGCCCTAATGGTTGACAGAGATCATGGAACACAGAGAATCAAAGATATTCCCCGTGGCCCTTTAAGAAGTTTGCCCACACAGAATTCCTCTAGTTCTTTCATGCTTCCTCCCCCCACTATCGTGATCCCAGTTCTACCTGACAAATCCAGCGAGACTGGAGCAGGGACTCTCGACACACGGAATCCAGGACAGATGAACCCCTCAGGAATAGTAATGGGAGTAGTGATACGATGATGGTAGGGGAAGGTGGAGAAAAGGGGACCTGATCACAGTGATCAATGTATAACAACCCCCTCCCAGGGTGACAAACAACAGAAACACGGGCAAAGGGAGACAGCAGATGGTGTAAGATACGAGAATAATAATTTATAATTTATCAAGAGGTCACAAGAGTGGAAGGGTGGGGGAGGGAGGGAAAAAAGAGGAGCTGCTACCAAGGGCTCAAGTAGAAAGAAAATGTTTTGAAAATGATGATGACAACATATGTACAAATGTTTACACAATTGATGTATGTATGGATTGTGATAAGAGTTATATGAGCCCCTAATAAAACTATTTTTAAAAAAACATGTACAAATGTGCTTGACACAGTGGATGGATGGGTTGTTCTAAGAGCTATAAGAGCCCCCAGTAAAACAATTTAGTTAAAAAAAGTTTGCCAGTCCCTTTCCTGTCAACCACCAAGTCCATGCCTTAGCCACGCCTTGTGTGTGTGGTGAAATGCACAGAACATAAATCTGCCATGAAGCCCATTTTCAAGTGCACAGTTCAGTGAAGTTCATTACCTTCGCCATACCGTGTGACTATTTATTTCCAAAACCTTTCATCACCGCAAACAGAAGACTCACGCTGGTACACATTCACTCCCTTCCCGCACCCAGGCACTGTGAGCCTGGTGGCTTAGCAGGCTACACACAAAGCTGCTGAACCACAGGTCAGTGCTTCAAAGCCCCTAGTCCCTCTGAGGGAGAAAGATGAGGCTGTCGGCTCCCATAAAGATCGAACCCACCCAGAGGGGCCTCAGAAGGAGGCCTGCCAATCTGCTTCCGAGAGATCCCAGCCTT
Organism: Echinops telfairi; assembly: GCF_000313985.2. Classification (NCBI taxonomy): domain Eukaryota; kingdom Metazoa; phylum Chordata; class Mammalia; order Afrosoricida; family Tenrecidae; genus Echinops; species Echinops telfairi. The sequence goes on along the minus strand of NW_022111358.1, from coordinate 30,766,532 downwards.
GAAAGCAGGTCTCCTCTGCACACAATCAAGTCCACAGCAACTCCCAGCAACGGAGAGGCCGCACTGCACTTACTCACGGGTCTCCACCGACTGGCCATCGCACACGCTGCTGCAGGGACCAAGGGAGCTGTCCCCCTCTGTCCTGTGGTGTTCCTGCTTCCAGTTCTTTGGTGTGTGCCAAAGGGCTTCAAAAAAAACTGGAGGGACATTGAATTTTAAAGTAATGGATTTTGTCCATGAACTTTTCAAAGTCCCCACCTCTCTCAACCCCTGTGAAAGGGTTGTTTGACCCCCAAGGAGGTCCCGACCCACAGGTTGAGAACCAATGCTCTCCGTAGGGGTGGAATTATGGAGCTCTGGTGTCTCAGGACGCTGATGAGGCTGTTTGTGCCCAGGGAGACTCACGGTCTCAGAAAGCCCACACAGAGGCACCAGGGGTTGGCATCAACCAGACGGCAGCAGGTCTGGCAAACTTATGTTTAACTTTTAAAGAAATCTTGGGAACTCTCGTTATCATTCGGGATAACAGCTAAGGAAGCTGAAACGTGTTACGCTGAGAGGTCAATAACCTGCCAGGCCTGAGTCTCAGGTGGAAGCCGACTGGCTCCAGGCCACTCGCGCCAGGGAACTGCCTGCCATGTGCAAGGCCGCTCGAAGGCAGTTGGCGCGGCGCCTCGCTGCAATCCGCGGAGCAAGTTAGAAATGTGAGATCAGGAGCTCCTTCCCTCCTGGCAGGCGTCAGGGACTAACTCCAACTCCCCATTCAGACTACAATGTCCCCACACCGCCACACACCGCACCAGCCCAGAGACCTGCCGATGGATTACCTCGTGATTGTCTACAGACAGACTTCAGCCTGGGGGCAGCGGGCTGTTATCCACTTGCTGCGTGAGTCGTCCGTGGTTCTGCCTGCTGTGTGCAGGACCCTGCTTGTTATGTCCTTCATTCCCTTTTGTCCCTGCTGCTGCATCATGGTGCCGAGCTTTCTCTTACAGAGCCCTGGTGGAGCAATGGTTACGCTCTTGACTACGAGCCAAAGGTTAGTGGTTCAGAGCCACCCTTGGCTGCGTGAGACAGAAGACCTGGGGACCTGCTCCTGGGAAGACACCAGGCCCCCAAACCAAAGAACCCGTCAACTTCAACGCCGTAAATGTTGGTGGGAGCAGGCAGCCTCATCTTCCTCCTGAAGAGCAGCTGGTGGGTTTGAACTGTCAACCTTGTCGTTAGCAGCCCAATGCCTAACCCGCAGTGCTACCAGCACTCCTTCCCACGAAGGGTACAGCCTCGGAACCTCAACAGGATCGTTCTGCCCCTAGAACCAGTTCTAGTCCCTCTCACCCCATCCATCCAGGCAGTTCCAACTCAGCAACCCTGTAGGACAGGATAGCAATGCGCCCGTGGGTTTCTGAGACCGTGAATCCGTACAGAGCAGAAATACTAAGTCTCGCTTTTCTTTTTTGTTTCTTTTTTATAGTTGCAGCTTTATTTGAAAGTCTCATCTGCCAACTTCGCGTCTTCCCCAACCCGGGGCGCGGGGACTTTCACAGGCTTCCCGATCTTCTGCTTGGGGGCTGCCTCCGGGGGAGCCTGGGTCGCAGCCATTGCTGTCTTTTGGGAAGCCTGCTTTGCCTGGTGTGCTTCTTCGGCAGCCCTGGTAGTCTGTTCTCCTTGGGCCTGTCTAACCTCAGGTGTCTGGCTCCTCTTGGCCGTTCTATCAGCAAGAGAGGCACAGTGACGGCCCTCTGGAATCTGACTGCACGGCGGCAGGTTCTCTGCTTTGAATTTCTTCCGATTGCCCCTTCGTGTGCTTCCTTCTGTAGAGAACAGTTTATCTGCAGAGGGCTCCTCTTGGAAAGCAATGCCGATTCGCATGTTGCATGAAGGAACTGGAAAACCTTTCCATGGGTCCCGGCGAAGCGCCTCCCTGTCTGGGGTCAATCTCGTGCCCACAGAGACCGCACTGCTCGACCTTCACAGCTCGACCTTCATGGCTGCAGCCGCAGCAGCAGGGGAGCAGGGACGAACGAAGGTGCAGAGGCTCGTTTTTCTCCCACACAGCAGCTGATGGTTTCTGACTGCTGGCCCTGCGGTGGGCAGCCGGGGCCTCCACCAGGTTCCCTGCTCCAGCCCCCTAGAGTGGCATACACCTTCGGGTCTGTTGAACTCTTGCAAAATGGCTAGTGTTATTTTTAATGCAAGCTTATTTACGTATGTAAAACACACACATTTACATAAACGGTACCCTCTCAGGTCTGGCCTGGTGGCCTACTTTAGTTTCTTGTGCTCTGTAAAACCTCTATCTAGTAAAGCGTGCTGTTCAAGGTGTAGGTACCCCTGTGCAGTCACCACCGGATCAAGATAGAGCAGCCCCCAGAGCTCCTGGAAGGCTCTCTTGGGTTCCTTCCCAGTCAAGAAGCCCCTCAGCACCACCCCCCTCCCCGACCACAGGTGCGCCCACGATTCCAATTTCTGGGCCATCTACTAGTTTAGATCGTTCTCGACCCTCATTGGATGTCTTTTGACCTTTCAAATCTTTTACTGTGAACCGGGTGAGGGTTTACAAAAAGGATCATCGGTTTTTCACTCAACAGCCGTCAACATTTGGTTTCAACTCATCCATCGCCTTCCCCTCCCGGTTGCGAATCTCACCTCTTCTCCTCCTCCTCCTCCTCCTCTTCCCTGTTTCCATCCCTCCTCCTGCCCTAACCCTCCCAACTTTGACCCTGAGTAAATGCTGCCCTTTTGATCTGGAGTAGTTGGTTATTTTAAAACAAAACGGTGGATTCCCTTCCAGACCTGAAGGGTGACTAAGGGGCCTGGTCTTGGGGTGGGGGGTGGGGGGTCTTACCAGTCTCGACCCCACCAGTAAGCCCAGTCTCATGACTGATTTTACATTTCCCCCCACTCCATTCAGGACCTACTCATGTGACCCCTGGTGGCGGCAGCCAGGTAGCAACGAGGTCACCTGGGCCGGGGCTGTGGAGACGAGTCCACAGGATCCTGTGTGCACACGTCTGTCTTTCCATTTCCATTGCTCTCCTTCCCTCCAGGAGCAAGGGGCTGTAGCTGCACCTTGGGTGGTTGATGCCGAGTTTTGATGACCCAAGTCACTTATCTCCATGTTCGTAGAATCACATGCTGGTTGCTGGCTGTCATTTGCATCTCGCCTCTTTCAACAAGTCTAGCAGAAGCATCCCGGGCGCCTGGCAGCAGCAGCCTGTTCTTGCTCTTCGCTGCGGAGCACCAAGCACCTAAGATCTGTGTATGGCTGCCCTGTGTACTCCGCCGGCTGCCCCTCACACGTGGCGTGCGTAGCGCGTCTCCTGGCATGCCTTGAAGTGAAAGGGACCAGAAGTGGCCTCAAATCCACCCAAAGGTGCTTCCGAAGCAAGGCCGGATCATTTGCATGCGAAAGAAAGGTCGCAGCTTTGTAAACCCCATGGAGTAGCTATTCTCTGCACTAACCCACTGCCAGGAGTCAATGCCAACTCACAGGCCAGACAGTAGCTCTTCACAGGAGCAGTACGCCTTGTCTTCCTCTGAGGAGCAGCTGGTGGTTTTGAACTGCTGACCTTGCAGTGAGCAGCCCAACACATAACCACTTAGCCACGGGAGCTCCTCTGCGCTGCACGCCTCGGGTTGAATGACCTGGGCTGGATTGGATCGCAACTAAGGGCAACAAACATTTTGCTGGATGGATACCTAGGAGCAAAATTACTGGGACGCGGAATCTGGGTGGCCGAAACCTAGCCAACTCTTAACCACAGCTCCCAAAGCAGAAAGCAGGGTGGGGAGGAAAGCGCTGGGTGATCCTCCGCTGACCTCCTCCCGTCCCCTCCCCCCAGGAAAACCTTGCCGCTCCCCCTCTCGTCCTCTTCCAGGACCCAGCTAAGCGCTTCCTGAATGTCCCTGAGTGTCCCTGCCTCCTTGCTGCATTATAACAAGACGATAATCAATGAACTGCTAACTCTATTGCAATAAAGGAGCGAGCCCAACCTTATATAATTCTTTTTAATTGTTTTCTTACATTACAAGGGTTTTTCCTTTTTTCCCCCTGCTAAACTTATTCTGCCATAAGTTATGTCGTTTAATTTCTCAAAGTGCTAATATTTTAATTGCTTCCTTCCTGCAGACAAAGTACTTGCACCGTCCTCCCTCCCCAGTAAGAGATTATAAAACGGAGCTGGCAGGAATACCTAAAAGGGGAGTCTTGTTGGCGGCAGGATTTGATGGGAAGCAGCTTTCTCAGAAGTCAGTGTGTGGGGCTGCAAAGCTGGCTTCAGACTTCAAAGGGGCATCTCGCCCAGTCAAGCCAGCAGCTCGCTCCCAGGGTTTATGGTAATCACAGGTGGGGGAGGGGGGGCACTGAGCGTTAGGAGGTGGGTGCAGTGGGAAGGGCCCGGGAAGCCGGGATCCATCCGCAACAGCGGTGGCGAGAACCTCAAACCCTGAGAGTATTCTATTCCTAGGGTGTGATGGGGGGCTGGACGCATCCTGGGGAGCAGACTTGTGCCCAGAAAGATTAGCGTTCTGTGGGGTTTGGGTTGTTTGTTTGTAAATCAGACTGGGGGTGATGTTGCAGCAGGTCAGCTTGGATTCAACACAATCAGACCCCCCCCATCGTTTACCCCTCCACTGCCCCTAATTTCACTTCTGCTCCCATGAACCACACCCTCCCCTTCACCCCAGCTAACACCCATCTAACCATCTCCTCTGTTGTTTCATCGTTCCTCCCTTGCCCTCCCCCGCCCTTGGCAAACTCCAAAGTCTGTTCCGGTTGTCTGAAAGGCCCACCTTGGCTTTGTTGTCCGTTTCCTTTTCCATTTAACAGCGGTCTCCTCCTCGTACAAAGGTGTTCTTCTGTGATTGGCTAACTTCACCTCCACAAGGTTCTCCAGGCCCGTTCAGGCCACGAGGTGCTTCGGGATTTCATACTTGTTTCCCAGCATATGTCGTGTGTGTGTGTGTGTGTGTGTGTGTGTGTGTGTGTGTGTAGGCATTTAGGCTGGCTGTCTTCTTGCTCTTGGGAACCGTGCTGTGGTGGACATGGTGCACAGATGTCAAGACCAGGACACAATGGGAGCCTCCCTGAGGGTCTGACCCCGATAGCATCTCATTTTAGCTTCACACCCAGTTCTCCAACAAGGAAACCGAGGCAAAGTCTGGGGAGTCAGCCTGCAGAGCCCTGGCTTTTAACCACCACTCAGTACAAAGTGCCCTGGGTACAACCAGCCTCGGGTTGGATGACAGACAACATCATCTTACCTTCCACGGCAAGAGAGGCCGGAGCACCACCGCTCCTGACAGGGCGGGGTGGGGGGCTCACACAATCAGCAGGGCCTGACGCGTGCGTCCGTACTAATTTCCGGTGGACAGTTGTGTATGCTTTTCACCACCCCCTTGAAACCCAGGTGAAACTTCACTACAGAGCTGTAAGGAAGCACAAATAAGCCCGTGCTGACCTTGCTCACTGGGTACGAGGTACGTAAAGTTAGAAAGAGGCTTTGATTGGATCGGAAGGTGCAGTGGGTCGGGACACAGGCAGATGCCAGCCAGATCCAGAAGAAGAATTTTCGATGTGGAAAAAACGTGAAATTGTCCACAAATGATTCAGAGGCAAACCCAGACTCACCCCATGCTTGCCTTGCTCACTGGGCTATCTGCCCCACCCCCACTGCCCGTAGGAGACAATTCAAGCTCCGAAGCACGGGCCCCCCCCAAACCCTACCCTCCCCAGTCCTACCCTTGGTCCTCCCAAGCTGGTCACCTCACTGGGAGACATAGCTCCTTGTCGGCTTCGGCATCTTTTCAAATGCTGCTTCGCCAACCTGGAATGCTTGTTTCTCTGGACACAAGGGATCATACAAGACCTGGCTCACTCGCCTCCTCCCCTGCGCCCCACCCGCTGAAAGGCTTCCAGACACGGAGAGTCCAGCTTCTGGAGAGCTGGTCCGCTGTGCTGTCAGCATGAACCTACTCCTCTGTGCCCTGTTGCTCACCAGCTCTCTGACGTCGTCGGGCAAGTGATCTAACTTCTCTGTGCCCTGCGAGAGTGAGATGGGAAGTCAAGGAGTTAACATGTAAGACATGTAACCTGACTCAGGTGCGTGCTCAAGGAGCCCTGGTGGCATAGTGGTTATGTGTTGGGCTGCTGACTACAAGGTCGGCAGTTCGAAACCACCAGCCAGCTCCACGGAAGAAAGACGAGGCTTTCTACTCCTGCAAACAGTTGCAGTCTCCGAAGCCCATAGGGGCGGTTTTAACCAGTCCTGGAGGATTGCTGTGACTACATGGCAGTGACTGAGTATGGTGAGTGCTCAGGAGGCCTGGTAGCACAGGGCTGCTAATCAAAAGGTCAGCAGTTCAAAACCACCAGGAGAAAGATAAAGGCTTCTACTCCTAGCCTCGGAAACCCTGGGCAGTTCTATCCTGTCCTGTAGGGTCATTACGAGTCAGAATCGACTCAGTGGTAGTGAGAGTTGTGTTGTGTTGTGTGTGTTTTAATAGTAAGTGCTTTTCCATCTCCTAGCATAATATCTGCCATGTAATAGTTGCTCAATAAAGGAATAAAATAACGTATTCATTTATTAAAATAAATTATTATCAACAATAATCCCCCCTGCCCCCCCCAGGAATGGGCCCTTTCGCTCTAGCCCCATTTGTGGCTTCCTTTCTCCTGGAAGGCAAGTCCGCAGGGTTCCAGATCAATGCACACCCCGCCACCCCTGGGAAGTCACAGGATGGGCCCTTGTCGGGACATCTGCCTGCAGATGTGCGGAAGCCCAAGCCGGAGCCTCCAGTGGCTCCTGTCTCTGAGGACGGGCCACCTGAGTCAGTCAGGGGCAGGGGGTCCTCAACAGGCACTGGCCACGCCCTCACCCTGCCCTCCTGGGTGGGGCAGGTCCAGGACAGACCAGGGTCTGTCCCCGGCTCCTGGACACCATGACAAGCAGACTGAGCAGAGAATCTGAGGGTTCCGACTCCAACGGTCTTTCCTGGCTGTGTGACCTTGGACAAGCCACTTAGCCTTTCTGAGCCCCCAGACTCAGCCCCCACAGGACAAGACAGAGATAGTGGTGAGGCTCAATGTAAAACCACGCAGAGACCACCCTGATAGGCTCCTGGGCCTTGGGAGAGGGAAGAAGGTAGGATTAGAGTTGAACACCGGAGATCTTTGGGCACTGGGGGAGCAGGGAGGAGTCGTAGAGCCCACAGGCACCAACATCACCGTGGCCATGGCCAGCCGGACGGCGTGGAGGCATGGGGAGCCTGTGGGACAAGGTACTTGGGCACAGTCCAGGGACGGCCATGCTTGTCCTCCACAAGCAGTCGCCAGCACCAGGTTGGGCAAACCCACAATTCACTCCCCCAGGAAAAGCTACTGCTGAGCAGAGGGCCAGCCTGGGGTCTCTTCAGGCCAGAGCAGGTCTCCGTCCAGCAGAGACCTCACCTGCTCCGGAGTTGGCACACACCACCCCCCAGGTTCCCTCTGGGCCTCAAACTTGAGCAATGAAAAATGTTATTGTTGTAGCATTCCACGGCCACTCCCACCCACTCCCCACTAGGAAGGAAGTGCCTGGCAGGTAGGGGCCTGTCTGACACCACAATGGACAAACGCCGTCCTCAGTCACCGACCCTTCGCTCCGCCTCAAATAACGACGGACAGCTTCCGAGACACCAGGCACCCTAGGAGGTGCCAGGGGCCCAAGGCACGCACCTGAGGCTCATTCATCGGGGTTTTCGGTTCCGGATTTGGGTCCCTGTCTCTGGTCTCCCAGAGACCTAACATGCCCTCTTCATCCCAGCAGGGAGAAGAAGCCACCATGAGTTCCCCTTGTGTCACGGCTCCAAGGAGCACTCACAGGCATGCCCTGGGGTCCCACGGGAGGGAAGACTCTGCTGCCCAGACTGGTCACTGGGCAACCTGGTCGAGACCCATAGATGAGTGCTGGCTGGACAAAGTCGGCTCACGAGGGAGGCTCATTCTCACCCAGGCCGGAGTCTCTCAGGTAGCTTTATGGACGCCCTGCTGGTGTTGACATCCAGGCTGGGGGGGAAGGGCATCATACTGGGGAAAGTCAAGGGGCAGCGTAAGAAAGGAAGGTCCTGACGAGATGGGTGGACACAGTGGCCGCCACAATGGGCTCGAGCCTCGGAACCATGGCGAGGACTGCCCAGGACCCAGCAGCATTTTCTTCTACTGACCACCAAGAGGTCACGGTCAGTGTGACACCACACAAGGGTACCTAACAATCACAATCACAACAACCGTGTTGACCAATCGCTGAAGACAAAGCGAGTGCATGAGCAAATGTGGTGAAGAAGGCTGATGGTGCCCGGCTATCAAAAGATATAGCGTCTGGGGTCTTAGAGGCTTAAAGGTAAACAAGCGGCCATCTAGCTCGGAAGCAACACAGCCCACATGGAAGAAGCACACCAGCCTGTGTGATTACGAGGTGTCGAAGGGATCAGGTATCAGGCATCAAAAATCATATCACTGTGAATGAGGGGGAGTGCAGAGTGGGGACCTAAAGTCCATCCGTAAGCAACTGGACATCCCCTTACAGAAGGGTCACAGGGAGGAGATGAGCCACTCAGGGTGCAGGGTAGCAACGATGAAACATACAACTTTCCTCTAGTTCTTTAGTGCTTCCTCCTCCCCACTATCATGATCTCAATTCTACCTTACAAATCTGGCCAGACCAGAGGATGTACACTGGTACAGATAGGAAATGGAAACACAGGGAATCCAGGACAGATGATCCCTTCAGGACCAGTGGTGAGAATGGCGATACCAGGAGGGTGGAAGGAGGGTGGGGTTGGAAAGGGGGAACTGATCACAAGGATCTACATATAACCCACTCTCTGGGGGACGGACAACAGAAAAGTGGGTGAAGGGAGACATCGGACAGTGTAAGATATGACAAAATAATAATGATTTATAAATTATCAAGGGTTCATGAAGGAGGAGGGCGGGGGGAGGGAGGGAGAAAAATGAGCAGCTGATAACAAGGGATCAAGCAGAAAGCAAATGTTTTGAGAATGATGATGGCAACAAATGTACCAATGTGCTTGACACAATGGATGTATGAGCCCCTAATAAAATGATTAAAAACAAAAAACAAAACAGAAAAAAACCATGTTGACATCTGAACTGGGGTCGCAGCATCAAAATTCTCAAGATAAAATCCCACAGCAAACCCCTCAAGGACCATCTCCCCGCTTCCCACAACTCCCTTCTGTGCCCCTAGAGTCTCCCTCATCCTTTCAACTCACCTTGTGCTCCCCAGACTCAGGCTCAGGCTGGCTGTGCTCTGAGCCTGTCTGAGGTCGCCCCACAACCAAACCCTACTCGTGTTCATGCGGAACCACCCCTCCAAGAAGCCTTCTCTGACCTTCCTGCTCTCAGTTGCCATTGGGTCTTTTAGTCTTCCATAGGAACCAAAACCCAAACCCACTGCCCAGGAGCCGATGCTGATTCCCACCACCCCCTGTGGGCTCCCAAGACGCCCCGCTGCTGACAGGAGTCGAAAGCCCAGCCTGTCTCCTGAGGAGCTGCTGATGGTTTCAAACCACTGACCACACAGATCACAGCCCTGGGCAACACCACTAGGCCACCTCCTTGCTTTTCAACACTTTAAAGAGCTCTTCTGCTGCAGGTTTACCCAATGCGATGTGCCTTTGGTTTCTTCCCTGCTGCTTCCACGCGAGACAACATCCTTCACAACTTCAACCTTTTCTCCACTTACCATCATGTTACCTGTGGGTCCAACTGTGAGGATTGGGGTTTTCTTTACAAGGTAAAGTTGATGGTCGCCATTGCACAAACGAGACTGAGGCTCCGAGAGAGATGAGCTAACTCACTGAGGCCCTGACGTCAGGCAGGGTTTGGAATCGGTCTGTCTGTCTCTTCCAGGTTCCCAAGAGTCAAGCTGAGATTCAGGTTCGGGCCCCAGCAGAGCAGAGCAACCAACTGTTCTGTTGGTCTGTGTAATAAAAGTGTTAAGGGAGGCATGATGATAAAAATCAAATGGCCTGGACTTCTCTGAGTTCTGTAGCTTAAATCGCACACAGCTCGTGTCATAAACTTGTTGAACTCGGTACTAGCTGGCTCGGGGGCCTCTGGACTTTCCTGTAGGGCATTTTCTGGGCTCTTAACACATCTGTACTACTGTGTTCATGGTCCACCACCATATGTGTCAACAGAGGCGAGGGACCTCGTGTGTGTGTGTGTGTGTGTGTGTGTGGTCTGCACTAGCCTGTAAGTATATATATCTGCACATGCACAGACTGCCTCAGCAAATCAGCCAAGAAAGGAGAACCCCCGTGGCCTCTAGGAAGTGACCGGCATCTATTACACCAAGTGGGTTGCCAGGGGACAGAGATGGGAAGGACTATAAAATGTCAAATTATAATAGTGACAGCAGCATATGCCTTTTGACCTTTGTGTCGTGAGGATGTCTTGCCTATTCGGATAATTGAACAAATGTCTCATAAACCCTAGAACAGCCTACTGTACACACGAGTCGCGTCTGAAGCAAAACACACAAACAAACCAGTTGCCAGCAAGTCAATCCCTGTCCATGCCGATCTCCCGGGTGCCGATCTCCTGGGTGCCAGGGTAGAACTGTGTTTCCCATAGGGTTTTCAAGGCCATGGCCAATGAGAAGCCAGGCCTGTCTTTGGAGACCCCTCTGGGTGGGTGTGAACTGCCAACCTCTCCCACCCCTCTGGGTGGGTGTGAACTGCCACCTGGGGACTTCACATGAAGCCAAAAAAAGAAAAAGAAAATGACATTAAAAATGCGATTCACAGCTCAGCGGTTCTCAACCTGTGGGTTGCGACCCCATTGGGGGAGGGGGTCAAAGGTCAAAGACCCTTTCACAGGAGTCGCCCATTCATCACAGTAGCAAAATTACAGTGATGACGTAGTCATGAAAATAATTTTATGAGTGGGGGGTCACCACCATATGGGGAACTGTCTGAAAGGGTGGCGGTGTGAGGAAGCTGGAGCACCACTGCAGTAGCATCTTGGTCAGCTCTTCAGCTAGAGTGGGGACTCGGCAGCCCAAGAGTGGAGAGAAATCTCACCAAATGATCTTGCCTGATAAGTCAGGGCTGTGGCTAGTGAGGGTCAGCGGGAGGGCAAGAGCTGGAGAGGGCAGAGGAGAAACCCCGATACCTGGGGGGGGAGGGGTAGAGAGGGGGCAGGTGAAGGAGGTGCTGGGCTCCAACCCGCCCTGCAGGCTTGTGTTGGCATGTTCCTCCTGCGGCTGTCCAATCAATTCAGACTCGCAGCGTCTTACAGGGCACAGGAGAACGGTCCCCCGGAGCTGCCTGGCCTCGAAGTCTTTTCTCCCTTGATTCTAGGCGCTGGTGGGTTTGAATGGCAGACCTTTCGGGGAATAGTTTAACCAGGCGCTATCAGCGCGCCAGTGTTTGCCGGGGAGTGGCATTTACAGAGAGAGGGAGCCGGAGCCTGCTGGCTCCTCCCCTTGAGAGTCACCAGTGCGCTGCAGTCAGGCCCACCCTGCTGGGCGTCCGCCACCGACAGTGCGCTGGCTCCAGCCTGAGACTCCTTTTCTAGGTCTATAAAACGCAGGGTCTGGCCCAGAAAGATCTCTGAGGTGCCTCGCAGCTCTAATATGCTCGAGTTTGATGGCTTGCAGGCTTCTGCAAAGATGCATAAAATAAATTAGTTTTAGCAGTAGTAAAAACAAAACTGGAAATCAGATTTATCATTTTAATTAAATATACTTTACACGCTCAATTTCTAGGGAGCAAAATGCTTTCTCCCCCACCCATCCCGTGTGTGCTCCCTTTGTGGGAGCTGTGCGTGCCTGAGAGGCAATGTAAGAAAATGCAGACCACCCTCTACGCAGAAACACAATTAACAAGACCCTAACACAGGGGTTCTCAACTTTCCTCATGCCGCCACCCTTTCAGACAGTTCCTCATGTGGTAGTGACCCCCCCAACCATAAAATTATTTTCGTGGCTACTTCATCACTGTAATTTTTCTACTGTGATGAGTCAGGTGACCCCTGTGAAAGGGTCGTTCGGAGAACATAAAAAAGCAATGTCAGGGAGGGTCAAGAAAGCAGAGACCGAGAGCAAGATCAGGCTGCTGAGAAACCCTTGCTTCTGTGTTTGCTCAGCCTTGCTGACACTCTTAGAGCTGGGTGGGCTCAGGGGGTGGATGTCCAGCCTCCTTTCCCCAACCCTCATGTTAAACCCAAACCCAACCCACTGAGACGAAATAGATTCTGACTCACAGTGACATAGAGTACAACTGCCCCCCACCCCCACCCCCGGCTCCCGACACTAAATCTTTACAGGAGCAGAAGGGTCCATCTCTCTCCACAGAGCAGCGGGTGGGTTCAAACCACTGACCTTGTGGTTGGCAGCCCAGCACATGGCCCACTATGCCGCCAGGGCTCCTGGCCCTCACGTTACTGAAAATTGACCACCATCAAGTTGGTGCTGACTGTAGCGACCCCATAGAAGAGACTAAGGAGCCCTGGTGACGGAGTGGCTATGAGTTGGCTGCTAACCGCAAGGTCAGCAGTTCGAAACCACAAGCCAAGCCGTCAAGAGTGACCGTCTGGAAAATCCACAGGGGCAGTTCTACCCTGTCTGATAGGGGCACTCTGAACCGGCAGTGAATGAAGATGGAGTAGAACTGCCCCTGTGAGTTCCCAGGTGGTTCATCTGACGGGAGCAGAAAGGCCCATCTTTCTCCCCTAGGCCCTATGTTGTTCTTCGGTGCAACAGAATGGTCAGCTCTTCAGCCCAGTCCCTGTTATCCCCACAGCTGTTCTTGGGTTTGAGCCCGTTACTGCAGCCTTAGGGCAAACTGCTTCCTGGACTTTTGATTCTCCGCTAGGACACAGAACAAAAAACTTTTTTTTTTTTGGATGAATGCTTGAAAGTTAATGAGAACATACATGAGAAGGCCCCGCCGGTGCCACCTTCGTGACTGCTTGTCTGTGGGAATCCACCGTTCGGCTTTTGGCTCACCTAGTGCGGCAGTTACATCCTCTCCTGTCAACTTGCGGAGGGGTGGAGTCTAGCCTGTCAATCAGGTCGCAGCTTGATGACCTCATGTGGAGGCAACCGAGGAAATAAATAGCTCACTGGAGGCCAGATACATTCACACTCTGTTTGTCTTCCTGCTGACAAGCCACATGGAGACCCCTGATGGAACCAGAGCCCTGGAGCTGGAGGAGGCACGTGGGGACCCACGCCACTGCTGAGAAGCTAGCTTCCACCACCACTGTATTTGCAAGACTTTCCACCCACTGGCCTGGGATCTTCCTGCATTCGGCGTCATTGCATGTGTTGCAGGAGTCTGCAGAGGAAATGATAAGGAAGAGGAAATTATAGATTGGTGTCGGACATATGAGCTAATATGAGACGTATGGGCTTGACCTGACCTGGGCTGTCTTCTTAATATACAAGTACTCTTTGATATAAAGTTCTCTCTTACACACACGTGAGTATGTATGGATTTGTTTCTCTAGTGCACCCGGACTGACAGCACTGGGGGCTTCCCTCATTGTGTGGAAGCCCTACTTTACCAAACATAGCCCTTGTTTTTGTAGTTGGTCTTTCCCAAGAGCAGAAATCTCCCCCACCTAGTTCCTGTGGGGCATCCATTCCAGCTGAATTTCTTTTAAGACCAATGTGTCCATTATCTTAGAAGTCCACGATGTAGCCAGGATTCCCGAAAACCCCGATTCTCCCTCTTCCTCCCCCTGTTCCACCCTCTGCATGCCGGTGAAAAGACCAGGCACCTGTCAGGCCCCAAGTGACATCTTGGCTTTTTAAACTGGAGGGAGCTCTTTTGCAGATCTTCGTTGGATTGTTCTGACAGTCGCTCCCCCCTGGACTCACACAGCATGGGAGACCCCGGGGCGTCAGGACACAAATTTCAAGACGCAAACTGATAGACAGACGGGCAAGTTAAAAAGTATTGCAGCAACCTCGCAGAAACCTTGATCCAACCAAACGATCAAACTGTGAAGCGATTGTTTGGTAACATTTCCTCTGTGTAGGTCGATACAATTCGGGAAACATTGTTTCCATCTCCCCAGCCCTGCCCCGACGTAGAGTGATCCTATTGGACAGCAGAGACCTGCCCCCACTGGGTTTCCAAGCCTTTCCACCTTCCAGCTTCCTCTTTCTCCAGCCGAGCAGCTGTGATTCGAACTGCTGACCAGGTGGTTGCCAGCTCCACAGGGTTGCTGAGAGTTCCTGTTGTTCTTTCCAAACCCTTCCAGGGGAGTGCGGGCTCGTCAATGTCGGCCTCATCCAAACAGCAACCCGTCATCCTTGAAAGGCTCCCATGACGAAGAAGGGGGCGGTGGTGGGGTGGCACCCTAACCAGACCAAGACAAGCAAATCATGGAGAGATTTTGGCTCCAGCCATCCTCGGGTTGCAAAAGACATGTGGAGACACATTTTATCTGATTAGTCCCGTGAACTAACGAACCCAGCAAGCACCAGTTTCCACCAGGGACTCGATGGAGACGAGAAGA
>NW_022111358.1:30744234-30751780 GCF_000313985.2 Echinops telfairi | reverse complement strand
ACTCAAAACCTTAACAGAGACCAGGCTGACTGGTCGTTTAGAGACTGGTGGGATGCCCCCAAAACGAGGGTCCCATCATCCCCTTCAGGTCTAGAACCGAATTCACCTCCGCCTTAATCCACCACTTCAAAGCAGAGGAGCAGCACCTCCCCACGGACAGAGTCGAGGGGGTAAGAAAGTGGCGCAGGGACTGGAAACACAGGGAGGGAGGAAAGGGTTAAGTCCCTTGCGGGGACTGCGAAGGGGGTGTCGAGTCCCAATGCCTGTGAGTCTCCTCATGCAAAGCTCTGTACACTCCACCTCATTCACAATTACAATTTTTAAAAGGGTTTTTAAAACCTAAAATGAGCATGTGTTGTTTGGAATAAGCCTGTGTGTGTATACACCGGAATTCTGGTGACAACACTTTTTAACCCACCCTGGAACAGGTGGTCAGACAAGCAGTGGCCCCTGTCTGGGGCTGAGGATCGTGTGCTTGGCTGCTCACTGAAAGGCTGGGGGGTCCAAGTCCACTGGGAAGAAATCCCTGGAGATCTACTTCCTAAAACTCAGCCCCTAGAGACTGCGGAGCAGATCGACTTCCACACCCAGGGCTGCCCGCCCGCGTTGTTGGGGTGGGCTTTCCAGTCTGACGAGTAAGAAGTGGGCTCCTCTGATCAACACAGAATGTCTAGTCCCATCTGACTATTGTGGCCTCTCAGCACACGCCCCCTGCCCCCACTCACCCTCGCAATACCCTTCCTTTGTGCCCACCTCTTCTCCATGCCCGTGCGGGGTCCCCACCCGTGAGAAGGTCAGCAGCCCTCACGTGGGAGGCGCTGCTTCATTTCCAGGCTCTGGGCCTCAGAGCCCAGTATGATAAATTCACAACCGCGGCTGTAAACTACCAGATGAATCTGGGTTGGGGTCGCTAACAAGACGCAGCAGACTCCACTGGAAGTCAATCCAGGCAGCTGCTCTCTGAGATGCAACGGAGTTCCTGAGGACTGAGGCCCAGTGGTGGGGGCTGGGGGCGACGTGGAGGAGGGTGGAGAAAGGAGGAAACACCAGAAAAACTCCTGAACGAATCCAGGAATCCTCCACTCTGATCTCCAAAAACAAGAATCCAAGCGGAGCGAAGTGTCCAGACTTCTGTCCGCTCTGGCTCCCTGACCAGCCTCAGGGACGCAAGGTGCTCCCTTAGCCGCCCAGGGTTGGTGACAACAAAAGCAAGTGTAGACACTGAGGAGAGGGGATGGGGACACTGCGTGGGAGCAGCAGCACTTAATCTTGGAGGAGAAAAATTGCCCTCCTCGGACAGAGCCCCACGCAGCAGGCGCTGTGCCCTTCATAACTCAAGTCCACACTTAATTAAAAAGGGGAGCCTCTTGGCCTGGGTCCAACTGGCGCGGATTCCGTCCGCATCCTTCAGGCTGATGACATTTGTCCATTTGTCTCCCATCGACAGACACGGAAAAAATCCCACAGGGGGGAAACAATGCATCTCCTCCAGCTCTCAGACAGGACCCTCCAGCGAGGCAGCGTTGAAAGCCCCGGGCACAGGGAAAGAAGCTGGACAGGACAAGGCCAACTCCGCATTTACGAGGGGGGGGGTGGGGCTCCCGAGAGGCTGAAGCAGCCAACTGGACAAGACGATGTCCTCCCTCCCTTGGAAGGCACGCTGGTGGCGCAGTGGGTGAGGCGTTCGGCTGGGAACCGCAAGGGTAGGGGTTGAAGACCACCAGTCTCCCCAGGGGAGAAGCTCAAACGACGCCCTGCCGTGGGTTCATCTCCTGCACAAGACCGCGTTCAGGTGTTGAAAAGCAAGCACGCTACTTTGAGAACACCCACGCCAGGGTGTGTTCAACCGTCTGTGCCCGAGAAAGGGGCGCATCGAAGAGGAAGACCAAGAAGAACGGATGCGTTTGAACGGCGGCGCTGCTGAAGAATCTTGAGAGTACGTGGACTGCCACAATCTGTCTTGGGAGATGTATGGCCAGAATGCTCCTTCGAGGCAAGGATGGCGAGATGTCACCTCATATACTTTGGACAGGTGCGAGAGCCCGGTCCCCGAAGAAGGGCATCCCGCTTGGTACAGTAGAGGGCAGGGACAAAGAGGAAGGCCCTGGAGACAGATTGCCGCAGTGGCTGCCTCGATGGGCTCAAATGTAAGAACAGTGGTGAAGAGGGTGCAGGACCGGGCAGTGCTTTGCGCGTTCGGCGGTCCATAGAAGCCCCTGGAGTCGGAACAGACTCGATAGCACCTGACAACATCCCCGCCCCCCATCAGCACACTGCTACACCTGTCGCTGCAACATCTCCAGCCACATTTGACTTGCACGTGGTAGCAAGGTGCTCTGTACTTTGCACCTTCTGAGGGGTCCCCTTTCTTTGAAATGGTTACAAATACGGATCTCTTCCAGTCAGTTGGCCAGGTAGCTGTCTTCTAAATTTCCAAGTTGGGCAGCGAGAAAGAGGAAGGCCCTGGACAGGCTGGACAGGCTGCGACTCCGGGCTCCAACCTGAGAAGGAGTGGGAGGCTGCCGCAGGACTGGGCCCTGCTTCCTTCCCTTGTTGCTCACAGGGCCGCTGTGAGGGGGGACCCACTGGATAGCGCCTGACAGCAACCCCATTTCCTTGGTCTCTTTCCCCCACAGTGGATTCCGCCTTTCTTCCTGGGACAACACCCCCCTAAGACCAAAACAGCAGGCTACTGGTGCCGGTTCTGACTCGGGGCCCTCGGGTGGGCAGAACTTCTTCACCCCAGCTTGGGGTTTTCACAGCCCGCTACCTCTCCGGAGAAGTCCGCCTGGGCTTTCTTCTGCCGTTCCTGACGTTGTTCTGCTTTATTTAAAAATATGAAAAGAGGAAAATGCTCCTCACTGGCCTTCTGACAGGTTCCTACTACACCTCTGGAAAAGGTGACCCACCAGAAGGAATCCTAAGATCAGCCCCCCCCCGCCCCCCCAGGGATGAAGGGGTCCTGTCTGTCCCTCTGCTCCAGAGATCTGGAGAGGCAAAACCTCCCTTCTCAGATTCCTAATGTTCAGCCCTGTCGGTGGTAGGAGACCCCTCAGGAGTTGGGGTGGGGTGATCCTCTCCCCCTGTCTCCCCTCCTGATGACACACCCCACTCCCACACCACCCAAGGGACGGGAAGGTCTGGTCTCCACACGGCACCCATCTGTAGGACTTTTCTCCAGAGACTTCTCTCCTCACCAAACACCTGCTGGAGTTGAGCATCGTAGCAGCGTCTTGGATCCCCATCCTCTTTTTTTCTTTCTTTCTTTTTTCTTTATTTATAGCTCGTTACAAAGCCAGTCCCAACTCCATTACCCGCTAACAACTTGGATTCATTCAGACACAGGGCCTTGATTCTAACCCCCCCTTTCCTTTTTAGAGGACAGCAAAATGGAAGCTCCCCAAGTTCCTACCCAATTTTCATATAGCTCAACACCCCCACCCCCAGAGTAATAGCTGGCCAGGAGCTACTGTCAAGTCATAATTGTACATGCTAACCGGTCATGATCTCACCTGAAGAGGCAAAACCAGAGCCGGCCAACATGGCTTTTTCTCTTAGCAGGATAATGGCAGTACTTCCACAAACTGAAGTACCGTCATTGCAGCCTGGGATCCCCATCCTCTTAAGCTCAGTGCGCTCCCAGCTGGAGGGCAAGCCCCCTTTTCTGTAGGTTCCCCAGAGAGGTCTCCAGCTAAGGAACAAGGGAAGCAGTGGCCACACCTCACCCCAAAGGCCACTGCCCCCAACTGCTGCCTTTCCACCCATTGGTAAGGCAGTAATATACTGATACGGTTCTCATAAAGAGGTCCGTGATAAAAAGACCTTATGGCGGCGGCGGGGGTTCCTAGTCTTTGTGCAGTGGGGGAGGGGTCAGAGACCTGCTCTGTGATGAAGGCTGGGAACGCTGGCTCAGCGTCCCAGGCTGTGGAGCAGCGTCTGCTTGTTCATTCCTTCTGAGGCTGTGAGGAAGAAGCTGGTCCATACCTCCCTCCTAGCTTGGGGAACAGCCAGCAACCCCGAGCCTTCCCATCTCGGTCCTGTCTTCACATGACTGTTTGGCCTCTGCGACATCATTCTGAGTCTCCTCTCCTCTCCTCTCTTCTAAGACCACCACGCACACCACGGGGTCAGGACCCGCCCTACTCCAGTGTGCCTTAGGTGAAGGAGAACGTCTGCAAAGCTTGCTCCTCTTGCCAGGGGTCAGGACTTCAATGCATCGTTTAGGCCACACAGCTGGAGTCCTGGTGGGCTAGTGATTGCGCATTGGGCTGCAATCTGCAAGGTGGACAGTTCGAAACTACCAGCTGCTCCTCAGGAGAAAGGCAGGGCTTTCTGCCCCCAGAAAGTTACATGTCGGAAACTCACAGGGGCAGTTCTACCCTGTCCTATGGGATCGCTATGAGCTCACATTGACTGGATCGCAGCGAGTGAGTGTAGGGGACACAATTTCATCCATCACACGCACACACCGAGGAAGACAGTCCAGGGGGTGGACCTCCATGGACCCTGATGGCCGAGGGAGTGACAGGTCAGCACATGAAGTGAGATGAAGAGGCGCAGGCAGAAGCAAGACCGAGAGTGGCACCTGCTTGGGGGCGGGTGGAGAGGGTTCACTCAGCAGCCTCCCCCATCGCCTCAACCCTGCTCTCTAGTTCACTGCCACAAGGAACAGTCCCCACTGAGAGACACCAACACTTGGCCCTGCCTATGTCATCTATCCAGCCTTCCTGCGAAGTCTCCCGAGTTCACCCCCTGCATCCATCCTTGATGATTCAGAGCCTACAGATTTTTTTTCCAGGCTCAGAGGAGGAAGCCAGGCCTTTCCACTCACCCCTCAGTCAGGCTAGGCTGCACAGGTCTCCCACCAAATGAATGGCTCCAGCTAACCCAAGTCCAGAGCCCCCTTTGTCAAGTGACCAGAGAATGAAACAGCCATCCCTCCCTTCTCCTCTCAGCTCAGAGGATCTTCCCGCTGCCCCCGCAAACCCAGGGCTGCCTTTGCAGGAACATTTGCATATTTAAACTCCACCTTCACACATTATGACTTACACTCCTAGGAAATGGGCTACACTCCAGACCCAGGGGGAAACTTCTCTTGCCAGTAGTCCTGTGCCACCCCCGCCAACGTGGAGTGAGGCTTGTGAGAAATGTTGTGGGTGTCGGTGTGTCCAGGACGACGCCGTGAGCATCCTTCGTCTGTCCCATGTCTGTGTGTGCGCTGACTGCACAGCCTCCATCGGGCCTGCTGGGTTCTCTCAAAGTCCACTTTGTGGGTCCTTAGTCTGTGGTGGGTATGGATCTTTGGGGCTGACGTGTGTCTGTGAGGTGTGACGTGTTGAATGTCTGTCTCCTGACCTCCATGTCCTCATGGGCAAAATGGTGATGATAATCAGTCGCCTTTCAGGACTGTGGGGGGTTGAGAGTCACCGGCACTTGCCACAAGGTCTGGGACCTGATGTTTGCCTGGTAAGTGTTGGTCATAATGATGTGATTCCAACCGAACCAAACTCATTGCCATCGAGTCAATTCTGACTCAGTAGTGTCCCTCTAGGACAGGGTGGAACTGCCCCCTGTCAGCTTCCCAAACCGCAACTCTTTATGGGAGTAGGAAGCCCGCCATTGTCCCGAGGAGCAGCTGGTGGTTTCAAACTATTCACCTTGCAGATCCCAGCCCAACATGTAGCCAGTACAGTACGCCCCCAGGGCTCCTCTTGACTCCAATGGCTATCTGCAGGGCTTCCCCACTTTGACTTGATGAGACTCCAAGGTCCGGAAGGAGCCGGGTGCCCTTGGAGATGCCACTGCTGTGCAGCTGCGTGTTCAGTCCGTGACCACTTAGAGAGAAGGGGAGGTAAGGGTTGAAAGGGAAGGTGAGGTGGAAGGGGGGAGGCTGGCAAAGACATCTTCTCTTAGTGGCCTGCATGCTGAGCTAGGGGCTGGGGAGGGACCTGGCCAAAGACCTACTTTCCAAGGAGCCAGGAGCCCTCCAGGGACTCTTGGACACAAACAGGAAGCATAGAGCCCAGAGCGAGAGAGACACCCTGAGAGAGTACCCCTGCCAGGGTCCCTGGCCCGGAGTAGCTCCATTAACACTGCCTTCCAGAAGAATCCTCTGATCTCCGGCCCCACTAGTCTTGGCCCCAGGACACATGCTCCTCCCAGAGCTGGTTCCACCCAGCCCCAAGTTGGTTTGCTTAGACTTGTCTCCCCTTCCGTGGGCAGGGTTCCCACTAAGCTCAATTAGCATGCGCTTTGTTGTATCTCTTCGCTGACCAAACAGGTCAAGAGACCCTCATAAACATGAAGCAGGTTTAGGGGAGGACTTCACAGAGCCAAGAGAGACCTCCTCCGGCGCCCCTGGCCTTGAAGCGCTCTGCATCCGCTGGGTCAACTGAATGAAAGACATTCTCCCACGGGAGCTAGGCCTGAACGCTGGGAGGGCCTGACCGGGCTGACAGGCTATCCCAGAAGGCTTCCTGGAGGAGAGGGGCAATGAATCTTAAGGAACATCTCAGCAGAGAAAAGAGATGGAAGTGTCTTATCATTTGATCAAAATTATCTCCTGGAGTGTGCCCTAAACAGGTGCCAAAGTTTTGATGTTCTGACCTAGTACTTGTCCTACTTCTGACCCTCGCCAGCTGAAAGACCTTGGAGGGACGTATCCTCCTGTCTCCTTTGCCAAGTGGGAGTGTTAGATGTGATGAACTTGGAAAGCACTCTGCAGGCCTGTGGCCTTGGCCAGTCCTGTGTCGATCTCACAGGGTCAGGAAGCAGAATCAGGCTCTCCTCACAAGCGTGCATGGACTGTAGAACCAGGGGATGCTCTTAGGGGGGAACCCCCCAGCTCAGCCCTCATCAGACATGTCTCTCCACAGCTGCTTGCCTGGCACCCAACTCTGCATCTGCCACAGTGGATGTTTATTGAATGAAGAGATGAATTGAATGGGATGCCAGAGGCCGGTGACTGGCTCTTGGGGGCTTTGGTGCACTAACACTCCATGTTTGATCTCGCGATAGGAGGGCGGTTGGCGGCGGAGCAGGAGCTGCGCTTCCAGAAATTGCCCCTCCTGGGACCTCTGCTTTCTGCTGCCTTCAGTGGAAAGTGGGTCACAAAACAGCTCGGCAGCACACAGACCCTGGCCAGCTTACATCGCCTGGGCGCCTACGGTGGGGTGGGCCAGGTGTTGTCACGTGACGGCTCTATTCCTTTCCCAGCGCCCTCGGAGGCTGTACGGGGCGGGATTGGTAGGGGGTGGGATTTGGGCTCGTGCATCCCAGCTGTGCTGACTCGCTCGGGCAACTCACTGTACCTCTCTGGACCTTCTTTTTAAAACGGTGTGGAATAAAAACAAGAGCCTCCCTCCGTCGAGTTCTGGGAACGGAAAGAGCACGAGGAAGCGGAGCGCTTCGCACATGCCAGTTTTCATTGTTTCTCCTGGGCACACGGGCCCGCACGCCTCGCCCAGGGCGCACTCAGGCGTTCACACTCCCACACACGCGCCGATGGAGGGGGCGGAAGACGCCAGCCGCAGGCGCTCCCCGCTCC
>NW_022111358.1:30740805-30742626 GCF_000313985.2 Echinops telfairi | reverse complement strand
GCGTGCGTGCCTGCCCTTGCTGCCCATCCACTTCCTCCCGTCCTTTAGCGGTCTCAGGGGGTCCCGAGGCCCCCTCTCCACTCCACTGCGCCGCCGCTCTCCACGGTGCTCTGGGTAGACACTTATATTGATATTTATTTTCTCTGCTTTGAGCCAGACTTGTGTAACTAGGCCTGGGGATGAATCAAACCATTGTGTGGGGTATTTGCTTATTTGAATGGAACTTGGCCCCGGGCCCGTTTTCCTGGTTGAAATTTTCATTTGCGAAGTTTGTTTGGCAGGGGCCGCCTGGCTGGCCGAGGTGTGTGTTAGATTGGGGGTGGGGGTGGGGGGTGTTTGCCGACGACGACGGGGAAAGATGCCCAGTTGAGCAATTAATTTGTTACCTATCTTCAGGCGTTGCCAGAACACTGATTTCCCCCATACCTTCCCACTTGGCTTCCCACACCCCCAACCCCCAGTGCCAGTGCAAACTGACTTAACGTCTGGAAGTAAAGACAACAAACAACAAAAGTTTAAATACTTCTTTTCTGATGCACTTCACCTATGGGGGCTCAGTGCCCCTCCACAAATAGCCTTGATTGTGATTCTAATGGAACCAGTCCTCTTTCACCGTCCACTCCCCCTTTCTGTCGGCTGGGGGTTAGCCACTGACCTGCTGGGGTGGAGTTGGTGGCTGGGCCTTGTCTGGAGGGAGCAGTGCTTTTTCTGTGGGGTCTCCTAGTTGGGCTCTTTGGTGTGTGTTGCCGGAGCTTCCCCGGTCTTTGTATCTGGGAGGAAAGAGTTAACACTCCCGTTTAAGAATCTCTTTATGGCAAACCTCAGAAAACCAGGAGATGCAAACCCTGGCCACCCATCTTGGGGACCTGGTCTCTGCCTTGGGCTCTTGTCACCCTTCACCCGGGATTGCTTTGAGCTCGAGCCCAGTTCCTCCTCGGCACCCTATAGCAGGGTGGGGTTGAAGGACTAGACCACTGGGTGAGATCCTTTGGCGGGGGGAGACTCACTGTCTTGGTCACGACAGTATCCCCCAAATCTGGGAAGAATGACTCTTGCGCCCAAAAAAGGTACTCAGATGTTTCGTAAGGCTGACCAACTGGGTGGGTGCTGGAGGGATGGTGGGCCTTGGGCAGCTGGTCCCCAGCTCTGCCAGCCCAGCGTGCACCGCTCTGAGTTGCAGGCGGAGCCATGCCCTGCTCACCCCTCTGTCGCTGCTGAGGTTCCGCTGCTGAGGTTCGGAGGAGCAGAGAACACCCAGGTGTCAGTTTCCCTGCTCCCTCAAAGACCTCCTTTCCCAGCCTTGCTCTCTGCCTGGGGCACCAGGCTGTGTCAGCTGTCGGACCTGCGCTCCCGCCGTGGGCAGCCCCAGGGGCTGGGAGCTGGGCCGGTGGGGCAGAGGTTGGCTTTTTGGCAGCAGCTGGACGGTTGGTATTGGGTTATGGAAAGGGAGGGGAGTGAAAATGCCCTCATCTCTTCTACTTTGGAAGCCCCACCCCTTAGGGGTGGGGGTCTGGAGACTGCCCTTGTGTCCTCTGTCACAGTGTGACAGCGTGTGAGTGTGAGAGCGGGTGTGACAGCTGCTGCCCTGGGAGTCCCTGTACATTTAAATCCAGTGGGTGCGGAGGAGTGGGTGGGGATAGCAAGGCATTATAGGTGGTGTGTGTGTGTGTGTGTGTGTGTGTGTGTGTGTGTGTGTGTGTGTGTGATCCTCCTTGGTTCCTTCTGCTTCCTTTGGAGGGAGCTAGCTGCTCCCGGGTTCCCAGCTGGCAATGGCTGGCCAGGCCTGAGGGGCGGGGGGCATGCTGAGGCCGCTGGCTCTTT
>NW_022111358.1:30738394-30739913 GCF_000313985.2 Echinops telfairi | reverse complement strand
CTCTGTGCTGCGGCTTGTGCAGTTGCTGAAGACGCACCCCACGCCCAGGTACATGGTGCCTTTCCCTCGGAAGGGCGTGATCAGGAGCTTGCATCAGCTCCCCAAAGGGGTGGGTCCGTGCTCTCCCCCAAAGGGTAAGAAGCACCACTCTCACCGCTCCCCCAACCTCCACGGGTTCCCATCACCTTCTTGTTGGCTTTCTGTCTTCCTATTTGCGGGTTCAAAAAGAGCCACCGAGTGCAGACTGGGTGCACGGGAGCTATAGTCACCTGTTTGCTGTCAGTTTACCTCCAGAGCGGGAGCGAGGGAATTCAGGGATGTGTGAATCCTGGTGCAGCCCGTTGGTGGGGAAAGATGGGGTTAGTCCCCTCCGCCAGTCTGTTCTAGCTACAAGACCTCCTTGTGCCACCTCCCCTTCCAGAAGGCTCCTGGGGACCAATGTCCCCCGCCATAGATGGAAAACTGGTTCCTTCCAGGATGGAGGCTGCCAAGGCGGGGGCAGGGAGAAGGGTGAGAGACAAGGCGGTGGCGGCAGACACAATGGAGCAGAAGGTTCCAAGGATGCCTCCCTCCCACCCCTACCCAGGGACATCCCTGAGAAACCCCCCTTGCTGATGGCTGGCCCCTAGGAAGGAAAAAGGTGCTGGGGGCTGTTCTGGTGCTGGTAGCTGGCCTCTGGTGGATGGGTCTTGCTGGTTGGCTGTTCTAACCTCCCAATTCTTCCACAGCCCTGTTGGGTTGCCCCTGTGCCCCTCTCCTCTGACCGTATGAGGAATGTCCCCTGAAACTCACTGTCTCTGGGCGTCCTGCCGGCCGACACGTGTCTCATCCCCTCCTTACTCATCTGCCATCTCCCCAGGGGCTCCCCCTTAGTGCCAGGATCAATCCAGGGACAGGCGTTGGCAAAACTCAGCCAAGTCAACAAATAAATAGAGTGGCGTCCGCTCAAGACCAAACATGGTCATTGAAGATCGCCTGCTCTCCAGGAATGCGCAGCTCGGTGTTCCTGTTCCGATTTCTATGCTTGTCGGTTTCTGTGCTTGTCGGCAGTCTCTGGGTGCTGGTCCTGCTCCTTTGTGGGAGGAGCTGAGCAGGGACCAGGCTTCGTGCCACAGCCCATTGTTGCCCCAGTTGTTCTTCACCAGGCCCTGGGGAGAGGATGGTGCCACCTCTTCATGCGTGATGGGCAGGGGGAAGTGGCTTCCTCTGGGGACTTCTGAGGAGTGGGGATTCTGGTCAAGTCTGCAGGCCTGAGTGGGGAGGAGAGGCCAGATGACCTGTGGGGCTCTGTTCTTAGCTTTGGGTGTCATGTGAGCTGCCCACTGACGCCAGCGGGAGCTCCCCCCAGCCCATTACCTCAATGGAAACTGGCGGCTAATGAGGTCCCCAGGGGGGGCCAGAGTGCGTCAGCCTCCCCCTACTTCTGCACCTCTCCTGCCCTTGGGACCCTCCTTGCCTAGGTAACAGGAGGGGAGCGTTGCTCGCCCTGCTCTCATCACCCCCACCCCTGCCACTTTGG
>NW_022111358.1:30722109-30736737 GCF_000313985.2 Echinops telfairi | reverse complement strand
GGTGAGAATTTGGATTCTGTTCTAGTGGAGCAGGTGGCCTCCGGAGTGCTTGACAAGAGAGGGGGGTGAACTTGATTTCTCTTTTTAAAAGATGGTGCTGACAGCTCTGTGAGGGGAGAGTGGACCCAAGATGTCCTGGTAAAAGGCCGTGCGTGGCTGGACTCCACGTAAGACACCGTGGTGGCCTGGCCTGCAGTGCACCCAATAGACTAGGGAGCGTGGTGGTCCAGGTTAGGGATGTGCGGGCACTGAGCCATCTCCTCACCCACCCCATCCATTTGAAACTGTCCAGTCATTTTCTCTATGAGCTTCCCCGATGTCCAATCTGAGAGAGTCTCCAGGGAACCTGTGTCCTGTCGGCTGGGGATTCTGATTCTGGGTCTCCCCTTGACTATCAGGGAGTTCTTATAGATGTCTAGTCTACCCTTCTTCCTGCTGCAGTCTTCTGTATTCTTGAGAAAGAGACAGAGCTGGGGGAGAAGGCCAGAGTCAAGGGAGGTGCTTGGCTGGATACCCACCGAGAAACCTTACTCTTGGGAGCCCAGGATAAGAGGTTAGCATCCAGAGTGGGGGTGCCTAGGTCGGAGGTCATGGGTGAGTTGCTGTTCTGCTTTAGCCTTCCTGCCTAATCCCCCAAACCCAGCTCCACCCATCTGGCACCCTGGGAGTGCTCCTCAGACTTCCCAGAGCCCTCCCCTCTCCCTGGGGCACATCAAAGGGACTGGGCACCAGGAACTCAGCCTCCCCTCCTGCCCTTCTCCCAGGGAGGGCCTTCTTTCACCTTCTTCAACCTCCGTCTTACCCATTACACCTTCCCCTGAAACCCTCTCCCATCTCACATTCGACTGGGAGGTTGTGGACCATGCATTTTCTGGGCCCAGCCCATTTTGCCTCGTGACTCTGCAGCCCTTGTATACTCTGAAACTCCTGCCCATCCCAGATGTGACTGCTGTGAGCTCTGTGGGGCCGGGCTAGCTCCACTTCTGAAAAAAACGGAGGGAAGAATAAAGACAAAGCAGCGAAGACAGACCCTGGAATCTGCTCAGACAGGTTCTGGGAACAGGCAGGCTCTGTGCCCCTTCCTTCCCTCCAGGGTCTCCGGTGGGTCCCGGACATGGAGGGCATTAGGACCTGGGGCAGGGCTGCCTTCAGACTAGTGTCCCCTTCTGGGAGGGTGCTAATCTGCTGGGCTGGGATCCTGGTGTCTGTGAGGGGCCATCTCCAGGCTCCCCACCCCAGACTCCACTCTGACTTCTCTCTGCAGCTCAGGTACCAGACAGTGATGAGCAGTTCGTTCCTGATTTCCATTCAGAAAACTGTGAGTAGAGGGCCCTGGGAGGGAGGGGGCGGGAGGAGGAGGGCAGGAAATGAGTCATAGGGCTGGAGAATCACTGGGATCAACTACTTGCTCTCTCCTAAGGCAAAAAGTGAAGGGCAGGGCTCCCCATAATTCTTTTGAGCTCAAAGACCAAGGTAGCCACTGGGAGACCGGAATCTCGGTTCCCATCTGAGATTTGCCCCATGCTGGCTGTGTGACCTTATTGCAGACACCTCTTCTCTGGGAGCCTCAACTCCTTAGCAAGGAGGGCTCCGCCTCCAAAGTGGCTCTCCTGCAACCAGGGGTGAGTTTGCTCTGGATGAGACACTTGGCGCTCTCTGTAGACCTTTTGGCTGGTCACACGTGGGGGGTGAGTGGGGTGCTGCTCCTGGCATCTGGTGAGGGGAGGACAGCCTCCCACCCAAAGAAAGACAGTCTCGGGGGGCCCTTATGTCAGTGGCGCCGCCGCTGGAAACTCTGCTTTCCTCTGGGGTGCTTGGCCTTCAAATGCCTTCCCCGGTGAAGTGGGCACAAGGCACCGCGCACAGCACCCACCCAGCCCGGAACCAACCCTCTGCTGCTCAACCTGCTGGCTGGGTGCCGTTCTTCACAGATAATTGGGAGCATGTGTGTGATGCTGTCCAGCTGACGTTCCAGTGGGCCAGTAGCCAGTCTTTGCCAGGAACAGAAAGATCCTTCACAGCCCCAAACAAGAAAACATTGCCCTCCCTGGGAATGCTCCAGGCCACTCGGGCTGGAGGTGCTTGCTCCCGTGGAGATGTCTGCTGGGCGTCGGCTCTGCAGTCAGTGCTGAGCTTTCGACAGTTTCTTTGGTTGACATTAGACGTTCAAAAAGGAACACACACTGCCATCGAGTGAAGGCCGACTGGCGGTTCGGCTGCTGCGTGCCGCTAGGTAGAATGTCAACCGCCACGTTGTTCTCAAAAGCGTCGGGCTGTCAAGCATAGTGCCCCTCAGTAAACACTCGCTGCCATTCTGACTCACAGCGACCCTCTAGGCCAGGGTCGAACTGCCCGTGGGCTTCCAAGACTGTGACTCTCTACCCGAGAGAAGGCCTCCTCTGTCCCCCACAGCGGGCCGGTGGGTTCGAATGGCTGACCTCGTGTGGGAATCAGTGCACGCATAACCACTCTGTCACCAGGGCTCCTAGAAGAGTCCCTGGGTGGGCAAATCCCCACCTCGCTCGGCTGGTAACCAACCAAAAGGTGGAAGCGGGGCGTGTCCAACCGGAGCCCCCTTGGAGAAAGTGAAAACCCCACCACAGGTGTCTCCATGGAGATCATGCAAATGACATTATGGGTGTCATCTGGGTTGGGGGTCATCCCAATGGCAATGGGGGCGGCTCTGGGAACACAGAACCCAGAGAAGGGATGAGGCTGTACCCATCCCCCAGCTGGTCCCCAAAGGGCGCACCTGCTGGGAAGCCCTGCCCGCCCCTCCCCTCCCCTCCAGTGACTCTGCTCTCGCCCCTCCATCCCTCTCCTCTCCACCGTTACAGTGGCTTTCCACAGCCCTACCACCAGGGTCAAGAAGGAGCCCCAGAGTCCTCGCACAGAGCCGGCCCTGTCCTGCAGCAGGAAGCCGCCGCTCCCCTACCGCCATGGTGAACAGTGCCTTTACTCCAGGTGAGCCCCCACCGGGGGAGGGGGAGCCCCTGAGAATAAAACCAATAACCCTCAATGCCGTGGGATCAATGCCAGAGGACAGGGCAGAGCCACCCCTGGGAGCTTCCGATGCTTACAGGAATAGAAGTCCCCATCTGGCGCCCTGGGAGCGGCATGGTTTTCTAGCTACTTAACCTTGCCAATCGCAGCCCAACTTCATCACCACTCCGCCCCCAGGGCTCCTGGTCCCCTGAGAAGAGGGCAGTGAAATGCATGGGAGAGGACAAAGAGGTTTCCAAACTGCAGTAGTCTAGCTGGGCAAGGGAGCAGGGGGTCACAAGGATGTGGGTGAGGCTGGGCAGAGGGTTGCCACCAGAGCCTCCTATTGCTCCAGTTTGCCCTGGGCTCAGAGAGGGGTTGGGGGAGGGGGGTGGATGGGGGAGGGACAGACACGAGATGGACAGAATGGATGAGAGAGTGGTCACTTAGGATGGAGCCTGTGGCTTCTTTGCCAGCACCCTCTACCTCTCCCCACAGAGGCCCCGGGACTGCACTTCCCTGGGGAAGGAGGGCTCAGAGAGGTTCGCCCAGCTGCTTTGCCCCTCACCCCCATCTCCCCTGCAACTCCAGTGCCTATGATCCCTCCAGACAAATCGCCATCAAGTCCCCCGCCCCCGGTGGCCCTGGACAGTCGCCCCTGCAGCCCTTTCCCCGGACAGAACAAGAGAGTTTCCTAAGGCCCCCCGGCACTTCCCAGCACCCCCCTGCTGGCCATGGGTACCTGGGGGAGCACAGGTAAGGAGACCAGCCAACCTGTCGGCCCAGGTCTACCCAGTTGGCCCTCAGTCCCTGAGCTCTGTCCACAAATACCTGGGAGCGGGGAGGGCAGGAGGAGGAGACACCGACCCCCCCACCCACGTGAGAGCCCATTTGGCACCCTTGAGGAGGAAGGGCTGATTCAAGGGTCTCTTCTTTTCCTTCTCTGCCCAACCACCTCCAGCTCCATCTCTCAGCAGCCCTCGGACATTTGCCACTCCTTCACATCCTCTCAGGGAGGGGGCCGGGAGACCATCCCAGCCCCCTACCCACACCAGCTCTCGGAGCCCTGCCTGCCCTACCCCCAGCAGAGCTTCAAGCAGGAATACCACGACCCCCTGTATGAGCAGGCGTGTCAGCCGGCAGTGGGCCCGGGTGGGGTCAATGGGCACAGGTACCCAGGGGCGGGGGTGGTGATCAAACAAGAACAGATGGACTTCGCCTATGACTCAGGTAAGCCATCCTGCAGGGGAAGAGGGTTTGGGGTCAGGGTGGCATGTGAGCCAGTGAACACGTCCGTGAACCCTCGATAACGCCCGCCCTGCAAGATTTACCTTCCCCTCATCGATCCATCTCCCAGTTTGTGCACCCGGCCCACCCACGCACGCCGCTGCAGTCAACAGAATTAGGGGTTTTCAGTGATCTGAAAACCAGTCATTGCTGACCAGTCAATGCTGGCTCACAGTGACCCCCATTCCCCCACCGCCTGTGGGTGTCCAAGACGGTAACTGTTCACAGGAGTAGAAAGCCCAGTCTTTCTCCCTCAGAGCTGCTGGTGGGTTCGAACTGCACACCCTGCAGCTCGCAGCCCAACGAGAGTCACCACGACTGCGCCATTGCACGTCTGGTTCAGAGCAAAGATCTGAAGCCTGGCCCGCAGGCGGCACTGGCTTCGTTCTAACTGGCATTTGGGGAGTTCATCTACAAAAACCGGAAGGCTGGGCCCGAGCGTGCGCTTCGGGAATTGGGGGATACGACGATGACCAGGTCCCTGGCCCCAGGAGAAGCTTTAAAAAGCAAAGGGAGTAGAGTGAAAAAAACAGCCAGGCTCAAAAGGTCCCACCCAGTTAGGACGCAAGACTAATGGGTGGTTCCCACATCCTGGTTTATGGGGCCCAGGAAGTCAGGCTGGACGGAATAGACTGCTGTAAATCCTGGTTCTTGCCCCCTGCCATTCATAAATAGCTTAGTGTTCTCATTCTCATTTCGGAAGGCCCTGGAAAAGCCAGTCTTCTGCCCTCCTGGCTTCTGTTACATTGTTACCAGCCCCAAACCTGTTACATTGTTACCAGCCCCAAACCAGAGGTCATCTACCAACCTGTATTAGGGAGTCCCGGTGGGGGTGGGGGATTCAGAGATTAGAGTTGGCTAGAATTTTAGAATTTCCCTTTTCTGGGTGCCCAGGGGCTTCAGGGGGCCGGGGCAGGGACAGCAAACCCGAGCCAGAAGGGTGGACGTCTGAGCCGGGCCAAGCCTCAAGGCGGAGGGCTGGGGAGGTGCTGCGCTAGCCCTGACCTTCAAAGGCTTTTGACCAGAGGGGGATCCAGTTTCCTGTCCTTGAACTCCAGCCCCTCCCCCTCGGCTTAATTCCATTCACAAAATGGAGGCATGAATGAGCCCACTCCCGCCTCCGCCCGGAGGTGTCGGGTTTCAGCCTCATTCAGCGGTGGGAGTCGAGGGGGAGGGCTGGCTGGGGCTGAAACTTGGAAGGGGGTTTACGCTCCCGCCTCTGGGAGGAGTGGGGAGGTTTCCAGCTTACAGAATGGAACGAGTGTACTGAAAAAAGGTGGCTAGACTCCTAGGGAGTGTGCATGCACGCGCGTGCGCGCGCACACATGCACCCGCGCACACATGGCTGGGAACCTGACCTGACCGGACGTTTGTCCATTCCGAAGGAGGCTCAGGCATGGACACTGAACCCCTTGCCCGGAGGTTCAGCCCTCCCTCTGCACTCAGGAAACAGCTGCTCCCTGGCATCTAGGCCCCCGGTGGAACAGCACTGCCCTCTGCCCAGGCCCGTAGCTGGGGCTCCACCTTCATTCCCTCTGGGTGAACTTCCCCTGGGATTCAGTGGTGGGCAGGCAGCTGGGAAAAGAGCCCAACTCTCTGGAACACAGGCTGGCAGGAGGAACTGGAAGGGGGTGGTGTGTGTGTGTGTGTGTGTGTGTCCAGCCACTTAGCCTGCCACCTCTCCTCCCTCCCCAGATGTCCCTGGATGCACATCAATGTACCTTCACACAGAGGGCTTCTCTGGGCCCTCCCCAGGTGATGGGACAATGGGTAAGGTAGCCCCCATCCCTTCCAAGTCCTCGAGGGGTGGCGGCGGGTAAACCCTGCTGAGGGGAGGGAGGGTCTCCTTGGCCAGAAGCCCCTCTGGACTGTGGGGCCTCCTATCAGTGAGTCACCTAGATCTGAGTGGTCCCCAACTTCCTCCCCAAGGCTACGGCTATGAGAAGCCTCTCCGACCCTTCCCAGATGATGTCTGCGTCGTTCCGGAAAAATTTGAAGGTCAGAGAAGTTACTGTTCTGGAACGCATCGTATGGGAACCCTCTGGCTCTGCTCCCCAGGAAGCCCCCGCTGCCTTTCACCCTGAGGGTGTGGTACCTGGGAAGGCCCAGGAGAGGGGGAAAGGTTCCCAATGGGCGTGCAGGGTTGATGTGGGGTTTCCAGAAAGGCCGAGGACTCCGCCACCCACCTCATGTTTCCCATCTTGCCCAGGAGACATCAAGCAGGAAGGGATCAGCGCGTTCAGAGAGGGGCCGCCCTATCAGCGCCGTGGCGCCTTGCAGCTGTGGCAGTTTCTGGTGGCCCTGCTGGATGACCCCGCGAATGCCCATTTCATTGCCTGGACCGGACGGGGAATGGAGTTCAAACTGATCGAGCCTGAGGAGGTGCGATTCTCCAGTGCCTCCTTGCCAGCAGCTTTGGGCCCTGAGAGACCATGGAGAGGACGAGCGGGGGCACGGGTCTCCACTGACCACCCTTGCTGGGCTTGACCCTGGCTGCGGGCTGCTGCTAGTGTGGCAAAGCTAACAGCTCCTTCTGCCTTGTCTCCCTCTACTGAGCTAGCACTGCAGCGCACCCCCGCCCACCTTTGTTTCTTCTGTCCCTAGGTGGCCAGGCTCTGGGGCATCCAGAAGAATCGGCCGGCCATGAATTATGACAAGCTGAGCCGCTCACTCCGATACTACTATGAGAAAGGCATCATGCAGAAGGTCAGGGTCAGTGGGGGTGGGTGTGGGTGGGGGGCTTGGAGAGCAGCCCTCAGCAAGTGTGTAGGAGCCAGTAATGACCCAGGCAGAGGGGATGAGACACTGGGGGGCTCGGCATCCGCAAAGTGCCAGAGGTTGTTGGGGAAGATGGAGGCAGGGTGGGTTCCGACCAGAGGAGAGCAGGGACTGTCTGCAGCCCCCTGCCCCGGGCGGAGGGCGCAATGAGAGCCCCAGGCTGACCTCCTCTCTCCGCAGGTGGCCGGCGAGCGTTACGTGTACAAGTTTGTGTGTGAGCCCGAGGCCCTCTTCTCCCTGGCTTTCCCGGACAACCAGCGCCCAGCTCTCAAGGCCGAGTTTGAGCGGCCAGTCAGTGAGGAGGACACCGTCCCCTTGTCCCACTTGGACGAGAGCCCCGCCTACCTCCCTGAGCTGACTGGCCCTGGACAGTCCTTTGGCCCCAAGGGTGGCTACTCTTACTAGCTGCCCGCTGCCACCACTGGATCCTGTCCCGTGTACATAGAGGTGAATCTGGCGTTGGGGAAACCCTGACAGAAACCCACAGATGTCTCGGGCAGATTCCCACCGTCCACGGGCTACCCATGGCCACAGGCACAGGAGGGAATGATGTGGAGAAAAGTCTCAAAAGCCCCCTGGGGGTTTTCACCTCTACCCCAAGGGAGGTCAGCTCCACCTCTCTAAGCCCCACCCCACTCCACCACAGAGGAGAGCTTACTCTGTTCTGGGGTCGACAAGTACCCCCCCAGTTTATCCTGGCTAGGGCGGTGGTACACTGAGTTCCCCAGACCTGACACGGGGAGACCCTTGAACCCTGCCATCAGTCCCCCTTCAAGCTGTGGCCCTGGAGGGTCCTAGTTGTCAATTCTTGGTGCTGTCCATAGAGGCAGGGGAGGCTGCAAATAGGGACCTGGGATGGTGGGGGACCGGGAGCTCGGGTCCTTACTCCAAGGAGGCACCTGCTTCCTCCTGGGCCCAGGCCTGGAGTCCCCCTCCACAGCTGCCAGGCCCTAATAAAGGCCCCTGTTTCTCCTGTGAATCCTCCTCCTTCTCTGCTGTGGTGGGAAGAGGCCCACGCAGTGGACAGAGCTCTGGCCTTGGGGCAGACAACGGGTGTTTGAAGCCTGGCCCTGACACTTCTCTGTGACGTTGTCTTTGGGAAAGTGGGTGCTGTGCCCCTCAGATTAGTGTGTGGAGATCCAGAAATAATCCAAGGGTGCTTTCTCGTTGGCCGGCCCGAGGCCCCGGCGGGACAGGCTTCCTTAGCAGGGTCTTGGTCTGCCTGGGGAATGCCCATTCTGCAATCACACTTGCTCCCCGACCTTGTGCCTGAATACCCTCCGCTGTGGGTGAACATGCTCCCTCAGTCTGTTGGCTGCCATCCTAAGAGGGCAGGAGTGGGGAACACTTAGGTATTCTTGCCCAATTTGGGGGGCAAGTGAGCCCTGGGAGGGTGTAGGAAGCAGCATGCTGGCACCCAGTCTGCCTGAACGGGGAGTGAGCATGGCAGAATGGGCCAGCAAGTTGATGCCCACAAAGTGACCCTCTAGGGCGGGGTAGAACTGCCCCTGTCAGTTACCGAGACATTGTTTATGAAAGTAGAAAGCACTTTCTCCTGCGGAGCTGCTGGTTCCGAACTACTCACCTTGCAGATTGCAGCCAAATGCATACACACTATGCCACCAGGGCTCAAGGTTGGGCCCGGACCCGTTAAGACCAGTCCACTCAGGAGTAGCCCGTGGGACAGGACGTTTCAAAGGGCCACTAAGATAAACCTTACACTAAGTACAAGTACTCTCAATTCTAAAATGCAAGATTTTAAAAATGTAGCATTTAATTCCACATTCACGCCAGGTTTATAGGGAGAGGGAGGAAGCTGAGGTCAGGACAGAAAGTCAGGAAAGATTTCCATGAACAGCAACATCAAGGGGACTGAGGCCCCCCCGTTCAGGAAGGCCCTCCGCTCTGCTCAGACCGAGCGCAGCCTGCCAGCAAATTCTTGGGCTGTACAAGCGAGCATCTAAAGGTAAACCCCAGATCAAGCAGCCTGACCCAGCAGTAAAGCTGATTTATGTAGGCTCCATGGAGACCTTCCCCACACATTTACACAAACAAACACGGACTCAGCATTTGAGTAAGGACAGGAAACTCCTGAGCTGGGGCTCCTGCTGGGATGGGGGGGGGGACACACAATATGCTTTAATAGCCAAGAAGCTTCCAGTTCCCAGCAAGAGCCCATGGCCGAAATCCTGCCCTGAAGCAGGCCCAGTGGCCGAGCCAGCCCCCTGGTTCCCGACAGTCGGTCCAAAGGTGAGCGCCACCATGCTGTCAGCAGCAGAGGTGGCTCCAGCGTGTGCTCAGGGAACACCCGCACAGCTGGGGTCCTTTTGTTGCCTTGCCCAGAAAGATGACTGTCCCCACTGTCTCTCCCCCGTGGCCTGTGAACATCCCTGGAACCCAGACGATTACTGTCCACCCGTAGTGCTAAACTGGGGAGGGGAGCTGGTGCTAGCCCCTACTCCCCGCCTGGTTTTATCTCCCAACTCAAACTCCCTGCCCGTGTTCACGCTGACTCACAGTGACCCTAACACCCGGACTGCTAGCAGGGGCTTACAAGGAGCCCCTCACGGGTCAGATGTCCAGTCGGCTTCACCCAGGGTGAGCGGCAGGCAGCAGCCTCCCCCACTGCTCAGCTGGCGTCCCCCCGTTGTCCCAGTGGTTCAGTGCTGACCCGTGACGGCCCGGGTTGCTTCTCTCCCCTATGTGTTCATCACTTTGGTCTGGGAGAGGGGATATGCCTGATGCTGGGGGGCTTCTCTCCAGGTAGAGAGCTTCCATAGGAGCTGAGAGAGGACCAGGGAGAGGTGACCCTGCTTCCCCCAGCCCTCTAGGAATTAAGAGAGACCACTGAGGACAAGACCCGCTCTGAGGAGTGTTACGTTGGTTTTAGGTGGGGAGGGGAGGTCTTGACAATAAAAACCCTTTGTGAAGGAGGTAAAAAGAAAGGCTGCTCACTGTCGGTGTGGGGAGAGGGAGGGGGTGCCATTCTCTGCAACCACTCAGGCCCCAGACGCAGCGTGCTGTGGATGTGGCTCACCCCTGACGGTGGCCCGCCGGCCCAGCCCCAGTGCTGAAAGAAGAATGGCCGGCTGTCTGGGCGGATGGTCCCGTCTCAGCCCAGAGGCCAGAGCTCTGGTTTTGGGGGGACTCTCCACCTTCTGCAGCAGAGCCAGACACTAAATTGCCCTCACCTTCAACCCAGCCCAGGCTTCATCCCAACCCTCCAGCTCAAAGAAACAGTCACAGAAAGCCATTTTTGTTTCTTTACGAAAATAAATATGTCCAGACAAGCCACAGTGTGGGCTGGCAAGCAGGGGGGGCGGAGGCCGCGCCGCGACACTTGTGCTGACCTTCCTGGCTCCCTCACTGAGCCTTTAGGTCCAAACACCTCCACCCCCAGTCCACCTGAGGGCTCCCAGAGGAGCTCCTGTCCTGGAGATGGGGCCATGATGCCCACCCACGTTGGCTGCAAACTCTGAGTGGCTCAAGCCTGCGCGTAGTAGGGACTGGAAGCGCCAGCCGAGGCCAGACTCAGACCCGTTTCTATTTTACCACCAGGGAAAAAAGCACTGTAGACAAGGTAGACAATGTCCGGCTTAAGCTGTTTGTCACCAGATGGCTAGCTGTATTCGCACGGCCAGCTCATGAGGACTAAGGAAGTCCAAGCCCAGGCCACTGGCAAGGGCGGCCGGCAGAGCGGCCTGGCCCTTCAGCGGCGCCGGAAGGCCCGGGATATTCTCCAGGCGTTGGGCTCCTCGTAACGATTGTACAGCGGCTCAAGACGCTGCTGCTTCTTCTGCTTGCTTAGCTTGGTCGGGTCGGAGACCTTGAAGAAGGCCGGGGCAAACTCCACGAGCCAGCGCGGATCGATGGTGGTGACTTCACGCATGTACTCCTTCGTGGTCAGCACCAGCTCGTGGTACACCACCCTGGGGAGAGAGGGGCTGGCGCTCAGGGCTCCGACAAGCCCCGCTCCACAGCCAGCCTGGTTCACAGCGGGCCTCCGTTGTGGCTGCACTTCCCCTTTTCCCTCTCCGCCCGGCCCGCAGGGGACAGACGCAGGCCGCTGTGACCACACTGGGGAGCCGCCTGCAGCTAGCTGCAAGGATGCAGTCAGGTGTGTTCTAACTCTGGTTCTGACTCTGCTAGGTAAGAGACTGGACCTCAGTTTCCTGCTGTGTAAAACGGGGCCTGGAGAGGGGGCCTTAGAAGCTGCCCAAGACCAAGCGCAACAGCGTGGGGTTTATGTTAGTGGTGAGCTTCCAACTTTTAAACGTTATGCTTACAAAAACAAAGCATTTGAAAACCCCCTTACTGGCTAACCGCCAAGATACTGCTAGCTCTGGCCCGGTGGTGTCTTCTTCCAACAGGGATAGACACTGTGCCTAACAGTCAGAGGGCCCTCGGGATACAAGCCCTGCTCGGGTGCTGGAGGCTGGTGACGACACGAGCACAAAGGCTCAGCCACCGTAGTGAAACAAGGGCCTTCCCCGGGAGGCCCAAAGTCTCACTAGACGAGCTGGCTGCAACCACTGATGGGAGTGCCACGTCCCCGAGGACGCAGGCCCCATGGCCTGGGTCACCCCCAGGTGCTCTGCACCCAGCACAGACCCGGGGCCTGCCCACCTACCATTCGGGCTGCCTGTTGAAGAGTGCACTGGAGGGATGGATGTAGACCACCTGCTGGTCGATCAGCGTCCGGTAGCCCTCCTGCGGGTCCTTCTTGGCTGCATTGCGGAAGAAGCCGCTGCAGATGGCCTTCTGCACCCGCACTGTGGACTTGCCGCAGGAGACCACGTCCAGCTTGTGTCTTTGGGAGAGGAAACACGGTCAAAGTCAGAAGACCAGTCGGCTCTCAGAGCATCTACCTTCCAGAATGGTGAGGGCTCAATGTCCCCACCGGGGTCCCTGATGGTCACCAGGACCTGTGTGGAGTCCCGGAGCACGTCGACCCAATAGGCAGAAAAGAGGCAGTAAGAGCCAGACACTTGGCTCGGGCGAGAGTTGAATTCTAGAGCAGTAACATTCCAGAAGCTTGTTTTCAACAATGAATAAGCCATGTTTCCTTCAGGAACTTTCTAGAGTGCTTCTGGGCTCTTGCTGTCCCAGGCAGAGGGAGCACAACTGAACAGAGAAGTTGAGGGGCGGGAGGTGTGAGCGCCTGAGCACGGGGTCCTGGGGAACCAAGGGCAGGCTCAGGGACACCAGAGGGACACCCGCTCACCTGTCCATGATGCCCAACATCTGCTTGCGGATGTCCTGGGCCCGGCGCAGGGAGCGAGCCTGGATAAAGTTCTCATAGCACCATGGGTTGGAGAACTTGTTGTTCTTCCAGGAGTTGTACACAGCCAGCAGGGTGAGGTGGTCCCCTTCGGTCTGGTGGAACTTGGCCTTCTTCTGATCGGCGAGGGCTTGTTTATCCTGCCAAGCAACAGGACAGGGGTCATGTCCCACCCAGCTGTCATAACTGAACACCCGGCCCTCCCAAGAAACCCACGGGGCTGTCCGAATGTCCACGCCAGGGTTGGCTCGCAGCCTGTACCTTGGGCCTGTAGAAGACGTTCTGCACAGACAGCATGGACACGATGGTCAGCATCTCCTCACTGCACCCCAGATGAACAGACATGATCAGCATTTTGCACAGCATTGGCTCCAGGGGGAACTCTGCCATCTGGTGGGAACAGAGGAAATGACAATGGCATCTGCCAGCATGGGACTTGGGCTGAAGATTTCCCTTCATGTATGCCTTGCGGGGGGGCGGCCCTCGTCTATCAGTGGATTTTATTATTCTTCACCAAATACACTCCAGTGTGACGACGCATGTGACCGAGATCATAACTACTCTTGAGGCAGGTGGGAATTCTGCAGATAACTTTTAAAATTAAGTGTATTAAGATTCCATCTATGTGCAGCGCTGAAAACTATAAGCCTTTTATGTAATGACAGGAAGAAGGTTCACTGGGAACAGGGCTAAGGAAGGAATGACCGGAAGGCCCGACAGATGATGGTGGAGAGTCTGCAATCACTGACATTTGCCCAAACTGAGAACTGTCCACCAGATGTGAGAAAGCTCAACACTGGCTCCCCCGGACAGCGAGGCTAGACGCAAGTACCCTAATGCAAAGATGGCAGTGGGCCGGTTTGGGGATCAAGACAAAACTGTGGAAGAAACAGTTCACCGAGGGAGTCGTGTCAGAGCTTAATTTGTGAAAACCATTCGCAGAAGGCTGTGGATGACCATGGAAGCCCCAGGTCCATTTCTCAGGGTCCCCGCATGGATGAAGCCTGAGGAACCCTCTCTGACCAGCTAAGGGACGGCACGGCCTTGCAATCAGACAGAGCACTGGGCGTGGACGATGGCAGAATAGTAAGATTCCAATGTAACACCGGGTCATGCTCACCATTTCCACATTGTTTCTGTTTATAACATGTCCTGCTTTCTTTCTGATTGGGGCTTTTTCTATGTTTTGTCTAGCCATTGTTGGGTTTTGTCTGTTTGTTTCCTGTTTGTGTTTGGTATCATTTTCTGTGTATGAAATCCAGACAGGTACATCTACAGAGACAGTAACTGGACTGATAATTGCCTAGGGGCATCGCAGGAGAGAAAATGCTCTGAAATTGATTATGGCAGTAAATGTACAAAGCTTACTATGACTGAATGATTAAATTGTATGATATGTGAAGTTGATGCCAATAAAGCTAGTTTAAAAAAGAAACGGTTTAAAGTGAACAGGTCCTAGCATTCCATCCAAAGCTTATCCAGGGTCCTACGAGCTTGGGCTCGCACAGGTCAGTGGATGCGGGAGGCTGGCCATGGCAGCCTCCCCAAGGCCTGGAGGGAGCCTGACCCTACCCTGCGGCCCAGGCGCGTGAGCAGGCCCTCGTCGTCCAGAGCCCCCAGCGTGTACAACTGCTCCATGGCCGTGATCAAGGTTTCCATCGGTGGGGCGTCCATGAAGTCGAAGGACAACAGGTCGTTGATGCCCATGGCCTAGAACAGAGGGAGGGAAATACAAGATGGGAGGCAGCCTGCTGACCAGTGTGAACGTGGACGGAGGCAACTGGGCCCTTTGTTGTCTTTTACCTGAAATGAGGAAGCCCCATGGGATGGACAGCAGGTGTGTTCTCGGTAAGCTTTAAAAACCACACCTTGAAATCAGCTCGTCTACCTCTCCGATGCCTGGTTTTCACCACTCGAGATGGGAGGGAGGGATGTGGAGATGACTAAGATTCAGCCTGATCTCTGAATTCACAGTAGGTGAGAACCATGGCCCCAAACCACAGAGCACGGCTTGGCACACAGTAGGCATTCAACGCACGTGCTAACTGATTTGATGAATTTTAAAACAGGAGGAACAATCAAGTGTGTAGGACTCATGTTTTTGATTTCTCTGCCATAAAGTGATCTTCACCATAAACACAGCAGGTGTTCAATAAATGCTCATCGTCACAGAACAACTACAAGGAATTATGTTAGCAATTATTAAGCCCCGCTCAGAGAGCCTTTACCTGCACTGTTTCATTTACCTTCACAACAGACACCAATAGCAGCTCTCTGTGATGAGGACAGACAGGGGCGGG
>NW_022111358.1:30712511-30721694 GCF_000313985.2 Echinops telfairi | reverse complement strand
AGGGCCAGGCAAAATCTGGCCTGATTATCCCTTTGCAAAATGTTCGAATCGGGAAAATGTCACTTGTGAGTGTGTACACGTGCACACACACCCTTTTCCCTGTTCTTGAAGAGCAAAATGGGACCTGAAGGCTGGTTGAGAAGAGCCGTGGGCGTGGCCACTGGGTAGCCCGGATTTCAGGCTTCTGTCTCGTAGAACCCGCTCCTCACTAAAATGTTCACCAGCTGAACATCCGGCTGGTGATTATCACAAGAGAAAGATGTGTGCTCACAAGAGACAAGCCAATTTCGCGACAGACGGGCCCGTGGGGAGGCTGTCAGCAGTTCACTGCAAGGGGCCGGTTCTGGGGAGCATTTGACGAGGTCTGCAGCCCTGCGCGGCCCGGCCCCCCCCCGGGAGGAGGCGAGTGCTACCTTGAGCGAGAGCACGGTGCTCGCCAGGTTGGTCCTCTGGATCTCCGGCACGTTGGTGGTCAGCATCTCGTCGCGGTAGGCGCGCTCTGTGTACAGGCGGTAGCACTTCCCTGGGCCGGTCCTCCCGGCCCGGCCAGCTCGCTGCTTTGCCTGCGCCTGAGGGGCGGGCAGGGGAAGCGACATGTTTGTTAGGCACAGTCAGCGTCACTCCGGCATCAGCTAATGGGGGCCCAGCTCCTGGCAGACATCAGACCTGGGGTGACTTCACTTCCTGGAGGGCCGTTTCCAAGACTACCAATGCTCTTATCTCCTTTCCTACACTCGGCACTTTCAGGAGCGTTCGTGCCAAGCGAGGCAAGAACAGGAGGGAGGAAAGGAAGACAAATCGCGCAGAGACACCCAGAAAAAGGTCGTCAAAACGGCCTCACAGCATGTACACAAGACAGTGTGGGATGAGATGACTACACACCACCCCCAGGACCAAAAATGTAAGCCAACGGTCACCGTGCAAAGGATGTGAGCAGCTGCCAGTACCCAGAGCCCTCAGCCGTCTTCAGAGCGAGTCTGGGGCTGCTCGGGACAGAAGAAATGCTCACCCAGAGCAAAGGAGCAGCACGCCGCCAAACAGAATGTCCACGTGTCCACACAAGACCCCCAACCCGCCCAACAGGCCCACGGGCAGCACCGTGGCACATGGAGAAGAGTGAAGTCGCCACGGCTCGGTTGCACTTGGAGCCACGGATCAACGCTCGTGGAAGCAGCACTCAGGGATCAAGGGTCCTCTGCTGCACAAAGCCTCTCCACAGAGCACTGAAAGGCAAGGGTGCTACTCTGAGGCCTGAGGTGCACCTGACTCCAGCCACGGTGATTTCAGCGACTTCACAAGCATGTGATAGTTGGGCACCGAGTGAGAAGACAGAAGGAAAACGGATGTTTGCGTGGAGGAGCTGGAGAGGAAAGCTGAAAGTACCACGGACTGGCAGAAGGACAAGCAGGTCTGTGCGGGAAGAAGTACAGCCAGAGCGCGCCTTAGAGGCAACCATGACAAGACTTCCTCTTACCTACTTAGGACATGTGTTGTCAGCAGAGAGCAGGCCCTGGAGATGGGCATTGTGCTTGGTGAGGTGCAGGGGCAGCGACAGAGGGCGGCCCTCCGGGAGATGGACGGGCACACAGGCTGCAGCCCGGGGCTCCGCACAGGGACAAAGGTGAGGCTGCGCAGGACCAGCCAGGGCTTTGTTCTGTGAGTGTGGGGTCGCTATGGGTCGGAAGCGACTGGCACCAAACAACATACGTAAAATGTCAGGAGGAAACGACTTGGAAATAAATCCCTTAAAATGGTAATAGAGGCTACC
Source organism: Echinops telfairi (assembly GCF_000313985.2). Lineage (NCBI taxonomy): Eukaryota > Metazoa > Chordata > Mammalia > Afrosoricida > Tenrecidae > Echinops > Echinops telfairi. Next base: position 30,719,926 of record NW_022111358.1, on the reverse strand, counting down.
TGATGGTAGGCTTACAAATGAGTTTTATTTCCTTTATACTTTATCAAATATCCATCCTTTCCTGAAGGCGTAACAGTTGAATAATCGGGGAAATTAAAATGATACAAAATTGCATACTTCGAATACAAGAATTACAACGAGGGGAAAACAAACGGAAAAGAAAACACCAAACCGGTATGAAGATTACCGGTAATTCCAAACTTTCCTCCCATTTTGTAAAAATAATGTTACCTCTGTAAGTAGAGGCAGACTGAAAAATGAAAACAACAATAAATAGTTCACCCTTTGTTGCTAGGAAACAGCGAAGCGCCGTCCACAGAGGGCTGCCTTCAAGAGTCAGGGTTTACAGATTGCCTGGCCAGCCAGTTCCACACCCAGGAAGGAAGTCCACAGGAGCCAGGCAGCAATCCAGAACCCGGAAGTTGCCGAAAGGCTCTAACCAAGAACCCACAGCTTTCCAGAGCTCTCTCCAAGTCAGGGCCGGCTGTGTCCCTGTGAAAGCTCTGACCAGTGGGACAGCGCGCACATCTCTGTGTGACCTAACACAAGTCATCGAACCCCTCAGTGCAATGAGGTCAGGAATGACCTCGTGAGCGCATGCACACGTGCCCAGGACAGGGCCTGGCACTTCATAAGCACCACCTGGTCACGATTACGACCCGTTACAGAAGGAGGAGCTTCATTCTTTCTTCACATCAGACTGTGGTAACGGCTGTTGTAAAGAGGTTAATACAGTATATGAATGTGTAGAGGAAGTGCCCATCAGCCAGGACCCCAGTAGCCAACACCAGCACACAGAGAAGCTGGGTTGCTGATTAGACCCCAGCCTGTCAGTTTTGCACACACCATTCACACATTCTGAGCACAAATGTACAACCTAGTTTTACACAAAAATTGTAGCCGATCACTCATGCTATTTTGCAGCTTGTTTTTTTCAAACATGATATATCGGAGTTCTTGCTGCTAGGTGGGACCGGACCGCTCCAGTTCACTAGGACACAATTCACTGTGCACCAAAGAATGACGTTCACACAGCCTCTCTGCACCTCCGTCACAATCATGCGTAGGCTTGTCCGCGGTGGGAGCCTGTGTCAGCCAATTTACTGAGGCTCTTGTCCTTCCTCTGCCGATTTTCGACTGGACCAAGCATGGTCCTCTCCAGCGACTGGTCTCTCTTGACACACGTCCAGGGCACATGCGATGATGCTCACCGGCCTTGCTTCTAAAGAGCATCTGGCTGTACTTCTCCCGAGACAAGATGTGTTTGCTCTTGTGGGAGTTCACGGTACTGTCACTATTCTTCAGTTCGAAGGCATTCATTCTTCTCTGGTCTTCCTTCTCACTGTACGGCCGTGGCATGGCTTTGAGACAACTGAAAATACCATGGCTGGGGTCAGGCACACCTTAGTCCTCAAGGGACACCTCTGCTCTTCCTTGAACACTTTAAATCAGCCTTGTGCAGATCTGCCCAATGCGCCCCATCGTTGGACTGCGGCTTCCAGGAGTGTGGACGGTGTGCTAGAGCCAAATGAAATCTCCGATAAGGCCCATCATTTCTCCGCCAGCGTGCTGTCCACTGGTCAGCTGTGGCCCAGCAGACTGTGTTTGACTGAACGACTTCCCTTTAAGGAGCCCTGGAAGCACCGCAGTCAAAGCACTCGGCTGCTAATGGAAAGGTTGGCACCGGTCGTTCCCTGAAAGATGAGCTGTCTGCTCTGCTTCCATAAAGATTTACAACCTTACAAACCCACAGGGCGCTTCCACTCTGTCCTGTAGGGTCAGTGTGAGTCAGGCTCAACCCAACAGCTGTGCGTTTCATTTGGTTCGGGTGTTAGATTTTGTTCCCCCTAACATACACAACGCTACCACAAACACCTTGTGCGTGGCCTTTGGCTATGTGTTCCACCTTTCCGGAATCTCGGAAATGTCCCTAGCAAAGCGACTGTTAGGTTCAAGAGGGGGGACTTTGAAACTTTCCATACACTGTTGTCAACCCGTCCTCAAAGAGGAGGATGCGGTCATTCCTCTTCAGATACAATGTAACCAGGAACATATTCCAGAATGTCTGAAAAAACAAATAACTGTTTCATGAAGTATTGTTTCAGATAACTGTGGCTAACCACTTTAAAAAACTGTGCTCGAACCACATAAATCCGAGAATCTAGAGTGTTGGGGATTCCATTTTATCGTTTTTAATTCAAGCTGCACCGAGTTGCTAAATGCTGAAACAGTGCTCTAAAGATTAAAGGCCATCTCTGGACGGCGAATGTGGCAACTGCTTCACGGGAACCTAGTTACTGTGTACGTTTCTACCAAGAACAAAGACAAAAGCAACACAAAACTTGCCCTTTTTTCACCCCAGCGTCCGGTATCCTAAAAGTTCATCTTTGAAGACCATACAGTTCAAAGTACAGAACCCCCGAAAAGCCAGAAGGGCTCCCCCCAGGGCTTCCAGGACTGACATTCACCCCCGTACCTGAGAAATAGGCGTCACCACAAGCTGGTCGATCCCCGTCTTGGAATTATAGACTTTCTGCTTCACGAATCCGGGGTCCACCACGTAGTAGATGCCGTCAATAGTCAGCGATGTCTCTGCGATGTTGGTGGCTATCACGACCTGCAGGGGCGGGGGCACAGCCCTCAGGCGCAAGACACAGGCCTTTTGTACCCAGGCAGCTTCCCAAAGGGAGGCAAGCCCCTGCCCCGAGGGCCAGGCTGCGGGCAGGAAGCGCAGTGCCTGAGAGCAGGCGTTGTCTAGGATAAGCGCTAAGGCCAATCAGAGTCAATTTCATTTCGTGCAAATGGCTATGTGTCTCACTTTCGAGACCCACCATTCAGAGGACTACTACAGTTTTAATTTCCCAGCGCCCTGGGAAAGTAGGGTTTCCTGGCATCACATGTGCCACTACAAAATGAGATTTCCTTCCCACACTGGGACATCTGGACTGCAAGCAGGCTGTTCGTGGATGTGGAACGAGAGCGGGAGGTTTTGTGTTTCCCCGGATCATAAAATGAGCCACGAGACGGCAGAGGGGTTTCATGGTTTGCGCGAGAGCAGCGGTATATGTGATCTAGAAGATTAGGAGTCTCAGCTTGGCACTGCCACGCTTCTTCCACCCAGAGGTTCAGCCAATAAAACACAATTGCTTGGAAAAATCATTGCGAGGAGCCATCAGAACATCTTACGTCATGCCAGAACCTTCCCGGCCCGAAAGGCTTAGCCCTGCTTCAGCACTGCAAACACCGTAACCATCAGGAACAGATGAGAGGAGATGCACTGCCTTTACCCCAAACCTGCTCCGCCACCCCCACTTCCCTGCTCACCTCTGTCTTCCACCCAGGGGGGCCAAGCCAGAAAGCTGGGAGTCAGTGAGGACTGCCCTCTGCCCTCCACCCATCCTGTCCACTCTAAACGCTTTCCAAGCCAGCTGTCTTCCACGCCCAGGTAAATGCCCCGAGAAAGAAAAACCCATGGCCACGTGGGAACTTGTGCACAAATGTTCACAGCAGCGTGAGTTACGCAGCCAGTGGGGAGAAACAACCCCATGTCGATCAACTGCTGAACGGGTATGCCAGAGCGGGCCCAGCACAAAGACACGCACTTGGCAACAGAAAGCACATGCCACAACACGGGTGAAACTGGAAAACACGTCTAGCCAAAGAAGCCAGTCATGGCCTCCAGAGTTTCCAACTCCACTTACATGCATGTCCGGAGTAGGGAATCCAGGGAGACAGAAAGGGGACTGGTGGCTTCCAGGGACTGAGCAGAGGGGAGACGGGGCAACTGCCTAAGAATAAAGGCTTCTTTCTGCGCTAAGGAAAATGTCCTGAAATTGACTATGGTTTGTGGACTTGCCCCAAACCACTGAACGATATCCTTAAAAAAGGGTGACTCTCGTTTATTTTTTAATTTTTTGTGACTCATTTTAAAAGAGAACACACACACACACACACACACAGAGGCTTCAAAAAGTTCGTGGAAACATTCCATCATTTTTATTTACATTTTTCCGTGAATTTTTTGGAGATCCTCTGTATACCATATGCGAATTATAACCTAATGGGGGAAACAATCCATGTGTTTCCTGCCCTCTTGTCTGAAGCACCTCCTTATAAACTCAGCTCTAGCCACTAGAACACTCTAGCTCCTCCGCTGGCCACAGACCATCCATCACACTGCGCCTCTGGTCACACACCCTCCTGCTTTCCTTGACCACCTGACTTCAGGGACGAGCGTGGGTCCTTATTTCCTCACAAGCTGCGACCCAGGGGACCAGCAGCACGTTCACTCTCCGGTTAAAGGCCTGTCTACTGGTGTGTGCCCCACCTGCCCTCACACTGCAGCTCTGGGGCACAGCCCCAAGCAGGAGCGATGCTCAAACTCCATGCTGCATGAGGGAGGGGTCCCACAGAAGATGCCCTCATCTCTGGACCCACCCACAACTCGAGCCTGCCCCTTCGGCCAGAGGGTCTCAGCCTTCCTCCTGCCGCCGCCCTTCCAGACAGTCCTCATGTTCCGGTGACCCCCACCATCACATCATTTTCGTGGCTACTTCATCACTGTCATTCTGCTACTTGATGACTCAGGTGACCCCTGTGAAAGGGCCGTTCAAGCCCCAAAGGGGTCACGACCCACAGGTTGAGAACCTCTGCCTTGAGCTATCCCCATCTGGCCACCTGCATACCCCAGCTGCTTTCAGAGCATGAGGGGTTTCTTTGCAGCCCCATGTTACCTTTCTGCTGCCAGGTGGAGCAGGGTCAAAGATTCGGGTCTGCATCTCACTGGGAAGGGCGGAGTACACCGGGAGGATAATCAACTCTGGGACGTCCGGTCCCAGGGACTTCATTCTCTCATACAGGATCTCACAAGCAGTGTCGATCTCCTCCTGACCCGTAAGGAAGACCAAGATGTCACCTGTAGACAAAACAGAGGTGTTCGGCATTTACCCTCTGACTGTGTGTCTTTGTCTGTGTGTGAGAGAGAGAGAGAGAGAGAGGTGTGCTCTGTACAAAGACTACAGTGAAATCAACAGAACTCCAAATAATAGTGAATGCATGTACCAGACTGAATTGCATCCCCCTAAATATGTTAACTTGTATTGTGTGGCTGTTCTACCTTCTGTGATCTGATATAATTATCTTCCATTTTGTGATGTGTGTAAACCCTAACCTCTATATCCCTGGGGGTATATCTAGAGCCACCACCTCCCCTCCCCTGAGGCACCCTTTTATCTTGCACGAGAGGAAAGGCGTGAGAAACAAGCAGAGAGGGGAGGGACCTAACCCCCGCCAAGAAAGGAAAGCAGGAAGCAAAGGCAGCTCTTTGGACCTGGGATGGCACGCAGAAATCACGCCGGAGCTGAAGCTCAGGGCAGGCAAGGATCTTCCTCCCAAGCCAGCAAAGGTAGAGCCTTCCCCTAGAGCTGCCGGCCTGAATTCAGGATTCTAGACTCCTACACTGTGAGAGGATGAACCGCTGTTTGTTAAAGCCGCCATTTCTGTTCCAGCAGCCCTGGATCCCAAAGACAACATGCATTTCCACCACTAGGCCAAGGCGGCTTTAAAATCTGCCCATGTTTCAATAGACGCAGTTGACCTCGCACACCTTAGCATTCAATTTCTTATTGTGGTGGAAGTGTTCATCTGTTTATTGCCATCATTTCAGCATGGAAGCTAAGACAGAGCACGAGGGAAAGGGTGTTCAAAGGATTCGTAATAGAGATGCCCACACCGTCCCTTCGGCCTAAAAGAAACGAGTGCTCTTCGGCCTCACCTGGCGGCTCTGTCAAGTGGATCTGCATGACAGTGATTAAGCTGGCATCCAGATAATCGGTCTCCGGCTCCTTCGTGTACAGAATTTCCACTGGGTAGGTTCGACCTGGGATGGTGAAAATGGGTGCTTCATAGAAGTACTGGGAAAACTTCACTGCGTCCAAGGTAGCGGAAGTGACGATCAGCTTCATGTCTTGCCGCTTCTGAACCGTCTAGAGGCAAACACGAGCAGGTGGCTGTGAAGGACTCCCCTACCCAAAGGTTCTACACAGGCTCCCAGACCCAACTCCCGGGCTTCCGTTTCCAACAGGCTAACCATCACCACCAGGCAGTCCATCCCCACTCACGGTCCCCTAAGAACTGCTCCCCCCCCCAGCACCTTTTTCAGCAGTCCAAAGAGCACATCGGTGTGAATGGTCCTCTCGTGGGCCTCGTCCAGCATGATGACCGCGTACTGGGTGAGGTCGGGGTCGATCAGGCACTCTCGGAGCAGCATGCCGTCAGTCATGTACTTGATGACCGTCTCGGGGCTGGTGCAGTCCTCAAACCGGATGGTGTAGCCCACCTGCGGCAGAGCAGCGGGACATGCGAGACACCCAGACAAGGCGACTGCCCACCAGCCTCACAGATGGGAAGGCGGGGGGCAGGGACGGCCTGGCAGGGAAGTCTGGCGTACACGGCCCTGAGCAGCCCGCAGAGAGCAATGACGTCACCTGTCGAGGGTCATCAAGGACACCAGGCGCGGGAACCTTTACGCTTCCCTCTGGCACATCTACAGCAATGTCACTCGCAACTTACCTCTTGGCCTAAACAACAACCAAACTCCTCCGACACTCGCTTGGCCACTGACATCGCCGCCACTCTGCGGGGCTGGGTGCAGCCAATCTTGCCCCGGGACGTGTAGCCCGCCTCCGCCAGGTACTGGGTGATCTGCGTGGTCTTCCCAGACCCCGTCTCGCCAATGACAATCAGGATCTGATTGTCATGGACAGCCTGAAGACCACAGAACATAAAGGGTCATGAAAATCGGTTACACATTACTGCAGCACAGTGAGTCACGTTTCCGTTCTAGACACAATGGCTATGTGTGGCTAAGATTACATCCAGAGTTTAAATTATTTTTAGTGATCCTTAGACAAGAACTCTGGGGAAGGAGATGTTGACATTTTTCTATGAGCCAATGGGACTTCAAATCACCTTCCTGTTCTATTTTCTTTAATTGCATACATTAAAATAATTTTAAAGCTTTATTGGCATTTCTTTTTTAAAGAACTTTTATTGGTGTTCTTAAATTCATAGAAACAGACCCCAACAGCGTAACCATCACCCGGTATACATGGCAGTGTGTGTGTGGTTCATGTTACCCCGTGCACGTGGCTAAAGAACTCAGGAGCACATGAAGCCTTCGCTCCCCAGTCCCAGTCCCAGTCCCAGTCCCTCGCTTCCAAAGACCAGCTCGTTCATTCCCAATTACACAGGCTGGTGCTGTAGATAACAGTAAATGACTGTTATTTTTAAAACCCCCACTCTCTGCCATCGAGCCAACTGTAATCGCAGCGACCCTACAGGACAGGGCAGAACTGACCCTGGGGGTTTCCCAAAAGGCAACTCTTGATGGGCGAGCAAAGCCACATCTTTCTCCC
>NW_022111358.1:30706785-30712411 GCF_000313985.2 Echinops telfairi | reverse complement strand
TGATTTCCAACAGCTGACCTTGTGGTCGGCAGCCCACGACACCACCAGGGCTCCTAAAATTAACCAATAGGCTAGCTCAGATGAGACTAGCTAAACAAACGAGAGCCCACCCACATAACGAGGCACTAAAAAGGCCACAAAAAGTGGCGCAATCTGAGACTACCACTAAGCGTAAAAATCAAGATGCAGAACAATGCATGTAGAAGGCTATAATTTAACAACGTGCACAGATAAAAACCATCTGTGCCTGTGTGTGCACGTCAAGTACACACACATTTGTATGTGTTCTGTCTGTGTATCATTGAAAAGATCCACTGCAAACTAGTCGATATGAAATAGGTACTTTAAGCAAAGTCCCTGCCTAGATGGGTTTGCTGGCTCAGCAGCCCAATCCCTGCGTATTGCCCAGAGCTGCTGGTGCAGCTAACAAAACACTCGGACCGCCTGACCTACTCCAGGGTCCGCTAGTCCAAAAAGATTTACTTCCTCAAAGGAAAAAAGATTTGTAGGCAAAATACTTTTCTTTTTTTGAACCCAATTTTTTTTTCCTATTATTTTCCTGGCCCTTTTGGGAAAGCCACTTGAAACGTCTCACCCCTGCTCAGCTAACTGGGCCTCATAAAGGCCACTCCTCTTTGAGAGCCCGCCCTCCGAGCAGCACGTCTTCCGATGGGCTTCTCACCTGAACCAGCTGCTCCTTGAGTTTGTAGATGGGCAGACTCTCCCTCTGCTCAAGGATGGACATCTGGGTCTTTTTCCCGTAAGACGCTTTGTTGCCCCCAAAGGCATGTTTCTTCCACTCAGGGATGTCGCTGGGCATCATCCCGATACCCCTCATGTTGGCAGCAATCTGCCTGCCTTCCGCTGGAGGGAAGACGGGCAGTTAGTATTTTCCCTCCAACGACCTCAGACGCAACAAGGGGAGAAGCCAGCGTGTCAGGTCGGCGCCACACGCGGGTTATTCTGGGTCAGTCTGAGCCTTACCCAGGGAGGGCGTTCAGTGGAGCCACGGAAGGTGGAGAAAAGGACACAGAAGTGGGAGGAGGGCAGGAAGAGAGGGGTCCTGACAAGTGACGGTCCACCGCTGTGCCAGGCCTGACAGGAGACCCGACCCCTGGTCAGGTATGAACACTGGGGTTCTTCTCATTTTCTTCACAGCGAGGCAAAATTCGCCTACCACAAAAGTCACTGTCACACCATTTCAAAGTGTACTAACTCCAGTCACTCAGAGGCTATACTCACACAGCTGTACAGCCATCACCATCTAATTGTTTTACAGTTCCATTGGCACTTAATCCACCTCTCACACAATCAATAGTTCAACCATAGCAAGAAAAACTGTACAATCATCACAATTTCAGAACAATTTCCTTCCCCCGCCCCCATGATGAAATCGCCTTAAAGTGAGTTGTGTAATCACCCTCAGTTCTAGTGCTCCCTCCCAACCTCCCGCCTTCATTATTTGCTCCCCAAGTGCCCTCAACCTCCCATTTCCCCTCATGCCTCCCCTACACACGCCTGCATCAGGAATTATCTCTATGCACCCACTCCTCCTGGGCTTCACAAACGGGATACACAGGAATATGAAGATAAACATGCGCACATACGAGTAAGAAAAAGGGCCACCATCAATATTTTAAAAGCCAGGGATGAAGTTTCTGTCCATCACTGCCTAATTGTAGCACACTGTTATCATCTCAGAAAGAGACCCCCTACCCATGGACATAGCCCACCCCTCCCTCCTGCTCAGCGCCAAGTTGTAAACCATCTCTGCGGATTTGCCCAGGTGGACATTTCCTCAGGAGGCCCGGTGGTGCTGCCGGGGAAGTGGAGGACTTCAAGCCCGTCAGCCTCTCCGCGAGGGAGGCCCACGAGGCTGTCTGCTCCCATGGGGCTGCTATGCGTCAAGATCCACTCAATGGCAGCGCGTCTGGGCCTTCCACAGTATTGGAATCATCTACTGTGTCTGGTTTCTCCACTGGGCATAGTCGGTTCACGGTTAACCCGGAGATTCATGGCCGTCAGGAGCAAGGAACATACAGAATTTTAATGGTTCTCACAGTGCAATACTTGGTCAGTGGACCGCCCTCTCTTGGCACAACTTGAATTTGCTTTAGGCTTAACTACCGTATGAACTCACGTATAAGCCGAGTTTTCCAGCACATTTTAATGCAGTTTCTGTGGTAAAGTTAGGTGCCTCGGCTGATATTCAGGTCAGCTTGTACTTGAGTATATAAGGTATTTCTTGCTTGTTCCATGACAGAAATTTCTTCTCTGGCTTTTTAAATATTATGAGTGGTCTTTCCTTTCTTACGCTTTATTTTTCTGTTTATATTATATATTTTTTCTTTGTCACTTTGGTTGTTTTCTGTTTCTGTGGGGTTTCCCAGTTTACGCATAGCGACAATACCTAACGCAACGGTTTGTCGAGGCTGGGGAGTGGGGGGTGGGGGGCTATGGTATGATATGCTAATTCTATAGGAAGAAACTACTTTGAAAAAAAGACAGAAACCCAAGCTGACCGGTGTTACCATGTGTGAAGCAGGAAGGGTTGCTGCGTAGGGGGCAGGGAGTGTATGTTAATGGTGGTGGAAGTTTGGAAAGGGGCATCAATCATGGTTGTACAACACAGAGAGCACAATCAATGGCACTGAGTCATACATGCAGAAGTTGGAGAATGTTTCTTTGCACATAGTTTTGCCATGATTAAAAATAATAATTACACTGATAACATGAGTACAGGAAGACAATGTCCTAAAACTGACTGTGGTGATGAATGTACCACTCTTCTTGATGTGACTGAACGATTACATTGTGAGATATGTGCATGAAGTGCCAATCAAACTGGTAAAACGTTAATGTTTCTCTAAGGCATCAAAACTGTACAGATCTGATGGCAAAAAAGGGTTGTAAAAACGTATCTTTCCCCTGGGTAATATCCAGAATAATCCTTTGGAAATGACACACTGTTGATGTCACTCCCGTGGCTCAGCATTTTCCATTGGATTTATAAGCAAGCCCATTGCCAGTGCCGCCTGTGCCAGCCTTATCCTCCGCACCCTGCCCCTTGCTCTCTGTACTCCAACGACACAAGCCTTCCCTCGGTTCCTCAAACGCATCATCACCCCGCGCCCAGCACAAGCGACTCCGTGGCCTCGGGTGCTGTCCTTGACACCTCTCGCCCTGCTTCACTGCCGGGCAAGAGGAAGTCCCACTGAACAGAACTGTCTCCCCCAGGGCCACGCTCTCTCTACAAGAGGACTTCAAAAAGTTTGTGGAAAAGTGAAATTAAACGATATGTGGGGAGGGAGGGGGAAAATGAGGACCTAATGCCTGGGTTTAAGTGGAGAGGAAATGTTTTGAGAGTGATGAGGGCAATGAACGTACAAATGCGCTTTACACAATGGATGTGTATATGGATTGTGATAAGAGTTGTACGAGCCCCTAATAAAATGAATTAAAAAAAAAGAACAAGAAAAAAAAAAGGAAAAGTAAAAAAACAAAACAGAAAAAAACGATATGGGGTTTTTCCACGAACTTTTTTGAAGTCTCCTTTTATTTCTTCATACCGTTCATAATTCAATGAACTCCTTGCTAGCACGGGACTAACAAGTCACTCTCCCACTAAATCATAAGCCTCAAAGTGTTCAGTCCACAGCTGTGTTCCAGTCCTTCGGGCACACGTTAATGGGCGTGCACCATAAATGAATCATATTAACAAGTGACCGGCACTCAAGTCGTCAATATTCACTGTACAAAGAACTACATGAAAACCTTAAGATGCAAGTAATTTAGGGCAGACACTAACCAAGCTAATGGTTTGTCGAGTTCCAAAACATTTTTTGGTTTCACCACGTTCTCAAGAACGGAAGGGGACCCAATAGCAAGGCGGAAGCAGGCCCTCTCCCTGTGCACAGCGCCCCCTGGGAGGCCTCACCGTCAGGCAGAGGGTCCACCCAGTGCTTGTTGAGCCCCATGGGAATCGAGTCCATTTCCGCCTCCCGCTGGGCCTGCTTGAGCTCCCGCCGTTCCTTCGCCAGGGCGCTCTGCATCATGGCTGCTTGCGAGAGGGAGCCGTCGGGGTTCTAGGGCCAGAAAGCAACAGCAGTGTCGCCGTGGTCCGCGCTCAGACCACCGCACATGGGCAGGGACGGTCTGAGCCTCTCACCTTGACGATTTTAATGGGGCTCATGTCCATGCTTTGCTTGGTGTGGCCTCTCAGGAATGGAGGCTCCTCCTCCACCAGCTCGATCTCAAGGTCCTCATCTGAGAAGAAGAATCAGCGGAATCAAGAGACACCACCGCTTTTCACCAACGCGTCGGTACCCGCTCCTCTCCTGAGGCCAGAGAGCAGCACAGTGAGATCCCGACCCAGATGACTCTCCGCCACGTCTGAGATTTCTATTTTAATCCACGCCCTGATCGGAGCTATTTTCAAAGGAAGTCAAGCGTGTGGAAAACGCTGCTCTGACATTCTAAACGGGACCAAAACGCATCTCCCACTAATTTCATTACAGGACAGTTCCGAATCCACCAGAGAGAAAGCAACGGGATAACGTTTGGTATCGGAGCTTTGGAAAAGAAGCTGGACTTGTCTGGGAAAGTTGAGCACACACTTCCCAATGAATCTATGAGACAGAGAAAGCCTGGATCGGGCAGTGAGAGAGAAGGATTCCACAGTAGTGTTCTTTTAAAAGCACAACCCACCTGTCCACACAATGGATAGGTTATGGTACATTCAACTATAAAATACAGGAACAAAAGTGAATGAAACATAGCTGAAAACAATCAGTAATATCAAACGCCTGTTGGGGAGCTTAAAAAAGAGGAAGGAGAAAGATGTCATCAGGGAGTCACGCCGAGACGCGGAAGATGTAGCAACGTTCTGCTCTGTAAGCTGGCAGTGGAAATGTCCGTGTCTGTTATTCCTCTATCGGTTACGTGTGTTCTACTAAAAGACTTCACAATCAAAAGAAATCACTAATGGGCTAAGTTTAAAGTTGTGTCCAGGGAAACTCAGAGTTTGAAGGTAGGTGGATCCAAGGTTTTCGGAATGACTAAGAATGTGCAGTCAAATTTACTTCCAAATATCCAGTTAACTGACCTCATAACGTGTTGTGCTTCTTTCTATTTGCAGAGTCTGGGGCCTTAAAAGTTGTCACGGGCCATCGAAGGCACAGCTGGTCTCCAGTCCCGCGAGTGCCACCGGGAAAAGAGCACTCTGGGCGGTAGAGGATGTGGACCGTGTGGCCTTGCTTTGTCAGGAGACACTGGGTGGTACCCGACTACCGTTACTGAGCATTTTGAGCAAAGCTTTTCCACAAAACGGGAAAAGCACAATGGAATTTCGGATCCTCATGAAATCCAGACATTCTGGAGCCACGGAGGCTGAACGAGCCCTGAAACAATTCCCATGAGAATATCTTTACACCCAAGTCCTCTGAAGAGCACACACAGTCTAGGAGAACCCGTGAAACCGTCTGCTTCGGAAAGAACTAGCTGCGTGAGATGAGTGACAACAGTCTCCCCAGGACCGGGGTTCAGAGGACAGAGAGTTTACATGGGGAGGGAGAGCCCCTCGGAACAGGAAGGTGAGTGGCGTGCCGAGCACACCTGGAAAGGGAGA
>NW_022111358.1:30703634-30705574 GCF_000313985.2 Echinops telfairi | reverse complement strand
CCGCCGCCGCCACTCCCACTTTACACGCGAGGACTACACACACAGGCAGCGTAACCTGGCTCCAGATCACACCGCCAGTGAGTGGTCACTCGCCACCGCAGACCCTCAGCTGCAGGGCCCGGACTCTCAGCTGCCGTGCTCCAGGCTGATTGCCTGCGAGGCTACAGGCGCTGTGGCCCCACCTGTTTGATCTCCCACTTCTCGGGGTCAGAGATGCGGGTGAGGCGCTTGCGCTCCAGCGAGTCGTCCTCAACTTCGGGGGCACTGACGAGGGCGAGGTGAGTGGGCCTGTCGGGGTTCCGCATGGAGGTCTCCTCGTTGGTCTCTCCAACTAGATTTCGCCGGCGGTTAGGGTTCAGATCTTCTCCGGTCTCTTGATCCACGTCCTAGGACAGAGAGACAAGGAGCGAGCTCGGTCACTGCCCTCTTGGGCTTCCCTGACCTTCGAATGCAAACCTGGACCAGGCGCCTCGCCTACCTTCATGCTCAGGCTGGTCTTGGTCCCGGTGAAGGACAGCACTTTGACCTTGACCCTCTGGCCTTTGCTCACCACGTCGGCCACATTGGCCACACGGCCTTCCCGCCGGAGCTCGGATATGTGCACCAGCCCTTCCCAGCGCTTCCTGAGGGAGAGTCGACGGCAGGTCTGGAGCACGCCTCACAATGCCTTTCCCAACCGACTCCCACCCTCGCTGCGGCTGAGCCACAGCCAATGTGCCAAGCTGCGAAGCACCAACAGATGGCCCAACACGGACACAGGACCACCGCCCTTCCAAAGGGAAGAAACCGGGGGACGGGGATGCATGGACACACACACACACACTCTCTCTCTACCAACCCATCAATCATGCTGCAACTGGCAATAGGACAGATGTCCTGAAGGCAGAGGGAAAAATAAATGTGAACGTATCCAGATTCCAAGTAAAAGGCAAATTCAAAAGAAGCTGGCGTGGCAGATTTGATTGTTAGCTGTTCAGAATGTGAAAGTCCCCAGTGATAAGAGCCCCTCCTCGCTGTTCGTGGATGAAGAGCGCCAGCCATTACCTCAGTCCCTCCAGCTGCACAAAGCAGCCGAACTGCATGATGCTGGTGACCTTGCCATTGTAGATGTCCCCGATGGCGGGCTCCTCGGGGGGAGGGCGGTCCACATGCTTATCCCGCCATCTGTCCAGAGTCCTCTCCCCATATTTGTCCCGGTCCTTGCGGTCTTTGGGGGGGCTCTGACTTCTGCTCCTGGACCGATATCTAGATTTGCCTTTGTTCCTCTCGCGAGTCCTGGAGCGTGATCGAGAACGGGACCGGTGTCTCCGCTTACGGTCTCGCTCTCGGTCCCGATCTTTGTCCCGGTCTCTGTCTCTGTCTCGGCTCCGGCTCCGCTTCTTCTTCTTCGCCCTGTCCCTAACAAATAAACCAGAACTTGTGTGAAAAGCAGCCAGGCCCGGGGCATCATGACAATCTCCAGCACACGGGAGGTGCTCCTTAAGCATAACCTGAAGCGACAAGTCCTTCCTTCAAAGCCAGCAGAGAAAGCCTTCCCCGAGAGCCTGAATTCACATTTTGAGCTGCCTATATCTGGTGGAAATCAATTCGTTTGGTAAAGCCACCACCTGCGATCTTGCTATGAGAGCAGCACTGGCTAAGCTGGGTGGCCATGGGCCGGAACCAGCTCGGCAGTGGTGAGTCTGGAGTGTGGGGTCGGCAGGATGGGCAGTGTTTGGTGCCGCTGTCCTGGAACCCTAAGGTGCAGAAGAGGTGGTGAGATTGGGTTAATAGTTAGAAGCTGCTGGTTTGGGAACTGAGTGGCAGGGAGAAGCTAGAAGAGCTTAGGGCCCTTCTAAGAGTCAAGGCCAAGATGATCTTAAAAGACCGCTGGCACACCTGTAGCCTCCAAGGCAGTTCCAGCAGGACGCGTCCGTCCTCGCAGAGAAGACAGTGCTAGC
>NW_022111358.1:30700342-30702724 GCF_000313985.2 Echinops telfairi | reverse complement strand
GGTCTCTGGGAACACAGGATTGGTTCTAAGGCTAAATGTACTCTGTTCTGCTGGGTTTGGGGCCTGCTTAGTGTTGACAGTGTCAGTTCCTTCTCTCCCTCCCATTTCTCCCGTTGGTAATGGAAAGGCCAACTTTGTAGTCTTCCACACTGTCCTTTGGAAACTGGTAACAGGATCCTGTTACTTCACAGGTTCACAGACAAGAGGAATTGTGCTCTAGGATGGAGCACGCCTCCAGTCCCACCCACAAAATGACTCAGAGAATGAGTGTGAACTGGGAGTTGATTGGGGGATGATGTGATGGCATGAATATGATGTGCGTGGGGGGAGGGGGGGATATGGGCGATGGATAGAATGTTAGGGATCGAACTGGGTCCCCCCAACGTGTGACAAATCCTAGCCTCTATGCCTGCGGTGCCAGGAGCCCTGGTGGCACAGTGGGTACGTGTTGAGCTGCTGCGCTCTGGGCTCAGCAGGAGAAAGACGAGCTGTCTGCTCCTGTAAGGGTGCTGGGTCCAGGAAGGCACAGGGCAGGTCCAGCCTGGGAGTGGACTCCGGGAGGGCAGGGTCGGGTTTGGTCCCCAGGCTCACGGGGCGGCGGGGTGTCTCGAGCCTCTTTGGGTGACGGAAAGGAGAGTGAGGGAGAACTGACTGGGATACGCTACATACAACCGACTTTAAAAGCGATTTACCCGTGGAAGTGTATGATACGTGAACGCGGTATCAAGAAAACCACTGAAAAAGAACCCAACCTGGACCAACGGTCACCATGGACGCAGGAGAGAGTGGTTGCACAGGGGCACTGAGTTTACATTTACGGGGATGGAATTAACTTGGAAAAGGGTGTCAACTGCTGTTGCAATACACAGCGTATAATCAGTGGCACTACATTATATAGACAGAAGTGGGGAATTGAAGAATGTTTTGTTCTGTATACTTCTACCCCAATTGGAAAACAGTTTTAATATAATTACAAGAATAACAATGAGCATAAGGAAAAAGAAAATGAAAAAAAGAAAAAGAAAAAAAAAGAAAATGATCTAGAATGGAAAGACAGTGATAGTTGTACAACTCTCCTTGATATGGCTGAATTACTGAATTGCACGGCATGTGGACAATGCTAATGCGGCTGTCAATAAACAAGTAAATGACAAACGGAGGTGATGGGCCCAGCCAGGGAAGAGCGGTGGGAAGATCCCCAAAGAACTGGGGCGGAGCTGGCGAGCAAGGCTCCGCTGTAGAACCAACCGTGAGAGGGCTGCACCAGTGGGGGGTGCAGGACCGTGCAGTTTCCTTCCACTGGTCACAGGGTCCCGGTGGGTGGGTGGCACCAACTTGATGCACCTAACACCCCTGACAGTGAGCGAAAGCCTTCCCCCAGCCAGCAGCTGAGTCGGACTCCCAGTTTCCGAAACTGCGAGAGAATGCCCGTGTGTCCTACAGCCATCCACCTGTCTTTCTGTTCTGGAGTGCGCCGGACTGAGCTAGCCTGGACTTCAGGAAGGATGACAGCCCGACAGATCGATGAAGGACCAGCCTGCAGCTCTGTTCCCAGTCAGTCCCTTCCTGAAGGTTTCTCTCTTCTGAACATCTTGGTATTGGCTGCATCAACTCTCCTGGCAGGGAACAATAGCATCTGATCCAAGAAGGTAGGGTAGATGAGTAAAATCAGATCAAAGAATGTATTCTTCAAACACTGCAGAGAGGTCTGAGGGGCCAGACCCAATCCCAGCTAAGTGGACACCTGCCCCTCCCCCCAGAAGAATTTACTTCAGAGGACAGCACTGAAGCTGCAGCTCAGGGAGAGGGACACATCTGATCAGAACACACGGGAGCAAATAAAGGGGGAAGAAGAGAGAGTGGAGTACATCCTGGCCACCAAGCCTTGACAACAATATTCCTGCTCAGAGCAGCCAATCCAGAGAAGACCATATGGTCGGCCCCACTATGAGACACGACATCCGTCACTGACCCACAGGGGACAACACAAGAGACACAGTGTGGGAATTGTGCCCGATCTGATCCTACCACCCCGAAGCAAAACACTAAGGGCATGCAACAGAACAGCAAGGGGAACAGAGCAACCAAGTCCCCAGGGAATACCAAAATAGGCTTTGGGGCCAGGGCTTGGCACCCCATCAGACTCGACCGGAAAACACTCCTAAAGGCCAACAAACAGTCCTTGATCTAACTACAAGTTTTTCGTTTTTGCTTGTTGTGTTGTGGTTTTTTGTTTGTTTTTTGTCATTGGCTTTTTGTTGTTTTGTTTTATTTTGTTGCTTAGTTTTGCTCTGTCTTGTTTTTGTGCATGTTATTATCTCCGCAGGTCTGTGTAAATAAGATAGGCTGGATGAACAATCTGGAGAAGAAAACAACGGGACT
>NW_022111358.1:30696724-30699037 GCF_000313985.2 Echinops telfairi | reverse complement strand
AAAAAACCCACTCCAAATTTTGTTTGGCTGGTTCCCTTTCTGAACTCCCAAAGAACCCCCAGGACAAACCGGTGTCCCGCCTCTCTCTGCTTCGCCTGGTGGGCCGCTGCGCTGGGCATCAAGGCTTCCAGCTCCTTCAGGACGTCCACAGCGACTTTCACGTCATCCTCGTCCAACATGGTCTACAGCGGGGAAGGGGAGTGTTGGGAAGAGAGGGAAACATCACTCAGGAGACGACCCCCCAGCTATGCCTCCCGGTCCAGCCGTCCTTTATCTCAGACCAGTGCAAGAAAGCGAGAAAGGACGGCAGGCTCAAAAAGGGACCACGCACAGGCTCCTGAAGCCACCTCAACACTTCGTAAATCCCCTTTATCCTGAATACAACCCTACGGAGACGACTGGGTAGCACGGGGCTGCTCACTGCAGGGTGGGTGGTTCGAACCCACCAGCCACAGCCACTCCGATGGAGGAGATGAAGGTGTGTGCTCCATCGAGACTCAGTCTCAGAAACCCCAAGAAGCCGTTCTAATATGTCCTGCGGGGTTACGAGGAGCAGAAGGGACTTGGTGGCCGTGGGCTTTGGGTCCCATGAGAACATACGAGTGGTGATCGTGAAAAGAACACCCACCCACTGCCGCTGAGTCGACTCTAACGCAGAGACCCTACTCTGGGGTGTCCGACAACACCACCACCGGGCTCCTTCAGAAAAGAACAGATAGCGAGAAACGTGCTAAAGCCACACTCCGCCCCCCCCCCACCTTCCCCCTCAACTCGGCTTTATTCGCCCCACAATATTTAGTGGTAGACTCACATACTACCTCCAACACTACAATGTAGTCTCAGGAGGGCAGGAACTCGCCCGTCTTATGTACTGAGGTTTCTCTGGTTCCTGAAACCTGCCGCCAGAGTCAACTCTGAGGCGGTAAAGCGTTACGGAAGCAGATAGACTCATTGTTCTCCCGAGGAGCTGCTGGGGGAGTTTGAACCGCCAACCTTGTGGTTAGCAGTCTAATGCTTACTCAACAGTGCCACGGGGTTCCTTGTGCTGGCATACAGTAAGCACTTGATAAACATATTCACCAAAACAAACTAAATAATCAAAACACTTGAAAAATCAGACCTCCTCCCCTGCACTGAAGGCACCCTGGTGGCCCAGTGGTTAGGCACTCAGCTGCTGAGTGGTTCAAAGCCACTAGCTGCTCCCAGCGAGAAAGATGTGGCGATCCAATGCTGTCGAATGTCCCTGCCTGGAAACCCAAGGGGCAGCTCTGCTCTGTCTTAGAGGACTGCTAGGGGTCAGAACCGGCTCGAACACGTAATGAAGCAAAATATTAAACTTCACACATCAGACGCCTGCTCCAGAACTTTGTTATTTCATACCGATTTCATATGCCTACTTTCTGGTTCCCACAATTCCTATTCTTATTTTCCCTTGACTACCAGTCCCTGAGCCCTTGAAGAGAGTATCTGATACCTAACTGATGCTCAAGGCGTGCTTAGGAAACCAATGCTCCACTCTGAATAAACAGCACAAACTAATAACAAGGCCCAGGCAAGCGCGCGGTCAGAGCGGTGGCGCTGGTCGGTACCCGGATGGAGGGGTTGTCTGGCTGGCAGAGGACTGGGAAGAGTTCCTTCAGCTTCTCTTTCTCGGTCTTCGGTTTAACCACTGCATCTTGTTTCATTAAAGAGCATGAAGGGTGGGGGAGAAAAAACGTAGTTAATATTCTTCAATACCATAGCCCACAAGACGACGTCAACATTAGATTTGTAGCAAACAAACAACCCCATGACATTTTACCACGTGTTAGTCACATACAAGACTATAAGCCTAAGTTAACTTGCTCAAGAGCTGCCAGGACAACAGAAGCAATGACCGGATGCTCAGTCGAGGCCAAGCTGGAGGCAGAGCTCGGCAGCGGCTCGACTCACCTTTACTGGTAGAAGGCTTTGTGGGAGGCCGCATGGTCTGGATGAGCCGCAGCAAGTTGCTAATAAGAGAATCCTTTGCAAAGAAACAGAGCAAGAGTTATCAGTCACTCGACCAATGCTTAAATACACTTCGGAAAGGGAAAGGGCGAAGAAAAGCTTCTGAGAAGGGTAGCTACAGGCCGGATGGACACGAGGCGAGTGTAACCGCGGTGGGACAGGGACTGCCACGCTCCCGCGGACTCTGGGCTGGCTGAGTGACATAAAACCCAACCACCACGTGTAGCTTCCAGGAAAGCTGGCAATTAGGGCTCTTTTTGGCTCCCTTCAACCATTTTACTTTCTGTGGTTCACAACTACCTCCCAAACCCAGACTCGTCTGGC
>NW_022111358.1:30684644-30695724 GCF_000313985.2 Echinops telfairi | reverse complement strand
CCTTTAATGACTGCGTTGGGATGTTACTTCTACCAAAAACAGTAACACAAGCAGCCCCGGCCGAGCTGCAGGGCGAGCTATGAGCAAGCCCGGGGTGCCACTTCCATGGTGGAATCTCGCCTTTGCCTTTTTGATGACGCGAAAGCCAAACACTCCCCAGCTACCTGAACACGAGTTACGCACTGGGCTTTGAACCACCTGGACAACACCTGCTGAGAATGTGCATTTCCACCCCAGGTATTTGGAATCAGAACCTGCATTTTAACACGCTCCCCTGGGTGACTTTAGGGATGAATCACGTGGAGAGCCTATTAGAAATGAAAGGCCCTACCTTATTATTGCCTAGCATTCGATCACAGCGATAAGACTAACCTAACCCCTGGTTGTCCTCCAGAAGAAGAGGAAACGGAAGAAACTCACACAGGGGAGGCCTACGTGGACCAGGAAGGCTAGAGAACACACAGGGGCTGCAGGGCATCTCCTAGGCATTGCACGGCCACCCTCTGCCTAGGACATTGGCTTGCCTGAAGGCACACCTCTGCCTCCCTGGCCTTCCTCCCCAGGCGCCTTCCCGTCCATCTGCCTACCTGATGCCACCCCTCATCTCCAATTAGAAAGCAGAACGGCCAGGGGCACCTCCTTCCCATTCTCACCATCCCTTTCTAATCCCGTCTCTGGAAGCGGCCAGTCTATCCTCCCCTGGGAGGGCCGAGCAAGCGCCACTGTTAGCCGCCATCCGTGTCCAGCCCTCCAACCTCTCCAGGAAGGATGGCCCCTAGGGCCTTGCTCCAGCAGCCGGGCCCGCTCGCATCTGGCTTGGCTTTCCCAGATGGACAGCTGGACCCCCGCAGGCCCCGCGGACTGGGATTTGGGAAGTGGGAAGCATGACGTCAGAAGCACCGCTAGAAGCACCCAGGCCTGAACTCTCACGGGGAGGAGGCGCAGCGTCACTTCTCAGAGCCTGCTCTTCTCCACCTGCAGAACCAGACACGGTGCACGGGGCGGTCAGCACCCAGGGTAAGCGCCGACAGTGGACGTCTGGCGTTCGCATCGGCATCGTCGTGGGGGCTGCTGCCGCTGCTTGATTATTTGGGGTTCGGGGGGGGGAGCGAGGGGAAATGGCTCCTAACACCCCAAGAGCTCAAGCGGGCCTCGACCTAAGACCGGGGCGCACGTTCCCGGCCTCAGCCTCAGACGCGCGCGCTCGGCCCGCGAACCTCCCTCCTCCCGCTCCGCTCCGCCCGGGCTCACCCAGGTCCTTGTCGTTGATCCCCAAGTGATTGTCCAGCTCGGTGCACACCTTCGACACCAGAGACAAATACTCGAGTTTGGCGAGCTCTTCCGCGGGGCCGGCTTCCGAGCCGGGGAGGGCTCCCGCCAGAGCCACAGCCAGCGCCATGGCCACGGCCTCCGCCCGGCCCGCCCTCCAGCTGTTCACCGCCGGGTCGCGCGTCCACTTCCGGGACGGCTAATGACGCAGCCGGATGGACCATAGAGATCTGACAGGAAATACTTAAGGAAGGGCCGACCGAAGCGGGTTGGGCCGCTCTGCACGCCGGCGGGCGCCCTCTGTAGGTGAGGGACGCTCTAGTCCTCCCAGCGCGCTCCCGCCTCCTGTCGGCGGAGGGCGACCGTGGCCTGCGCACAGCGGTCTTGGGAAAGAAATTGTGCACGAGTCTGGAAAAAGTGGCTTGCTCGCTTGACAGTGGATCCGCGTCTCACTGGGCCTCGCTTCTTCAATAATAAAACAAAAGGCGACAGATTGTCGTTCTGGTCGTCCCTCCGGCTTTCCTTCTGTGCATGGGGAAACCAGTACAGTGAACCCTCGCCACTTCGCGCTTCGACTTCCGCGGCTTCACTCTATCGCGGTTTTTGCGTAACAGCGCATGCTCTGTCATTACTGCCACTGATTGGCTCATACTGTACACGCTTGATGCCATAAATAATATAATAAATAATAAATGATCATTGTAACGTCCAAAATGTTTTACTGTATTTTCCCTTTTTCGTTTAATAAATTGGGGAATACGAGTGTAATGGTGACTAAAGGGTGTTTTTTCATGTCCTCTATGCTCTAACTACGAAAATATTTGATTTACAAATAAGGAATCCTACTTCGCAGAATTTCATTTATCACGGTAGGGTCTAGAACCGATTAACCGCGATAAACGGGGGTTCACTGTACTTCCATTATCTATCAAGGTGACCTTGGGCAGATTTTAAATCTCGGGGCTTTCCGCTGTAAAATGGGATCATGCTCTCCAACTGGGTGTACCTAGGGCTGAATAAGATAGTTATGCAAGAAGCCTGAAACAAAGGAGGCACACGGCAAATGACAGTTGTGATAGCCCAAGGCTCAGACAGTGGTCTCCAGTGGCCTCTCAGACAATTCCCCCCAGCCTGGGGCCCCGAAGACCACCTCTCGGCCTCCTCTCTTGTGAAAACTACTTCTCAGTCCGTTTTGTGATACCAACACCGCTCAGTACTCTCAGAACCTGTTGTCCCCAGGCCGAGCCGAGCTGAACACTGAACTTAGCTCCTCCATCGGCAACGTAAGGGCCCCCCTTTTCCCCGTGGCAGCCCTAGAGTAAGGTAGAATTGTTTCCCTGCCACACTGATCTCTGTGACAGCTAAGGAAACTGAGGCACAGCAACGCAAGGGGCTCCCCCACCACTCAAAAGAGAGGGACTCGGACCGTTTTTTCGCCCCAGGTGACAGATGCAGAAGTAGGTTCAGTTCCCCATCGCCTCACCGTGAGCTACAGCAGCATGGCAGAGAGGAGCTTGCACCCTGTCCTCGCTGCCTCGGGAGCTGCGTGTTTTCACATTCTTGGGAATCCATTCTGGTCCCTCTGAGCCCTTCCTACCCCTCCCCTCTCTTCTTTCCCCCAAGAATGGGATGGAAAATCCTACCCACCTTAAACATGCGCCCTCGCTGCTTAAGATCGGGAGCAGGGCTTATTCCTCTTGACTTCCTGTGCACTTGTTTGCCTTGAAGTTCTCACATTTACTGCTCTCCTCCTGCATGTAACGGGCAGGGGACCAGACACTGAATTTGTTTGGAGAGCTCTGTGGGAAGAGGGACCACAGAATCATCCTGTATAGCAGTAGTAGCAGAGCTTTTGGGATGGGGAATCCTTGCACCTATCTCAGTTGTCAATCTGAACGTGTCAAAGTTTACGTACAGATGCCCCAAATTACAAATTTTCACGAGTGATCTTTTTAATGCAATGCATGGCATTCTACCCAAGGATATAATTGTATATATACTTACAAAGAAAGGTAAACACATATATAGATGCAGGGACCTTGACACCCCAAAGATGCACATGGATCCCCCTGTCTCTCCATCAGAGACATTGAACCAAATGCCGTTTAAAAATGGCTGTGCTGTACCCGTCATGTTGCTAGAATGTGTATTTTATACCATATCACATATGCTCTGTTGCCCATATCGTTCCTTCTCTGGCTTTCCCTGTGGCTCCTTTAACACAGCCAGCATTGTTCTCTTCCTTTCCATTAAATAAGCCATCGGTACAAGAAGAGATTTGAGCAAATACCCTGCACTGACCCCCTGCTCGCACGCCTCCATGACAGCTAAGGAAGGACTTCCCAGATCTTCATCATCACAGTGCCCGATCCTCGACTGCCCTGTGAGCAAAGGCCCCGTTCTTTCTCCTCTGCCCCCCGTGGCTGGTCCTGCTGCTGCGTTGAGGGAGACCGTGGAGCTGAGGGAGGAGGGCAGGCCGGAGCTCCAGGAGAAAGTGCTGAGGCTTAGTGACCCGTGAGGGAGGTGAGTTGGGGGAGGGTGGAAGCAGCTAAGTGTGAGTAGCTGGCGGGTGAGAAGCATCATGGGACTTCCTGCCATTAAAGCAGCATCGGGCTGCTGCGAACAGGCCTGGGCTCTTTGGGGAGACACCTCTGCGCTAGAAGGCAAAATCAGAATGCTTTGTTTCTCAGCGTGTGTGAGCCCCAGCTGCTGCAGTGACAAACACACGGAGGGGATGGCCCCTAAGCGCCCCACGTCTGCTCTCTCAGGCAGCGGTGGAGAGCCATCCTGAAGACCGTGGGCCTGGATCCGAACCCTTTCGTCTGAAGCCTTTCCTGCGAGGGGCTAGGCCCCAGAGAAAGGGAAGCCAGAGACACCCCTCGTTTTTCACTCTGGGATTTTCCCCCCAAATCTCCTCCAGATTTGAATGCGTTCAGCCAGGACATATGGAACATCTACGGTTTCTGCTCAGGCCCTGTAGTAAGTTCCAGAAAGGCTCACGATCTGAAACAGCAGTTCTCAACTTGTGGGTCTTGACCCCTTTGGGGGTGGAACAACCCTTTCACAGGGTCACCTGATTCATATCAGTAGCAAAATGACAGTGATGAAGTAGCAACAAAAATAATGTGATGGTTGGGGGTCACCACCACATGAGGACCTGTAGTAAAGGGTCGCGGCGTGAGGAAGGTGGAGAACCCCTGCTCTAAAAGGTTCTTGGGGCCTAAAGGGAGTGAAAGACATCGTGGAAGAACACTCAAGGCTCCCCGAGTGCCATCAGGTCAGTGCAGACTCACAGAGACCCCCAGGGTAGGGGAGAACTGTCCCATGGGCTTTGCAGGCTGTGCATGCTTATGGGAGTAGAAAGCCTCATCTTTCTCCTCCAGGGCAGCTGGTGGGTTCAAACCGCTGACCTTTTGGTGAGCAGCCCAACACATAAACCACTGGGCCGCCTGGGCTTCTGCACTCAAGGCAGAGCTGCGCTTGTAACTCTGGCCAGCAGAGTAGCTAAACACAAGAGCAGGGGCCTGGGGGACCAAGGAGGAGACCGGTCTGCTCCCAGTCAGCTGAGGGCTGCAGGGAGGGTCGGAGGAGACCGGCTTTGGCCAGAACCCATTTCACGGCCGGCCGCTTGCCCTGCCCTAATCCGTTGTGTGTCCGCCTTATCTTCCAATGCCCCAGCAGAGCCGTTTCCAGCGCACTGTCCCCGACCCCAAATCCCCGCTTCCTAGGCCGGCCGCCCGCCGTCAGTAACGTTGGGTGCATGGAGGCTTCTTTGCCAAGTCTTTACAGGATGAAGCCTCCCTTACCCACCTCCCAAATTAATTAATTAGGTACAAGTTCCTCTTTTTCCTCCACCACCAAATTTCCTCCTCCTCTCTCACTTCAGGGCGGTCTTCAAAGTGTCAGGCACCTCAGACACACTGAAGATGCGCACAAATTGTCGTCCCCCATCTCCACCTCCGCACCATCTGTGGGAACAGTGAAGAGGCCTCACGCCTTTCGTTCTGAGCCATCCATCCTGTCGGGACCCTGCTGCAGGATCTCGTTGGTATTCTGTAGACTCATTAGCGTAGAATGGCGTTTTAAAGTAAGAGGACGAAATCAATTTTTGTTGTTGTTTTCAAATCAATAATCTAAGTGGCAGGCCGGACCTCCCCTCACCCCCAGCCTTACCCCCAATGATCTTTACCCGGCACCGCTGCTTTCTGCCCTGTCCGGGAGGATGACTGAGTATTGGGGGAGCCTCTGGTTTCTGATTTGGGGGGAAGCTTTGAAGGCTTTGTTCAAGGAGCCCTGGTGGGTATGGACATGATGAAGCTCCCAGCTGCTAAATGCGAGCTACTCAGACCTTGTGATTTGCTCCTGCCGAGATGCAGCCTAGGAAGTCCTATGGGGGCAGTTCGCCCTGTCACCCAGGGTCAGATGGTCACCACAAGTGCTTTCCCTGGGAGAAACAGGAAAGCCCGGTCAGCCCCAGAGGGTGATCGTGGAGAGGCCAGAGCCGATGTTCTGAATGCAAACCAAAGACGTCAACAGCCGTCCAGGGAGCCTGGGGCTGCTCTCCAGGACCTCCAGACCTCCCAAGGACAGAACGACGGACAAAATTATAACGGCTTATGATTTACGAAGGCGTCCTCAGGAGCTGATGTCAAGGGCTCAGGCAGAAAGCAAGAGAATGATGGGGGCGACAGATGTACAAATGTGGTTGACCCAATGGTCCTATGTACGGGTTGTGATAAGCGTTCTACGAGCCCCCAATAAAATGATTTTGAAAAGCATATGTAAGAGCCTCCCGGAAGAGGAGTCCCTTAGACTCCTTCCCCAGCCCTCCAGGCCCCGGAGGCCCAGCTTCCGGGAACCAATAAGCTGCTGTTCTTGCGCCGGGAGAGCCGCCTCTCGGCCCTGGGCTGACAGTTAGGATGTGAGTTAAGGCTGAGAGTGAAAAGCAGCAATCTGGTGAGCTAACGAAAATGAACGCATCTCTTCCCAGCGTTCACTCCACCCAGCTGAGCCACCAAAGAAAACCAGCGCACGGGGCCATCAGGGAGCTGGCTCCTGCCTTTCCGGTACAACAGAGCACCAGAGTTGAGGGGCCCCTCCGGCCCCCCGGCCTGGTTCAGTAACGATCACAAGCCCCTGAGAAGCGTCCCCTTTGCCACGGTGAGCAGAGTCGGAGTAGAAGCACCAACCTGCCATTCGGCCTCTCACACAAGTCACGGGTCCGTTCCACACCATGGTCATGCCACTGCCTCCCGCTGCTGAATGCGGGGCAGGGAGGTGGGGAAGGGAGGGTAGGGTTAGATCACACGGGAATGTGTAGGGCAGACACCGTTTCTCTTCTTAGTCACATCGTGGCTTTTATATGACCCAGAAAGACTCTGATCTCCCCCGATCCCATAACCCACTCCCAAATACTGACGCGGGCAGATGCTATATGAATTGTTTTCAAACGACTTTTTATTATGCTGTTGCACATTTTCATGGTGTCTCTAACTTCTTCATCTCCCCTCTTTTCCAACCCATGGGCACTTTTTAATTTGCACCCCTATTTCCTCCTGTCCTAGCCCTCCTAGGCAGCCAATTTTAGAATTTGTGCCGATCCGTGCCTCTTGGTCCTGGGGTCACGGAGCCTTCCGCTGGCCCGCTACTGGCCTTGCTCGGCCAGGTCCACTGGCTCCTACTGCCCGGCGGCTCCTGTCTTGCCAGAGCGAGTCTCAGTGTGACCCACCGCAGGCCTCGCCCGGCCCCACTGGGCTGGCCATCTTTCAGGGGTCTCCAGACCTGGGTCTCACCTCTTGTGACCCCAGACCTCTCCGCTCCCCTCAAGCCCACTACGGCCCTTTTCCAAAGGCCTCATCTCCGACTCACAGCAAAGACGGGCATCCGAGACCCTGTGCTCCCCTCGACCTCAGAATCATCTGCAGCTTGGGGCAGGCCATGTGCAGGCCGGGGGTGGGGCTGCTTATTTCTCCCTTCACAAAGCAGGCCCCACACTCCTGTCTCAGAATCATCTGCAGCTTGGGCCAGCCCCCAGGCATCTGGGTAGGAATATCAGGAGCTCGCTTTCCTGCCGTTTCCCCTTGGATTGACAAAGTCATGGGGGTGCGGCCTTCCTCGGCAAGGGTGATTTCAGAAATTCTAAGCTATAATTCAAGTGGCTGTTCTGCTATTTTGAGCCTGTGGTACACCGTACCCTGTAATTATATCGGTGTCTATGTAATATAAGCATTTTATACATTTTCATGGACAAGATGCGACTCTTCAAACATACTCTAGCCTTATGGGGCCAGGATTTAGGAAACGGAGGAAACCTTTCAATGGCCTTGCACGCCATAGTGAGACTCCCCCTGGGGTCCTCAAGGAGCCTGGTTGGGTAGTGGGTTAAGCACTGGGCTGCTGACCGAAAGGCCAGCAGTCAAAGCTCCAGCCACTGCATGGGAGAAAGATGAGGCTTTCTACTCCCACAAAGCATTAGTCAAGGTAGGTAACCCTTGAGAAACAGTACTGGGAGTAGTGATTCCCTGAGGGTACTGATAGTAGGATGGCTGCATGACCCCACTTGAGAGGACCGAACAATAGATTTACAGGTGAACGGACACAGCAACAGCAAAAAATACAACAATAACATATAATAAATAATAAGGGCTCCTGGAGGGTAGGGCGCGGAGGGAGGGGATAAAATGAGAACTGATATCAAGGAGTTCAAGAAGAAAGAAAGTGCTTTGAAGATCATGGTGGCACTATTTTACAATTATCCTTGATCTAATGGAATTGTGAATTGTTACAATATCTGTTAGAGCTGCCAATTTTTAAAAAGGTTGTTTTTTTCTCGTTGCAGTCCTGGAAACCGGCAGGGGCAGTCTCCCTGTGCTAGCCGGTTGCTATGAGTCAGTATCGACAGGGTGGCAGGGAAAGTGGGTGCAGGGGTCCTGGGAGCTGATTTCCACCAACCGAAGCGTACTGACCGCAGCGGCTTTCCGAGTCCCGCGACCTGCTCTTAGGCTGGAGTGCCTGTAGCTAGTCTTGTTTGTGTGGCCCCCGGCTTACAAGAACTGAGAGTCGCTGGTTCCTGAGCAGCCCCTTAGGTATGTGACCAGGCCCTTCATCCATTATCACCACACCCCTAGGAGGTGGCTAGGAACTAGCCGGATGAAGGGGGAGACAGGCAGCAGGGCCATTTGGCCAGATGCTGCATGCCACGGCCACCCTGGGCTGCTTCCAGGGCAAATGTGAGCACTGTTGATTTAAGCCTTGACCCAGCCCCCCGACCCTTTCTAAGGGCCATGCTTCCCCAATTGCCAAGGCCTCAGCTAGGCCCTTCATCAACGCAACCCAAGCTCCCGGCCAGCAAGCCTGTCCCGACTCAGGGTGACCCACTTCTCCAGGACCAAGTTGAGCCGCCCCTTTGGGTTTCTGAGGTTGCCAATCCTTACAGGCGCACGAAACCTCGGCTTTCTCCTGATGGCCAACCGCGGGTTCAAATTGCTGACCTTGAGGTTAGCCGCCCACGGCGTGTGCTGGTGACTCGGGCTGTGATCCCCAAGGTCAGCAGTTTGAAACCACTCCAGGGGGTCTGGAGCGGAAATATCCCTCCATGGACAATCAAAAGGGCAGCATTTACCCAAGGACAAAGGTCAGAGATCGGGATTGAAGGAGGAAGAAACAGGAGAGGCAGGGAGGAAGCGGGCGGTGCGGTGCGAGGCAGGGCGAGCAACGTGAAACCGAGGGTGGTCCACGGAGAGGGTGATTGCACGGCGGTTCACTCTCAGACCGTGAGCGGTCTGAGCACGCGAGCTATGTCAGTACAACTCACAACGAACCAGGTGTGAACACATGGCTGGATGCCACACGCATGAGCTGCACGGTAAGCCTTCACGTCATTCACTATCAAAACAGGTTAAACAATGAATTTAATAACCACAAGCCCTGGTATTTGAAAGCAGATGCGAGTCACCGCTGTCATGTCCTCTTAGGAATAAACTTAAACGTTTCTGCCTTGTCTCATTGGTCAGTCCCCCTAAAACCGAAACGCGAACCTAAAGCCGTCCAGGCAATTCAGATTCATAGTGACCCTCTATATGTTTCAGAGGTTGTTAATATTTACGGGAGCAGGTAGCTTCATCTTTCCCGGCTAGTGGACTTGAACCACCAACCTTCCAGTATTAGATGGAAATGTCATTAGGTAGCTAGATTTAGGGACAGAGGGGGTGTCCCTCCCATGCCTGCAAAGGCCCCATAAAGGAAGTCAGAAAGAAATCAGGCAACCATTAGACACCTAGGAAGACCCCAAAGTGAGCATGCTCATCCTTAAGCCCTGAAGCCAGGTGGGAGGTACACCTGGGCGGTCCAAACTAGGCCCAGTCTCATGACACCCTCCAGGTGGGCACAACCGATACCACCTTCAACCACGCCTTCCCCCACCCTGGGCTGGGCTGGAATAAAGGCAGAGAGCATGCGCTGGTCAGTGGCAGATCAGAGGGTAGGGGTGCACACTCAGCCCCCCCCCCAGCCTTTTCAGGACCCACAGCTCTTGCCCCCTCGCGCCCTCTGGCCTCCGTGCCCTCCTGCTCCTTGCTCCCTCAACCCCGCGGTCCTTGGGATCCACCCACCCCAGTTCCGCACATGTGGGTGCACTTTTCCACAAGGCTGCTCATGCCCATTGGGAGCCCTTTTAAGACGGTAAAACCTGAAACTTGTCCTATGCTTCCTACAAACCTACTTGGGTTTCAAAATGGGCTTCGGCGTGAATGAATTCTTTCCGCCCAGGAAGCCAAGAACCGAGGTCTTACCCACACGAGAAACCTCACAGGGTCAGCATGGGAATGCCATGCCACTCGGGGACCCATTTACCTGGGAGGAAACTGAGGCTACGGGAGGTGAGGTAACTGTACGCGCATTAGTTCGCAGTGATGTTCCGGGTGTCTGAGAACGGTGCCCAGTATCTTGCCCCATCTCTGTCTTGCCCCAGTTGATTGGTCCAGTCCTGGGCACCTAAGCAAAGTCAGGCCACCCAGAACTCTTCCCCAGGGAGTTTGAAACTGCAGGTGAGGGCGGAGACTGGGCCTTCTCTGATGGCAAAGCCAGGGTCCATGGGAGCGGCCAGCTGCTCTCGGGGGAGAAAGCTGCACTAAGAGAAGAAGCCGGCCCTACGACAGCAGAGGGCCCAACGGCGCGGAGCACGTGACTCACACGCAGACTCAGGCGTTCCCACTGACTGAAGGTGCATCTCGAGCCGACACCCGCACCCAGGGGCATGGGTTTGGGAAGTCAGCTACCCTCCCGCCCGGTGTCTATGCTGGACTCAACAGGCCGGTGAGTCACCAGTCCCCCGAAGCCCCACCCAGGCAAACCCGGGCAGACTCGGGAGGCTGGGAAGGGAAAACAGAGGATGTGGAAAATCTGAGTCAACGGGAAAAGTAACAGGTCTCGGGCTCCTACATGATTGCCGGCTTTGCTCTGGCCTGGGCGCTCCCAGCAGCCCTGGCGGGAGAGCGTGAGTGCGGGGGTGCCGACATTCTCTAGGGAAGAGGACTGAACCGGGACCTGCCCCCGGGCTCATCGGACTTGCTTCCCTGCCACTTCTCAGGGGCCGCCGGGTGCAGGCTGACAGGTGGCTCAGAGGCATGAAGTGGCTCATCCACCGTGGCACGGGCAGTAAGAAGCGGAGGAGACACTTGAACTCGGCTGTCTCCCGGTGTCTACCCTTCGTCAGGCCAGGTCAGGGGTGTCAAACTCAAGGGGAACGCGGGCCGTTTGGGGCAACAGGCAAGATTCACGCGTTTGCAAATTTTGTTAAATTTATATTTTGAAG
>NW_022111358.1:30681528-30683691 GCF_000313985.2 Echinops telfairi | reverse complement strand
CTAACTTCAGAAACTTCGGGCTCAAGGCCAGAAGCACTCAGTAAACAGGCACGATTCGGACATGCAGCCCGGGCTCCCCTTGTGGCTCTCAGTGGCACCCGAAGCCCCAAGCCGACTGAGGGTCATCGCTTAGCGCCCAGGGAGGTGAAACCCCTGCTCTTCTCCCTGCCGGCCATCCCAAGGGTGAGAAACGCCACCTCTCCCGCTGAGCACCGAAGATGAGTCAGGCCCGCTGTGGCTCTGTTCCCCTGTCGCCAGCGTATCGGTGCAGAAAGCAGACCCAGCTTTGAGTGTGGGCACAGGTGTTGCTGTCGCTCGGGGATGTCCCGCAGATGACGGGCAGATTCTCTTTCTGGACCTTCTGCCACCTTCGCCTTGGCATCCGGCGGGTACCTTCCCTCCCTGGCAGGCGGACTCCAGCACAGCCCTGTCTGTGACCACCCGGGTTTCTGACAAGAGGCCTAACCAGACCCGTGGGGAGCCGACTCCTCCTGCTCAGCTGAGAGCAAGCTGGGGTACCCTCAAACTTCAGGGGCAGAGAGGACTCCGGCTCAGCCCAGGTGGCATAGCGGCTCCAGGCACTGGGTCCTTCCAGGCCACGAGGGAGCAAAGCAGCAGAGCACCCAACACACACTGTCATCGAGAGTCAGCCCCTGCCCTTGGGGAATTGATAAGCCCCTGGGAGAGAAGTCGCACGGCAGTTCTTCATTCACTTGTCGGACTTTCTTAAAACACTCCTTGAGAGCAACTTCCGGGAATGAGAGGGACTGCCGAGCCGATTTTGCACGCAGGGTTTGGTAGCACCAACTCACCCGTGGCCGATCACTTCAAACCTTGGTGAAGGGACTGGGTGGTCACGGCATCTCTTACCCCAAATGGGTGGATGGTCTCCAGAGAATGGCTGGATGCTGGTCAAGTTCATCCTGAGACTGTTCCAGAAATCAGAAAGGTGAGTTGACACAGGCTCTCAGGACTAGGTGGGGCTGTCTTCAGTAGCCTGGTCCTAGCGGACCTACTGGGTGGGGGGGGTCGTCCCTGCAGCGTATAGATGGGGTCACTCAGGAGGGCAGGAGCCAGCTTCAAGGGGGGCTGTAGCAGTTGTCCTTAGGTGTTTGGAACGATCCATGCAAGTTTGAAGGAGTCGG
Source organism: Echinops telfairi (assembly GCF_000313985.2). NCBI lineage: Eukaryota > Metazoa > Chordata > Mammalia > Afrosoricida > Tenrecidae > Echinops > Echinops telfairi. The sequence continues at coordinate 30,682,546 of NW_022111358.1, read as the reverse complement.
GCGGTGGCTGGGGGTCATGCCTTGTGCTGCTGACAGCAAAGTAAGCCGTTCACAGCTGCTCCCCAGAAGAAAGATGAGGGGCTGTCTGGGCCTGGACGAGTTTACAGTCTTGGAAACCCTATGAGTCCCTGTGAAAGGCGGAGTGGCTGTGCGGTGGGCTGCTGACTGCCCGGCCGGCAGTTCGAGACCACCAGGCACTTCAATCTGAGACAGATGTGCCTTCTACTCCAGTAACGAGTAACAGGCTCAGCACCCACTGCGGCAGCTCAACCCTGTCCGTCCTACAGGGCGGCTGTGAGTTGGAATCGATTAGATGACGGCGGGGTTTGGGTTATGGTTATTTGCATATAAAACAAACAAACACACTGCCATCGAGGCAATGCGGACTCACGGCAGCCCTCCTGTGGGTGTCGGAGACGTCACTGTTGATGGGAGTGGAAAGCACACAGAGCTGCTGGTGGTTTCGAACCGCCGCCCGTGTGGATCGCAGCCCAACGCATATCCACCACATCACCAGAGCTCCTGTAATTTGGGTGGGGTGGGGAGAGGTATACATATATATACTTGTAAAACTACATGTACAAATACATAAGACTACAACAGCTGGGGGGGGGGACTAGAAACAAGCCAAATATCTATCACTAGGAATATAATTAAATGTATTACATTAATTACGTATTAACCGTACTTCCACACAGGAAAGATAAGCCATAAAGCTAAACTCACTACCCTCGAGTCAATACCGATGCACAGTGACCGTGCAGGACAGAGTAGAAACTGTGTCCCTTTCTGAAGCTTGAATCCTGCAGGCCTTGGAGCCCCTGGTGTGTTCGAACTGCTGACCTTGAGGTTAGTCACCCAACTCATAGCTCACTACACCAGCAGGGTCCTTGATGTTACCATTCGGGACAGTGTGTTTGGGATGGTGCCTTGGTTAGCAAGGACTATTATACCAGACCTATCACAAGTGGGCGATGGATGTTCTTCAGATAGACTGCTGAAGTCCAATTCAGGGGGC
>NW_022111358.1:30679827-30681428 GCF_000313985.2 Echinops telfairi | reverse complement strand
TGCAGTCGGCATCATTGCATATTTTGTGAGATGGAGGAGGATGTTGTGGATTGGTGTCGGACATATGGGCTGGGATGTTTTCTTGAATCACACTTACCCTTTATATACAACTCTCTCTTATACACAGGAGGTTCTGTGGATTTGTTTCTCTAATGGACCCAGACTAACATAGCAGTGGTTCTCAACCTTCCTAATGCTGCGACCCTTTCATACAGTTCCTCATGTGGTGGGGACCCCCCCCAACCCTAAAATTATCTTTGTTGCTACTTCATCACTGTCATTTTGCTACTATTATGAATTGGGTGACCCCTGGGAAAGGGTCGTTCCACTCCCAAAGGTGTCACAACCCACAGGTTGAGAACGGCTGCTCTGAGGAACAGACGAATCTGTGTTGGGTGAAGTACTTCCAGAAAGCTCCTTAGAAGCAAGGCTGGTGAGACTTTGTTCCACGTACTTTGGACCAGGTATCAGGAGAGAGCAGTTCAGGGGACTTTGCAACAGCGAGTGTCCGTGTCAGTGAGAAGGAAGGAAGGAAGCCTCAGAGAAGTGGATGCACAAGGTGGCTGCCACAGCGGCTTCAGCCTAACCACTGTGAGTGTGGCCGGGCCGCAGGGAGGGCTTCTCTCTCTTGTCCATGGTCACCCGGAGTGGAAACCCACCCACGGCACCTAACAGCCGTAGCTCTGGTGCAGGGGCCAGCAAACGTTAGATCGAGGATTATTTGAGAGCCACAAATCTATTTCTACAAACAAATGAAACCATCGCTATCTGAATGATAGTTTCATCTTCGTTTTCCATTCTTCTTCAGAGCCACCTGCACAGCCTGAAGGAGCCCGCGTGGCTCGCTCGAGCGCCGCAGTTTGCCGACCAACTGCCGACCGCGCTCTGGCTCTCTGCAGACCTTTGTCCTCAGCGAGTCTCACGTGGCTTGGCATCTATTTCCCCACTCTTGTCTCTCTCTCTGTTAGCTAATCTGCCCTTTCATTGACTTGAAACGCTCCCTACTTTCATGCCATCTGCTTATCATAACAAAGAACACCCATTCCCAAATGGAATTATAGCCACAACACCTAAGGGTGAGCATTTACCACAGTTTTTGGAGGACAAGAGTCAATCCATACCAGCTGGCAAGATTCCATTATTGTTATTTTTGAAGGACAGAGAAATACTGATCGATGTAAACAGACTTGGAAACCTATGTCTTTACTCACATTTGGTCCGGAAGGAATCATAACAAAGAAGGAACAAAGGAGGAACATTTATTTTCTCTTTGTACTTGTTTGGGTAACATTTTAGGGTTTTTTAAAATAATAAAATACCTCTTACCTTTAAATACTTTTACAACTTAAAAACAAAAACTCTATCCTCCGGTCCTTCAAAATGATGTCAGCCCAGCACCCATCCCTGTTGATTCTTTTCTGGCCCATTAATTACCCAGCAATCCCACAGTTGAACTTGATTGGCTTAAGAGAAAGATAACCCCAAGCCTGCCTCCCTGCTAACAGCTGTAGAGGGGAAAGCTCTAGTAGAAGGACGGTTCATGCATAGGAATTTCCTTCTAACACCAGTGAGGACTAGAGGCTGAAGGCCCGAGAGTCGTG
>NW_022111358.1:30675794-30679727 GCF_000313985.2 Echinops telfairi | reverse complement strand
GCAAGGGCATCGAGTGCGTTGACAATGTGGTACAACCATCACCTTGATCTAGTTCCAGGACTAAATTTTCGTTACCCAACAGTCCCTATTACATATTCGTTCCCCTTCCCCAACCCCCCAACCCCCACGGACCCCCGTTCCCAGGGACCACTGACCAGCTTTCGATCTCTGTGGATGATCTTTTCTGGACAGTTCATAGGAATAGACTCAGAAAATATAACACCTTCTGGATCTGCCCTCCTGCACTCAGCATAACGTTGCCAGGCTTGTCGATGTTGTAGTGTGTATCAGCCCCCCAATGCTTTTTCATGGCTAAATAATATTCCACAGTGTGGACTCGCCACCATTTGTTTATCCGTTGGTGCCAGGTGGATCGTTTCTACCTTTGAGCTGTGATGAACAGTGCTGCTGTGCACTCTCGTGTACCCGTCCTTCTTTACAGGGGCCCTGGGGGTGTAGGGGTCACGGTTTTGCACTGCGATCTGCAAGGTCACCAGTTCAAAGCCCCTAGCCGCTCTGAGGGAGAGAGACGAGACTTTCTACTCCAGCAAAGAACTCGTCTCGGACCCACAGGGACAGGGCCCCGCGTGGACTCCGTGGCAACGAGGCGGTCTGCGGGTTGTCCTGGTTTGGTTTGGTTTTCAGTCCCTCTTGGTGAGTGCATTCTCTGGACGCAGCAGGAGGAATGAAAACCGAACCCAGAAAGCTCACTGCGCGGTGTCCATTCCGACTCAGAGCAGCCCCATGGACAGAAGAGAGCCGTGCCCGGAGGTTTCCTACGCTGTCCATCTTTACTGGAGTAGAAAGCCTCCTCCCCCACCCACACACACACACACACAGAACGCCTGATGGTTTTGAACTGCGGGCCTTGTGGTTAGCAGCCCAATGTAGTGAGTGACATGTTGGGCTGCTAACTGCAAGGTCAGCAGTTTGAAACCACCAGCCGCTCTGGGGAAGAAAGACAAGGCTTTCAACTCCCTTCACAAGATAAAGTCTCAGAAACCCAAAGGGGGCAGTTCTACAGGGTCCTCCAGGGTCACTGTAAGTCAGACTGGACTCCATACAGCGAGGGCCTTTTGTGGTAGCTGTAGTTGTTTTGATACCTTCCTGAGACCAGGGGAAATGACCGGTGACCGGCTTCCACAGAGAGGACAGCCAAGCACACCTGATAGTGCAGCGCTGCTGTCCCGTGAGGTCGCTAGGTGGGGACCCAGTGCAGCACAAGTCAAAAACAAAATCAACGACTTGGAATTGCAGTCCATCCGGAGGGACTGAAGCAGGCACAACTGCAGCTCAGGGACATCCAACTGGGGCAATGGTCTCTGCTTTCTCATCCGCCACTTACTAACACCCAGATCCCAGAAGATTCCAGGCTCTTGGCAACGCAGAAAAACCAGGCCAGCGTGGCGAGTCTGCGCGGAAGTTTGCTGATTCTGTAGGAAAGTAATCTGTTTGGCGAGTCGAGGGGGCAGGCGGGCACTCAGTCTTGCCCCTGGTTTCCAGCTGGAATGGGGTGGACCTCAGCTCTGGAAAAAGTGATTCTGTCTCCAGGGCTCCTGAAACAAAATTCCAAGGAGAAAACGTCTCGAACAAGCTTTGGAGCCAAGAGCAGGTCTAGGTCGACATCCCTTTTCCTGGGACTTCCTCAAGAACCCCCGCCTGAGGTTGGTTGGTGCTCGGAAGCTTCTCCCAATTAACCTCTCAATGCACAGTCTCCTCCTTTGTGTGGTGGGGATAAGAGTCGTGCCTGCCTCACGGGGTTGTTGGCCCTCGACCCGCGGGGACCATAAACCAAACCCCAACCAAACGCACTGCCGTCCAGTAGGCCGTCTAGGACAGGGGAGAGCCGAGCCTGCGGGTTTCTGAATCTGTAGCTCTCAGGGGAGTAGAAAACCTCCTCTCTCTCCCACAGAGCGCCTCTCCCTCTGCACCACCAGGGCTCCTGCAAAGACCATATAGAAGAAAGAGATTTGTCATCCGATCGATGCTCATTCAACAGTATGCCATGAACACCTGGGCAAGGTGCTGGGGGAACCTTAAGGAGCCAAATGCAGCAGCAAAGCCCCTGCTCACTGGACCCTGTGGTCCAGCTCGAGAGGAAGTAGCGGGGACCAGTAGCGGGACGGTCCTGTTAGGAGAGAGGTGGAGGGAGACGTCTCACCAGGAGCTTGGCTGGGAGACCAACAGAGGCAAAGGCCCTGGGCAGGAAGGCCACTCCCAGGAACAGAAAGGAGGCCAGTGGAGCTGAAGCCAAGCGGGAGGGTCCTGGGCTTGGGAACTGCCCACTTTATGGGGGGGAGAAATCCACAGATTCCCAAACCTCCAAACTGTTGGCAGGGGGTGCAGGACCACTCTTTCCACTCACCCGCTTCGTGCACCTGGTGCTGAAGCTGAAAAGTGACATGTCCAGCCTCTAACCCCCAACCCCAGGGGAGGGAGGGTGCACGTGGGGAAACCAGCCGGGAGCCAGTCACCCGCTCCAAACCGCAGAGGTGTCTGGTGCCAAGACCATGCTCGCTTCCCACCCTGGCGGCAGTGGAGACATGCAGGGCTCACGCTGTCACATTCCTCCATGTTTCCAGTGCCTGCGACCCAGCCCCCTCTCACTTCCCTTTTTTGGGGTTCAGGACGTTGGTTGGTTTGATAGCAACAAGGACTGGGGCACTAGGAAACAGGGTGTCTCCTGCGTTCAACAGCCACTCCACCCGATGGAGTCCACACCTGAACCGACCATCCTGAACCAGGTGCTGGGGAATCAGCGTTGAGCTGCGGGGGCACAAAGCCCAGGGGCCGAACCAACGGCCAGACGAACCCACTTTCATTCTTGTGTCATCTCGCACCTTGGGTGTGAAGTGGACTCTCAAATGTGTGACCAGTGCTTCTCAGGGTGGCTAGTGGTGAAAGTAGACATTGGAAGTCATTCTGAATGGGACCCTCGCTGGCATTTCGCACAATGCCTGGGCTCCCCGGGCTCATGGCTCAGTTAGGCTCGCAACGACTTTCTAAAAGCTTGGGCGGTTGGAACCCACCCAGAGCCCTGCCGCTCTGCCGCTGAAGGGTCCCGGGCTTGACAAGCTCGCCTTTGCACACAGGGGTCACCGTGGGTCAGAATGGACCCAAGGCAGCTAACCATGATGACCGGCCTGATAGATGATGCTTTTTGTCTTGCGCTCTTGGTTACACACACACACACACACACACACACATACACACGTGTGTGCCACCTTTCAGTGGGGGGAGGAGAGAAGGAGATGTCTGAGCCACACACCAGGAGCTGGGGACTGGGTGGACCTGCTAGGACCTCCCTTTGACACTCATCGTGGTGTAAGAGAGAGAGAGCCACCCTCCCTCGCCCCAGGGCTCAGCGCTTCCTCCACTGCCCTGCCACTTCTGGGAAGGCTGAGAAAACTGGCTTCATTTCTCACCGAGCAGAGCTCCCATCCCCCAGAGGTCTAGAGGTGCCAAGGCGAGAACTTGGGCCGTCTGAAATTAGGTTGGACCATGCCTCTCTGGAGACGGGAAGTGCAAAAGAGGCGTGAAGTCCACGTTGTCTGTCCGGATGGACGAATGGCTCGCCTGCTGAGAGGCTTCTGTGTAGAGAAACGGGGTGCCCCGGGGAGCAGGGAACCCCCACTTCTCAATCCTGAGAAGAGACAAGAGACACCTTGGGGTAGTTTAAAGAAGTTTAGTCCACCCCTATCCTCAGCTGCCTGCCTCCAGAGACCATGGATGAACACGAACAGTTTCTCCACCTTTTGTTCTTTTTCGTGCTAAATGTAAACAAAGTATTTGACATGTCAACCATGTCACATGGACAATCCAGGGACAGTAACTCTGTTCATCACCCTGTTTACAGAGGCTTGCTGTCCCCTAAGCACTGGCTCCTACCTCTTGACCTTCCGTAGAGGTCAAGCCCCCACTTCCACTGTCCCT
>NW_022111358.1:30670076-30671011 GCF_000313985.2 Echinops telfairi | reverse complement strand
CTTGTCCACTGTCCCTCTGCTTCTGCAAGCGGTCATGCTTGGCCATCATCCATGCTTCAGAACAAACCATTTGAGCATCGTGGGGAACTGGGTCCGTCGGGCTGTGCTGCCTCTGCCTCCTTGAGGTCATCCTTAGCAGGATAGAGGGACATAGAATGGAGTGAGCAGTCACCTAAGTTCAATGTCAAGAACTCGGGGTGTGGCCCTCTGGTCTACACACACATACACACACACACACACACACACACACACACACACACACACGCTCACAGGCATGCACTTGAGCGAGAAGAGTTACATGCTTTCCTAATTTGAGGAACTCAGTTCAAAACGTTCCGTCCCTCGTTCATAAATTATTCCAGGTTTCAGCATGGTGATGGCAGAGCATTAAACTTCTAAGTCCGCTGCCCCGTTCGAGACACAGGCGCTGCAGAGCCACTGTGGAGCAGTAAGTAGTCTTGCGATTTCACCACAAGACGCCCCGTCCTGCAAAGCAGAGAAAAACCATCGCAGCCGTAGGCTTCCTCCCCGCAAAGACACCTGGGAATCTAGTTTCTCACGGAGCCAATTTCCAGGCACACTGCTGTTCTGGTCGCGGGCTCAGGGAGAAAATCAAAGCAGTAAAATGAATACAAATCAAAGGCAGCCACATTCAGACCATGAATGCAGAGGGCCAGGATGGCGGCGGACATTAGAACTCAGACAGCAGTAATCGCTACCTGGACAAACGGCGCACGGTGCTGTCAGAGGCACCCCGAAGTTCAGACACAATATGTCTCTTGGGTCATTGAACTTCCATTTCCCCCTAGTAAGTTATTAACCAGACCAGCATGGCCGGTGGAGCCGCTGTCCCAGCCTAGGCGTGGTGACTGCGCAGAAAGCTGCTGGGTAATTGGGACTTGATCTGACCCGGTGCTAAATCAATCTCTGTGGAG
>NW_022111358.1:30656996-30668218 GCF_000313985.2 Echinops telfairi | reverse complement strand
CTGACATATCAATGGTTAAAATAGTGGTTCCCAGACTTGGCTGCACATGGCGCCCCCCTGAAGGTCTTTTATTATTGTTATTATTATTATTTTTAGGTCTGGCAATCTCCCCAAGACATTCTGATCTAATTGATCTGGGGAGCGACCTCGTTACCCAGGTTTTCTTGTTTTGTTTTTTATTCCAATGTGCACCCAAAGGACCTGGGAACCAGGGGCTGGGCTTAGCAAATCATTGGTGAACGACGATTCTTGGAAGCCAAAAGCCGCCTCCTCACTTTCACCCCAGAACAATCAGATTAGATTTGTCCTTGGCAATTCATCCCTGCTGTTTGCCTCACTTGGGAAAGAAACAAGTTAGAATATGCTCTCTAGTTCCTAAGGCCGCTGCTCACACCATCCACGCGTGGCTGATGAGCCTGCCAGCAAAATAAAGAGCCATCCCCGTGGTCTGCCTCCTCCAGCCCCCTGGGCTGCCCTCATTGGCACCTGGGCTTGAGGATAGGGTAGAAGAGGAGGAAGCCACTTAATAAAGACACTCCCGATAGCCCTTCCTGGGACACTTACATTTGCAAAAAGACCAACTGCTGAACAAAGGCTGGCGTCAGACTGCTAGAATTCCAAGTGCTAGCAGGGAGGGTTTGAGGACGAGGGTTCTCTTCCCTTGACAGCTCAGCCACAAGCCTGGACGCTCTTCCTTGCTCAGCCCGCGTGTTCGTGTTCGTAGAACAGACGGAGGTCCTAGCTAGCTAGCAGCATTCCATTCACGGAATAACTTGTTGGAACCGAAATTTCATTCCGTGCTGAGTGAGTGCTGCCGGTGGCACTTACGGTCTTTCTGCGCCAGCAACCTCACACTTCCTGGGCGGCGCTCCTTTGTGTTATCCGCTGTTGTTTCATGTGGACAGCTCTTTCTCTTTCCCTCTTTTTTTAAACTGACCATGGTCATTTATCCTTTCTTTCTCAAACTTGTCGTTGGGATTTGGGTGCAATTTGACAGAGCAATCCACAAGTCGTGCACCTTTTGATGTGTGACGTTGACAGCGGCCCCACAGCGCCCCAGCACTCCCCGCCCCTCCCTGGGCTTACCATTTCCGTCTGTCCTTCCTGCCTCCTGCACTTGACTCCTGCACAGATGCTGCCCTTTGACCCCTGACGTTGGTTGTTCTGGTGTTCCGATGCATTTTCTAGGCCTGTCTGCTCTTTGACTCACCGTTGAACCAAGGGAGTGGCTTCAAGGTTGAAAGTCTCAAAGGCTCCACCCATTGATCAGATCAGTAACTCTGGCCTTTAAAAAAAAAAAGTTAGTTTGTTTCATACTTTTCTCCCTCCCTATGCAGGACCCTTGCAGTGATGGTCCCTTTCGGCAAGCCCAGCTGTGTTAACCAGGCACCCTCTAGCTCTTCTGGGCTCGGGGTCCTGGAGGCTGGGGTCCCTGGGGTCCTGCTGAGTCTCTGGCCTAATTGTTTCCACACCTCTCTTGTTTTCTGGACTAGCCTTTGTTCCAGTGGGAATCACCCAAGTCTTCTCTGTCTGTTTCATGAAGACCTGGACTTGCGGTCAGGTGCTAGTGAGTCCGTTCCAATCCGCAGCGGCCCTGTGCACAAGAGAAGACACACCGCCCCAGCCTCACATCCAGTGTTGGCGCCTGGCTCGCCCGTCTTACTGACAGTCTCCCTCTGTTTCACTGCTTTTGCCCAGCATGACCTCCTGCCCGCGGACGAGTCCCTCCCGGTCGCATGTCCAAAGTGCATGTGAGACAGTCCTGCATCCACACGTCTGGTTGCACTACTTCTAAGGCAGATTCCTCTGTTCTTCTGCGGCCCATGGGACTGTGGCTCGTCTTCTCCAACATTATCCTCCAAAGGAGGCCATGGAAAAAAATACCATGGCACTTGGTCCTCAAAGCGACACCTCTGTTCTTTAGCACGTTAAACAGGTCTTGGGTAACAAACGTGCCCGGTGCAATAGTGCACTTGACTTCTGACTCCCTTGGGCGTTTGCCTCCATGGGTAGTGAATGTGCGTCCAATGGAAATTGAAGCCCTTGACAGTTCCCATGTCTCCTCCATGTGCCATGATTTCGTTTACTGGTCTAATTGAGAGATTTTTTGTTTCCTTTGCATTGAGTTGTAATTCACACTGACGGCGGCAGTCTTTGACCTTCATCAGCAAGTGCTTCAAGTCCTCCGCACTTTCAGCACGCAAGGTTGTGTCATCTGCATATGGAAGGATGTTAATGGGCCTTCCTCCAATTCTGATGCTTTATTCATCTTCATACAGCCCAGCTGCGTGGGTTATCTCCTCGGCGTGCAGGTGAGTAAGTATTATGAGGGAATACAGCTCTGACGCACACCTTTCTTGATCTTAATCCATGCAGTATCCTCGTGACTCTTGGTCTCATCTATGTACTGTGGGGTACCAGCCCCCACAACCGAATGGGTCCAAGAGGCAGTTGTGTAATTGAGGGGCAAAACAAAGAGACAGCAGACAAGATAAGGCATGCAAGGGCTCACCTCCTGGAGCGCCATACTTCAGGAGCCTGATCCGAGCAGAGAGAGAAGAGAATATATTTCCAACCAAGGCTTATCTACCCCCGGGGTGTGTGTGTGTGTGTGTGTGTGTGTGTGCAAGCCCTCCTGATTACAGGTAACCACACAGCTACCAAAGGTGGCTGTCCCCTAACCCTAAAGATCCCGGAGTTCTTGGAAGACTAACCTAACACCAGTGCCCCGGGGAAGGGCTGTCTTCAGAGCCTAGAGAGCACAAGTCTGCTCCTCTAGTTAAAGCTGCTGGCTGGCGAGGTAGCAACCAGCCAAGTGCTTGTAACTTTAAGGTGGCACTATTACGAGGATATAGTGGGAAACAATATTAATTTTGAGAATGTGATTGGGACTCACCTCCAACTCACAAGGGTGAAGGCCTCCCACAACCCCAGAACCCCAGCCTACCAGGCTTCTTCATATATGAGAATAAAGGATTCATCCGTACGCCCTCTCTTCCCATTCTGTTTCCCACCATGTACAAATTCTGCATGAGCACCAAGTAATATTCTAGAATTCCCATTCTTCACAATGTTATCCATAGTGTGTGATGACCCACACCGTTGACAGCCTTTGCCTAGTCAATAAAACACAACTAAGCACCTCTCTGGTCTTATCTGCTTTCAGCCAAGACCTAACGGACTTCAGTATGATATTCCTCATTCCATGTCATCTTCTGAATCCAGCTTGAATTTCTGGTGACTCCCTGTTGATGTAATGCTGCTACCACTTTTGAATTATCTTCAGCAAAACTTTACGTGAGCGTGATGTTGTTCGATGTAGTGACCACCAAGGTCAATTGACATAACATAGTTCACAAAGACAGGATCTTGCATCCTACTAGGTGGGTCATGAGAGCAATCTTCAGAGCTCACAGGCAGCTATTTAAGGTTCAGATAGTGGTCTCTCCCCATCCAGAAGAAAGAAAAGTGATGAAAATCAAAACATGTGGAAGCAGTTCGAAGAACTAATGAACCGTGCGGTCACCAGCCGCTCTCCACAACTCTGAGACCAGCAGAACTAGATGGTGCCCGGCTGCCACTCCCCACTGTGAAAAGAATCTTCTTAGAAGGTCCTTGATAGAGTGGGTGAAAAGTGTGAGTCAGAACTCAAAATCATTCCATAGAAAGAAACCAGGCTGCCTGCTCTGATAGACTATGGCTCTTAGCCTGAAAGTTTAAACTCACCTTCGAGTCAGAATAATAAGGGATTTAAGATCAAAAGGGTAGCGTTTACCCAAGGGCAAAATTCAGAGGGTGGTGAAATAATGAGGAATAAAAACAAGAAACGGCAGGGAGGAAGTTAGAAAAGTGATGTTGCATCGAATGCACCCATTCAATCAGAATGTACATGGGTTTTTAATATAAAACTATAGTCTGTCTGTATCTGTCTGCAAGCCTTCACCTAAAATCCACAATAAATAGTTAAAAAGAAGAGGAGGGTGGTGATGATTAAGGTCCCTGGGTGGCACAAACACTGGGCGCTCAACGACTAACCTAAAGGCTCGTGGTTCAAAGCCATCCAATGGCACCACGGAGGAAAGGGCTGGCGACCTATGTCTGTAACGATAACCTCCAAGAAAGGCCACTGACGCCAGTTCTGCTCTGTCACCCAGTGGGTCGCCCGCACAGAATCAGCTCCGTGGCCATAGGGATGATCTCCGTGGTTGTTAAGGTCACAGGTAACAAAGCAGGATGTGGACGCACGTCGGCATCATGAAGAGACTGAAGACAGCCCAGTGGACGAGGGTCCGAGCTCAGAAAATGAACCTCGAGCACCACCTGACTACAGATGTACAGAACACGAATCGGAAAACTGGGAATGGTGGAAAGAAATCGAATGCATAAATACCTGTATCCTGACTACTCAAAACTGGACCAATAGACAACATTCTGATAAACGGAGAAAACGAAGTTGTCAAGGGAGTCATTTCGCTGGGATCCACAATCAATGCTCATGGAAGCAGCAGTCAAGAAATAAAAAAGTGACAATAATAATTATAACAATAACGTACTATATTAAGGATTCAAGGGGGTGGGGGGGGAGGGAATAAAGGGAAACTGATATCAGAGAGTTCGAGAAGGAAGAAAATGTTTGTAAATGACATTGCACAACGATGTTTAATCTAACGCAAGTATGGATTGTAATGATATCTATAGGAGCTCCCAGGGAGGGGGAACACATGGGGAGCTGCATCAGGGACTCCAGTGGGAAGAAAATGGTTTGAAAATGATGATGGCGGCATATGTGCAAAGGTGCTTACACATTGGATGAATGTATGGATTGTGATAAGAGATGTAAGAACCCCCATAAAAGTATTTAATAATAAAAAAGAGCTCCCAATAAAAGGATTAAAAGAAGAAAAGAAAATACCAAAGGTATATATGATTGGGCATATCTGCTGTATAAGATCTCTTTAAAATATTAAAGAATAAAGATGTCACTTTGAGATCTCAATGAGGTGCACCTGACCTAACCCACGGTATTTTTTTTCCTTTTTTAATCATTTTATTGGGGGCTCACACAACTCTTGTCACAATCCATGCATCCATCCACTGTGTCGAGCACATTTGTACATTTGTAGGCCTCATCAGTCTCAAAACATTTGCTTTCGACGTGAGCCCTTCCCAGGCAGGGAAGGCATGTGACGCAGACTGGCTAAGGCAGACTGGCACACGTGGGGACAGCGCCGGGAAGAACATCACAGGTCCGCAGCCTGTCTGAGGAGCAGAATGTTCTTTCGGCGTGAAGATGGCAGGGTGCTATCTCGGGTCCTCTGGACATCTTCTCAGGAAGGACGAGGCCTTGGGAAAGGAAGTCTGCTTGGTAAGACAGAGGGTCCGTGAGAAGAGGAAGATGCTCAACGAGGTGGGCCGACAGGGGCTTCAACAGTGGACTCAAGTGTAGCCATGATCGTGCGGGTGGTGCAGGAGCAGGCCGGGCTCTGTCCTCTTGTGCATGGGGTCACTATGAGCCGGAACCGGCACAATGGCACCGAACAACAAGAACAAATGGAGTCGGCAATGCTGCAAATTAAAATCGGCTCAATGGCAGCGAGTATCCATTTTAATGTTACTTGAACCCTTACATAATCGACCCATGTCGTGCCCTAAATAGTCCTGTGAGACTATTCTTATATTCTGATTAGAGATGAAATGACTACTTCTGCTCACAGCTTACAGATGAAGAACAGAACCCAGAAGACAGGTGACATCTTCCAACGGACCTTCACTCAGACAGTCTGTTTCAGCTTAACTGCCTGAGGCTGGTGGCCCTGAGGAGTGCGCAGGAGGAGAGTGCTCATTCCTGCGGGGCAGCCGGACTATGACTGCCCAGACTGGATCAGTATTTCTCAGCAGGACGGTGATTTGGGGCTGGGCGGCTTGTTGTGCAGGCCTCCTGTCCCGGCGGCCATCTACCACTAAGTGCCAGCCCTAACCCCCTGGTCATCATGACAATCGAAGGTCTCCTGGGAGAGAGTGACCACCAGGATAAATAATCCAAACCCAGACCAAGTGCTACGGTGTGGATTCTAATTCGCAAAGCCGACCTGGGTTTCACACTCACACTGTGGTCCGTAATATGTTCGACGACGACGGGTCTTGTAGCAGTGGATCACCTGGCCTTTATTCAGTGGCATCTCTGCGCGGGTTTGAGCCTCAAATCTTACAGCTAGTAGCAGAGGGCTTCACCACTTGCTCCACCCAGAGCTGCGGTTATCAACCTGTGGGTCGAGACCCCTTTGGAGGGTCAAACGACCCTTTCACAGGGGTCGTCCGATTCATAACAGTAGCAAAATGACAGTGATGAAGAAGCAAGGAAAATAATGTTATGGTCAGGGGTCACAACATGAGGAACTGGATGAAAGGGTCGCAGCATTAGGAAAGCTGAGAACCACTGACCTAGAGACTCCTGGGGATAAATGGGTGGCTGTAATCTTTATTTTGTGAGCGTCCTGGAGGCTAATGCATCTTCTTTTCTGCCTTCCAAAGCAGTTGGCCATGGCACGGTCGCCACAGGCTCCACCAGACCTCCTCCCCAGAGCCCACATCCACGCCGGGTGTGCATTGTCCCTGAGCCTGAAGATGCCTAGAGAGCTCACTGTGGTGCCTCCTCCCCCGGGACGCGCTGGGCTCCCACAGATTCACCGCCAACAGCCTTTCCCAACCGTGCAACGCTTTCCAGTGTCTCATGTGCTCCTCCCCAAGGCCAGGGTGGTAGGAAGGGCAGGAACCAGTCCTTCTGACCACGGGAGAAGGATGCCTGTTGCATGGGGTCGATTCCAACCCCTACTGACGCAATAGGACAGAGTGGAGCTGCCCCATAGCGCTTTCAGGGCTGTGTGATCGCAGGCTGCCGCGTCTGTCTCCAGCAGAGTGGCTAGCAAGTTCCAACCACGAACCTTTCCTGCTTCTTCTGGGCAAATGCTGCCCCTTACGTGGCATCTGGTTGAATGCTGTGTCAGTCCGGGTTGACTAGAGACACAAATTCATGGGCACTCATATGTGTATAAGAAAGAGCTTTAATGATGGCAACAAATGTACAAAAGTGCTTGACACAATGGATGGACATGTGGATTGTGATAAGCATGGTATGAGCCCCCAATAAAATGATTTTTTTTTTTAAAGAAAGAGCTTTATATATAAGAGCAATTGAATATTGAGAAGACATCCCAGCCCTGTCTAGATCAAGTCCATCAGTCCGAGATTAAGCCCATATGTCTGATACCAATCTATAAAGTCCTCTTCAGACTCAGGAAATGCAATGACTCAGAATGGAGGAAGGTCACAGGCCAGTGGGTGGGACGTCTTGTGGCTCCAGTGGCAGTGTAAGCATCTCAGCCCTGGCAGGGGTCTCCATGTGGCTCCTCTGGCTCCAGAGGTCTGGCTCCATCAGCCTCTCTCCATGCGTCTTCTCCACAGGGATGTCTCACAGGGAGTGAGTCCAGAGAGTGTCTCCTGCCTCCAAGGAGGAATCACAGGAGCTCTGAGCATCTTCAGGAGAAGGCCATGCTCACACAGACGCCTCACTGGCTGTGATCTGACTGACAGCCTAGACTCCACCCCTTCATTCTGAATCCTCAGATTGACATAATACAGATTATGTAACACCACAGATGCTCTGAGGGGCACATTCCTCAGCTTTGTGGGGCCACCCGAGCTTCTGCTGCCTTCGCTGAGCGGATACAAAGGTTCTGCACGTTGCCACGGTTTCATCCTGAATGGCCTTTGTACCGTCTGCAGTACCTGGATGGGCTGTCATGGATCAAACAGCCGCCAGCTGTCACATGGTGAGTGTATTTCCAGGCTTGTTTGCTATTTGTTTTTGTGCGGGGATTTGCACTGTCAGTGATGCTACCAGGCAGGTACACCTTACAGATATTGCAGGTTCGGTTCTAGACCACCACAATGAAGTAAAGATCGAAACCAAGTGAATCCTATTCTTTGTATTGATCTGTTTGGTTTCCCAGTCGCGACAAAAGTTCTGGTAACACTCAACCTTCCTAATGCCGCAACCCTTTCATACAGGTCCTCCTGTGGCGGTGACCCCCAACCATAAAATGATTTTCATTGTTACTTCATCACTGTCATTTTGCTACTGTGATGAATCAGGTGGTCCCTGTGAAAGGGTCTTTCAACCCCCAAAGTGGTCGTGGACCCACAGGTTGAGACCCGCTTGTGGCAAGAGTTTGAAAGATCATGCGTGTGACCAGAAAGTAATACAGAGACAGGAAGGGGGCACCTGATGTTGGGAAACTGGTGCCCGTAGACTTGCTCAACCCAGTTTGTAAAACAACAGCAAACGCAATTGTCTGCAAAATGCAATAAATTCAAAACACAATAAAACAAAGAATACCTGTGCCTATGTTTTTGAATCAAGCTCTGCTGCTCGTTTAATGAGTTAGGCGATTCCCAGAAATGGGATGATTGCGTCAGTGGGTGTGGACATCTTCCCGGCTCTTGGCCCACACAGCCGTCTCTCACGTTTTCAGAGGTCTGTCCCAGCTTGTGATGTTTCCCGGCAGTCTGTGTGCACCCCGATTCCACCACAACCTCACTCGCCGTTATCGCGTGCTCCCACGTGGGCAAGTGGCCCTTCCACGTGTCCAAAGTGGCATTTCTAGTGGGCTTGAATATGGAGAGTTCATGCGGTGGTCCTGGGGCTGTTTACGATTTGCACGCCTACTTGTGTTAATCAACAGGACCACCGAGCCTTCAGAACAGGAATTGTCATCTTCCTTTTACACCTGAAAAACCCTGACTTTCAAAAAGGTAGTTCACAGAAGGGCTCATTTAGAAAGACAATTCTCAGCCTGTTTCTGGTGCTTTCTGCAACCCACCCGCGGTCTCCCCCAGAGGAGACACACTCAGTACTAAAGCCAGCTTCCAGGATACAGTTTCCCCAGGAGTAAATGAGGGGCTGACTCAAAGTGCTTCTGGGCGCTGAGGTTCAAGCCGAGCCGGCCTGGCTTCACGTCCTCGGCCCAGGTCCAAAGAGGAACACAGAAAGCACCCAGAGAGATGTCAGTACCGCTCACCCCTTCCCTGCCCCATCTGTTTCGGGCGCTGTAGAAGGAACAGAGGGTCTGCAAGTAGGAGACATAATGTGCACACACAGAACTTTCCTTAGGATAGTCAGTCCAGACTGCTTCCCTGCGTCTCTTGGAAGAATCCTTTCCAGGCAGAGAGCTGTCCCATGGGATCAGAAACTCCCGGGATGAAGCTTGGGGTCTATAGTTTGTACTGTTCTCCAGGTAACTGGAAGACTTAGCTTGAGGACTCACTGCTTCTGGCTTATCGAATCACCTAGCGGGGCTGATGGAAAATTCAGATGCTTGACCTGGTGGATGGCCGAGAAATCTGCATCCTAACCCGTTCATGGGCCCGACAAAAGGGGGCCTCTGGGGAACGAGGATGCAGTCACCACCAAGGGCCTCGGGGCCACCACTTTTCCAATTTAGTCAGAATGTAGACCGGTCTCCATTGGAAACGGCTCTTCCTTCTTCCCAGAGGAACCAGCTGGACTCCCTGCCAATGCAGTTTTCCTGCCTACCTCCGCGGCATCAGCATAAAAGCGCTGGAGAATGAAGGGAAGGGAGAGCCTTTCAGCGCATGGAAAATCCTCCCTCCCAAGTAGAAGGAAGGGGTAGGGGCTGCTAGAGGGGGTGGGCTGCAGGATAGCTTGGCAGGTGGTGTTTATCTGCAATCATGGGCTATTCACAAAACCCCAGACCGCCTCTTAGATGCAAATTATTCATGGGCATCATCACTTAGCCATTCAGAGAACTGATGACAGCAACTTAAGTTGTCTCCCCTCCTCCCCCCCTTCCCAAATCAAACTTGTCAGGAGCT
Source organism: Echinops telfairi (assembly GCF_000313985.2). NCBI lineage: Eukaryota > Metazoa > Chordata > Mammalia > Afrosoricida > Tenrecidae > Echinops > Echinops telfairi. Next base: position 30,658,327 of record NW_022111358.1, on the reverse strand, counting down.
GCAGAGCCTGGAGCTCCCTCAAGGCAGACTAGGGGTGGGGATGGACGGGACACAAACCAGGAGGTGGACACCAGTCACCTCACTGGACTTAAAACAGAGTCAAGGACGTTTGCAAGGGCAGAGGCACAAAGACGTTTCCAGGTCAGTTCCAAGATGTGTCTCACTGAAGTGGAGATGCGTGGCGGGGAGAGGGGGGTTAACATCTGATCTAAGACCATCTTCTGCCCACCTTACCCCTCTCCACATGCGGACCTGTCAGTGGGAACAGGATCCCAGCCCGGCTCCAGTGACTTCAGGAACAGTTTGCTCTTAGCAGTCATTTGTTTGTCTAACGTTGTTATTACAGCACAGCCTGAGGGACCGAGAACTCATAAAAGCAGGCCGTCATGACCTGCAAACCCTGGTTTTGAAGTGGCAACAATTAAATAAAGACACTGTTACCAGCCCAGGTCTCCCTCTGTGCAGCTGGAAAACAAGAGAGAGCGCGTGCTCCCCCAAAGTGAAAGGGGAAAGTTTCGCTTTGGCTGATCAAGTAAAGAGGAAACCGGGACTAGCGTTGCCAAGGCCAGGTCCCCCAAAAAGAGAACTTGCAGTTGTATGTGTGTACAGCGGGAAGTACATTGAGAGGATAATGAATATGTAATAGATTTCCGAGGAACATTCATGAATAAGCATGAGGGCAGGGCTATAATTTTTGACAGGCTGTGGCTCTTCAGACCTCTTGCTTTCAAATGTCTTCCGAGTGACGTCTTTCCGGCAATTTTTGGTCCCTTGACCAAACTGCTTTTGTTCCGAGGTGGTCTGAAGGCTGTGGCTGCCCTCTCGGCCTGTGGCTGGCAGGTGAGGACCGCTCCTAACTGATACTGGGTTGTTGCAATGGGACACTTGACGCCCAGGGGCTAAAAAGAGACAGGTTATTTGGAAGGACAGTACAGAGTAATTACGGGCCATGTATGAGGTCTGGGACAACGTCTCATACCCTAAGGGTGGGGTCCTGGGGCAAGCTGTGCAACTGGCAACATCACACAGGGCTAAGTAGTGTGGGAAGCAGTCTCAACACCATGGGATTCAAACCTCAGTAAAAGATCTTTTTTATTTTATTTTATTTTTTTTACAAGACAAATGCTGATCAAGCTCGATTTATTTGGGCAAAGCTCGGGGTATATAAAGCGGAACTGGGAGGTGCATATTCTAATAAGGTGTGCTGCACAACATCCAATCCAACATGTATATTATAATGAAGCTTAAGAATGTTAACCAATCAGCTGCAGGTGAAAAGGCGCACGCTAGTTCTCAAAGACGTCCTGCATGCAAATTAAGGTTCATCAGGC
>NW_022111358.1:30644003-30655626 GCF_000313985.2 Echinops telfairi | reverse complement strand
GGAGAGTTTGAAAGGCTAACCTTGTAGTTAGCAGTCCCATGCTTATTAAGTAATGTAGAGTAGATATGCAGATCAGTTAACAGCCCTCGATTTGCAAATGACACACCCTGGCTGAAAGCAAAGAGGGGGCTTGAAGCACCAACGGAGGAAGAGGAGAGACTTCGGGGTGATCCGCGAAACTAGATTACCTCACGAGAGCGCTTAAAAGTCCGAATGAAGCAATACCTGGCAAAAACAATACACCTGCTATTTAAGATTTAAAAAAAGACTTCGGGATGGATTACGCTTTAACCGGAGGAACACGACATAGCTTCATAACCGGACCACTAAGCAACAGGCAATACTCAGAGGCAATGCTGATGCCATCGAAGGCTTCCCCTGACCTGGCTCCAGGGAAGCAGCAGTCAAGACTTCACAGGGTGCATCCGAAGGGCAAGTCTGCTGCCGAAGACCTCTCTACAATGTTGAGAAATTAACATGTCACCTTCAGCCCTCGGGGGCACCTGAGCCGAGCTGTGGACTTGTCCAGCACCCCCCAGGCATGCGGAAGTTGAACAGTGGCTAAAGAGGGTGGAATGCCTTTGTGCTCCAGTGCTGGTGACCAGTATTGAACAGACCATGAACTGCCAGAACCAACAAGTCTGCCTTAGAAGAAGCACAACCCAATGCTCCTGAGAAGCTAGCATGCCGAGACTGCGTCTCCGGTCCTTTGAACACGTGGTCGCGCGAGACCAGTCCCTGGAGGGGAGCATCACGCTTGGATAAGTGAAGGGTCAGCAAAGAAGAAAGGAAGACCCCTCCATGAAGGGGCTAGCCCTGTGGGCTCCACACGGCGGCAATCGGGAGGAGGATGCATGACCGGGCAGTACATGAGTCTGAGCCAGCCTGACTGCATCTAGCCTCGTCAGACCTGAGCGGGGTCCCGGCCGTGCACCACGGTGTTGCTGGGTTCTGGATCGCTGCTCCCAGAGACACTGATGGACGGTCGACAGGCAAACGCCTTTGGACGGTCCAAACACAAGTAAATACCTTTCTGGTAGCCTCTGCTTTCAGCCAAGATCCATGGGTCAGCAGCCATGGGACCCCTCGTCTCACATCTTCTAAATCCAATTTGAATTTCTAAATCCAATTTTGATGTGCCTCGTGGATGTACTGAGGCAACGGCTTTTGTCTGAGCTTCAGCAAAATTGTACTTGCAGGTGATTTTAATGACATTGTTCAATAATGTCCACATTCTGTCGGATTATAAGCTTTTAAAAATAACTACATAGACCAGGGCTGGCAATCTGCACTCATGGGCCCAATGGATTCAGCACTGCTTTTTGTTAAAAACAATTCTGTTGGGACAGTCAAAGTCGTGCGTCTGCATATGCACAGCTTGGAGAATCCCTCTCTCTGGGGTCGCTGGAGGGTCTCCAGGAGTCGGCATTGGCTCGGCGGCAGTGATGCGAACCCTCACCAGCTCCGTGGGAATGAACTGGGTTGGTAACGCCCGGCTCATGCTGCAGAGTCCAGGAGTTACAGTAGGACACATGTCTCACACAGGCCTTTATAGAAGAAGCTCCTGACTCTTGCGAAGAATATTTACTGACAGAGGAAACGTTTGTAATGTACTGCAAAGTGAATGGAAATAAGATGGTAAGAAATTCAAATAACAGTGATTCTCTCTGGGTGATAGGATTACGGGTGGTCCATTCTATATGTACTTTTCTAACAGACTCTAATTTTTCACCTTTGTCTGCCTGCACTCAAAGTGTATTGTTTCAAAATTGGCTAAGGAAACAAAGAGGGAGGGGAGTAGGGAAATACCTGGGCGGGGGTGGGGTGAGGGGGGTGGAGGGTCCTATAGGTGAGTCTGAAGGCCCCCTGCTGTTCTCCACCCTTCCCTTCCTCCAGCCACCTCTCTGTCCTTATCTTCACCCCTGCCCCCCACCTACTGGTTTCCTCTCCGAGCACCTCCCTGTTCCCCGCCCTGCTCAGTCCGGCCATTACTTTGCAAGCCAAACCCCTGCTCTAAGGAGGGGGGATTCCTTTTATTCTAGGCGGGGACCACATCTGTTTGCGCCTGATCGAGGGATGGACTGAGTGTTTTTAGCAGCTTTACACAGGGAGTCGTTCAATGGCAGTGAGTATTTTAAGAGACCTCTGCGTCTGAGCATGGAGGGCTGAAGCCGGGTGCGTCAGAGTTGGGCTGCTAGCCACCAACAAGCAGCAGTTCAAACCCACCAGCCCCTCGAGGAGAGGAAGATGAAGCCCTGTCAAGATTTACAGACTCGGAAATCCACGGGCGCCCGTTCTGCTCCACCCAGCATCCACTCAGTGGGAGTGATTTTGGTTTGGTTAGGGTGGCAGTTACATGATCTCCGGTCAACTTGTGAAGGAGAGGCATCTAACCTGTCAATCAGGTCACAGCCAATGAGGCCTCTGTGTGGGCATGGCCTTCGGAGGATTCTGGGAACTCCTGATGACAGGCCTGATGGAGCTACACTGCTGCAGCTGGAGCTCTGGAGCTGGACGAGCCACGTGGAGACCCACACCAGCACCGAGATGCTGCCACCACCACTGGATCCACAAGACTTTCCACCCACCGGCCTGTGATCTTCCTGTATTTGGCATCATTACATGCGTTGTGTGAGTCTGAAGAGGACTTTATAGACTGGTATCAGACCTATGGGCTAATAGTGGACTGATGGGCTTGATCTGGGCTAGGCTGGGATGTTTTCTTAACGTACAATTCCTCTTTGATATAAACCTCTCTCTTATAAACACACGAGTCTCCCTGAATCTGTTTCTCAAGCCAACCTGGACTAACACATTAGTTTGAATTAAAAGGCAAGCCTCAATAACAAGCTCCAGCCTAGTCTCTAAGCCAAGAATTTCCAAGCCTTGTCCCAGTCCAGGACATAGTAAGCCCCCGTGCCAAGCTTGGAAACCTGAGCACTATACAGCTTTATAGTATTGGTAAGGGGCCCACCCCATGCACTCATTCAATAAAATCATCCCCAAGGACTCAAAGGGCATAGACAGAGCCTCTTATTGGGGTGCGGCTAAATGCCTAAGGCCTACTTCCTGCTTCCCAGGACCTGAGAAGTTGCAGACAAGCTTGGAATTTCAAAGGAGTTAATAATCGGGAGTCTTGGGACAGGATGCTCCAGGGATTCTATTTATTGTCAATAGGTCCTGATGTAACTCAGATACCTTTTTTATGTTTCCGTTTTCATGATTAGTGCCTTGTATGACCATTATCTTTATAAATAAGATCTTTCTTTCGTCTTTGAGGGTTGGAGACATGCCATAGAAGCTTAAAGATAGGCCAACAGAAGCAAACTAACTAACATAAGCCGCAGCTCTCTGTGTAGTCGGTCCTGCTCACGGTAAGACGTACAAACAAAAATGACGGGGTACATCTGGTTTGTGGTGAGTTGAACACATCGTACACCGAGGGCTACCCATCATCTCTAGGCTTGTGCAGAAGCAGCATGGTGATGCTAACCAGCTGAGTGAGCCCACCCGGTGGCTCTGTGGGAGAACGACGTGGCAACCCGTTTCTGTGAAAATTCCCAACCCCAACCAAACCCGCTGCCATGGAGTCAGCGTTGACTCACAGACACCTGGCCGGGGCTGTGAGAGTGTGAATCTTTACAGAGGCACATGGGCTCTTCTTTCTCCCCTGGAGAGGCTCGTGGGTTTGAACCGCCAACCTGGCGGTTAGCAGTCCAACACTCACCCAACGGAGCCACCAGGCTCTTGCAAGAACGATTACAGCCTGGATAGCCCAATGGAGTAGCTCTCCTCTGTCACAGCAGAAGAGCAACACGATACAGCACACACACAGACTGGCATAGCTCACCCCGGCTTTCAGAGCTCTTTCACACATTTCTGCCCCTCTAGCCCTCCTTAAAGGAGCCCTGGTGGGGAGTGGTTCTGTGATGGACTGCAATCCGCATGACCGTGGCCGGAAGTTAGAAACCACCAGCAGTTCTGCGGGAGACAGACCGGGCTTCCCACTCCCATAAACAGCCGCAGTCTCCGAGCCCACCGGGAGAGGAAGTCGCTGAGCCAGCACTGGCTTGAAGGCGGCGAGCTTGGTTTGGGGTTTGAGGCTCTCCTTAGGCAGCGTCAGTAAACAATTTGAAGGATCTGCACTTGTCAGTGGCATCTGCACTGAATTACGTCTCCCCCAAAACATGCATTGTCAATCGTAACCTCCATGCCTGTGCTTATAAACCCATTTGGGAATCAACTGTTGTATTAGTGAGGCGGGACTCGTATAGGGCATCCATGAGTCTGTCCCGGGTGCTACAGAAAAGAGATTAAACCAGCAAGCAAAGGACCATAGCTCATGAAGATCATCAAAATGCCAAGGCATACGGACCTTCCCACAGAGCCAACAGAAAGAAAGCCAGTGCCCGGTGTTTGGACTTCTGGCCTCCTGAACTGTGAGAGAATCGATCTGTTTGGTAAAGCCTTCCACCCGTGTGTTCCTGTTAACGCAGCCGTAGAGAACCAGTACGACACAGAGGAAGGATGGAGAGAAATACATTAGTGGAACAAGTGGCACGCGCTCAAGTGGCGCATCAGAATCACCTGGGACACTTTATTTTTATATAGAATGCATTTTAATATATAACTATATCTACTTTATATATGTACTTGTATATACATATAGATACTTTATATAGATACACACGCATGCACACAGAGGTGTCAGACTCTCCTGGGGTGCACCCCAGAAATCTGGATTTTTAAAGCTCCTCCAATGGTTCTCCTCATTAAAAGCAGTAGCTCCCTAAAGAGCATCTTCCCTTACCAAAGGAGCTAATAGAACAAGGCCAGGCACTACATCCACATGAGTAAAATCAGGGATTCTTGAACTTGGCTGCACATCAGAATCACCTGGAAAGACTTTGAAACTACCATTTGAATGGAGTCCAGACCGATGACATCAGAACGGCCGTGGGTGGACCCCACACCGGTGTTTTCTAAAGCTTCCCGGGTGATCCCAGTGCGTGGCCGGCCGAGGTTGAGAACCACTGAACTGAAGGCATTCGCAGGGGCCCTGAGCATGGCCTAGTGAGGCCCAGGCATGTCGCTGCAGGAGAGGGGAGCTGAAACGTGTCGTCAGCAAGGAGCAGGAAAGGAGAGGAGACTCTGAGGGTGGAGAACGGCACCCGAGAGCTAGACCGAGGCTCCCAGGGAGACGCAGGCTGGAGGGATCGGGTGTGGGCAGGTCTTGAGGCTCCCAGGATGCCATGTCAGGGGGTTAACTGAAGCCAAGGAGTTGACTGACTTCAGATCTGGGGAGATGACGAGCAGACAACGGCTGGAGCCAACGACACTGCGATTATGACAGGTTTTCTAAAGCGAGCGTGGCAGCAACACAGGGGTACAGAGCAGGTCACCCGCACCTACTCCTGGTGAGCTTCAGACCGCTCCCACCCTTAGGGTGCCTTCCTGGGCGTTACTAGAACAATATGTTTCTGTCCTCAAGTGGACATAACCTCACCCCACTGTGCACGGCTCAGCAAGCAGAGTGAGAGTTGGAAGTCAGCCCTATTTTCCTCCCCTTGACCGGTTCCTGTGGGCAACTTTCACGTGTGTACTCAGCTGGCCTGCTGGGGGACCAGTGAGCGAAGCCTTGGGAGGGCACAGACTCCGCTGAAGCTGTGGCTCACTAAACGTGGTACAGGAAGGGACTGTTCCCGCACAGAGACGGCTTCCCCGTGAGCCCTGAGCTGGAGTCCCAGCTACCATGAAGCTCTGAGCCTCTTGGAAGTGTCCGGGAAAGCAGAGAAGATTCTGCAAAAGACTCAGGCTCAAACAGAGCACATCAAAACCCAAGCAAACCCACAAGGAACCCTACCGGATGCCGTAGAACTGCGCCTGTGGGTTCCTAAGACTGTCAATCTTGGTGGGAGTGGGTAGCCTCAGCTTTCTGCCACAGAGGTGCTGTTGGATTTGACCTACTGAATTCGTGGTTAGTAGCCCAACCGTGAACTCACGGTGCCACCAAGGCTCCTTAGAGCACATCTGTAGCAAGCAGAGTTGATCATCTGTGTACCACTCTGTCCTGCCCTGATTCAGACACTGCTCTCCTCAGACAGCAATGTGCCCAACACCCGCGCTGACTTAGGATTGGTGTAGCCCAATCTTCGTAGTTACTGTCCTGTGTGCCACAGATTGGTCCCAGAGGACACACAGCACAGTTCTAGCTAACAAGACTAGTAAGTGTTTGTGGAAGAACGCGCTTGTCCCAGAAAGGAGTCATATTGAAAGCGGAGGCCAGTAAAACCCTCCTCTCGCGCCTTCATCGTCGCTTCTTGTTTGGAAGGCTATTGTGTGAGAAGGTGATGCTGGAGCCGTGGCAGCCACATTGTCACCATGAGGAAAAAGCAAAAGCATCGTGGAGATGCTGCCTCGGTGCTCTCACCTGGCCAGCTGCTGAGCTCACCCTGGAAGCACCCAGCTGCAGGCTTTTTGTTTTGTGAGCCAACGGAATGTCCGTACACTGCACATGACCATCACAGCTGAGCATGCTTTCACTCCGGTGTCCAACAAGAAGTGGATGAGGTCTTGTTGGAAACCAGGGATTTAAAGATGGCTGAGAGAAGGTCCCAGCCTTCCAGGGCTTTAGACCCTGGAGGGAAAGACAGTTCAACCAAGCAACCCATGGACAAGATACGCTCCAAGTGAGGCAGAGGGACAAGCCTGAGAACACCAGGGGATATGGCTGGGGTTTTGTTTCAGAGATTAGGTTTGCGGGATAACCAGACAAGGATGTCTGTGGTGCTGTGGACGGGGGATTGAAACTTATGAACTCGAGTAGCATCAGCAGGAAGAGACTATTTGAAGTCATTGGAAAGGTTACTATCTCAGCGTTTCAGTCAAGAATGCCTTCATTTGCAGGTAGCCAAAAAAAAAAAAAAAAAAAAACAAAACCAAACCCCTAGTGGTAGCTTAAACCTAATGGTAGCTTTAATAGAAGAATGGCGGGGCGTGACCAGGATTGATGCCTTCACTGGCTTAGCTACATCAGAGTTCTAGGTCAACGTCCTCCTGCTGTATCTGTTTGGTGTTCTCCCCAAGAGCACAGCATTGGCCAAGACCATGCCGACTCGTAGCAACCCCCCTGCGTGTTTCCGAGACTGTTTGCAGGCCCGGAGCTGCTGGTGGTGTCGAACTGTTGACCATGCAGATCACAGCCCAGCGTGACCACTCCTCCAGCAGGGCTCCTGCAAAGGCCAACAGAAATGGTTTCCTATAGTTGCTTAGACTGATCCTGACTCATCCCCTCATACAGCGGGAGGGGTCATCCCTGAACAGTCAGAAGAGAATAATGATTAGGTGCGCACAGCCTAAGTGAGGGGGGAGGAGGAGGGGAAAAGCCTGAGACTCAGACGCAGAACTGGAAACATGTCGGCATTTTAGGTTGGGAGGAGGGAGGTGGGGAGAGAGGAAAAGATCAGAAAATCAGGAGCAAGGAGTCCGAGAATATACGAAAAGAGGGTTTCTAGAGTGAAGAAGTACCAACAGCTTTGAACAGCATTATGTCGTTACCGTGACCATCAAGATCCCAGCTCACAGCACCCTGCAGGATGGAGCAGAATGCCCCATGGGGTTTCCTAGGCTGGCCCCTTCCGGGGAGCCTGCCACCAGGTCTTGCCTTTCGGAGCAACGGTGCAGGTTCCAACCACCAACATTCCCTTCAAGTTCGCCGATCCAATACGGCCCCTCGAGCATCTTTTCAGACATTATTGGGCGGTCAGAGGGATGAGGACAATCCTGGTGGACTTGCCCCCGCCCCCGGTGAGGAGGAGGAGGTCACTCTGGACCCTGGCGGTGTTGTCAAGCCCGTCGCACCATCCTGAAGGTAGAAGGAGCAGTAGAAAAGTGGAGTGTGCCCAAAAAAGAGAGGAAAGGAAGTATGCAATCAGGAGAGAACTTGGAGGGGAAGCCGGGCTGAGGACAGAGCCTGCCAGAATCCTGAGCTACCACTGGGTCCCGTCTGAAGCTAAGCAGGAGCACTGACCAGCTCACTCTCCCACATTTTCATTAGGGAACCTGCCAGCTTGAGACAAAGCCCCTCCCGCCCGGGCTCTCTGATTAATTCTCCTCTCCCTTGGGGCTTGGCATGAAAGGAAAACGAATCGTGATCTCTCACCATCTGGGCAATTATGGTCTCCCATCAGCTGGTACAAAAATGAGGGGTTTGTGACACTTGGGGGCAGCCCTGCCCCCATCACATCTGGGCCCTCATCTCTTGAATTAGGCAAATCAAGAGAAACATTGTGCATTGTGATTGGAGCGATGGCTTAAAGAACCCGTTGGCCAGACTGCACTCCAAGCCCCTCTGCCTACAGGATGTTAATTGAAGAAGCTAAATGTCCAGGGGTCTGGACAGCAGGGTTACAGCAGGAATGTCCCCCGACCAGTGCCTTTCATGGGGCCTTCCTGGAGCTCCCCCATCTGCTACTTATCCTCTGTGCACCGAGCTAAGGGAGATCTCAGCTTGGGCTCCAGGAATCCATGCTGGACAATCACCCCTGCCCCAGGCTTAGAGAGGGCTTATAGGCTCCCATGAGCCCCTTGATCCTGGCATGAGTCACACAGCACTGGAATCTTCCACAAACTTATCTCTCTGTCCCCCAGACTGCCTGTCTCTTAGAGGCAATGACCAGGTCTGTCTTGTTTACCGCTCTTGCCCAATGGCCAGAATAGGGGCCGTGAGGACACTGTTCTAAAGGAGTGTTGACCCATGACCAAGCAAACACCTGGAAAAAGACAGAAAGTGGGGTTCAGAGAACTAGTAACTATTCTGGTCACAAAACTCCTTGAGCGGCATTTCCTCAGGAATCAAGACGTGCCCTCTAGCACATGCTGTGTCTCTGAAATCTCATCTTCTGGGGGAATGGACTGCTTGGGCCCATTATCCTGGTCACTTTCAGACAGGAAAGCCCCTTGGCTTGCAGTATCACATGACCTGCTCCCAATCACCATGGAGACTAGAGGAAGGAGAATCCTGAAACAAATCCAGCCATGGCCTTCCCTCTGCTAGAGATGCTATTTGGGAAAACCTACAAGGAGGCCCTAAAGTTCAGTTTTGACCTTGAAACATATATATATATATATATATAAACTTTACCATTCTGCTTTGGCGTCACCCTGGACCTTTAGATCAACTTCAACTTCATTCCCGGCATCTCTGAACTTGTCGGTCATCCGGGATCAAGTGGCCACACATTTTGTTCTTTCAGAATCGCGACGAGGCCAGTCGACTCGATGACATAAGTCTGTTCATTTATCGCCGCATCACACACAAGCCGTGCCCTGCGGCTGACTGGCGTGTGTGGATATGTCGGTAAGCATTCCTGATGCAACGTGAAGTGAAAACCTCCCAGGTGCTTTGTGTTGAAAATGACCTCTCAAGTGAGGAGCTGATGCCAAGGGCTCAAGCAGAAAGCAAATGTTTTGAGGATGACGGCAACAAATGTGCAAATGTGCTTGACACAATGGATGGATGGATGGATGGATGGATGGTGATAAGAGTTGTGTGAGTCCCCAATAAAATTGTTTAAAAAAGAAAATGACTGCCTCAAGATTTAAGTACTATAACGATGTGTGGTGACCGTGGAAACAGACTGCTCTGTGTCTAAAAACTGCTGGGAACTTTCCCGTCAGCACAGAGCCATGTGTTGTGAGATTATCAGAAGACAGTGTTGGCCACGTCAGTGTTTCTCACACCAGAACTCCAACGTCAAAAATACTGATTCTGAGACCTCATCCTGAGACATCCCTCGTCACGGGTCTCTGGGCCAGCCTAAGAAGCTGCCTTTCTAAGAAGCTCTAGGAGTCCCTGGGGGGTGTAAATGGTTAACATGCTTAACTACTGACTGAGAGTTGGAGGTTTAAGGTTAAGAGGAGCAGTTCTCAACCTATGAGTTGCAATCCCTTTGGGGGTCAAACGACCCTTTCACAGGGGTCACCCAATTCATAACAGTAGCAAAATGACAGTGATGAAGTAGCAACGAAAATCATTTTATGGTTGGGGGGTCACCACCACATGAGGAACTGTATTCAAGGGTCGTGGCATTAGGAAGGTTGAGAACCACTGACCTAGATGCTTTCGAGACTGACCAGGCCACCTGCTTTCCAAACCTCAGCCATGGAGGACCCTGTGGAGCACAGGTCTACCCAGACACACGTGGGATTGAATGCAGGTGTCCCAGTGGACCCGACAGCACAGGTAAAGCACTGTCCCCAAGTCGTAGCAGGTGCTGTGGCTGCCCAGAAGCCCCTGAGACAATGCAAAGCCACCCCCTCCTTCCACCCTCACCCCAAGGCCAGGGCCTCTTTTTGGGGGCCTACCATTCAACCTTGGGTCTCCCTAGGACACTCCTGATGTGAGCATTGGAGGCCTGAAAGAGAGCAAAATACTGGATTCCGCTCCCTTCCCAGAGGAGACCCCTCAGAGACACAGGCTGGAACACTAACTCGCTTGCCAACTATGTTTTTATTTTGGGTCTTCAGCTTGTCAGGGAGAGAAGATCTGTGGACAGGGTGACTAGGCGGGTGAGTCACAGTGTCGTGCCAGCCCCCTCCATACACCAGCATCCATCTGGGAGACCTGGGGAAAGGTGTCCCTGCCCACCTGTGCCTGCAGGCGCAGGGCTGGGGCTGGGGAAGCCAGGACTTCCCTTTACTGAGCAGATGGCTGCAGCTTAGTGAAGCCAGGCCCCAACCGCATAGGGACCCCTCCCCCGCCCACCTCACCCCACCCCTGCACACATGCACATGCACGGAACAGGCTCCTGCCTACAAGCAGCGGGGCTTCTCATCCCTTGGAAGGGAGCACCTTGTCGTTGGTTGGCTGAGTCGGTGGGTACATGGAAGAGGAAATGTAGCTCACAGTTTCAGAGCACTTTCCGGTTTACAGGAGCTCTGGGTCGCCCTGGGTACCAAGCCGCGCTGCAGGTGGTCAGCCTTTTAAACCACCAGCCGCTGCTCTGTGGCAGAGAGGCTAGGTGGTCTGCTCCTATAAGGATGACCGTGTCAGAAGCCCACGCTGCCCTCTGGGGTCGCTATGAGTTGGAATCACCTCAATGGCAGTGGGCTTACAGCTTACAGAGCAGTGTCACCTACGTCAGTTCCTGGGTGCTGCGTGTCACCCTCCAGTTGTGTAGAGGAGAACACTGAGGTACAGAGCAGCGATGGAAATTGCTCCGGTCTCTGGATGGATGGATGGCTGGATGGGTGGATGGATGGACGGGTGGATGGATGGACGGATGGATGGATGGATGGATAGATGGATGGATGGATGGATGAATAAATGGATGGATGGATGGATGGACGGGTGGATGATGGATGGATGGATGGGTGGATGGATGGATGGATGATGGATAGAAGGATGGACGGGTAGATGGATGGATGGATGAACAGATGGATGAACGGATGGGTGGATGGATGAATAAATGGATGGATGGATAAATCGATGGATGGATGGATGGATAAGTCAATGGATGGATGAATCGATGAATAGATGGATGAATAAATGGATGGATGGATGAATAGATGGATGTATGGATGGAGGGATGGATAAATTGATGGATGGATGGATGGATGGATG
>NW_022111358.1:30636737-30643903 GCF_000313985.2 Echinops telfairi | reverse complement strand
TGGATGGATGGATGAATAAATGGATGGATGGATGGATGGACGGGTGGATGATGGATGGATGGATGGGTGGCTGGATGGATGGATGGATGGATGATGGATAGAAGGATGGACGGGTAGATGGATGGATAGATGAACAGATGGATGGACGGATGGGTGGATGGATGAATAAATGGATGGATGGATGGACGGGTAGATGATGGATGGATGGATGGGTGGATGGATGGATGGATGGATGGATGATGGATAGAAGGATGGACGGGTAGATGGATGGATGGATGAACAGATGGATGGACGGAGGGGTGGATGGATGAATAAATGGATGGATGGATGGATGGATAAATCGATGGATGGATGGATGGATAAGTCGATGGATGGATGAATCGATGAATAGATGGATGAATAAATGGATGGATGGATGAATAGATGGATGGATGGATGGATGGATGGATGGATGGATGGATGGATGAAATTTGGAACCACCCTGTCTTCTCCAAATTCAATGCCCATGGCACCACAGGTGATGCCTCTCTCCTCATGAAGAGTCTGTCTTCTCTGAGGTCGTGAAGCTGAAAGCCGGTGTGAGAACCAGAGTGTGCAGAAAGCTCTCCAAGGGGCCCAAGGCCTCTTTCTTGGGTGTCGCCTGCCCCTGGGCAGTGAGCTGCCCTCCTCTCAGCCCTCGTCCTGCCAGCATACCAAGCCCTCGTTCGACAGCCTTCCTGCCCACAGGGCTGCGTGTGGCAGTGCTGCTTCCCTCCAGGCCTCGTGTCCCTTTATCACTTAGCCGGGCACTCTGGGGCCTGATGCCGCTCCTCTCTGCCGCCCTAACACACAGTGTGGCATCTGGCTGCATGTTGCGTAGGCACTGAATGGACGGACGATGGGGGATTGAAGGAATGACATATATGGCAGGTTCTTTTTTGTTCCCCCCAAGTCCTCCCCAAAGTGAAACTGCAGTAAGTGGGCTGACCCCCAAGACTCAGCCCAAAGGCTTGATATCAAAGTTACATTTGGAAATCATCATCCCTCCCCTCCCCTCCCCTCCCCTCTTGTCCTCTTTCCCCTTCTTGCCTAGACCTTTCCTTTGTTCTCCTCTGCCTCGGACCCTCGCAGAGGTGACAACCTCCGAGAAGGCCCTCCAGTGCTGAGCAGGAAGCTGACTTGCCAGAAGGAGAGCCTAACTCCCAGAGAGAGAAAGGGATCAAGTGCCTCCCAGCCACCCTGCCCCAGGCAGCCCCCAAAAGCTAAGTTATTCCTCTCCCTCCAAGGGCCCACAGAGCAACGCTTCCACCCCCTCTCTGCACTCCCACACCTCCCTTCTCTGCCTCCCTACAGACAGCCTGCTGCCGCCACCTCCCACCCAGCCCTCTCGAGCTCTCAGCTCTGAACACCCAAAAAGGAAAAACGATTTGTGCGAAGCAAAGACAGAGCCAGGGAGGAAGGGAAGGGCTGCGCGCTGCCAGCTGACGTTCTGCAGAGCGAGCTGCCTGTGTCTGTGCCAAGGGCGTGGCCACCAGCAAACTCAGAGAGGGAGAGCCGGGAGGTGGAGGGGGCCCGGGGGAAGACGGTGAAAAACATGTGATTTCCACAGAGCATCCGGAATCCTATCTGAAACCGGATTGAACTGGTCTCCCCGAGCGGAAACAGGCAATCAAAGGCCCACAGAGGGTGGAGAAATCACGGGAGGTCACACACTCATTCAACTCACATTCCCTGGGCACACGACAGGCTGAACAACAGGCTCAGCACAAAGAATGCAGGTGGGACAGGGACCAGACCAGGCCAGGAAATTCGTCGAACAGATAGGCAAGCGAAATACAGTCCGGCCAGAGGGAAGGAAGTGACCAGCACTGGATAGGATAAGAGGCCCACGAAGGACCACCTCACCCAGATTCAAGAGCAGAGTCTGCCTGGAGGAGGCGACACCCTACACACTGGGTTGTGAAGAACAAAAGAAGAATTTAGACTGTGGAAAGGGGCCCAAAGGCATTTCTAGGCAGTAGAGACAGCCTGTACCGGGACCAGCCAATGCAGTGCCATGATTTGGTGAAGTAGGAGAGAGATCCGGAAGAGAAGCATCGGTCAGGGGCGGAGAGCTCTGGGAGATGCTATGGAGCCGGGAGGGGTTGTCAAGAGAGCCAGCCATCATCCAAAGGTTTGCTGGCCATGACTGATCAGCTGGGCCTTTTGGAGAAATGTGTCTGACAACCAAATGGATGTGCAGGATCCGAGAGGGGAGCAGGGGAGCCCGCGTAAGAAATGCAGCATGGTGAGGACCTGACCTTTGGGTGGCATCAACCATTAAGCACTCAACGACTGGCCGAAAGATTGGCAATTCGAGCCCACCTGGTGGTGGAAGGCTTATGAGTCGGGCTATGAGCCGCCTGGCCAGCAGTCCAAAGCCACCAGCAGCTCCCTCCGAGGGAGAACGACTGGGCCTTCTTCTCCCGAGAATAGTTTCAGCCTCCGAATCCCACCGAGGGGGTTGCTATGAGTCAGCATAGACACCATGGCAGGGAGGTTGGCTTCACTTGGGAGTGGCACCTTGGAAGGCGGGGCTGGCGATCTGCTTCCCAAAGGTCACAGCCTTGCCAACACGGGGAGCAGTCCTACTGCGCACTCCCGAGGTCTCCCGAGCCAGAATGGGCTCCAGAGCAGCTAACAAGAACAACTTGGGGAAAGGGAGAGGGAGGCATAGATGGTGGGGATGTTTAGGAAGTAGAATCACTGGACACGGTGCTGGGGAGGGCTGGATGGTGCCTACGTTCTGATGTGAGTGGTTCTGGTGAGGAGTCTGGGCCCAGAGCACGTGTAGGGGGAGACAGATGAGTCCGCTGTGGGGTCTCGGATGTGTCTACAGCCCCGGAGGGAGCTATCCAGCCACACACAGGGTAGGGGAAGGCGTGGGACTCGAGGCAGGTCAGGGCTGCCGATAAACACCCCACCCAGGAGTACGGCTGATGGCTGAAAACATGGGTGTGGATGAGATCGCCCAAGAAGAATGTGCACACCGAGAGTGCGTGGACGGCACCTTCCCACCCGGGGCACGATGGGGTGAGCTGGCATAAGTGAAAGTGCTGGGCCTCCTGCAGCAGAGCAGATGGACGGTCAACAAACTTGAGTCCAATGAAGTAGTAGTCGGTCAATTAAGAATCATGAATAGGGGGAGGGAGGGGATAAAGGGGAGTTGATGATCCAGGAGTTCAAAGAAGAACGAGCATGTTTTGAACTTGATTGTGATAGCACTTGTGCAATATGACTTGATGTGATTGAACGAGGGAGTGCTATGATAGCTGTAAGAGCTCCCCATAAAATAGTTTTTTTTTAAAAAGGATCGTGAATAATTATTTAGTCCAATGGTTTGCTCCCAAACATAGTCATCACCATTGCCCTCTTTCCTTCAAGACTTACTACGCTATTGTCTCTTGATCCTAAAAGTGGGCGGCCTCCCTCTTGTGTGCGGAGTCCTGGCGGTGCAGTGATCAAGCACTTGGCTGCTAAGCAAAGAGCTGACGGAGAGATGTGGTGTCTGCCTCTGTAAAAAGATGGCAGCTTTGGAGAGCCAAGGAGGCAGTCCTGCGCTGTCCTGCAGGAGCGCTCCGGCCAAGGCTACAAGTCTTGGGTTTTCTTTTCAGGCGTAGCTGTTCTTGAGCCTGGGAGGTGTAGTGGTTACCCTTTGGGCTGCCAACCCCAAAGTCATCAGTTCAAATCCACCAGTCCCTACAGGGGAGAAAGACGAGGCTTTCTAACTCCCTTGACGAGCGACCATCTCGGAAACCCACCCAGGTCATTCTACCTTGTCCGCTAAGGTTCGTGTGAGTCAGCGTGGACGCGAGAGCAGTGAGGTTTTGGTTTGGTTTTCAGGAGTTCCTGGTGGGGCAACCGGCTAAGCACTTGGCCTTTAACTGAAAGGCTGATTGATGGTCCCAATGTCACCCAGAGCTGCGCGGTCCTCATCCTCTGAAGGGCACCGTCTTGGAGACCGCGCGGAGCAGTGCGGCTACGCTCTGCACACGGGGCTCCTTCGTGAGTCCGAATCACTTCACGGCAACTGTCTTTTCCTTCCTAACACGTCCCCGACTTCCTCCTATCCCGATTCCTGCCTTGCCAGCCGGAAACCCTGATTGCCTTGGTCGCTGAGGCACCAACTGCTCACGCTCTCCCCCTGCCTCCCACAGGCTCCCTGCGCTGATATTTTAAACCGTTTTATTTTCAGACAGTCATCGTCACTGCCATCAGCTGCCTGTTTAAGGCATTTTCATAAAATGTTGTGTTTGGTAGTTCAACATAGCGTTCTGCAGAGGTTGGCAAAGGCACAAATAATTCCAATTTGATATCCGTGAAAGTGATTTCTCCATGGCTTAAGAAGCTGCTCTGCTTCTTGTCCCTAGTGTGTTAGTTCGTCCAGAAACCAAACTCAAGCAAAAAGGGTGTGGAGGAAGAATGATGGTTAGAGGAACTTGCCTAAAACCTGCCCAATAAACTGTCCGATGGTTCTATCCCAATGCCTTCAACAAAGCACCCAGCGTTCACTCTGCCCATCCTCCTCTCTCCTCCTTCAGTCCGGCACCCAGCTGCCCACCTACCCACCTGCCAGCCATCCTACAACCCATCCACCCACAGAGCGTGCTGGGGGAGACAAACAGGAACGAGCTATGAACCAAGAACCTTCCAATCCAACTGCAGAGAAAGGTCCGAGATAAAGAGATGGCGATCACGAGAAGTGTCTAACAGAAGAATGAGAGAGAGGACATAAGCCTTTCTAGGGGAACCAGGTGAGGCTTAGAGGATTTTTTGTGTGAGATATTAAAGATACTTTGTATTTAAATCAATTAAAAACAATCTGCTGAGTTGATGGTCCAAAAGTAAACCCCCCACCACCTAATTCACAATTTTAAAAATTCATTTATTAAAGAAAACGATAAAAATAAATAAATAAAAGAGAACTGTATCTCGTACCGCCAAGATATAGGATTAATGGCTACCGATTTTGCTTATTTTATTTGAGTCAGAAATTATCTAACTGCAATTTTAGTAGTTTTAGATGAATGTGAGTCCAGGCTGAGTATTCCTTGGACACAATTTTTTCAGATTTAATTTTTATTTCTTTGTGCAGTTAAATGTTAGACCTAATGTGGCCTCGATCCCCTGGTTTCCAGGACTGAGCACTAAGCAACAGGTGAATTGATCGCAGAACATCCATAAAAGCCAACACCACACGCATGCCCAACCATTCCAACGCACGGCATCCCTGACGAGTCAGACAGAGTGGAAGCCGACTGCAACATCCTTCTTCCTCAGAGCTGGGTTCAAACCGCCAACCTTTCACTCAGAGTCAAGTGCTTAACACTGCCCCACCAGGGCTCCTTGGTCCAGCAGCTTCCCAATTGTAAAGGTCTCCCAAGGCTCTCACCTTGTGAATACCCTCCATTCTCTGCATGATGTTTTTTTCATCTTCAGCACCTATTTATTTCCTTATTTACACATCTATTTCTTTTGATGGAGGGGAGGTTCACATAACATAATGTGGATCATTTTCAAGGGAAGGAGTTAGTACACTCACAGTGTTGCATGACCACTCTCCTTATGACAGGTTCTGGAGCAGAGCAAGAAAAATGTGGAGGTGAAGGGTTCCATACCTCAGGGGTACAGGGAGGAGGAGCAGGATTGGAACCCGGGCTCTGGCCTTAATACATCATCAAGAGCAAAGGGGCGACCAGTGGTCTTCCCACGATGAGCCTCGGGCACCCACAGTCTCGGTTTGCCCAGGTCTGAGGGGCTCTCCTGGAGGAGGCACTTTGGGTCCTAAAAGACCTTCGTGGACAAGTTCATCCGTGGAACTGAGCCATACAGGTATCATAGGGAGGCCACTGCCAGGGCAGGAGCCACAGGGTAGCCAGGACTCAGAGGAGGCCAGGCAAGTGGACTCCGAATCCCCACTTGCAATGTCACGGGACAGCCTGGTCTTGTTTTCTATATTGATCTTCTACATCAGACTATGTTTGAAGAAGCAGTCTTATTCTCATTTTTCAAAGAGTTTGAAAACCAACTGACTCATGATCACAAGTGTCCCTACCGTCTTTGAAATGAAAATTATTTATCTATAGGAAGCTTATTTCTCTCTCTCCTGTCTATCATTCCAACTCGTATTTCCCCCTTTGTCTGGCAAGAGAGGTGGGGAGCGACAAGGAAGAAAGAAGTATCTTGGTTCAAAAGACTTCCCTCTTGTAAGATTTCCAGAAACACAAGTTACCACTGAATTGAATGCCACTCACAGCAACCCCGTGGGTACAGAACAGAAGCGTGTCCCACAGGGGTTCAGGGCTGATGTTGTTTATGGGTTGCCAGGCCACCTTCTGAGGCCCCTCTGGGTAAACTTAAATAGCCTATCTTTTGACTAGCAGTCTAGCATGCTAATGGTTTGTACCACCCAGGGACTCTGGATTTTCGTGACTGTTGTTGTTCGGTGCCTTAGAGAGCCTTCCACTCACAATGGCCCCCACCCATCCACCCCTGGGATAGAAAAGGATGTTCGAGGGTATAATAGTCATGGGAGCCCTGGCGGCCTAGTGGTTCCTCATTGGGTTGTGAACCATCAGGTCAGCAGTTCAAAACAACCAGCTACTCCGTGGGAGACAGGGCTTTCTACTCTCCCATGAAGAGTGGCAGGCTCAGAAACTCGCGGGGGCAGTTTGACCCTGTCCCAGAGGGTCACTGCAAGTCGGCATTGTCACTACGAGATGACACGGAGCCTGTTTGGTTTGGGTCATGTTTACGCAGTAGGGTCCCTGGTGGCACAGTTGCATTAGTACCCACAGGTCAGTTCGAAACCACGACCTGTTCTGAGGGAGAAAGATGAGGCTTTTTCCTGCCTTAAAGATGATTTACAGTCTTGGAAACCCAGAGGGGCAGTTTTGCCTTGTCCTGTAGGGTCACGATGAGTCTTGAGTCAGCTCGATGGCAGTGAGTTATACATACAGATCTAAATGCACATACACTTCCAGAGCGCTTCTCAGAATGTTTAAAAGCTTTAAAACAAGTGAGAAATTGGGGTGGGAGGTCTGGTAGGGCATGATCAAGGGGAACGTAACAAAGAGGAAGTGCTGAAATCCTGGTGGGGACTGAGCATGATAGTGGGACAGGAGGAGAATCAAGGGAAATAGAGGAAA
>NW_022111358.1:30629980-30635745 GCF_000313985.2 Echinops telfairi | reverse complement strand
ACTATATGTGACCTCCTCCCTGGGGGACGGACAACAGAAAAGTGGGTGAGGGGAGACATCGGACAGGGCAAGATATGACAAAATAACAATTTATAAACTATCAAG
The DNA here is from genome assembly GCF_000313985.2 of Echinops telfairi. Taxonomy (NCBI): domain Eukaryota; kingdom Metazoa; phylum Chordata; class Mammalia; order Afrosoricida; family Tenrecidae; genus Echinops; species Echinops telfairi. Next base: position 30,635,640 of record NW_022111358.1, on the reverse strand, counting down.
GGTTCATGAGGGAGGGGAAAGCAGGGAGGGAGGGGAAAAATGAGGACCTAATGCCAGGGATTTAAGTGGAGAGCAAATGTTTTGAGAATGATGAGGGCAATGAATGTACGAATGCGCTTTACACAATCGATGTGTGTATGGATTGTGATAAGAGTTGTAAGAGCCCCTAATAAAATGATTTAAAAAAAACAGCAGTGAGAAACCCTGAGTCTCCCGGACCAACCTGCAGAAGACACCCTTCCTCCCCTGCCCTTCTCCCTCTCTGCTCCAGTACCACTTATTCTGCACTGTAGCCCTGGGGGTAAGTGAAGGGGGGCAGATAATTGCCTTGAACAACCTCCTCTTGTTTCGGGGTGGAGCCGAGAGCTGAGTGAGGACCAGGAAAAGCAGTTGGAAGCCACCTCCCAGCCCCTCCTCCCTTGCCCAGCTCCCTCTGGCAGCTCTAATTGAGGCCTGTCACAGGAGAGAAGGCAGCTGCACATGGCATTCATCAACCAATTAGGGCAATTACAGCCCTGCCTAGTGCCAGTGGCTCATCCAGTCAGGCAGTCCCTTCCTCTGATTCAGAGATAGCAACTGCTTGAAGCAGCCAAGGTCACTTTCCCCAGGCCAGACGCCCCCATCCTCCCACCCCGCCCCACCCCCGGTCCACATCCCCACATAGCATCCTGGCCCTGCACCCAGACTTCAGACAATTCGTGTGTGTATCTGTGGGGGGGAGGGGGGTGTTAGGAGCTAGCGGGGGCTGCCCTCCTGCCCTATGAAGGGTCTCCAGCGAGCGAGTGAGCATCTATCAGTCAGGCCTGACGTTCACCCAGCAAGCTGGTCCAGTCCCGCAGTAGTCAGTCGGTGTTCAAGGTGGGTTTCCACCAGATGTGGCCCCCCCGAGAGGAGAGCGGGGCAGAGCAATCGGCTGGCGCTCACCCCAAGGTCCTGTCAGGAACCTTCTCTTGGTTGGCACAGGGCCGGTTCAAGTCCTCCATCGCTCCTGCCCACCCTGACAGCCCAGCATCCAGGGCAGGGTGAGGCTCAGACGAAACCCGTGGGGGTGTAATGGCAGAAGAGGTATGCAGCCACCCAACCGCTTCCCTTCTGCCTGCCCTGCCTGGAGCCAGCAGTGCTGGTTCAGTGACCTTGGGGGTGAGGAGTGTGTGTGTGTGTGTGCGTGTGTCTGTGTATGTGTACACGACTGAATGAACTTGTGTGTGTGTGTGGGGGGGTGTGTCTGTGAGTGTGATGTCCTGAGGAACCCACATGGGAAGGACAAGGAAATGGGGAGGACCTAACACAGGACCCTCACTGGCAGCGGCGGGGTGGGGGGGTGCTCTTTTTCTCTCTCTTGCTTTGTCCCCACCCCATCCCATCCCCCGCAGGAGGCTGGCACCTCCACAAACAGGCGTGTGACTGCAGGAAAGACCAGAGAGGAAGAAGAAGGGCTCAGAGGTCAGGCCGTCCACCCCACCCCGCAGCCTCGAGCAGGAATCATCACCCCTTCCTCTCGCCCAGACCTCTAGAAGTAGGGAGGGCAGAGGGAAAGGAGGTGTCTCTGCTGCTTGAACGCTTCAGAGGAAGCCAGCCCAATCCCACCCTTCCCCTTCCAGCGGGTACGTATCCGGTGATGCTTAAGGAGGATTCCAGCCTTGGCAACGGATTTCTCCCGCACAGTCCTTTCTTCACAAGACGAGGTGGGGGAGGACACACACAGCAAAAGGGACACACGAGAGAGGAATTAGGGCCACACAGCCACGGGGACCCCAACGCTTTCTACCTTGGGAAGTAATGCCACTCCAGTGACCCCTTCCTTAGCATGAGAAGGGTCAACGGCGTGATCCCCAGCTTTCTGGAGGCCCTGGAAGACACGCAGGGCTTCGTCCTGGGTCCCAGATGGATTCAAGAAAGACAGGGCAGGATCCAAGTCAAGAACGAAGGACGAGGCATGAAAAATTAAATTAAAAAAAAAATGCAAGGATGGGACTAGGGAGCTGGTGCCGTCTGACCCCACTCGAGGGGATCGGACAGCAGAACTGTATGTGAGTGGCTGTATCAGATGTGTAAGATATGGCAGAATAAATAAATATAAATACGGGTTCCTGAGGGGAAGGGGAGGGAGGGAGGGGATAAAGGGGAGCTGATATCAAGGAGTTCAAGAAAGAAAATGTTTTCAAACGGACTGTGGTGGCAATTATACAAGATGGCTAGATGTGATTGAACTATGGAATGATACGGTATCTGCAAGAGCTCCCAATAAAAGGATTAAAAACAAAGAAAGAAAGACCAAGTGCCAGAGGTAGGGAGAAATCCATGGGATAAGGACAAGTCAAGGGAAGAGTCCCAGAGGGAGAGCAGAGGGGACCCAACTGTCAAAAATGGGCTGGAGGGCACCCCCCTGGGCCAGCAAGTCCTTCTCTCAGCTACACCCCAAGTGGACGGACCCACACACCCTCTCTCTCGGCGCCCGTGAGTGCCTGCTGCCCCTTCTCCCTCAAGCCCAACCTGCAGCCCAGGAGCTGACCGACAGGCACCCAGCACCAGCCTCCCCGCCTCCAGGTGGAACGATTGCAGTGGGTGATTTTCCAGCCACAGCTTCCAAACTGGATCGACCCCAAACGGGACGTAGGGGAGAGCACAGCCGGGTGAAGCTCCTCCCCAGCCCCATCCTCCCCTTCTCCTGAGAGCTTACCCCAAATAACCCCAATCCCTGACTCGGGTGCTACCTCGAGGGGACCAGATCTAAAGCGCCTTCTCCCTCCAGAGCCAAAGGCATCGTGTGCCCAGGTCGTGGGATCAGCGTGCCAGCGGGCACCTATTGGTGTTGTATGGGACTGATGGAGTGATGGAATCAGTGTGATGGATGGGCCATCAGTGGGGAGAGGCTCTATCACAGGACCTGTTAACCCGATCCCGACCTCTTAATCTAGCACAGCAGTTCTCAACCTGTGGGTCGAGACCCCTTTGGAGGGGTCAAATGACCCTTTTACAGGGTTCACCCGAATCATACCAGTAGCAAAAGTACAGTTATGAAGTAGCAAGGAAAATCATATAAGCGACCTACTTAAGTATGTGCAAAGGAAGCTCAGCAATAAATAAGCCACTGTGTGGATCATGCTGCCGCGCTGCCGGCACCATTCTCCTGGATGTGGTCTCCCGGAGTGCTTTCCCGAGGAGTGGATGCTGGTCAGAGGAAGGCTTGGGGGGGTGGGGTGGGGGGCAGAGAATGAAAACCCATTTTGCCGGTTCTGTTGGAAGGGGAGACACGATTGGGTCAAATCACAATCACCTGGGGAATGTTCTGTGGATTCTGGGGAGCTGGGTCCCTCCAGTAGACAGTCAAGAGCTGGGTGCAGAGAGCACACCGGAGGGCGGCTCCGATGCTTGCCGGCCAACTCATCAGGTTTGGGTCAGTAAGAATCACAGTCTTATAAGATAATATCTATTTAGTAAGATATGCAAAGAAGGTCTTTTAGGTTTTTCAGCCCTCCTTGTAAGGAAGACCTTCCTGCCACCTGCTCTCCTCCTGACTGTGCTGTGGCCCGGTTTCTCTTGTCTTTAGAGACAAGGACATGGCGAGTGGCTCTCTGTTGTTACCCATAAGGTGCCTTCCTCCCTCAACCTCTGGACCTAAGGCCATCCAATCGAGCAGCGGTTCTCCACCTTCCACATGCTGCTCGACCCTTTCACAGCTCCTCATGTTGTGGTGACCCAGCCCCAACCATGAAACGATTTCCATTGCTACTTTATAACTGTACTTTTGCTACTGTTATGAATCGGGCAACCCCTGTGAAAGGGTCGTTTGACCCCCAAAGGGGTCGCGACCCACAGGTTGAGAACGGCTGTCCCAGAAGGAGACTGTGAGCCATACAGACCATTTTAAAATTTCTGGCAGATATCTGTAGTTAGATCAGTTATATATGTTTGAAGTACAAAGAAACAGGCGAAACTAGTTTGAATAATTGCATAAGATGCTATTTAGCCATTATATCAAAAATGTATCACTTCACCATATCATTGGTTTAGAACGTATCAGTGAGGTATTTTACCTTTTTTCCTGTTTTTCCACATGAAGTCTTAGAAATACAGTGTGTATTTGACACTGACCACACATCTCCATCTGGACCTGCTCCATCCCCTGGTGAATCAGTCAGTCTATCAAAAGGGGTTTAGACCTTGGGAGTCCCTTCTCTGCCCATTTGTTCCCCGGGGACCAAGAAGGGGATCTAGAAACAAGCTGCGTGTCCTGGGGTGACCTTGGAAGGAGCTGGGGGAGGAGGAGTGGTGGACAGGCTCCGGGGAGTGTCCTAAGACCAGGTAATTACACGGAAGGGAGGAACTGAAACTGTCTATTCAACCTCAGACGCGGGCCTGTCCTTCTGAGCTGTAGGCTGTGCCAACAAAATGCTCCCAAGTCCACCATGCTCCAAGTCTCTCCTGACTTGTGACTTGATTCCAGGTCTCCTTTTCCTCCCCTCCTCCAGGAAGCCTGTCCAGCTAAGCCGACCAGCCTTACTGGACAGCTCCTGTCCTGAGCGCTGATTGCATCCATCACTGCCGGTGATGGCCCTCCCCTCCCGCCCTGGCGTGGACGCTGGAATGGTGGGTGGATGTGTCCGATGGACAGAGTGGTCAGCAGAAAGGGCAGGATGAGGGCCCATCCTTGTGGAGCACCCGGCTTGATGAGAAAGGCAGGCTGTAAACAAATTTCAAAACAAGCCAGGTAATTTCAAAGCGGGATAAGCTGAAGGTAGGAAGATCATTAAGGAGCCTCCCACTCCCACCCTTTGTGCTGAAAACAATAGGTGAACCGGAAGGGACCTTAGATAGTATCTTCTCCGCCCCTTCACTTCACAGATGGGTAAACTGAGGCTAAGCCACTAGGAGTGGCTTGGCCAAGGTCACTGAGCAGTGGGTGGCAGTCTTACCCTTAGATGACTATGTGGGTGACTTTCCAGGGTGCTCGCTGGTCCTGCTGGAGGCTCTGGGAGAGTTCAGGGAGCGAGGAAACACTTCTGCCTTCTCTCTCCCGAAGGATGAGAGGCTGGAGCTGGAACGCAAAGCAGTGGATAATCTTGTGAAAACAAACCTGACCAAAAGCGCAAACCCTCACTGTCAGCAATGTTTTTAAAGGCCCAGCCAACGTCTCTACTCCATCCAACTTCATGCCAGCTCTCCTAGGAAGGAATGCCAGAGATCAGCCTGCCTTTAATGCCTCGCCGCCCACTCCACTGAGCAGTCAGGACGGGGTACACCCGGGAGGACCCAAGGGCCTGAATAAGCCAGACAGAGAGCTAAGGCCCCGAACAACCCAGAGAGCAGACATAGGGGAAGCCGCTTAGGCTTCTGCTTGCTGTCTCCAGGAACCCATTGAGTGACAGCAGTTGAGGAGGTAGGGGGACCCCCCCACGGAAGGGTTAGCAGGGTCCCTGGGGAAGCCCTAAGCTCCTGCTGCCCACCTCCCCACCCCCCTTAGAGAGTCTGTTCTTCCTGCCCCCTTCTCAGCTAGTCCTGGTCCCAGCCTCACTCCTCTGAGCCAATTCCCAGGGACTTATTTCAGGATCTGTTTCGCCCACTCTGCCTGACGTCTGCGAGAAGCTGGGTGCTAGGGAGCCCTCACCATCCACCCACCTCCGCCACCAGCCCGGCAACCCCGGGAGGGGCTCATCCCC
>NW_022111358.1:30622127-30629640 GCF_000313985.2 Echinops telfairi | reverse complement strand
TGCAAGGTCTTTGTCAGTGCCTAGGAGAACTCTAAATGCGTTTACCCTGACACACACTAGCTACACTGCTGGGACTCTCTCTTCCGGGAAACCTCCCCAGGAGGGTGTGCAGAGGGACTTGCTTGCTGCCCTGTGGCTGAGGAAGGCACCATGGCCTGCGGAGGAGCTCGTGCACGGAGGGTTCACTGGGGCAGCGGCTGGCTGTCCTTCCACACAATGGAACCCCACGTCGTCACCCACATGTCCATATGTCCGGACGGCGGCTCACGGCCAAGCTATGCGGACAGCCACACTAGGGCACAAATGCACCCGAGAATCCCACATCCATCCACACTTGTCTTTTCATATATGCAGGGGAAAAATAGCTCGAAGACTATGCAAACGCCCTTAGCTGTGAAGTTCAGATGACACGTGCTTCCTTTAAGTTACGTTTCGTTCACCACAATGACCTGTTGCTTTTGCCATCCAGGGACGCACCCAAGGAACAAATCAAATCAAACTCGCTGCCATGGAGTCAGCTCTGACTCCTAGCGAGCCGCCCTGTGGGACAGGGCAGAACGGCCCCTGTGGGTTTCCGAGACTGACTCTTTACGGGAGTAGAGCCTCGTCCTTCTCCCAAGGAGAGCGACCCGTGGTTTCCAACTGCTGCCCTGCGGTTAACAGCCCAATGTGAAACCACTTCACTACGCCGCCAGGGCTCCGAGAGAAGCACAGCAAAAATAATTCTTGAAATGTTTAATGTTCAGAAAAGGAAGAAAGGACAAATACCATCAGCCCCCCCACCCCCACCCCCGCCAGGGCCAGGGAGGAAGATCCCATGATAGATAGCCAGCCACAACCCCCAGTGAGCAGAGCAGCCTGGGCCCTATAGGCACCTTGGAAATGATGTGTGACCAGAGGTTTGGCCAGAGCCTTCCTTGTTGCCTCCACTGCCCCCCCTCTTCTGGCTCCCATGCCAAAGAGGTTCGTGTTGAAGTGCTGGTGGCCATCCGGGTGTACCCCAAAGCACTCATGGGAACGCAACTGTCTCCAGACCCAGGGGAGGGAGGTGGCCATTTCCAAACTCGGGTGCTTGCTACCACTACCGACCATTCTGGCCAGGGCCCCAGGAGAAAGTTCTAGATGGAATGGGAGAAAGATGTAGAATAAATCTCAAATGTCTTTTTAAAAAAGCCAGACTTACTGAACTAATAAAATTGAGACCAGATGAACCCCTGAAACCATTGCCCTAAGATACTCTTTGAGCTGGAACTGACGCCACACCTGGAGGTCACCTTTCACCCAAATAATTGACTGCCCTGTGAAAGACCCCAAAGGCCCCATGAGCGTTGTGCGCCCTTAAATAGACAGCACTGCCCCAGAGCAAAGATGAGAAACAGGGAGGGGCGGCGAGGTTCGCGTCGTGGAAACAGGATGGAAATCAGGAGAAGAAGGGACACATTGTCCACCGTGTAACCAACATCACGGAATGATTTGTACACAAAGCATTACATGGGGCACCTCATTTGCTGTCAGCTTCCACCCAAAGCATCGCAAAACCGTGTTTTCAAAAATAATAAAGAAAAAGAACGACTTGGAATGGCACGTGGTCAAAGTGGAGGGAGGGTGGGGATTTCTGGCCAGATTGGAGCCAAAGCTGTGCTGGGCTTTAGTGATAAAGTTGCCTCGACCCAGCAAGGGCCTGGAGGAGCAAAAGTGAGCCCTTATCTAATCGGGCGGAGGAGGCAAGGAGGAGTCAGAGCTCCGAGCGGTGGTGGATGTGTGCAGCTCTCCCATCTGCCCTGGGAGGGCAAAGAGCTGGTCTACGAGGATCTAGACCTTCCAAGGAGGTGCTCAGAAAAGGGAAAGGCACTTGGGCCAACTGCTCTCCTTCAACCTGTGTGCAAGGTGGGGGTGGGGGTGGGGGAAGGAGTGCCACAGCAGGAAGCCCGAGTCCAGGGTCCATGGGCTTTCTTCAACCTCTCCTCACAGGTGTCCACCCCCTGCCGACCTACCCCAGGCCCCCAAGTGACTGCCTAGGGAGGCTTTTTTGCTGCAACCTGCTCAGAGTCCGATAGAAACTCAACTGAACCAAGAAACTGGGACCAGAGAACTACAACCCACTCACACCTCACCGCCCCCCTCCATCCTGACCTGTGGCCCAGAGCTCAACACACAGAGTTCCTGCAGCCCTGGGGCAGGGCCCTAGGCCCCATTCAGGTGACCTCTCCCTCCCAACTCGCCTTTGGCCCTTTGGTGGATCAAAGCAGGATTATTCCAAAGCTCCCAGATCAGCCACGCGGCTGACATAACCTTCTAATCAGAATTCCCCCAGCATTCCCTTCTCCCATCCCTTCAGAGCAACTAGCTTTCCCCAGCTCACGCTCACCTGCCACCACCTGGCAGTTAGGCCAGATAGGGAGGAAGGGGTTTGGCAGGGTCCAAAGCAGAGGCTGGCACCTGGGAGGTCCCTCTGCTAGGAGAGGGGAGGGGCAGAGGAGACCCACACCATCCCCTCCTCCCCACCCCCTACAAAATCTAGACACCTGTCTCCCAGGTGACCAAAATGGAGAAGATCTGTCCTTGGAGTGCACATATACAGCTGAGTGGAGTGGGAGAATGATTCCGCAGCGGGGCAGAAACTCTCTCTGGCCTAGGCATTTTCTGGGCTGCAAAAGGGGGCTCTACCTGGAGGACCGACGGGGGAGATGAGTCACAGGTGTGTGGAGCAGAGGCACGGGCAGCAGAACCACCCTGCAGCTGACTCGCCTTCGGACCCTGTTCCGGGTCTGTGCACACCTGTCCCTGATCCTGTGAGGCTGGAGACAAAGAGCAAAGCTGAACTGAGCCAGACCTAGCAGGAGTCGGGCCTGCCTAGGGCTTGGGGACAACTAGGAAGCAGTACATCCCTTAGGATTCCTCCCCTGGCTCTTCCGATTCCACAGGACCCACAGGACTCTGGACCCAGCCCATTCTGTTTGCACTAAGGATAGGGCCAGGGGCTAGGGGGTCTGAGCTTGGTTTTCACTCACCCCTCCCACCTAGAATCATCTAATTGTTATGTTATCTCAGCCACTGTTGGCCCTGATGCTGCTAGCTGGGGGGAGCTCAGGGCCTCTACATCTGTCACAAGTGGCCATGGGGTCTGTGTCCTCCCCTCCTCCCCAGGAAGGTGGCCTTCACCAGGTGCACACAGCTCCGAGCTGCCCCGTTGGGAGGAATGACCGCAGCTCCCAGAGCTGGCAGGTTCCTGCCTGAGTCACCAGAGCCAGGCCAGCTCCATCCAGCCTGGGGCCTCCCCAGCGCCAGTCACTGCCACCCTTGTCAGAGAGCTGCAGTCAGCAGAACTGAGTGCTCAGAGGTGGCTTAAAGCCAGGGAAGAATTACTTTCCATTCGCACCACATCCCCAAGTGGGGGGTGACTGACAGGGAGGAGAGGTAGGCGTTAGGCCAACCTGAGTGCTGGGGCACAGCAAAACTCTTTGAAACCCAAGAGGAGCTCAGACCAGCAATACATGAAATCAAATGCAACAAGGAGCAGCTGGTGGCAGGGGGCAGGAACTGAGGGATGAGAAGGGAAAAACGGAGCAGGGTGGGGGGGTGACAGGTCAGGGAATAGTTGTCCGCTAACTATCCAGAGGTACACAATCTATTGTTTTAGAAGAGGGCTCGCTTTGCCAATTCAGCTTCCGAGCAAACCCCTCCCACCCTCCACCCCATAAAGGAATCCCGAGCTGTACTAGGGCCAGGTAAGGTGAGAACATTTCCAGACCAAGGTGAGCGCTACAGTGTCATCAGTCTTTAATAACTTACAGGCAAATACCAAAAAATAGTCCATTGCTCATAGTAATACAGTGTGCACACGCGGCCTATAAAAAGGGCTGTGGGTCTACAAATTGGGGAAGGGGTTCTTGGCATTTTCACGGACGCAAAAATAAAGACTCTTGCGACTGGCTCTCCCCTGCAGAGGAGCAGCTGGGAGACACCCCCACCCCACCCCCCTCCAGGGAAGTTCTCACGCCTCCCAGGGGCAGTCTCCCAAGGGCTGCCCGACCCATCTGATTCAAAGGCCAGAGAAGAAAACAGACGAGACTGTGGGTCGAGGTAGAGTCACAGTTTACATGTCGCCTCCACACTCCTGCAGCTCCCTCCTCTCCCAGGGCTGCGGGAGAGAGGCGCAGAAGATGCCATCATCGGTCCACCCCCACGAAATGGCACCCCAACAGGAGCCCCAGTGAGCCTCCGTCCTTCATCGAGTGGCGAGCCCTGCACCTCGGGATGAGTCCAAGGGGCTCCGCCTGCCTCGCTGTCCCAGCGTGCAGACCCCGACTCCGTGGGGAGGGGCGTCCTCGGGTCACCGTCTCTTCTTGCTGCCTCGAGCAGCCTTCTTCCTCTTGAGGATCATCTCGTACAGGCGCTCCAGGCCCGGCTGCAGGCCCTGGCCGTCCACGGCGCTGCAGCCCTGCACGTGCGTGAGAGTGGCGGCTGCCAGCTCTCGGACCCCCAGTCTCTTCTCCACCTCGGCCGCGCTCAGGGCCCCCGGCTGGTCCTGCTTGTTGGCCAGCACCAGCACAGGCACGCCCTGGTTGTCCGAGGCCCGGCTGATCCGGTGGAGCTCCACCTTGGCCTCCTCCAGGCGCTCGGCCTCAGCAGCGTCCACCACAAACACCAGCCCGTCCGTCCTGCGCGTGTAGGAGCGCCACAGCGGCCGCAGCTTCTCCTGTCCCCCCACGTCCCACACTTGGAAGGTGATGCCGCGGGACCCCCCCAGGGGCACCCGGATCTTTTCTGTGTTGAAGCCTTTGGTCGGGACACTCTGCACGAACTCCTTGAACTTCAGGCGGTAAAGGAGGGAGGTCTTCCCGGACGAGTCCAGCCCGATGACCACGACGTGCAGGGCTTGAAAGTGGGGCAAGAAGGAGGCGGTGGGCGCCATCTCGGTCAAGTGGTTCCCCATGGTGCTCCACAGCTAGGTCGCAGGGCCCCGGGAGGGGCAAGGAGCAGGCCTTGAAATTGCAGGGGACCACAGGCGTGTGACCTAAGGGGGTGCAAACGGAGGTGATGGTCAGTAAGCACGAATCGGCTGCAGATTAGCAGAAGCCAACCGAAGAGGTGGCAAGTCGCTCCCCGCCCCTGGAGACGCTGACAAGCCTATTAGCGGACCGAGTCGCCCGGACACCCAGGCGCGGGTCGAGGTCTGGATGGTGTGGACTGTCCGCCTGTCGAGCCTCTTCTAAGAGCTCTGGCCGCGACCCCCCATTCCCCGGGCGAGAATCTTAGCCAGAAGAGGGAAGTCGGGCAGCGTCCTACACACCCACACCCACACATTGAGATCAGGGTGTGGGAGCTTGGACCCCAGGGCTGCGGCCGGCTCCCACCCAGCCTGCACGCCCCTCCTTCCACCGCGACCCCTTCCCCGGGGCCGGGCGACCCCCTCCCGCTCACACTTTTCTCCGGTCGCCACAAAAGCTCCCTGGGCTCCCCAGCACCCGAGGCCGCCGAGGCCGGGCCAGAACTGCCCCTTTACCTTCCGTCGGCCGCGGCTCTCCCGCGCCCCGCCGGCCCCGCGCTCCGTCACCGCCGCTTCTGCGGAGCTGGCGAGGCGCTCGGGCTTAAAACCCGCAGAGTGACGACACCCGGGGCGGGCCAATCAGCAGCTGCGGGGGGGGCGGGGCGGGGCGCGGGAGCCCCGCCCACCGCGCAGCCCCGCCCACCACAGGCCTGGGCGGCGGGCGGCTGCTCCTTACTTCTCCCTTTCCTTCCTTCCTTCCTTCCGCGGCCGCCGTCTGGTGTCGTCTTTTCCACCATATTCTAGCCCTTGGGGTTGAGGGGGTCGGTGGGAGGGGTCCGAGGAGCGCGGGCGGCCTCGGGCTCGGGAGAAGGGCATGCCCGCCCGCGCCCCCGCCTGTGCCAGACCAGCCCTGTGCCGAGAAGGGCGTTTTCTGGGACCTCTGGGAGGTAGATTCTCAGACCTTTGGCTTCCAAGGCGGCTCTGGGAGGATTCGAACTGGCAACGTTTCAGCTAGCAACCCTGCGCTTAACCATTCCTGCCACAACCCCATAAAGCTGCCTTGGGAGGCGAGCCCATTACCCCCGCTTGATCTGCATCAGAGGTAGGAACTGGTGTTGTTTGCAGTTTACAGCTGGGAAAAACCATCCAAGGGTTAAGGGACCCCTCTAAGGTCAGGCTTTGGAGCTATGCGGGCCTGGCCTCCAAGGACTTAGACTTGGATGAGACTGACCACTGACAGAAAGTGCTTGTGAAGATGCGTGAGAAGGGCGAGCTGGAAGGTTCTGGAAAGATTTCCAGAAGTTAAGTAGTCCTGTGTATGATTGGTTCAGGAGTCTGTGGCTCCTTAGAAGACAGACTGGCTATTACACGTTCGTTCGCAGGGAGAGCGCTGGTGGTGTGCTGTGCTTTGAGTTGAGCAGCTAACCACAGGATCGGCAGTTCGAAACCACCAGAGGCCCCATGGGAGAAAAATGAGGCTTTCTGCTCCCACAATCTCAGAAACCTCCAGGCACAGTTCTCCTCTGTCCTACAGGGCCGCTGTGAGCCAGAATGGGCTGGATGGCTTGAGCCATGGCGCCTTAAAGAGGGCAGCCTCCTTCCAAAGCTCCTTAAACAGTGGGCCCCCGCCCAGTGGGCTGCAGAACCGAATGGGGAGTGGAAAAACCCAGTAACCCCAACATTAATTAAAAATCAAACAGGTAATGAATCCGATGTGTGTGTGTCAGCACTTGCCTGTGTTACAGATGCCTCGTGTGAAAAGGGTCACGAGTGGGGGCAGTTTAAGAAGCCCTGGGCTCTGGGAACCCCTGTGGGACAGTGCTCTCTGTCACAGGGATCCAAATCACACCCACCAATCACAACCACAGGCTAGGTGAGGAAGGGACAGGACGGCGTTGGCATTCCTAACTTGGTGCTCTGGGCAGCCCTGAGGGGAGGCGATGTCACAAAGGGATGATGTGACCAAGACTGTGACTCTCAGGGAAGGGGCAAGTGCCCCTGAGTTAGGGGCAGTAGGGCCAATCAGAGAACGAAATCTCAACTTTACCGCTTCCATAGTTACATGGCGGCTGGATTAAGTATGCAACTCTTTTGACATTAGTCTTTAAAAAACTGTACAGTGATTGAAAGGGGAGGGAAGTCATCACCAGACCTCAGGCCCCAGGGCCTTTCCTGCCCACCCTCCTCAAGCAAGTACTGAGGAGATCAATAAGCCCCCATCTCTTTATCACCAGGCTGCCTTGCCACCTCTTTGCTCTCCTCCCCCCACAAAACCAGCCATCTGGTTTCCCCAGCAATACAGGGCGCTTCCCCCACAGCCCTAAAGGGATCAGGACCTTAGGAAATGAGTTTGTTGGTGGGGCGGGGTGGTGGCAGATTGCAACAGGGCGTCAGGGGGACGGAGGAAGAAGTGTCAGAAACCACAGCCTTGCTGAGAACTGCTGCTGCTGGACTCTGGTCTTCACTTTTTTTCTTTTAATCATTTTATTAGGGGCTCATACAACTCTTCTCACAATCCATACA
>NW_022111358.1:30611875-30621422 GCF_000313985.2 Echinops telfairi | reverse complement strand
TGAGATGAAAATACACCCAGCATGGATGGCTTTGTGTTTCGTACACAGTCTTTGAAGCTTTATAATTTCTCCAATAATATCCCCTCGAAATCACACCCAAGACGGAAATTGTCATTGGGTTATCTGATAAAGGAGCTGAAACTGACAATCCCACCCCACCCTTCATCTTTCAAGTTTGCCAGAGGAGGTGTTGATGGACAGATGGGAGGGAGCAGCTGGGGCAGGGAGGGTGAAGGAAGGCGTCTCCTTGACAGGGGTCAAACCAGGCTGTGACCTGCGGCGGCAATCCCTGTTCCCTTAGAGTGGGAATCCCAGCCCACCGACGCAGGGAGCCTTCCTCCCTGAATGATCAACCCTGGCAGGCCGCTCTCTCCACAGGGTCTGCACCTAGTGCACTGGGGGATTGACAGCTAGGCACATTCTAGATGCTGGGCTTACAACTCGGAGTGAAATGGACAAGGACCTGTCCACAAAGACTGTCCCTGACAATGGGGAGAAGAGAGGAGACAGACAGCAAACCAAGAAGGGAAGTCCAGGTGTTATAAAAGCAAGGAAGGAACAGGAAAGGGGAGCTATGCTGGATACTGATTGGGGGATGTAAGGAATACAATTGTATATTGGGGGTGGGGGAAACACAGAAAGATATGACTGTCTCCAAGAGGTGATATTACCTCTGATGACACGGAGGTAGAACAGCATTCCAGGCTGTAGGATAGACTGAACTCGCTGGGCACTACCTGTGTCCTCCTGCTGGCTTCTCACCCTGGACCCGAGGCTGGCTGCTGCATCATTGTTCTTTCTCAGAGCTGCCTTCCCCATTGGACAAGCCCTAGAAGGTGTCTAGTGCAGTGCCTGGCGCACACACAGGGAGTCCTGTAGGGATGGGTGAGGGCCTGAGGAGTGACTGAGCATGCTCATAAGGGTCCCGAGTGTGGGAACCCAAACAAACGTCCACCCTTAGCCTGGGGCGTTGCCCTGTTGAGAGTCTTTGGACAGCCCCCCCTCCCCGGGGCTGGGTTGATCCTAGGTTGGCCAAGAATACCTACACCAATTGTCCTCAAGTGGATCTGACTCACGGTGGCGACCCTCTGGGCATCAGAGTGGAACTGTGCCCATGGGGTTTGTTTTCAAAGGCCGATTTTGAACAAGTGGAGCTGCAGGTCTGTCTTCCAAAGGGCCCCTGGGTGCACTGATAATGGCCAAGTTTGGTCTGAGCAGCTGAGACTCTTAACCGTGTGTACTGCCCAGGGACTCCAAGGTGTCCGTATTTCTGGGCAGGCTCGGGGGCAGTATGGAACCCTGTCTCTGTAGGACAGATGGAAGCCTTTACTGGGGAGCAGACGCTTCCAAGGGAGACGATGGGGATGGGGATGGGGTGACACTGGAGAGAGACACACGCCATCCCTCTCAAGACGTGCCAGTGGGCTAACACCACAAATCCCACCCCTTCACTACTGACAGGCTTAGGAAAAAAATCACTTCTCCCTTGGGGCCCTTGGCTGCTTGAACTTGTAACAAGGGGCTCAGATGAGGTCCAGCCCCTTCCCCTGGACCCTCCCATGTTCTAGAGTCCAGTCGGGGAGGACAAGGGGCCGATGGAGCTCACCGGAGAGGAGGCTACAAGCATCCTTGCTTCTGCAGTATCTTGACCCGGAGCAGCCACCCAAGTACAGGCTCTGAGGAGCAAATGAAGGAGAAGAGAGGTTTCAGGGGGTGCGAGTGGGGTGGGGATGCAGAGGCCCAGAAGCCCACCTTGGCATCACCAAGACCCTCTTTTCAAATCCCAGCTCTGTTTCCTCCTGAGTGCAATGGGGAAAGTGTAGCCTACCTCTAAGAAAATGAAAGTCTGGCCTGCCTCTCCCCAATACAGGGCCATCTCAGAGCGCATACCCAACCCACTGCCCGCAGGCGGGTCTGACTCACGGTGGCCCCGCCTAGGGCTTCAGAGACGGTGAAGCTTACTGAGGAGCAGCTCCAGGGTTTGAATGGCTGACTGTGTGGTTGGCAGTCCAACACTTGGCTAACCCACCTCAAAACCCTCCCAAGGCGGAGACAGGACTCAAGTGGTCAGATGCTGCCGCCTGGTGGCCACTCTATCCACACCCAATTCCAGAAGAAAATCGTCCCAAGGGGAAGGGGTATGGATTGTACCCCCCCACCCCCACTCCACCCCAAACTATACATTGTAAACCTTAACCTGTAAACCTATGGTTATAATTCTATTTGCAAATTATACCACATTTATGCAGGGTGTGCCTTAAATCCATCTCTTTTAAGATTAAAAACGGGGAGAGGGGAGGGAGGGGAAAAATGAGGACCTAATGGGGGGTGGGGGTGGGGGAGTGGCTTAAGTGGAGAGGAAATGTTTTGAGAATGATGAGGGCAATGAATGTACAAATGTGCTTTACACAATTGATGTATGTACAGATTGTGATAAGAGTTGTATGAGCCCCTAATAAAACGATTAAAAAAGATTAAAAACGTCCTTACCCATTGTCATTGAATCAGTTCCGACTCACAGTGACACAGGACAGAGTAGGAGTGACCCCAGAGGGTGGCATGCTGTAACCATTACAAAGGCAAATGACCACATCTCTCCTGAGGAGAGGCTCCTGGGTTTGAACCTGGGACCTTTGGGTTAACAGCCGAGCACGGTGCCACCAGGACTCCTACTTAAGGTATAGAGCAGATTAAACAAGGAGACCAGCAGAGATGAGGGACATAGATGCCATGGCACAAGAGTATCACCCTGACTCCCAAGGAATAGACGTTGAAAAGAGACAGGTCTTTCCCCAGAGTAAAAGGGCCTTCCAGCAGAGCGGAACCCTGGCCTCAGACTTCTAGCTCTCCTAAGAGAAAATAAGCGCTCTCTGTTAGAGCCACCCACCGTGGCCTCTGCGCGCAGCAGCACTGGACCACTAAGGCAGGTAGAAGGTGAGGCTATTCTACTGCCTTTACTACTCTTCCTCTCAGACAGCTGTCTCAATGGTGTGGCTTTGGGATAAAAAGTCTCCTTCAAGTATTCGGGGGCACATGAGCTCCGCTTTAAGTGCACATTATTTAAACAAAAGCTCTCATTTTAACTGCAGGTCCTATCCACTTATGGAGGTCTAATATCAGTCCAGGAACTGCTAGCGCAAGTCGAGGCTACAGGGCAGGGAAGGAGGCCAGGGACTCGCTAGGAGCCATGCTGTGCCTTTAGGACATCTGCAGGGGCCGCTGTCCAGGGCCCAATGCCTGGGCTGCAGGAAAGGACTTGGAGGAGTGAGCAGCAAGAAACAAGAGCCCTGGGAGGAGTAAGATTGCCCCCAAGGGTACAAAAGGAGGGAGCAGGAAGGTAGGACCACAATATCCCCTAAGCATCGTCGCCCTCAAGGAGGGAAATGGGGGAGCCGCCGCAGCAGCGCCTGAGAGGCAGGCGGGAAACTACAAGACCCGAGAGTTCCTGAGCCAAGGGCAGAAAAGACTTAAGAAAGGAAAAAGGAATCCTTCGCAGAGGACAATGGGATAAGGGCTGCTGGGAAGGCACCCAGAGGGACCCTCGCCAGAGAGCCAGCTCTTGCTTCTGCAGCCATGTGCTCTGTGCCTCAGACATGAGTGAGCTCAGGGGACTCATGCTGACCACACTCTTCATCACACGGGAGCCAGAGCACAGAGTCCTTACGCTGCAGTAAGAAATAGTCTCTTCTCGCGATCAGGATCCTTACGTCTGCCATCCGAGCACCTCCCTCTCGGAGACACCAAATCGGTGTGCAGATGGGGTCTGAACGCACAGAGCTGAGCGGAGATCACGGACTAGGGGCCCTTGGGGTGATCACAATGACATCCGGTGCCCATTGTCTCATGTGGCCAGGAGAGACTCCCAAACTGGCTTTCGAACAAAGACTACATCAAGAAAGTAGAAGATTTTGCTCTATGCTACTGACTGGATTAAGGATCCTGGGTGGTGCCCTCGGGTAAGGTTAGCATAAGGTCACTCCCCAGGGGAAAGGTAAGGCTAAGGCTATCCGTTCTTCGAAAGAGGTACAGCCTCAGAAACTCCATCTAGGGTCCCTATGAGTCAGCGTCAAAGTGGTGGCAGTGGTGTCTGGGTGGGATTGACTAAACGAAAGATACTCATTGTAATTGCCATTAGAATTCTCAAACTGAATGAAGTTTACTTCTAATGACATTTCTCACACAGCTAATATGCTGCCAATGAAGGAAATCATATATTTAACTACAGATATATATCTTCTCACTGACTATAAATAAATATTTATATTCATATAAGCATAGAGGGGGGTGGGGAAGGATATACATGCTATAAGATCTACTCCATGAATGGGCTGGAGCACCCACTTTAAGGTCTGTAGCCTAGCCACAGGTGTCACCTCGCTCTTACAGTGTGGCCCATCTCCATACCCTCATAAGATGTTCACGAAAGACTCGGTGCTATAGTAAAAGAGTGAGGGAATTAGATGATGCCAAGCTGTTGTAAAGAACCATGTCCAGTGTCTTGAGAGCTCGTCCCAACCAGTCCATGCAGAACCTAAATGTGATCAAAGAGTTCTAAACAAAATCCCTGATCAGAGAAGGGAATGTATTAGAACTGAAAAATCTAAAGCATTTGACTTAAGAAGGAAGGGGTGTAGTCTACAGTGAGATCCTTGACTCCTTTTTGAGTTGTGACATGAGTTTATGTGCCGTCTGAATTCTTTCTGACCATTCAACCAGCGATCTGACTCTGTTAGGCAAGTCCAGGACAAACGTAGGCAGGGGCAGTTTTCTCTCAAGTAGAGTGTGGTGGAAAGTAAATCAACCCTAAGTCCCGAAGCAAGCCTAGAGCGGTGAAGTGTTTTCCTCAAAGTACCAGGGAATTTTCTTGGCTATGTCTCTACTGATTTATTTGAAACACCTGCATGTTGGTGAGAGCCTGGTGGAACCCCTAAGGCCACGGCCCCTCGTGACCCTTCAGCTGTGGAACTGAACTCACCTTCCTTGTTGACTGTTTAAGATCAAAGGACAGCATGCACCCAGGGACTCATGGCAACAGGAAGCGTGAGGAAGAAGAGGAGGAAGTGATGGGATTGCAGTGGCTGGGTTAGAACTAAAGGTGTATGAGTTGTAGAACCTAAAACTGCTCCTCTGCTCTGTGGACACCCGCCCAAGGCAGGGTGGGGGCCTTCGGGCCATTTTCCAACACTAGAGGAGTTCTGTCACACTTGCTGAGCAGGGCCGAGGTCAGGGGCTGAGCGCGGAGAGACTGCGGACCCTGGAAAGGCACGTCAGCCGGCGTGGCTGAGAAGAGGCGCTGCAAACAAAAGAACTGTGCTCTTAATGTTTTGGAATCCTGACTTGTTGAAATCCTAATGAAACCCCATGTTCTTGAGTATTTCCTGTGAGATCTGTGTGGGTGTTGCAATGGATGATTGAACCCACGGAGGAATACAGTGCCCTGGGAGGCGATTTGATGTCAGAAAGGGGAAAAGAAGTTGGCGTGTGGATGCATAGCTGACCTCTGCCCTGTAGGGATCGGCCGGGGCGTGGTGGGGCGGGATTCACCTTCCCCCTGGTGTAAGTAGCGGAGATCAGACATATCACTTCAGCAAGATCTATCTTAAAGTACAACTGTTCCTGCGATAGGAAAATTGCCACACTATACCGAACACCAGGTAATAGGAGCATCATTAAAATTTACCCACCAATCACTAATGCCAAAGGGAAGAAACTGAAGCTGGCTAACAACTTCTGCAGTATGAAATTGATAAACGCGCAATCAAGATGCATTAACAATGCACACGTAAGTAATAATAATGTACAAATATGCTTGATACAATCGGCATGTGGATTGTTATATGAGCTGTAAGAGCCCCCAATAAAATGATCTTGTAAAAAAAACGATGCAAGGAGGGCAACAAATGTATAGATGTGCTCTACACAATTGATCTATGTATTGTGATGAATTTTATGAGCCCCAATAAATTGATTTAAAATATATATATATCTATGAAGACAACAGAAATTAAAATGTGTTTATAATATGACATGTAATATAAGAAATGTATAAGTTAAAATGGTATGTATACTGTTATCATAAATATTTAAAATAATTTCTCTCCA
The DNA here is from genome assembly GCF_000313985.2 of Echinops telfairi. Taxonomy (NCBI): domain Eukaryota; kingdom Metazoa; phylum Chordata; class Mammalia; order Afrosoricida; family Tenrecidae; genus Echinops; species Echinops telfairi. The sequence goes on along the minus strand of NW_022111358.1, from coordinate 30,615,320 downwards.
TTTAAAGTAACATTCTGGAAAGGAAATCTTTTCATGTAATGGAATTATAGGTGTGATTTTAAAATGTTTACTATTGCTGTTATGTAACAATAAAATAAGCATTAAATAACTAAAAATTTTAAAAATAAAAAGATGCATTCATAAGTACTGGTCATGACTCAAGTAGAAAGAAAATGTTTTAAAAATGGTGATGGCAACATATGTACAAACGTCCTGGACACAATGGATGGATGTTTGGATTGGGATAAGAGCTGTGTGAGCCCTCAATAAAATGACTTTTAAAAAAAGTACTGGTCACTGGATTGTGAAACTTGGAAACCAAAAAGCATCAACTGGTGGAAATATGTCCCTGGTGATGGAAACAGTAGCAATCACAAGATGAAATATTGCCAGTTGAATTACTCGTTCAAAATACCTTTTCCATCACAGAAGCGTATCAGTGTGTTAGGATTCTCTAGAGAAAATAACCAGGGCACGTGATTTTATATAGATATTCGAGGATAGATATGTACAGCACAAAGGACTATAACAGCTAGTTAGTCCACACAGCAGTACAGAGGGCCCAGTTGAACTCGCTTCTGTGAAACAGTTAATATACTGGAAGTCCTTCAACTCATGAGGGCCCCTAGGTCCAAGGTCAAGGAAGAAGGGCCATGCCGGCAGTTTGGCCACAGGCACAAACAGTTGGGGCGCGTCACCAACAGCCAACAAGATGACAGGACCCGACAGTCCCAACCTCAAGCTACACGGTCCTCGGTCCTCCGGTTGTGTAGCTCCCAAACTGAGCCAAAGAACTGGCCGCCACATGCTGCTCCAATCACCAGAGAGCAAGAGAGAGAGAGGCGGGGGTGGCTGAGCCATTTCTCTCTCTGCCCTCCAATCAAACCACAACCTTATTAATCCCACATGTTCCTATTGGCCAGGTTGGCACAATAAACCTACCTATCACATCAGTGATAAGCTGTCAACAACTACAATGGAGAAAGTCAAGATCATGAGTCGGAACAAGACCAGGGGATGACTGCAGGATAGACCTTCAGTTGCTCCCATGCAAGTTCAAGATGAAGGTGAAATGTTTTCAAAGAAGCCCATAAGCACCAGACTACAACTTTGAGGATACCCTATCTGGGCGTAGAGGCCACTTCAAGAAAAGGTTTGACTCACTGAACCCCAGTGACCAAACACCAGATGAGACCGTTTATTGTGCCAGCCTGGCTCAAGTCCAAAGAACAGGCAGTCAGAGGAGGAGCCAGCGTCAGAGTCCACATCCGGCAGCACGCACACAGGCACATTCTGTCTGGGTCGCCATTCACAGAAGCAGACCGCGGCCCGAAGAAACTCTCCTTCCATTGGTTAGCTGCTCCCAGGAGATCTCACCACGGATCTGATTACATTATCGTACATTATGCTTATCGTGTTTCTTATATTAGTCACATGGGGAATGCACCAGTTGCCACAGGAACGGAGATTTCCGCTAAATGGACACCCCAGCTTAACGTGCACCATGTGTGTCAGTGTTGTCCAGCCTTCACCATAGTCGTTCAAATCTGTATGCTGAGCAAATAACCCGAGAAGCGGAGCTCTCCAAAGTCGCCCGGGTGGCAGCATGGCTAAAGCCACCAGCAGTGACCCAAAAGGCGGTTGATTCAAAGCCATCGGCAACTTCAAGGGAGAAAGATGTAACAGACGGTCTCAGAAACCGCACCAGGGCAGTTCTTTCTAGGCTAGCCTCCAGAACCACCAGGTCAGAGGAAACCAGCCTCCAACAACGGAAGGGTCCACAGGCGCAATCGTATGGCGATACTATATAAGGATTATAGGAAAGTCATGGAAGATAGGAGAGAGACTAAAATAAAGGAGCCAGACACATTTTATGGTAGCATGCTCACCTCAGCCCCGCTTGGTGGTTCACATGGAGGTGGGAGAAAAGCAAGAGGGGAGAGAGTCTTTACACTCTCGGGACATTTATAGGTAGCCATAAGCCATGCATATTCAGTAGTAACATACCTCACACAAGGTGGGTGATAACTACAGTAAGGTTCCTGAGGTCACAGGTGAGGAAACCTACTACCTGCAAAAGGGTGTCTGCTGCGATAGGCAGATAAAATCACCCATGTGCTCAGCAAAGCTGTTAGGGGAGAATCTGTGGGAGTGACATTTAAAGCAGGGTCGTGTACTTGGACTTTAACTTACCAAAGTGGTGGCTTTCCTACCATGGAATACCAGCTTTGCAGATTCCCTCGGTTGTAAGTTAGGGAACAGAGTCCTGGTCACATTTCCCTCCATGTCCGCTTCCCACATCGCTGTGCGTTGGAATCCACTGGATGGCCCTGAATTTGGGGGGTTGAACTGTAGAAGACGAACATGACCCCCGGGTGTGGGGAAGACTCATCAGCCACCTGTGGCGTGCAGCTGACACAACCTTGCTTGGTGAACGTGAGGCGGCCTTAACGCACGGACTGACAAACACCAAAAAGCACGCCTTCGAAGTGGACTCCACAAAACTCCCCACAACTGAGCTAACAGGCAGCATCATGGCAAAGCAGAAAAGCTTCCAAGAGTTCGAGTTATCTGGGTCCTCGTGGAAGCAGCAGCCTAAATCAAATCCTGTCATTGCTTCAGACAGATCTGCCAGAGAAGATGCCTTATTTAGACTGACACAAGTCACGGCTTTTCAATAGCCCAGTCTGCCCAGGAAGGCCCCAGACTGAATAAAGGAGACTGAAACAGAACGGGTGCCATCCGCGTGGTCACCAGTCCTGAAACCACCAGCTGTCCCTTCCACGAGGGACAGTCCGGGCTTTCCAGGTTCCCAAACAGCTACAGCCGCTGGGAAACACAGCAGGGTCGCTGAGTCAGTGTGCACTGGAGGGCGGGCATTTGGCGAGTAGAGTTGTCCGCTGAATTACAGGGTTGGTGGAGACTGCTGCCTGCAGAGCACCAGAAGAAGAAACGACCCATCTTGGAAGACGTGCCACCCCTTGATGAGAGGGCGGTCCGACTAGGTCTCCCTACTTTTAACACGCCCTCAGAAAAGGCGAGTAGCCTGGAGATGGAGAAGTACATGGTTCTTGGGAAAGTAGAAACATTGTAAGAGATGAGGGCCCTGAAGAAGATGGCTTTAAAAGGCGGCTGCAGCCATGGTCTGGAGCAGCAATGGCGAGGACGACTCTGGACAGGGAAAAGCTCCGTTCAGTTGTCCATGGGATCCGATGCACTTGAGCCCCTAAATTGCACCCAACGGCAACACACCCCACATGGGAGCCATGGATAGTTCCACTCCTCACCTGGGGGTTTTGTAACCTACCCCAAACCTGACTATCCTAAGTAAGAGCAGGGCACTCTCTCTGGCCCCTCATCCCACCTCTACTGATGGCCAGAAGCAGCCCAGCAGGCACCCTGCCCCTGACGGTGGTGGCGCAGCTGCTTTCCTCAGAAGACAAAG
>NW_022111358.1:30605440-30606644 GCF_000313985.2 Echinops telfairi | reverse complement strand
CCTTTTGGCTAAGATCAAGTGTAGTATGTGTTCTTATCAGTTTAATATCTGATACGTCCTCTATCCGAGGACAATATATTAAATGGATTTTTGGAGCAGGGAGATGGAATAGGAGCTTGCTCCGTCCACTCCACGCATCGACCTGGTATTGCAGTGCTTCCAGGAACGGTGCACCCCCTCTGGGGTTTCTATGCAAAGGAACAAAAGTCAGAGTTTATCAGTGACTACTTGTTTTGTTATTTATTGTGAGTTTTCAAGCTCAATTGCTATATTCAACTCTTTACACTGTGCTGGTCGTCTCCATATGTATCTCTTTCCAATCTTTGCTACTTTACTGCTGTTAGGATTGGGTTATCCTCTAAGAACGTTGTTTGACTTCCTAGTTTAATTTTATGAACTTTTTTTTTTTGCTTTTAAACAATTCCAACAGTTGCTAGCAAGTCAGTCCTTTCTCTTTCTACTTCCGGCTCTCCAGACAGGACCTTCTCTGAACTCTGCCCGCCCCATTAGCCTGATCTTGTAAAATCTCAGCTGTGCTGTTTCCTCCAACTCTGGGGCGGGGCAACCTGCTAAGAATGTAACTGCTGGTGTATCCCTCCCCTTGAGCCAGCCCCCTGCTTTAAGCTATAAAAATCATGAAAGTCTTTGTTCTGGAGTGAGAGGCGCTAACCTGCTCTCCATCCAGCTGTTTAATAAAGGTTTGAACTAATATAGTGGTGTGGTTGAGCTCACCTGGTACAAGACCAATATCTAAAGACTTGAAACAAACAGGACACAGTGCAAAAATGCTGTTAAAAGCTAGCTTTATACACCTGGTAATTATGTATACAACTGGCAAACATAAGCTTATTTACTGATAAATTAGCATATAGAATAGCATGGTTTTATTTAAGGCTTTGTAATATTAAATTCAAATGGAGTTATGCCGAACTAAAGTTGACATGGTGTTGATCAAAGTCAGTCCCCCAATTTAAGGAATGTCAAAAGCTTGTCAGTTCCTGCCCCCTGGACAGCAGTAGCTTGGTGGCGAGGGACCTTGGCTTCCATTTTTCAGGGTAGCAAGTGACTGACACCCATGGGGAGGGGAAAGTGTTCTCAGGAGCCCAAGTTCCAGGCAGAATGCATTTCACACAGCATCAATGCACTACATGGTGGTTAAATCCACTAGTTTTTCCACAAAGCCACCTGGATCTGGTTGTTTGGG
>NW_022111358.1:30603860-30604829 GCF_000313985.2 Echinops telfairi | reverse complement strand
CTTCCTTCAGTGTCTCCGTGTCGACCCTCACTGGTTACTGCAATAGGAGCTTACCGGGAATGCTGACAGATGGTAGGCTTTTGGGGTTGACCTAAGAACCTTCAAAACAAACTGGTTTCTTCACTGTACATCAAAGTGAAAACCACATGTAAATGTTTTGAATTTTACCAAAAGTCACATTTTACAAATCAGTCAGACAGGGACTGGGGGGTACCCCCCCATGCCTGCACAGGCCCCATATAGAGGGGGTAGGAAGTAATCAGGCGAGCATTAGCCACTCAATTAGCCCCAATTCACGCCCCCAGGCAGGTGGGTGGTAGGTACTGCAGGGTCCAAATTAGGTGGGCTTAATTCAGCTAATGGGGTCAAAAGCCGGTGGATGGGTCTGGAGAAGGGTCCAGAAGGAAATGGGTGGTTCTAGAGAATGTCTGGGCAAAGCCTTAGATATGGGGAGAAAGCCGTGGCGATGGCCCAGCCAGAAGAGCTGTATACACCCTCCAAGTGAGCCGCTGAAACGCATCCCATTTTCCAACATTCACCACCAAGTTTGTCTGGCACTCTCCACCCCCCACCCCCAACTTGCTGGTCTTAATTGGCCCAGAGTCCTCCCAGTTGGCTGTGTTACAAAGCTCTGTCCTTGAAAACAAGTCTCTCTGAGAGGGATGTCATTGACCTGTTGGTGTTGATTACTTGAGGCATTTCTTAAAATCATTTCATAAAAGCAGAGGAGTGTGGGGTCCAGCCCCACAGTTGAATGGGTTCTTAGAAGCAATATGTGCAATTGAAAAAAAGAGACAGAAAAACGGGTCTGAATTATCAAGGGGAAGGGAGAGAGGAATGAAGGGGGGGGGACAAAATGAGCTGAAAGAAAGAAAATGTTTTGAAAATGATGGCAACATAAGTACAAATGTGCTTCACACAATAAATGTATGGATTGGGATAAGGGTTGTAAGAGCCTTTTTTTTTTTT
>NW_022111358.1:30602912-30603760 GCF_000313985.2 Echinops telfairi | reverse complement strand
GATTGTGCAGTGTATTTAACAGTAAGGTTGGTAAGAGGGCTTGCAAGCCTCTTGTTAGTACAGACAATAAAGTAACAACGTGTTTGTTACCCTTGAGTTCCTTGAGGGAACACTTCAAAGGAAGGGAAGGGTCTGTTCTGGCAAGTAAGAAGCAAATGATGTCAATTGTTCCTTAAGAATAAAGGACAAGTGTTTCCCTTCCTCTGGCCCTTTATAAGCCGAAATTTTTTACTCAATAAACGAGACGATCAGAAAAAAAGAAAGGACAAAGGCAGGGGATAATTATTGTAGAAAATAACCCAATAAATATTTGTAGAAGTGCTTACAAGAAGAAGCCAGGAAAACGTGCTTCTCAGATAGCAGAATAAAAAGCAAGATACACTAACCATTAACTGAAACTTTTTCAGCTGACTGCCTTAAATCGCCAGTTTTCGACCTGAAAAATCAAGACGCCCTTAAAAGGTGGTCAAACAACCTTAGAAGACAACACAATTCTTAACAGTGAAGTGGTAAACAGCAAAAAGAACTACACATGGAGAAAAATCAAGACGCCCTTAAAAGGTGGTCAAACAACCTTAGAAGACAACACAATTCTTAACAGTGAAGTGGTAAACACCAAAAAGAACTACACATGGAGACCAGCACAGTGTGAGAAACCACAACGACAAAATGAGGAAAGCAGAGAGACACCTTAAACAGTTAAGTGAGCATAACACAATACAACTCTTACTTTGATAACCTTAGGAAAGATCCCCCGGAAGGGTGCACCGTTCCTGGAAGTACTGCAATACCAGGTCGATGCGTGGAGTGGACGGAGCAAGCTCCTATTCCATCTCCCTGCTCCAAAA
>NW_022111358.1:30599100-30601919 GCF_000313985.2 Echinops telfairi | reverse complement strand
AACCAGGATCCCGTCCTCTGGTTCCAAGACTTCCACCACCTCCCACCCAGGTCCGTCCCCACCCACCACCATGCTGGACACTGGGTTTGGGGGTGGCAGCTGGGGTTGGAAGTCTCCGTGCCCCGGAGACCCTTAGCCTGTCCCAGCCTGTGGTCAAACTCCGGCCTGCTGCTTCCAGACGTATTTTGTGCATAGAGGGAGGTGGGTGTGTCTGCGCGCAGAGGAAGCAGGGTCATAGCCTTAAGTTGGGTGACTTAAAGGGCACAATCCCTGTCCCTCAAAGCCTTTGTGAACCTCTTGACATGTCATCCCTCACGTGGTATTGGGAGGGTAATGTTAATCATACGTAAATTATGTAAATAATACCAACCAACAGGTGGCTTCACATCACCCCTTCATTTCTTATTCTTGTTTGCATCTTCTTTTTTAGATTTGCCAGTGTTTTCTGGCTTCTGTTAATCTTTTCAAAGCACCATCTTTTGGCTGGGGTATTGTTCTCCACTGTTGTTTCTTTTCCTCCTACTTGAATGGTGCTCTTTCCTGTCTGCGTAGGTGGTGGTGCCGCTGTCGAGGGCTGTTGGAGATGAGGCGTTAAAGTGGTGATTAGGGTTCTTTGCCAGGTCCCAAAGGTGTTGGTAAATTGCTTCTTATTCTCCTTTGACTTAGGGGATTTCCAAATGAAATTTCTTTTATTTCTATTTCTTTTTTTTTCTTCTTGTTTTTATTTTTTTTGTCAGTGAGTGAGAGTGAGACAGTGAGAGAGTGAGAGAGACAGTGAGTGAATCATTGAGAGAGTGAGAGAGTGAGTGAATGAGAGAGATAGTGAGAGAGGGAGACAGTGAGTGAGAGTGAGTGAGTGAGACAGTGAGGAGCGAGTGAGTCAGTGACAGTGAGACAGTGAGAGAGTGAGACAGTGAGTGAGTCGAAATTTATTTTATTTCTTCCAGTTATTACTCAGTACTTTCAAAGCAGGGTGCTTTTCAATTTCTATGTACTTGATTACCACCCCCTTTCCCTTAATTTTCCTATTGTTGATTTCTGATTTTATAGCTTTGTGTTGCTTTGTCCTTCTGTCTCCAATTGTTCTTTATCCAGAGAAATGTCCCAACAGCTATTAAGAAACATCATATGGATGACCAGCAACTGGGATTATAGACTTTTCCCCAGCTTTGTCTCCCCCAAAGACATGCCACACATTAGAAGCTACTTGGCAGCATATGGTGGGAGGTCAGAAAGCATTCAGAAGCCAGAGTGAATGCTGCTCTGGTCCCACCACAGGTAGGGCCCACTCCCTGCTGTTCAGGACAATGGGCTACTTCTCCCTAAAGGCTTGCTTGCAGTTTTCAGTCTGGTCCCTGTAGATGAGGTTTATACCCTACTGATGATGGTTTCTATAGTGAGCCAGAGAACAGGTCAAACCGCTCAGTGACATCCAAAGTTAGGCTACCATCCTGAATCTAGGGTCTGCCCATCTTGTCACATGTATACCCTTATGCCCTCCTCTTCCAAAGCATATGAACCCCTAGATCACCCCTCCCATTACTGTATTACCTATAACACAACCCTTTCCTGTGATGTATGTCTTCACCTGTAATTAGGGGGCTTGCATGTCCCCAGAGAATATAAAAGCCTTGGTTAGCAATAAATGTCTGTCTGTCTCTTTCCACATGGACCACACCACCAAGTGGGGCTGAGGTGAGCATGCTACCATGAATTGTGTCTGACTGCATTATTTCAATCTCTCTTCTCTCATGCTCTCTATGACTTTACTATAATCTTTACTTATTATCACTGTACAATTGCGCCCACCGGACCAGTGATGATGTGCTAGGGGGGGCTGGTTTCCCTCACAAGCATGTAGGTCTGAGGTGTTGCAAAAGTTCCTCTAAGAAATGTTAAGAACAATGAACGTCTGGAAGCACAAAAACCTCATCACGCCTCTATTTGCTGCTGATTGTGACAATAGGAGTCTCAGACTTTTTTTTTTCTTCTGATTTTCAACACTTTATTTTTTAAAATAATTTTATTAGGGGCTCGTACAACTCTTATCACAATCCGTACACACATCCATTGTCTAAAGCACATTTGTACATTCATTGCCCTCATCATTCTCAAAACATTTTCTCTCCACTTAACCCCTGGCATCAGATCCTCATTTTCCCCTCCCTCATGATCCCTTGATAGTTTATATTTTGTCATGACAGACGTTTTCTTATTGATATCTTGAGTCCCCCGACCAAACAGTGGTGCGGAGAGCCACACTGGGAGTGACCTATAACTAGAAAACTCGGGTTCACCTGGAAATTATGTAAGCACACTGGCTCTGATTAGGTCGCATCTAGCTTCTGAAGATCTTGGCAAAGGATCTTAGGTGTATCCGGAGTTTGTATGACAATTTATAGAGAGGGCGGGGGACGGGGGCGCTCGCAAAAAAAAGTCTCAGAATACTCATGCTGTACTCAAAGGAAAACATTCACATACAGAATCATGAGGGAGGGGGGGGGAATAGCAATCTACAAGCCAAAAAAAAAAAATCCAAAAGGTACCCTGTTTCCCTGAAAATAAGACAGTGTTGTCTTATATTAACTTTTGCTCCCAAAGATGTGCCAGGTCTTATTTTCAGGGGATGTCTTATTTTTCCATGAAGAATATGGTAGACATTTATTATTTCATTAAAAGAGACCTGGCACTTCCTGTCTGCTCCAGCTGCATTGCAGGGAGCCGCTATGGGTGCGTGGGGGGGAGGGAGGAGCTTATTTTCAGGGAGATCTTATATACCAGCAGGAAACAAAACTTACTAAAATATATCTTATTTCCAA
>NW_022111358.1:30595503-30598409 GCF_000313985.2 Echinops telfairi | reverse complement strand
GGGAGAGGTGGGCCCCTGGGCCTCCCGCCACTCCAGTGGCTCCGGGGAAGAGGTGGCCCCCTGACCCCTGGCCACGCGGGAGGGGGCGGAACGGGGGCTGGGAGTCGGGGCACCACCGTTGAGGGCACTAGGGTGCCCCTGGAGATGCAGGCTCCTAGGCAAGTGACAGATCACATTTCTCCCCCGCCTAAACACCACTCCACCAGAAGTGAAAGGATGCCTTTCTCGTTATCAAAGGCTGAGGACTTCGCTTTGCCTAGATCAGGGGTCCTCAACCTTTTTAAACAGGGGGCCAGTTCACTGTCCCTCAGACCCGTTGGAGGGCCGGACTATAGTTTTTTTTTTTAATCTGTGAACAAATTCCTATGCACACTGCACATATCTTATTTTGAAATAAAAAAACAAACGGGCCAAAAACACCTGGCGGGCCGGATAAATGTCCTCCGCGGGCTGCAGGTGGCCCGCGGGCCAGTAGTTCGAGGACCCCTGGCCTAGAGGTTGGAGAAACACCTGGAGGTCCATAAGGGAAGGTGGTGGCCATGGTCTGGCTCCGGTTTGTGCATGGAGTAAGGTGGGGGTGGGGGGCTGTTTCCCCAGACCTGGATCTGGGGGCCCAAACAAAGGTGAGCTATTGCCCTATGAAGAGGAGTGCAAGCTAAGGGAAGGGCATATTTACAGTGTGACACCTGGGCAGCGGCTTTGGTTAAATGAGGGTCTTTCTTCACATGATTTTGTAGCCTCTCATCTTCATTTATTCTCTCTTGATACAAGTGGACGAGAGCGATCTTTATATGTATATATAAATTTTATCGGGGGCTCATACAGCTCATAACAATCCATACATCCAGTGTATCAAGCACTTAAAAAAAAAATCCCGTGGAGGCCATTTATTGTGTCTCAGTAAGAACATGAGGGTACATGAGAAAGCCAGGCGAAAACACACGGGAGGGAAAATCCTGGGCTGCTTTTTCTAGGGATGTAATGCAGCTAAACAAAGAACGCCAAATCGGGGTGGGGCGGGGCCGGGGAGAACATCAGGGTAATGAAAACAACATGAGCACATGGTTTTAAAATTTAGAACTATATTCACAACAAAGAACACTTAAAGGGGAGTGTGGGAGCTCTTGCGCTCAGCTTCTGGCTTCAATGGCCAGTTCTAGTGGGGCACACTGTACCAGAGCAATGTCATCTCCTGTCAGCATGATCCTTCCCAGTTGTTTCCTTGACTTTGTTTCAGAATCTCTTCTGCATCATCTAGTACAAGGTTCATCTGCTCATCAGAGCCTATAATACAGCCCTCTCTCCGCATATTCACTTGCTCCTGACCTATAGCCACACCTGAATCTATTTTGCAAGTACCTGAAGATGAGGTTGATGGGCTGCACCATCACCTTCTGTGCTTTCTGACTCTGATCACGCACGGTACGCCATTGTGGAAGCTCAGAGAGACCACACTTCGCCACATGCTAGCTTAAAAAGTGTATCGAGTACATTGTACATATGTTGCCACCATCATTTTCAAAACATTTTCTTTCTACTTGAGCCCTTAGTATCAGTTCCTCTTCCCGCCCCCCCCTGCCCTCCCCCAACCTCCCCCCTTCACGAACCATTGATAAATTATAAATTATTATTTTCATATCTTACACTGTCCGCTGTCTCCCTTTGCCCAAACTCCAGGGGGTGGGGTTATAGGTCAATCATTGCAATCGGTTCCGACTTTCTCCCCATTCTCCCCCTACCTTCTCCCTACCTCATGGTATCATTATTGTTCCTGAGGGGGTTATCTGTCCTGTGCCAGTGTACATGCTCCTGTCTAGCCAGATTTGTAAGGTAGAACCTGGGTCATGATAGTGGAGAGTGGGGGGGGAGTCTTAAAGAACTAGACCAGTGGTTCTTAACCTTTCTAATGTTGTGATCCATTAATACAATCCCTCATGTTGTGGTGACCCCCACCCCATAAAATTATTTTTGTTGCTACTTCCTAACTGTAATTTTGCTACTGTTATGAATCGGGCAACCCCTGTCAAAGGGTCATTCGACCTACAGGTTGAGAACCAGTGAACTAGAGGACTGTTGTATGTTTAGTCGGTGCTTTCTTATGACCCTTCTGTCTTGCAGACAATTGGACATCTGTGCTGGGCTTTGGGTCTCCACTCTGACACCCCCACACACACACCTCATGATTGATTGTTTTTGGTCTTCTGATATCTGATCCTGTTGACACCTCTTGACCACACATGCTGGTGTCCTACCATGTGGGCTTTGCGGCTTCCCTGCTAGATGGCTGCTTGTTTAACTTCAAGTTTTTAAGACTCCAGACAACGTATCTTCTAATAGCTGGGCACCATCAGCGTTCTTCGCCACATTTGCTATCCAACACTCATGTCCAGAAGGCATCACAGAATGGCAGGTTATTAGAACAAAGTGTACTTGCATTGAGTGAGTAATTGAGTAGAGGGCAAATACGCCTCTCCTACCTTGATATTTAACCTATAAATAATGTGTGCCAGTTTGGCTTTCTTCCTTTTTCTATGGCTTTCTTCAGACATGCTCTACAAACACCCAGGTGTATTCCGAACATCCCTTCCCTTTGGGTCTCCATCTTAGCTAGAGAAAATGGCGATAGCTGGGGTTCCTTGATAAGTGCCATCGGCCCGATCAGGAAAAAACAAATGTACGTTTTCCACTTAAAAAAATAAATCTACTCATTACATTCACCTGTGCTCACTACACCTTTGATGAGCTAGTACATCTTTATTCCCTTGTGTACGTAACTTCAATAAACATATAAGGTAGAGAGCCAAACAAACAAATGGGAACAGAAGTTTAAACCTACAGGGCAGTCATATATCCTGCCAGATGCCCATCCTGTTTTCTATAAACAAGCAACATACACAAAAGCACAC
>NW_022111358.1:30589504-30593622 GCF_000313985.2 Echinops telfairi | reverse complement strand
GGGGGCTTGCATGTCCCGGAAAGCGTATGTATGTATGCCGTGATTGGAAATATACACGTGCTCTCTCCTTGGGCCTAGCTGCTGCGATCATGGCCATCCTGGAGGTCAGCAATTGCAGACTTTATATCTTGTCTGATGTCTCTTTAATTTTACCCATGCAGTTGTAGGGAATGGTACCCCACAATACCTCGGGGTTCTTGGCTTCCCAGGAGAAAGAATTCACGTTGAAGCCTGTTTGTAATCCAAGTCGGTTTTTATGAAGGATGGGAGACGTTTCGGGTTTTACCATTTCAAAAGGCTACTCACTATTTCAGGGAAGTGGGCCAAGCTCCGCTGGGGTTCACAACTGGACACGAGCAGTCTTGTGGAACAGCACACCCACACCTGTGGGACTGAGGCCAGAGAGGCTATGACACGGAGGGAGGGCTGGAGTGGGGGGTAAAAGGCTGCCAGGGTATTTCAAACCTCTGGTTAGGGAGGCGTGGTTGATGGTATTGGTTGACCCCACCGAGTTGGGGTCATGAGCCTGGGCCTAGTTAGGGCTGCCCAGGTATACCTCCCACCTGGCTGGGGCGTGTGAATTGAAGCATGCTCAGTTAAGGGGTCCTCATAGGTGTTCAGTGCTGGCCTGCTTTCTTGACAATCTCCTCTAGGGAGCCTATGCAGGCATGGGAGAGACAAACCCCACCCCCCACCCCACCCCCCGCTCTAGCTACTTAACATTGTCCCACTGAAGGAGTATGGGCCCAAATCTTTGGGGTACTGGGCGACGATGTCTCTGGCTGCTTCCTGCTGGCAAAAGGGGCATGCATGACCTGGAGCTTTGGGTCCACACCCTTGCTACTCTGTTGGGAGAGGTTGTCCACTTAGGGGCCCATGATGGATGAGGTTGGGGTGATCCAGGAGCTGGTGATTCTGGGGTTGGCGCAGAGTCATTGGTAACATGACAACTTCTGGAAGAAGCAAAACAGGTGGACAGTTTAGGTATTGGTACAGTTTAGGTACTGTGCTATTGCAGTGCCCCTGGAAGTGTGGGTTAGTCACTGAAGTTTAGAAAAGAAAGCTTAGAACTAACAGGCATGGTGCCAGTTAGTTTAATCTCAAGAACTGTGTGAAAGCCTTTGCTTGTTTAAAGACTGTTGTGGGGGGTTGTAGGGAACTCTTTACAGGTTTGCATATTTAGTTCTGCCAGGGACTCCTGTGTCCCAGACTTCAGGGTTAATGGCACTTTCCCACCGTTCCTGTGGGGGACTTTGCAGCTCCTGTGATAAGACACATTTGGAAAGCTCCAGTGGGGCTGGGATGAGGCCCTATGACTATGCAGGTGTGTAGTTTAGACAATACATCTCAGTCTACAAGAGAGGCTGGACATTCAGGGACTACTAGGAAGCTATGAGAGAAATAAACGTTGTCCCATAGGTACCTTAAGGGTTCCGTCAGGGGTGTGACTCAGGAGTCCAGGGAAGGAGGAAAGGACAGAATAGGCGCCCCAGTATCGGAGGAAATGTACTGACCTACCAGCCACATCAATGCTCACCGAGGCTCCAGACTAGTAATAGCTATCTCTTGCTATGCGGGCCATTTAGATCCTCAGCAGCTGCCTACTAACCTGAAGGCGCCTCCCCTCCTGGTTATTTCCCATAGGACAGAGTGCTGCCCACTGGCCAGTTTGTTTGCAGCAGTAGCACTTCTGATTCCTGGCCCCTAGTATAAAAGGTGGCATTGGCACTAGTGACCATCTCTTCTAGGGTAACTCCTTCAGGCTTCTGCACTAACTTCTGGAGCTTTTTCTGAATGTCTGGTGCAGCCTGGGTGAGAAATTTGTCCCTGAGCAAGGCTTGCCCTTCCTAGGAGTCTGTGTCTACAGTTGTGTGATTCCTCAGGACTTCTCTCAGCCGCTCTAAACAACTTACGGGGCTTTCATCAGGTCCTTGGTTAATAGCTGCCACTTTGGTGTAATCTATGGCCCTTTGCCATCCTGACTTCAGTCCTTTTGTGAGACACACCAGAAAATGTTTCCGTGCCCACTCATCCTCGGGTTCATTATAATCCCAAGCAGGGTCAGTACCAGGCACAGCGGTTTCTCCTATTGGATACTTATCATTCATCACATGTAAACCTTCTGCAAACTTCCTCGCTCCTCTCAGCACTCGTTCTTTCTCAAAGTCTGTCACGGCCTGTCCCAGTATGACCATTACATCCTTCCAAGTGAAGTCATGGACTAGGGTGAGATGCTGAAAGGTCTCGGTGGACTGTTTGGGACTGTCTCAATAACGGCCTAGGTCATTCTTAATCTGCCTGAGTTCAATTAGGGTGAAAGGCTTGTGAATTGCCCGGGGACCCAACTCCCCAGCTTGTACAGGCTCAGGGTCCGACGAGGGTGGTGTGGCGGGGCTGGAGGTAGAGTAGCCCTCAGCTTCAGGTCCCCTTAGGGGGTCCTTGGTACACGGGGAACAGAGGTCTTTACTGCTTCTCAAGAGGAAAAAGGCTCTAATGTAAGGGAGCTCCTCCCACCTCCCCATCCTGCCACAGAAACGTTCTAGCTGAATCAGGGTCAGAAGGCAACGTGTGCCATTCTTTGGCCAGGATCCCCCATCACCTAGAATGTACTGAGGCCAGATGGTGTTGCAGAACGAGATTAACTTCTGTTCCTCCAGCGTCTCCGGTCAAATCGATGCCAATTAGACAGGATACAATGTAGTGGCGTTCCATCGGGGACAGATCCTCCATTACCCATCTGGAAAACACAATTAAAGGAGAAGTTAAGAGAGAGCCTGTTAGATTTCTCAGGTGAAAAATACCTCCGTCCTTGTCCTTGGCTTTGCACAAGAAAGAATTCACACTGAAGCCTGGTTTGTGGTCCAAGTGGGTTTTTAATACATGATAGCAGGGTCAGGCATTCAAGTAAGCTGAACACAAGCCAGAGAGAGAGAGAGAGTGAGGCCGGGCCTCAGGGCACCGCAAAGCAGCAGCCAGAAAAGAGAGCCATGGTCTCAAAGTTCCAGCCTTTGGGGCCTTCCGCTGGGAGGTGTGGTTGATGGTACTGGTTGATCCCATTGGCTAAATTAAGCCCACCTGGCCTAGATTGGGGCCCACCAGGTGTACTGGCTTCCTAGCTCAGTAGGCCTGAATTTGGAGTATGCTCAGTAGGCACACCTGGCCCCTGCTCTAGCTACCTAACAAGCCCAATGCCTTGGGATCATAACCGTAGTCCCAGCATGCACCACCAGGCACCATGACACTGGGGCCTTCTGCTGGGACCGTTTTCTAGACAGTAAGGAAGGGATTGGGGTCACCAGCTTGGGTGACCTTACAGGGTCGACAGAGGGAATTACTAGCATGATTCACTGGGCCTCGAAGGTTAGACTACTGCTTGGAGTGGGCTTCTAATAAATCAAAGGGCCTAAGAAGCGCGTGGCAGAAAGGCCACATGAAATGAGGGAACCAAATAAGAGAATTAAAAAAAAGTTTTAATGGACTGTACTGAGCAAATATATTTATATTTCTCTTTCTTTCCCTTTAAAGAGAATTAGCCAAATCTTAGTTCACTGGGACTTCCTGACAAGATCTTCCCATAGGTGTCTTTACAATCTGGTCGCTGGATCAGAACATAAACAGTGGGAAGCTCCAAGTGGGCCTCCTCTTTGACCTGATACTCCCTGTGTAGAGCTGTTTTCTCTAGGTATGATGGCCCCCAAAGCGGTGGCTGGTTGGAGAAGGAAATGGGTGGTTCTAGAGACTGGGCAAAGCCTTAGATATGGGGAGAAAGCCATGGGCAGAGAGTGGCGATGGCCCAGCCAGAAGAGCTGTATACCCTCGAGTGAGCCCCTGAAAAGCTCAGCCCATTTTCCAACATTCACCACCGTTTGTCTGGCACTCTCCACCCCACCCCCAACTAGCTGGTCTTAATTGGCCCAGAGTCCTCCCAGTTGGCTGTTATAAAGCTCTGTCCTTGAAAACAGTCTCTGTGAGGGATGTCACTGACCTGTGGCATTGATTATTTGAGGCATTTCTTAAAAGCAGAGCAGTGTGGGGTCCAGCCCCACAGTGGAATGGGCCCTAAGAGCAACAGAAAAGTGGAGCTGAATTATCAAGAGGGAGGGAGGAATGAAGGGCGG
>NW_022111358.1:30587198-30588287 GCF_000313985.2 Echinops telfairi | reverse complement strand
ACTTCTCGGTCCATTCGGGCTCCGTGGGCCCGGCCCGGCGACACTGAAATTTACATGTCGCGCCTCCGCCCCGCCCACCGGGCGTGGCCACCGCGGCGGCTCTGACTTCCTCCGGAAAGCCGCTGGGGCACAACTGTCGGGAGACTGGGGTCACTGGGGTGCTCTTGGAGAGGCAGGCTGTCGGGCAAGTGACAGACCCTTCCTTAAACTGTACATCCACCCCTCATCCGCTCCCCAAGAAAGGAAAGCCCAGTGTTCCCCAGCCTTAGGTCTTGTAGGGACCTGTGCGGTAGGGCCTCCGGGTTCAAAGCTTCAAAATGCAATTCAGTCACGAGGATCCCTTCTGCCAGCGTCCTCCTAATATGCTCGCATGAAGAACTGAGTTAACGATTAATGACCTGTAATTAGGGGGCTTGCAGGTCCCCAGAGAATATAAAAGCTTGGGAAGCATTAAAGATTCTCTCTCCCTCCACGTGGACCACCAAGCGGGGCTGAGGTGAGCAATGCTACCATGAAATGTGTCTGACTCCATTTATTTCTATGTATCTCTCCTGCTCTCTAGAACGTTAATATAATACTTATTTATTATCGCTGTACAATTGCGCCTACCGAACCCGTAATGATGTGCTAGGAGCTGGCTTCTTCTGGCAGCCCCCTGCTGCTTCCAGAGGTATTTCTGTGCACCTGCATAGAGGGTGTGGGTGGGTGGGTCTGTGTGAACGCGAGGAGGCAGGGTCATAGCCTACTTGGACCCAGTCTGTCCCCCAAAGCCTTGTGAACCTGGGGAAATGTCATCCCTCACGTGGTGGTGGGAGGGTACTACTGTTAATCATGTGTAAATAATACCAACCAACAGGTGGCTTCACCAGTTTCCTTGCTCTTGTATATTTGAAACCCAAGGTCTCAACTTGAGTCTTATCCTAGCCCTGTCAGGGACCTCACAAACAATACCCTTCTGGTTGTACCTGAGGCCAGAGAGGTTAGGGAGGGTCCCCAGGAAGTGGACCCTAGACTACATAGCCCAGCATGAACCCACACCACCGCCTCCACCTCTACCTCCACTATTAATGTTAGGTGGGCCAGCATAGG
>NW_022111358.1:30578641-30580102 GCF_000313985.2 Echinops telfairi | reverse complement strand
GGGCGGGGCCTGGTCAGCCAGGAGAAGGGCGGGCCGTGAGGAGCGCGTTGGGATGGAGAGCTGAGCAGGAGGGCGCTCTGGGTGGACAGCACTTTGTCTTCTGAGGAAAGCAGCTGCGCTACCACCGTCAGGGGCAGGGTGCCTGCTGGGCTGCTGGCCATCAGTAGAGGTGGGATGAGGGGCTAGAGAGAGTGCCCTGCTCTTACTTAGGATAGTCAGGTTTGGGGTAGGTTACAAAACCCCCAGGTGAGGAGTGGCTCCCATGTGGGGTGTGTTGCCGTTGGGTGCAATTTAGGGGCTCAAGTGCATCGGATCCCATGGACAACTGAACGGAGCTTTTCCCTGTTGAGTCCTCCTCGCCATTGCTGCTTGTCTCCTTGTTTAATCGGTTCTTTTATACCTTAAATACGAGCCCTGGTGGCCCCGTGCTAAGCTGTTAACAAAAGGTCCCAGGTTCAAACCCAGGAGCCTCTCCTCAGGATAAAGATGTGGTCATTTGCCTTTGTAATGGTTACAGCATGCCACCCTCTGGGATCACTTCTACTCTGACCTGTGTTACTGTGAGTCGGAACTGATTCAATGTCAATGGGTAAGGACGTTTTTAATCTTAAAAGAGATGGATGTAAGACACACCCTACATAAATGTGGTGAGAGGTTGGAGATGGAGGCGCAGGAGATGAGGCTTCTTCAGGAATAAAAAGTACAGTGAGGCTTTATTAAGGCGAGGGAAACTCCTGGACCAGTCCCGCGACCTAAGAGTTAGGTCTGTCAGTGAGGTGGTGGGAGTTAATATGGGTCCGAGCTAAGGAAATATATGTTAACAGAAGGGAGAATCTCATTACTTTATTGCTTGCAGCTGCAGGTCCTTGTCAGGATGGGATCCCTGGGAGGTTATCTTGTTTGTAGACCTGCTCTGTGAAGTGCTGGGGGGAGGAGCTATGCAGATCGACCTGCGCAGGTAAACAGCTTCCTGGGGTGCTGAGGCAGGAGTTGCATAGATCAATAGGTCATCTATCTTTCCAAGAGGGGACTGTGAAGTTTTATTTTCCCGAGGAGCCAGAAGAGGGGGTGGGGGCTGCCTGGTCCGGACCCGGCCCAAACATGTGGTATAATTTACAAATAGAATTATAACCACAGGTTTACAAGTTAAGGTTTACAATGCATAGTTTGGGGCGGAGGCGCGGGCGGGGTAGACGGTGGGACCACACACAAGCCATCCCCCTTACCCTTGGGACTACAGTATTTTCTTCTGGAATTGGGTGTGGATAGAGTGGCCACCAGGCGGCAGCATCTGACCACTTGAGTCCTGTCTCCGCCTTGGGAGGGTTTTGAGGTTGGTTCGCGGTGCTGTGGGTTAGCCAAGTGTTGGAGTGCCAACCACACAGTTGCGGGAGCCCGCTAGCAAAGCAACGGGGACTCGATTGAGGGGGTGAGGACTTAGAAAAGACAGACACAGGGGGG
>NW_022111358.1:30576281-30577721 GCF_000313985.2 Echinops telfairi | reverse complement strand
TTATGCACTGTTAAGGGAGGATGTACTATTGCTCAAAATAGCGCCCCCATCCTTGTTCTTGTTTGTCTGGCAAATATTTTTCCCAAGGCTAAGCACCTGATGTTTTCAATAACATTAAAGCACAAAAGTCAATCTGACCGTGAGAGAGACAATCTGCACGTCCAGGTCTGTGAGATAGCTGTGTCTGCACGTCCAGGTCCGTGAGAGAGCTGTGTCTGCACGTCTAGGTCCGTGAGAGAGCTGTGTCTGCATGTCCACATTTGAATGAACAGACCTCTGCTTTCAGAGCAGCTCCCAACACACAGTCAGCCGTTCAAACCCAGGAGCTGCTCCTCAGTAAGCTTTACCGTCTCTGAAACCCTAGGCGGGGTCACCGTGAGTCAGATCAACTTGAAGACAATTGGTATAGGTATTCTTAGCCAACCTAGGATCATCCCAGCTCTGGTGATCCAAAGACTCTCAACAGGGCAACGCCCCAGGCTAAGGGTGGACGTTTGTTTGGGTTCCCACACTCGGGACCCTTATGAGCATGCTCAGTCACTCCTTAGGCGTTCACCCATCCCTACAGGATTCCGTGTGTGTATGCCAGGCACTGCACTAGACACCTTCTAGGGCTTGTCCAATGGGCAAGGCAGCTCTAAGAAAGAACACTGATGCAGCAGCCAGCCTCGGGTCCAGGGTGGGAAGCCAGCAGGGGGACACAGGTAGTGCCCAGCGAGTTCAGTCTATCCTACAGCCTGGAATGCTGTTCTACCTCCGTGTCATCAGAGGTAATATCACCTCTTGGAGACAGTCATATCTTTCTGTGTTTCCCCCACCCCCAATCTATTATTGTATTCCTTTCATCCCCCAATCAGTGTCCAGCATAGCTCCCCTTTCCTGTTCCTTCCTTGCTTTTATAACACCTGGACTTCCCTTCTTGGTTTGCTGTCTGTCTCCTCTCTTCTCCCCATTGTCAGGGACAGTCTTTGTGGACAGGTCCTTGTCCATTTCACTCTGAGTTGTAAGCCCAGCATCTAGAATGTGCCTAGCTGTCAATCCCCCAGTGCACTAGGTGCAGACCCTGTGGAGAGAGCGGCCTGCCAGCGTGGATCATTCAGGGAGGCAGGCTCCCTGCGTAGGTGGGCTGGGATTCCCACTCTAAGGGACAGGGATTGCCGCCGCGGGTCACAGCCTGGTTTGACCCATGTCAAGGAGACACCTTCCTTCACCCTCCCTGCCCCAGCTGTTCCCTCCCATCTGTCCATCAACACCTCCTCTGGCAAACTTGAAAGATGAAGGGTGGGGTGGGATTGTCAGTTTCAGCTCCTTTATCAGATAACCCAATGACAATTTCCGTCTTGGGTGTGATTTCGAGGGGATATTATTGGAGAAATTATAAAGCTTCAAAGACTGTGTACGAAACACAAAGCCATCCATGCTGGGTGTATTTTCATCTCA
>NW_022111358.1:30572324-30574222 GCF_000313985.2 Echinops telfairi | reverse complement strand
TGACTTTACTATAATCTCTACTTATTATCGCTGTACAATTGCGCCTACCAAACCTGTGATGTTTTGTGGGGTTCCCTCTTACCCTTAACCCCACAGGCAGTCAGTAGGATATGAGTCTAACCAAATTTTTTGAACACCTCAATCAAATATAGCATGTGACCTATAAGACAGTACAGAAAGAAAGAACCAGGAAGAAGACAGAAAGTGACAGAAAAAAGTACATTTGTCAATCATAGGGCACTGTTTTTATGTAGTGGTTTGCAAAACTTGTTATGGTATAAATAAAGCTGTTTGGAAGAACTCAGCAGAGATTGCTTCCACCAGAATAACTCACGTGTCTGTCTCGTCTGTGTTCGCCGACTCCACACCTCCTTCAGGGATCCAGTTCAACCCTCCTAGAGCCGGACTCCGGCAAATTACCTAGCCTCTCCGTACTTCAGTTTCCGTTGCCTCCGATCCTGCGTTTATTTCATGGGTGTGAGTTGAATATTAGAAATGGAAAAGTAGGCAAATATTACAAGTGAAGACCAGAGGCCAGCAGCAGCAGCTCTCAGCAAGGCTGTGGTTTCTGACACTTCTTCCTCCGTCCCCGAGTTAGTTTATTGTGCCACTTGGCCAATAAACACAGGTGGGGTTAATTGATGGGTGGAGGGATAAATGGCTCCGTGAGACTCACCTTTCTAGTTCTCGGGTTTCTTGCTTTGTGATGGTTGGACCAGGGTGCAGCTGCCTTAACAGTTCCCTGCTTCAGCTGGCAAGGCTAACTTCCTGCAGGACATCCCTGAGAAGCCACAGGGACCTACCCCGATGCAGCCCTGAATGCTGGAGTGCCTGTGTGGAGACCCCTACCAGCACTGAGATGCTTACACATTCACTGACTCGCTTTCCTCCTGTAGTCAGCATAATTGCATCTGTTTTGTGAGATGGAGGACTTCGTGGATTGAGGTTGGACATATGGGTTAATGTTGGACTTGTGGGCTTGGGCGGCACTAGGTTGGGATGTTTTCTTGATGCGCACTTAACCTTTATATAAAACTCTCTTATACATGTTTCTGTGGATTTGTTTCTCCAGAGTACCCAGACCCACCCCCACCCCCTGCTGCAATCTGCTGCCACCACCCCACCCCACCAACAAGCCCAGATGGCTGGTTTTGTGGGGGGAGGGGAGCAAGTAGATGGCAAGGCAGCCTGGTGATAAAGAGATGGGGGCTTATTGATCTCCTCAGTACTTGATTGAGGAGGAAAGGCTCTGGGCCCTGAGGCCTGTTGACTTCCCTCCCCTTTCAATCCTTTTACAGTTTTTAAAAAACTGCCAAAAGAGTTGCATACTTAATCCAGCCACCATGTAAATACGGAAACAATAGAGTTAAGATTTCATTCTCCGATCGGCCTTACTAAATTAGGCGCACTTGCCCGTTTTCCCTGCAGGTCACACTTTCGGTCACATCATCATTTTACAACATGTGTCTCCCTCAAGGCTGCCCAGAGTACCAAAGTACCAAGGACAACACAGCCCCCCTTCCTCACCTAACCTGTGGTTGTGATTGGTCAGTGTTGTGGAGGCGATTTTGATCTGCGAGACCGAAATGACTGTCCCACGGGATTTTCCAGAGCCCCAGGGCTTCTTCAATGTGGAGAGCATTTGTCACTGGGGAGTAGGACTAAACGGAAAAGGTGCATTAAAAGTTACAAAAGTTAAAGAACTACTGTAGAAAACACAGATAGAAAAGGTAACACACTCAGCGAAAGTCTGACTTCAGATATAATATAAAATCCCCCGAGGGGGTGCACCGTTCCTGGAAGTACTGCAATACCAGGTCGATGCGTGGAGTGGACGGAGCAAGCTCCTATTCCATCTCCCTGCTCCAAAAATCCATTTAATATATTGTCCTCGGATA
>NW_022111358.1:30552330-30571853 GCF_000313985.2 Echinops telfairi | reverse complement strand
GGAGGCCGCTGACCCCTGGCCACGGTGAGGGCGTGGGGTGGGGGGTGGCAGGGGAAAGAAGGGTCTGGAAGTTTGGGCACTGCCAGTCAGGGCACTGAGATCCTTCAGGAGAGGCAGTCTTGGACAAGGTGCAGCCCCTTCCCTTAAATAGCATATCACCTCGCGAGCCCCCTGCCCACCCAGAAATGAAAGCAGGCCTTTTTTCTTTATCAAAGGGCTCTTGACTCTGCCAAGGGTCGCAGATGCGCATGGCATTCTATAAGGGAGGGTGTCTGCAGTAGGTGACCTTGCCCATGTGGGGTTGTGACAGGGGCCTTTACCAGGCCTGGATCTGAGGACCCAAACAGATGAGACGCCGCCCTATGAAAGGCGAGTACAAGGGAAGGGGCATATTTCCAGGGAGTGGTGTTATGGGGACACGTGGACGGGGACTTACATGCTGGGTCATTTTGTTACGGAGTTAGTTCAGGAACAAGGGGTTGTCTCTCTCATGCCTGCAAAGGCCCCCATAAAGGAGGTTGGGAGGAACTCAGGCAACCATTAGATACCTACTAAGACCCTCAAACTGAGCATGCTCAAATTCAAGCCCCCAGCCAGGTGGGAGGTACACCTGGGTGGCCCAAACTACACGTGGGGTGTGTGTGTAGGGAGGGGGCCCCAGGACATCACCCAGGTAGGCTTAACACAACCAATGGGGTCAACCAGTACCTTCAACCACGCCTCCCCCAGCCAGGGGGTGGGCCAGAATTAAGGCAAGAGGCGCGCTATGGACCCCTCTCCCGTCTCATTTATTACCCCACCCCAGCACCCTCTCATGCTGTGCCCCGCTCTCTCTGGCCTCAGGTCCACAGGTGGGGGGGTGTGGTTCCATGAGGTTGCTCTTGTCCAGGTGTGAACCTCACGGCTTCTGTATGGCTCGGCACATTTCCCTGAAACAGTGTGTACCCTTTTGAGACTGTAACACCTGAAACTCCTCCCATCCTTCATAAAAACCCACTTGGATTACAAACGGGCTTTGGCGTAAAGGTGTAAATTCTTTCTGGGGCGAAGCCAATAACCAAAGTATTACCTACTCAAGCAACCTCACACTCGTAGAGACCCAGAAGCCCTCCCAGGGGTGAAAATGGCATCCTGCGCCATGCAAAGCTTTGGAATAGAATCGGGGCCCAGCCAGCCCAGAGGGAGGGGCCTGGCCCCGTCCAGAACCACCTGAGGGGGGGAAAGAAGCGAGCACGGTTATTTGCACCCTGGAAAGTCGCACTTTGTCAGCGGACGGACCAATGGGAACTGGTGCGTTGCATCAGAAAGAAATGGATTAACCCACAGGCAACTTTAATTAAAGTTACTAAGCCGTTATTAGCCGGTGGTCATGGGGCGGCTAGAACCTAATTCTCCCAAGGCCAAACTAGGAGGTTTTTATAGCAGGGAAAACAAGACTTAGGGG
Organism: Echinops telfairi; assembly: GCF_000313985.2. NCBI lineage: Eukaryota > Metazoa > Chordata > Mammalia > Afrosoricida > Tenrecidae > Echinops > Echinops telfairi. The sequence goes on along the minus strand of NW_022111358.1, from coordinate 30,570,409 downwards.
ACAGGGGGCATTACATTGTATGGAGAAAAGGGGGGCTTGGATACAAAGGTATAGGGGACAGGTGGTGACTCAATATTTGTGGGGGAAAAGGGGAACTTGGAGCAGGGATTTAGGGACATTTATCAGCAGTTTCAAAAATGAATGGCAAGGCTCAGCAGTTACAGAAAACATCAGTTACCATAGGAATTACAGGATGTGCACATTGGCCCTACTTAGGGCAGTACAAAATGGCTGTACTCAGGCTAATTAATACAATACACTGGGGTTAATTGTGGTAGGCTACTACAGGTGGGGGCAGAGTCCCACCCCAGGGCCGCTGCGCTGAGTCCGGCCGCTCCTTCCAGGGACGCTGTTGCAGGTCAGCTTCCCTCTCCGCAGCAGCAGGGGGTGGCAGAGAGCAGCCTGAGTCCAAGGCCTCACGCAAGCACTGCCCTGTCCACCCCCCCAGCAGGTTGTGAGTGCCACTGCCAACGTCCAGCCCGAGTCCGCCTGACCCTAAAGTGCAAGCTGACTTCACCACACGGGCTGCTTGGTGCGCAGGTTCTCCCAGAACCAGGATCCCGTCCTCTGGTTCCAAGACTTCTCCTTCCACTACCCACCACCTCCCATCCAGGCCCAGGCCCCACCCACCACCATGCTGGACACTGGGCCTCTGGGGTTGGAAGTCTCCGTGCCCCAGCCTAGACCCTTGTCCTGTCCCCAGCTGGTGGCCAAACTCCAGCCCTGCTGCTTCCAGATGTATTTCAGTGCATGGAGGGATGTGACTCTGTGTGTGTGTGTGTGTGTGTGTGTGTAGGGGATGCAGGGTCATAGCATTGCATGGGGTGACTTAAAGGGCATAGTCCCTGTCCCCCTGAAGCCTTTGTGAGCCTGGGGAAATGTCATCCCTCACGTGGTGATGGGAGGGTAATGTTAAAGTCCCTACAGGACAGGGAACAACAGACCTATGTTGCGGCCAGGGTGAATTTCCCAGCCTACCCCCACATGAGGAGCTGAGGCAGTCTCCTAAGCTTACCTAGGCTTCCAGGGGCCCTAGTGAGAATTTTGTTTGTTTTTTTTCCTTTTATAGGTTTATTTTTATAACTTTTATATTATTATTTATTTATTTTGTAACTTTTATGTTATTTCTGTTCAGTTTTATTATTTTTATTTTCCAAAACCATTTTATTGGGAGCTAATGCAGGTATAATTTGATTTTGTACTTTCTTCTTATTCTCACGCTGCGATCCGCATTGTCAGACAGTTGGAAGCACCACTGGTGCCTGCTGGGAGAAAGCCCCGGCTTTCACAAACCCTTTCAGTGTGGGAAAATCCGCATGGGGGTCCTGATGAGTCAGCATGGGCTCCCTGGCAGGGAGGCTGGTTTGGGGTTCTCCTTGATTGAGAGCAGATATTGACTCCCCCTCCGCAGGGGGAGTGAGGGGGAGGGTCTGAAGGAAAAATAAATCTATAGCATTTGGGTGAAGGAAGGGGTCAGCAGAGGGTTGGGGGAGTGTGGGGTCCAGCCCCACAGCCGAACTGTCCTGCCGAGGGACTTGCGCAGCTATAGAACCAGACAGACAGACAGCGGAGGCCAGGGGACTGATCTCCATCCCCAGAGGGAGGTGGGAAGGGGAAGAGGCCAGAGTGTATTCAACAATAGGGTTTTAGAGGCCTGCAAGCCTCTTGTCATACGGATACATTAAAATGGACAGTATTCCAGGGGCTCAAGTGGAAAGGGGGTGTCGTAAGACTGATGAAGTCAACATATGTACTGAAGTGCTGGACACAGATGACGTATGTACAGATTGTGATGAGTTGTATGAGCCGCTAATAAAATGATTATTTAAAAAAATAAAATAAAAATAAAATTTAAATTTAAAGAGAAAAAAAAAGAATTGTATGAGCCCCCAATAAAATGATTCAAAGGAAAAAGAAATAAAAGGGCAAAATAAAATAAAAATTAAAAAAAGGGCAGTATTCCCTCAAGGGGATACCTCAAAGGGAGCACCAGCGCATGCAAGAGACAACAGGGGCAAATCTCTCAGAAGACTTAGGGACAGAAAAAAAGGTTAAGAAAAAGACAGACTTAGGGACAGAGGACGTGGATGGTGGAAGCCCTGGCAGGTATGTCGGGCCCTGTGGTCACAGTGTGGGGGGCAGGCCACGTACTTTTTCCAGGTCCTCGCTTTCCCGCACGTGAGGATGCTGGAAGGCTGGGACTCGACGTTGCCCAATTCCTTGCACCCCTTCTTTCCAGCACGGTCCCTGCACTACTCCGGCCCCCACAAAGAATGGTGAGGAGCTGAGCACGCCAGCCAGCCACATCCACCAGCACATCCAGGGCACCAAGAAGCGGCCCCTCGGGCATTCAAGGAGATTCAGAGGTTAGGTTCGTATGAAGGAGATGGGAACCCCAGAAGTCCATCTGGATGCCAGGCTTAGCATGTGACTGGGCTGCCTCTCCAACTCTAGAGAGAGCTTGGAGGTGTCCCCCCGCCCCCACACACACCCAGTCTGCCTCCCAGAGACTCGGATGATGAGCGTAGGAATTTGTCCGCAGGGACTCACTTCCTGGTTCTGTGTCTCACAACTGGGACTCAAAAATTGCTTCGGAAGGTGTTTCTTACCTGGAGATGGTCCCTAGCAGTCCTGGACCCTAATACCTCCCTGCTCTCCTTGTAGGGGGCGAGGGGTGGAGGGTGGGGCTCTATTTGCCCTGTTGCCCTGGCAGTGGCTACATTGTGAGCTGGATCTGGTTACAGGCTTCAGTGGTGTGGGAGCACACCGGCGGGTGTTCCAAGGGAGCACTGCAGGCTGTGGCAGAGCTGCCCACTCCTCCTTCACCACCACCACCATGGGCAGCAGTGCCTACCACTGGGAGGCCCGGCGCAGACAGATGGCTTTCGACAGGAGGAAGTGGATGTTGGCTGAGCAGAAGAGGCAACAGGAGGAGGCACGTGAGGCTGGCCAGATTTCCCCTAGGGCAGGAGGGGTGTGGGGAGGGCGACCAACGCCTACGCTGCTCCCTACCCGGGGCCTGGGATTTTGCTGGGTGGGCACGGCAAGGTCACCGGCGTTCCCTTGGGTCAGGCTCTGTGTGTGTTGGTGAGTGTTGGGGACTCAGCTCTGCTATTGCACCAGGCTTAGGCCTAGTCCTGGGCTTGCGGGCCGAGCCTAGGGAGTGTGGCATTTCAGCCCTTGACCTGTGGCGAGACTGGAGAACTGAATTTTTGAAAGACCTGGTCCTCCATGTCCCTATCCAGTCCAGCAAGACCTAGGGACAGACAGTGCTGCTCTGTCACCGGGCTGGTTAGGAGTCAAAAGTAGACTCGCTGGCACACCAACGTCACATTAAGTGTAAGGTGAGACGCAGGCACTTGATGCACGTTTCGAACTATTTAAAGTCATGTTGGGAACAAGGCGGGTACGCACATCTACTTTGCTTAACTCCAAAGTGGATGAAATGTAAAAAGGAAGAAACATCTTTTTGAAGGAAACGTAAGAGTCCCAATTAAGATGGGCTTTCAGGACAACATGCCTGCTGGGTTTTGAAGACAGAGTACTGATGGTGTGAGTGACCTCACGGAGATTCTCACTAGATCACACGTCTGGGATTTAGTGGGTTCACGATGCCATGAAAGTCTGTCTCAGCGGGGTCGCTTTCCCCTTGTTAGAAAGCAACCCCCTCCCAACCCAACCACCGCATTGAGGAGACCCAGGAGCTCAGTTCCCCAGGAGGAGGAAGTTGCCGAGAGACATTGTGATCTCCTGGGCTCGGGGCGGTGCCAGGGGACACTGTCACCCAAGAAGTCCTTCATGGATGCTGTGGTGGGCAGGGGGAGCGCTCCCAGACCCAAGCTCCTGCTTCATCCTCCAACTTTAGGGGACAGGGCCCAATCTGCCCCTCTGTTTGCCTGCCGGGCTCCCTTGCAGTTTTTCTCTGGTAAATAGGGGGCAGTAAGGGGGTGGGGTGGGGAGAGGGTGCCATCTGCCTGGGGCTTTTTGCCAGGAGCTGAAGAAAGTCCAGATGGAAGAAAGTGAACCGGATCAACCGTCTCAGGGGACAGTCGCCCAGCCACAACAATTGGTGAAACCACAACTGCAGTCGCAGCCACTGTCCACACCTTTACAACTAAAGCTGCCAGGCATCCAAGGTGCTAATAACCCGTGCACCACCAAGTGCGGTTCCTTGAAGGATTCCAGCACCCAGGGGCCCCAGGGGGGCTCAAGGGGGGGCCAAGCAGCTGCAGGGTCAGCCAACAGGAGCCAACAGGGGCTGAAAGATTTTTCAGGCCCTGGTAAGTGAGCTACGTGGGATGGGGCTGGGGCAGAGAGAGATGAGAGTCAGCCCCTGCTCCTGTCTCCGGTGGTGACCCATCTGCCACCTGCCTCTCCACATATTCCTCTTCCACCTCTAGTGCTTTGGAGCCACATGCTCTGAAGTGAGTTTGTGCCAACCCAGGGCTGCCAAGCAGCCTGCCAAGTTCCGTACATGGGTCCTCAGCCCTTCCAGGGCAGGGCTGACAGAGGGGCAGAGGGGGTCAGAGGGTTGAAGGCCGATTAACAGCTGCCAGACCAGTCAGGTCTGACCGCAGGGTGCCTACCTAGTTGAGAATCACCAAGGTGCCTTGCTGTGGTCCCCAAATGCACCCCCCGCCCGCCCCCCCTTCCCTGCCCCCCCACTTTTGGTAAGGAGGCCAGCCTTGCTGAAACTGCTGGGTGAGTAACTTGAACTTTGTTTCATTATCAGGTGGCAAGAACTCACCCAAGGCTAGCCCGGTCGTAAGCAAAAGGTTCTCACGATTATCGGTGAGACAGACAATCTGCTGTGAAAGGCAGATGCACACTGGTAGAGCATTGTGTGTGTGTGTGTGTGTGTGACCCTTTCTTGGAAGAAGTAGGGTGGGGAGCTGGAATCCTCTTAAGCCACTTCCACTCCAAGACCTCTAAAAATATGTGGTAGGGCCTTTGGCTCTGCGTTGAGCATGCAAAGGAGCAAGCTCCTGGTGCATGATGGTAATGTGCTCGGCTGTTCAGGGAGAGGTGGTTAATTGGAACCCACCTAATGGCTCCACTGGAGGAAGCCCTGGCAGCTTGCTTTCCTAAAGATTATAGCCTGGAAAACCCCACAGGCACCTGCTGCCAAAGGCAGCTAGAGAGGAGGTGGGGGTGGGGGCTGGAATTCAAGCTCGGAAGCAGGAGAAATGCCAAAGCAGTGAGATAAAGGGATTGCTCTTCCTGCTGGGTGGGGTTCATGCGACTGGAGCAAGAGGCAGGACAGGGCAGCGAAAGGAGGTGTCTGACAAGCACTTGGCAGAGTCCATCCCAGCTCAGAGTGGGCCGGGGATCAGGATGACAGCTTGCTAGTTGCCTGCCGGGAAGCGCTGATCCCGACTCAGGGTGACCCCAAGTCTGTCTAAGCCAAACTGTCCTCACTGGCTGATTTTCTGAGTCAATCTCCAGGGCTTCCTTCTAATCTGAGTGGATTCAAACAACCAACCTTCCAGGTACTAGTGTAATGCTTAACTGCCTGTGCTGGAGATCCCACGTTGATCACCCTCTGGGAGGATGCGATCCAAGGGAGCAAGGTTTGCAAAGGTGGTCTGAATGACCCAGGTGGCCTACAGAGGAGTGGCTGAGAACAGGATGGTTACATTTGATTTAAATTCCCGGGAACCCCAGAAGCCTAGGAACTTTCCCAAAATGTGGCGATCCTATTTGTTTAAAATGTTTGCGGTGCTACAAAATCGAGAGCATACGATTTGCAATGTTAACCATTCTAATCGTTCGTTTCAGCAGCATGTGGGGTGCAACCATCACCTCTATTTCCATCTCCCTGAACACAAGCCATGCGCTCAATTAGTCCTACCTCAGTCCTTCTCCCCTACAGCCCCTCGTGACCCGTATTTTCTGTCCTTGTGAGTTTTCCTATTTGATATTATCTGCATAAATGGAACCATAGGATATTTATCCTTTTGAGCCCGATGCCTTTCACTTTTGGCATGTTTTGAAGATTCATCCACGTAGGCTGTACAAGAATTTCATTAGTTTCTAATGACTAAATAATAGGCTATTGCATGCATGTATGGAATTTCCGTTTCTGCATTTATCAGTTAGTGGACACTTGCCTTGGGCTGTTCCTTTTTGTGTGTGTGCATAATGCTCCTGTGATCCTGGGCTACTGTATTCCTTCCCTGGAGCTGCTGGAGCCAAGTGCCACCGATGGGGTGGCTTAAAACAAGTTCTGTCTCTCTCTGGAGGCTAGACGCTCAAACTCAAGGAGCCCACAAGGCTGCTTCTACCTGAAGGGCTTTGTTCCACTGCCCCATCCCACCTGTCAGTGGCTGTTGGCAATCTGGTGCCCCTTAGCTGCCAGAAACATCACTTCCACCTGTCTGTGTGGCCACCTGGCATTCTTGCCTGTGTCTGTTAGTGCATATGTGCAAAGAAGGGCCACCCTAAACACTTCCAGTGGCTTCCAAGGGGATCCGCTGGACCAGTTAAATTCAAGGCAGGGAGGTCAGCTCAGGAAGTTAGGGGCACTGAAAAGAAAAAATGCCCGTGGAGCGATCTTGATCGACTTTCTCAAAGGGGCACAAGACAGTCACCGGGGTGCGTAGTGTAAGAAATCAAAAAGGTGAGAACCAAGCCAGACCCCAGGGAAACGTCTTTCCCCATCACAATAAGATACCTGCTCGTGCTTGGGGGAGAGCAAGGGTTGTTCCGAGAACTTCACGGGCAGCCTTACCCCGTCTCCCAACAGCTCTGTTCTCGCCCCTTCGGACGCCCTTTTGTTCTCCAAACTCAAAGAACCTCGAGGGCACAGGTCTTGAGGCCGCTGAAGAGGTGTTTGGCGGTGGTGGTGCACTCTGAGATCGGGGACTGGGGAGGAAGGTGGCAACACTGCCCTCAGAAGCGTAGGGACCCCAATGGAGGAAGCTAGGATTTTGGGGTTGTTTCATAAAGGTTTCTATGCTTGTGTAGCAATATTTCTGACTTAGCTTCATACCTTTTCGGGGGGATAGGGAGGGACACCATTTAACCTGTAACCGAGGCATGTTTAGCCCAGGAAATGCCACACTGTTGAAAGGCAGACATTTCCAAATTATAACGTGGTAACTCTGCAAATAAAGATTCTCTCCTTCCTAGGACTGCCTCTTTTCCCCACTGGTTGAAGCTAACAGTAGTAGGTGGTTGTGTTAGTCTGGGTTGACTAGAGAAACAAATTCATAGACACTCATATGTGTGTAAGAGAGAACATTATGTCAAAGAGCAATTGTACATTAAGAAAACCTCACAGCCCAGTCCAGATCAAGTCCTTAAGTCAGATATTACCCCACACGTTGCTACTAGTCCAAAAATTCCTCTTTAGACTCAGGCAGCCATGCAATGACACCGATTGCAGGAAGATCGCAGGCCAGTGGGTGGAAGGTCTTGTGGATCCAGGGGTGGTGGAAGCATCTCAGCGCTGGCGTGGGTCTCCTTCCACGTGGCTCCTCCAGCTCCGCCTCTATCAGCGTAGCTCCACGTGGCTTGTCAACAGGAAGACAAAGCAGAGTGTGGGTCTGGCCTCCAGTGAGCTATTTGTTTACAGCTCCCAAATGAGGTCATCAAGCTGCGACCCGATTGACAGGCTAGACTCCACCCCTTCACTCTGATGCTTCAAGCTGACAACAGATGATGTAATTTAGAGTTGTCTTAGTTGACTTTTCCTTTTTGGTGTGTGTGTGGCAAAAATGGAGTTCTTGTGGCCCCTGCAGTCTGTTCATTGTGTTTCAAATATTTCCTTACGTGTTCAGTGTGAGTTTGCCCAGCTGAGCAGGTTCCCATTTGCTCACTGGTAGTAGTTGAGCTTTGGTTGCATTCTGGTCGCTGTTTTCAGTGACTGTTTTGACTGTAACGGAAGACACAGAGCCCTTCGGGCTGACGCTGTGCGGAGCCTAGAGGTCAGCTCTGAGCGAGCTTGGGTTCCCCTGGTCTTTTCATGCTCCTGGCCTTGGCTATGGTGTTGCTAGTGGGATCCTCCGGTACGCATGAGCGCTTCATTTTGTTTACTATGTTCTAAAAGAGCTTCTCAGGGCAATAGTGATCATCTCAGGGAGCTCCCTGGCTTCAGCTGGTCCAGTTCGTCTGGGCCTTTGTTTAAGATTATCTGCACTGTGCTCTGCACCTTTCTCCCGTTCTCACCAGGATCATCGATGGTGTCCCATTAAGAATGAGCAGTGGTGGTAGCCAGCACACACATTCATCTGCTGACGGGCATTGTGGTTGGTTGCACTCTCGTTTGCTATTGTGAATCAAGGGGCACATAAGCCGGAGTGCCTCTCAGGGTCACTGTGGTCAGGTGCGTAGGCTACAGGTGGCGGCCGGGTTTAGGGCAGATGTGGTTCCAGTTTGTTTCTAGGAAGCATACCGTTTTGCCACTGGAGCGGGGCTAGTTTACAGCCCGTCTCCCCACCTCCCCAGCAGCCTGTGCTGTGCAGCCAGTGCCACTGTGGTTGCAATGAGGCGGCGTCGAGGAGTAGCTCTGACTTGCAGCTCTAATGGCCAAACGATCGTGAACATCTTCTATGTCTGTTGTCTTCTTTGGGGAAGGTTGTGTTCACGTCCTTATCAGCGGGTTGTTTTATTTATATTTTTGGTTGAAGTTTTTCTATACGTTTTAGCGATTAGATGGATAGTCCTCAGTCTACACTTCTCCACTTTTGAGACTAAGCTTTTAATGAGTGTGAGACTTCCCTCATTCTCTCTGTTTTCTTACATTTGGGCATGTTTGCTACCCAAATTTTTACAAGACTAGGTCCCCTAATTTCCTGATTCCAGGAGTTTCCAGGTTGAGTCTTGGGTCCCTTTTTTGAGGGGGGGGGGCCCTGGCTTCATTCCTTTCTGCGAGCGGATATCCAGTTCTGCCAGCACCATTTTTCGGAGAGATTTTCCTCCTAGTCGTCCGTAGGGAGCTGGTTCCATTCTCTACCACGTGCTGAAAGTGCCCCTGGCTAGTTTCCCCCGTTACCGTACAAATGGAGCCCGGGTGGCGCAGTTTGAAACCATCAGCCGTAACGAGTCGAGTCTCAGGAAACCCACAGGACCGTCCCATAGGTGACCCTCTGACCACGAACCAGAGCTCCTGCAGCGGCGCTGGGCTTGGTTTATTACTGCACAGGGTTTACATGCTTGTTGTCACAGAACAACAACACTAGCATGGCTGGTGTGGCCGTGCCGCATGTCTATTTCTACAGGGACACTTTCAAATGTCCTAATTTCCCAAAGAACATCCTTCCCTGGCTTCTTCCTCCCAGGCCTGGACAGTCTGTTGGCGTCACAGCCACTCTTTGGCCTTAGGGTATTTATTATCAACAGTTCCCACTGCTTTTCTGCCCTTGAGTTTGGGGGCCTGTCAGTCCTTCGGGTGGGGCCCCGGCCAGGTTAGACAGGGGATGTCCAGGCTCACACAGGGAATGTGGGCTGCTGTCTTCCAGACCACCGAACCCTGGATTGGCACACAAAGCCACACAATTCCCTCCTGCCTTGAAGTTGCCCTTTCTCTCGATTTAATGCTTGCTGGCTTCTGTTCCTGCACTTTTCAGCTCCGGGATTTTGCAGGCCCTGAAGCAGCCGGCTCTCTCGGCTTGTTTCTGGGTGGGTGGAAGGGTGTGGGTTCCAACAGGAGCTTGGAGCTGCCTACTCTTAACGTGTTACTGATGTTCCTCCTAGAAACGTCTGAACTAACATGCTTTGCCTGCGGCTCTCTCTTCTCAGTCAACCAATTATAAACAGCAGTGGTGATTCAGAAACAGACTGCCGGACACTGGCCGCCAGCAGAGCCGGCACACCACCTCACCCCCAAGTGGCAGCGGTGTCTTTGTGGCAACGTCACTTACTTCCTGCGGAGCCGCTCTAGGAATAAAGTTTTCTTTCCTGAAGGAACCCTGAAGGAGGCTGGGATGCGGCAAGGGGACAAGAGGACTCAGGGGGGGACGGAAAGGGTGAGGGCAGAGAGTGGGAGGGTTGGGTCTCTATAGGCCAGCGGTTCTCAACCTGTGGGTTGTGACCCGTTTGGGGGTTGTGGAACAACCCTTTCACAGGGATCGCCTGACTCATAACAGCAGCAAAATTACAGTGAAGTAGCAAAAAAAAAGTTATTGTTGGGGTCACCACAACAGGAGGAACTGTATGAAAGGGTCGCAGCAGTAGGAAGGTTGAGAACCACTGCTCTAGGCAGAGCCAATGAGAGGACTTAGACGTGGATCCCCGCGCCCCCCCAGTCTGTAAGTGTTGGCCTGAGTTCAGCAATGGGAGATCTGCTGGGGTCATCCATTCTCCTGACCCCATGCTTCCTGAGAGCTGGGTGGGAGTGGGGGTGCTGGGTCTGGGTAGCAGGCAACAGAGGGAGGTGGCAGGCGAGGACCTTGGGGCAAAGTGCAATGCCCGGTCCACAGCAGGCACTCGGGTGGAAAGAGGAGGCCGTCAGGGCTGTGCCCTCTGGCTCAGGCTAGCCAGCCTGGGCAGGAGAGGGAGACTGTTCTTCTAAAATGCACAGGGCCTTCCTTTCCAAATCTTTTCAATTTGGCAGAAATGCTCAAGAGCAGTGGTTCTCAACCTGTGGGTCACGACCCCTTTGGGGGTCAAACGACCCTTTCCCAGGGGTCGCCCAATTCACCACAGTAGCAAAATGACAGCGATGAAGTAGCAACGAAGATAATGTTATGGTTGAGGGGTCCCACATGAGGAACGGTATGAAAGGGTCACGCATTAGGAAGGTCGCGAACCACGGATCAAGAGGCTCTAGGAATAGAGTCCACAGGTGCCCTGCAGGCCAGTCTGGGGCAGCCCCTGGGGAGGGGGGGCGGGCAGTGTCAGATTCTGTTCAGGAAGGCAGATTCTGGGAAGTGCTTTCTTGTGCCATCGCTGGAGAAAGGCTGCCTGTGTCACCCCCTACAGCTCAGGCCAGAAGGCCCCAATGGCTCTTGTCCACCGAAGCGGGCGGCATCCTGTGGGCAGCCCACTCCGGCCCTCCAGGGCTGTGCGCTGAGGCAGAACGAACGTGAATGGGCCTTCACTCGAGTTAGACAGGACCTCCGAGGTCTGATTAGAGAGCCAGAGGCCACAAGCTCGTGTGCGTCACTCTCAGAAGCCAGAAAAGCAGGCTGGGGTTGTGGGGGATGGGGACTGGAGCCTATGCATAATAAGGTGGCTGGCTGAGAGACAGGGCCATAGACCCCAGCCCCTCCCACTCATAGGAGATGTTTCGATGGCTACTGTTAGGTGTCGTTTATTGAGCATAACAGACGCTCCAGCATGGGCTCTCGGGCTACATGGCACCAGGCATGGAAGTGTGGAGATGGCATGGGCTCCTTCCTCCCCATCCGCCCCCCGCCAGCTAGGTCCAACCACCTCTCCATCCATCCAACTCCACATTCTGCTTCCACCATCACCCATGTCTCTCTCCACTTGTCCGGCCCCCAAAAACCACCAGCTCCCTTTAGCAAGTGAACACCTGCAGGCTGCTCTCAGGAAGGCACCCATGCTGGGAAGTCATTTCTTCCACTGTCCGCAGAGAAAGGCTGCCTGTCATCTCGAGATAGCCAAGGCCGGATGGTGAGGCTGGTGCAGCAGCACGAGGAGGGGCTAGCTCTGTCCCTGGGAGTCAGGAAGAGAACAGGGGCCTCTGGGAACAGAATGTGGACCCAGGGCGAGGCTGCGGGTGGCAAGGAGCCAAGTCGCTTTGATTGGCCACGAAGAGCTTCATGTCCACAAGATCCCAGGAGGGCAAAGCTGGGGCTTCCGGGGCAGAGAGACCATTGTTTGGCTTGTCTGTGTCCGCTCACCTGGGCTCACCAACAGCCAGAAGCCCTACTTGAATAAGCTCTCTCTAAAATCGATCCTGCCTTGGGCTCTCTTTTCCCTGCATTGGACTGGAGTGGCCAGGGGCCACTGCCCTGCTGGGTGTGAAGAGAAGAGGCCCATTCTACGGAAAGGACAGCTTTCCCTGGACCCACATCGCTGTCCTCCTTGTGACCTGGAGACAGTTATTAACCAGGAAGGACAGAGGTCAAAGGACCTGGCCCATCTTGTCGGATGGGCGGGGGACAAGCTCCTGGGAGGCAGTCAGCCACGTTACTCTGTCACGTGATCAAAGCAGGGCGGGGCAGAAGAAGCCCTACAAGGCTCTGGGTCAGCATGGAATGGCCCCACAGTGACTCTCCTATCACTGAGTGTCAAACCAGAGGAGAGGACAGGAAAAGCCAGATGGAGACTCAACTTCCAGCCCATTCCAGCAGGAGAGCAGGCTCCAGGCCCAGGGAATGGGGGCCAGGATAGTCAGTGGTCAACCCAGAAAGGGCAGGCGTTCCGCTGGGAGCTTGATGGCAGAATCAGATTCTAGTCCCCGGGGGGAAGCGAGCTTGTGTTCCAGTGGACAATCGGATGATGTGAATGTGAGTGGGCGTGGGGGTGCGGGGAAGAGAAGATAGTCACTACCGTGGGTTCTTGGGCACAACAGGGTTGTGGGAGATAAGAAACCAAACTGGCAGGTACCCAATGCAGGAGACAGTCACGGTGGGAGGGGGGCCAACAAGGGGGCACCTGTCGAGTTTCCCCGGCAGTCCACATACTCGTAACTCTGGAAGACCAGCTGCTCTGAGTGGCTCAGGTAAGAACAGGTCAAGGTGCCCCTGGAAAGAAAGGGCACTCGGTGGCCGACTGTGCTGTTCAGGAAGGTCCACTCCCTCAGCATGACCCTTTCCTCTCCCAGGGCACCTGGGGCAACCGCCTCCCCTGCCCCTTTGCACCTTCCAGCCAACTCTTGTAAGGCTGGACTTACTGTTCCCAAGAGCCACCAAGGGACTGCTGAGTTCGCAGGAATGGCTCAGAGTCGGGGAAGGGAGACCAGGGCCCCAGCCCTACTCACTGGATGTGCAAAAGCACGTGATGAACTTTGATTTTCAGCCAGGTACAGATTTTGCTGAAAGAGAAAGATTGGGCGTGGGGCCAGGTGTCACATGAAGACTGGCTCCCAGACTCCTCCTCTCCTCTCCCCACCCCCCTTCGTCAGGGGCCTGCAAGAAACAGCTCCCACCCTCCTCCTCTCCCTCTGCCTAAGGTGACCACAGAGGCGCGCCCCTGCGGGGCAGTGGTTGCGCACCGGACAGCTCGAAACCACAGCCTCTCCGAGGAGAAGGACTGGGCTGTCTACTCCCATAGAGTTACAGTCTTGGAAACTCCCAGGGGCCGTTCTACCGTGTCCACTAGGGTGGACATCGACTTGCTGGCAGTGCATTTTTGAGGTTTTTAAAGTCGACACTTCTCGGACCCCAGCCCAGGCTCATGGTGGCCACCCCCTCGGCAGAGAACAGGGCCCTCATCTTCCTCAGCTACTCAGGCGAGAGAGCTCAAGGCTCACAGATGGCAAGGATGAACCAAATGCTGGCCTATGTTCTGTCTCCAAACAGGCCGAGCCTGGACGTGCTGAACCCTTGCACACTGCAGCCGTGGCCACTAGAGGGCAGGCCAAACACCAGCGTGCAGGGTTTGCTCAGTAGGGAAGGTGGCAGAGGGAGAAGCTAGATCAAGGGATACTCACTAGGTATTTTCATCCTCTAGCCTGCTGGACACCGTGTAAAACACCTGCCAACCAAATGGGCACAGGGTCGGTGCCAAGCCGGATGCTCCCCTCCCACCACACGGATCCACCCACCAGTGGACCTGCTGTCTGGGGTGAGGGAGTCACCTGTTCACTGGCCAAAGGGCCAACGGGCAGGAGGAGGCGCTTGGAAACCTGGCCCACCACGAGGGAGAGGTGCAGCACCTCGATGGCCAGCTGGGTCACAGTAATGGGATAGTAGTTGCGATTGGAGATGTTCAGGACATTCTAGGGACGAAGGCGAGGGAGGCCATTACATAGGGGAAAGCCTTAAGTTGCAGAAACCTAGCTCCCCAGCCTGACTCAACCCCACTCCCCAGGTGGGACTGGTATCTGGGATCCCCTCTGAGGGTCAAGGAATGGTAAGGGGTCACTAAGTCTTCCCCACCTGAAACGGTTCCCCTCTACTCCATCCCCCTGCTGCTTGTGTGGCACAATTGACCTGGTCTCGATTTTGACCCCTGGCCGTAGAGAAAGCCTCAATCCTCAGACAAGAGTGCAAGGCTGCCCACTGCTGTGCAGACGCCCAGCACCCTCTGGGAGCAGCCGGATGGCTGGCTCCCCACACCCAGGCTCGAAGAGAAGGGCAGCTGGGAATGTGGAGTCGGAGCCCAGGGGCAGCCACTCACTGTCAGGTTGAGGTGGATATCTGCCTTGTCAAAGGCCACGGTGGAGGAGTTGAGGCCCGTAGGCTGCACAGCAACCGAGCGGGGAAACAGGAAGAAGATGATGCAGGTGGAGGTCACCAGGCAGGTGAGCATGGCCAGGAACACGAAGCGCTTCCTGCAGGAGAGGTCGGCAGACTGAGGACGCCGGGGAGGTGGGGTCTGGGCACTCCTCTCCAGCCAAAGGCCCTCCCCACTCCTTACTTTCCTTCCAGAAGGGGCGCCAGCGCAGCTCTGAGCGGGGAGCACAGAGCGAGGAGGCAGGGAGGCTAGCTTCCTTCCCACTGCGCTGTACCCCAAAGCAAACTCCCTGCCATTGGGCCCAGGCCTCTAGCCGCCCTATAGGGCACGTGAGAACCACCCCTGTGGGTTTCTGAGACAGTCGCTCTTCACGGGAGTGGAAAGTCTCATCTTTCTCCCGCAGAGAGGCTGGTGGTTTTGAACTGCCAGTCTTGCGATTAGTAGCCCAGTGGGTAACCACTACACCACCAGGGCTTCTGACTGCTTTATGTCTACCAGAAAATACCTCTGAGCCACCCAGCTGAGCCCCGAAAGCCTCCTTTTCCCCATCTGTAAAATGCAAATAAGAACTACACCTACATCATAGACTGCTATGAGCTAACGTAGGAACAGAATCTCTGGGGTACAAATTGTTAACCTGCTTGCCTGCAAACCCAAAGTTTCAAGGTTTGACTCCAGTTAGAGGTAGCTCAGAAGCAAGGGCTGGTGGTCAACTTCCAAACCAAGGGGCCATTGGAGACCTGATAGAGCCCAGGTGCACTCGGGGAGGGGGGGTGGTTTCCCAGGGGTCAGAAGGGACTCAATGATCACTCGTTTTAATGAATAAAGAACAGCACTGGTCCCAAGGCTCAGCAAAGAGTAGCTTTGATTGCTAGTAAAAATAAGGCCACATGGATTTTGAGAGCTCTGAACTTTAACATTCAGAACAGGACACCACCCACCCCTCCAACCCTACATTGCAATATGCATGGAGATGGGAGCCCCTGGGTGGCACAAATGGTTAAGTGCTCTCCTACCAGCTGAAGGGATGGCAGTTTGAAGCCAACCTGAGGTGCCCCAGAAGACCGACCTCCTGCTATTGAGATTCATAGTGATCCAATGACAGTTCTGAGATAGCCTCGTCTGTCTTCCACAGAATGGCTGGTCGCTTTGAACCATCAACCTTTCAGTTAGTCCAGTGCCTAACCAGCACCACCAGGGCGCCTACCTGAGAAGGCGGGCTTATTGATTTGCTTCTGAAATGTCCCAGCCTTGAAGACCCTATGGCTCAGGTCTACTCTGCACACCTGGGTGGCCCACCATGAGCCATGAGTGACTCAATGCAACTAACTACAATGAGAGAGGAAGACTTGGCTAGGGCCTTCACCACCACCACCACCACACCCACAGCTCACTGCCACGGAGTCGATAACAGCTCATAGCAATGCTATGGGACAGGGTAGAACTGTCCCTGTGAGCTTCAAAGACTATTTGCGGGAGTAGAAAGCCCAGTCTTTCTCCTAGAGTGGATGTTGGTTTCGAACCGCTGACCTTGCAGTTAGCAGCCCAACTTGTAACCGTTATGCTACCAGGGTTCCTAGTTGTTATGGTCTGGGTCTAGTGCAGTGGTCAGGGAGGGCCTGGTGGCTGAGGGGCATCCCCGGGGGTGACGTGGAGGACCTATTGGGTAGGTTGCAGGGATTCATGTCAAATGGACCCAGATGAAAATCAAGTTGCGGGGTCCCCAGTGAAACCCACGGCTGCCCCTGAAGTGTGGCAGTAAGCAGCAGCTGGTTTCCATCCCTGCTAGGAAGAGAACAGGCCTCATGGCAAAGGTTGCTCTTCAGAAAAACTACTTCCCCAAAGCAGCTGCAGCCAGGGCTGCCCTGCCCTCTTGGGAGGACTTGCAGAGGCCAGGGGTCCTGTGTAGGTGCCAGGGCTGGGGCGGGGCAGGGGTGTCAGCGAGGCTCAAGGATAGACACTAAGGAGCTGTGGGCTGTGTCTGCTGTGCCCAGGGCTTCTGACACCAGGAAAATCCTTGCCAACAGGAGCTAGTTCATTTGGGCCCAGGGAGGCTCGGCCTCTCTGCGGAAGAACCAGTGAAGAGACGTTGGGGGCAGCTCCCTGTGGAGGGGAGAAAAGAAACGGGCTTACGTGTGCCTGGGCTTCAGCCTCTGGTCTCCATAAGGGATGAGGGCGACCAGCTGTTTCTCTAGCTCTGTTGAGGGAAGAAGGGGAGGGGGAGGGCCAAGAGCTAGTCATGACCGGTGTTTCCTCTGGTAGCCTCCCACACAGACGAGTCATGGTCACCTCGTAGAGGACTGTCAGAGCAGGCTGCCTCTGTGCCTCCACTCCCCTGCCCAGGACGGGGAGCCTGGGCCCCCAACGCCTCTATAACACAAGCGGGATTTCCATGAACAGGTATGAGGAATTGCTGAAAAGACACCATCCAATCAGATGCTCAGCTCTGGAGAGAGGTTTTAATTTCCTGCAGCCTGACACCTAGCAGAGAAGCTAGAAATTCCCAGCTGGGGATACAGCCAGGGTTGGGGTGTGGTCTGATGTAAGCAGTCCTAACCTCCGCCACGGAGCACTTGTGGGTCTGGCCCTGGCCAAGCTCAGAGCGTTTTTCTGGATCTCAGGCTATTTGCAGATCTTTGGCCTACTCACCTCGGGGGATCTCCCCACTGCCCTGGCAGGTTGGACAAGTCACAAAGCTGCCACCTGCAGCCTCTTCCCAAGGCACACAGGTGCTGGCGTAGCTGCTGGCTCTGCTGCTCATGGCTGGGTTGGGCGACAGGAGTGGCTTGCTTTCGCCCTTCCAAGAGCCCTGTTGGGAGAAGGTCTCACCCATCCTCGGGGGCGGGGCTGGGGTAGTTTATCTAACAAGGCAAGAACAAAGTCCGGGTGCTCAGACGCGGAACCCTAGCTTTAAGCTCTCAAGGTTCGCAAAAGCCCTCCCAGGGGGCTCAAGCAAACACAAGCCTGTGCGAGGGAGAACAGGGAGCAGGTGCAGTTACTCGGGGCTCTGGGGTCGGAAATCAGAGCCTTTCCTCGTTTGTGTTCATTAGAGTTCAGTCAGCCTGCAGAGGAGAGAAAAGCAGAAGTTACTGCGCACGAAGGGACTTTCACAAGTGAGTGGAGCTGCGGTTTGCCCCTCATAAAGTTGCTGCCATTCCCTTCCAGGGAGGGAAGTTACCCAGGGCTGGGGCCGCAGCCGCCTGGACT
Organism: Echinops telfairi; assembly: GCF_000313985.2. Classification (NCBI taxonomy): domain Eukaryota; kingdom Metazoa; phylum Chordata; class Mammalia; order Afrosoricida; family Tenrecidae; genus Echinops; species Echinops telfairi. The sequence continues at coordinate 30,552,892 of NW_022111358.1, read as the reverse complement.
GCCCCTTCAGTCCCTTTGAGTGTTCCGAAGAAGTCCGCGCAGCAGGGCAAAAGTGCCCGGTTATGGAAGGGCAGCCTCCATCCCTGAGCCCGGCCAGCTGCGGCTTCAAAGGAAAGCGGGGGGCCCCCGGGGAAGGAGGAGAAAGAAGGGAGATGGCTCGCAGGTGTGGCCAAGAAACCTGGAAGGGCATGTGACGTTCCTCAGTCAGGGTCAGGTGGGGGTGGCTCGGGCAGGGGCAGCCTTTCCCTGGGACAAGGTGGGTCACCGCAAAACCTGGGCTAAAATAACGGAGCCTCACCTGGCCCTGACCTGGGATCTCCTGCTCCGCTCGGCTGCAAGAGGGCTAGGGCTCTGGAGGCGGCTTCTGAAGCAGGGAGCCCTGGGGTGCGCGCTGCGGCCAGCCGGCCCTATGGGTGGGGAGCGGGCCGTTTTGAAGGGAGCCGGGCGCAGGGTCTCCGGGCTCCTAAAGCGCTCGTCCGGGGTCCGCGAGGGTGGGGGCCAAGCTGACCTCAAGTACACTAACCGGAGGCGCCGAGGAGGCGGTTGGTCGGCCGGGGCCCGA
>NW_022111358.1:30537458-30552006 GCF_000313985.2 Echinops telfairi | reverse complement strand
CACGGCTCAGGTGGTTCAGACGGGTCCAGCCCGGAAGGGTCACACTGTACCCGTTACATCCCCCTGCCGCTTCAGCCCTCCACTCAGAAGCCCCATAAAAACCTTGTAACTAATGAACCACCTGGTTGGCTTGCGGTCTGAATCCCGGTTTTATTTAACAGCGTTCAACAGTTATCCTGTAAATAAACATCATGGCTAATGATTAAATCACCACATATTATAAATACCAACCAGGTTATAGAACACTATTTTAATTAGCCTATCCCCTCCAGCCTGGGGGTCCGATTCTTTTTCTTTAGCAAGGCGTTTTCATGAATACATCTTTGTTTCCTTATCCGAGCTCTCTGAAGCAAGCTCTTTCCCTCCTCCTGGGCTTTAAACCAAACTTTCCAGGGAGCTCGCCCTACCCAAAGCCTGGCAGCTCCCCCTAGGCTCCCCGGGGCTGACACCTTTTAAAACTGACTTGACATTCAGGAGTCAGTAGGATCCTATACCTCTCACAGCTTACTGCCCCACCTTGAACTGTATTGACGTTAAAGCTAGGGAGCCTGTCTCGTTGTTGCTCTCCTCCACCCTTTATTTGATCAGAAACAAGCTCAGCTCTGACACGAAAAAGTGAAAGTCATCATTAACTTTCCCCTTTCCCTTTAAGTAATAGAAGGCTCCTTTTTCTGGCTCTATAGGATTAGCAACGTATTTCACACTAACATTGCCCCCTTAAAAAGATTCACAACCACTACAACAGACAGAGTCTATCAGAGGCTGGGGCGTTCAATATTTAGCACACGCCGCCCTCCTTTCATTGAGATGCAGAGACCCAGAGGGGGACGCTCTAGAACACATCGATTGGTCATATGCAAGCAAAGGTATCACTCCGTCCTGCTCGGAAACTTCCTCCCAGAGAAGGAAGAGCGCAGGTTTGTCACGCGATGGGTGTCACTGTAACCCACGGAGCTGCGAGGCTTGGGGTCAGGCTAGAGGGATCATAAGAATACTTCTTGGAAACTGAGCCTGTCTTCCGACATTCATTTCATTTAAAAAATGACAAGGAACAGGTTATCGGCATCTCCATAAAACACCCACATCAACGAAACAAACGCACTTAGGTTCAATACAAGCAGAAAGGAAAACTGGTTGTGCAGGTGGTTCAAAGTATACTCTTCCGTACACTGAAATGGAGAAAGGAGTGTCACCTGAATTTCCAGCTGTCTCCCTACCATTCACTCAGCGTCTACAGTGAAAACTTACGTCCCGGTCTTTAGTTGGCTCCCCTCAAATACTGTCTTGCAGGTATTGTCTTGATAATTCAATGGTGGGCTATACAAATATTCATGAGATTAAAAACCAAACAGAGGGCTTCTACCCAACACCGAGAACAGAGTACAGTCATCTCTGAGCAGCAGGCAGTTAGTTATTTAATACACAGAAACTCTTCAATAGCGGTGGCTGTACCACTCGTTGTTGTTGACCTGAAGGAGATCTGTCACCACCTGCAGGATGTTGTAATTGTGTTTCTGCAGCAGCCGGAGGTTCAGCTGCCTGTCACAGAATCCCATTTCAAAGAGGTGGGCCATCAGAGCGGCCATCTGGTCTTCAGAAACGACTGGCTGTGCAGACAAGAGCAGGGAATTTATTTGTAAATTATTCAAGTTTACCTCATAAAGTACCTTAATCTTCCTAGATTCATTCAAAATGGAGGCACAGGGTGGCACACGCCCGTCCTGTCATAATGGGTTGGAAGGAGAGAACAAATCAGAAGACCGATGAATGGTCCTTAAAACTAGAAGCATTCCTGGCCTTTTAGATTTGCTAAGGGCCCTTTGGGCTTCTTTTCCAAAGTATTCCCCTTCAATCAACACTCTTGTTCCAAAAAAGGGGAAGAAGCATTCTTTGATCAGATGAAATTAAGCCCCGGAAACTCATAACCTTATTTATGAAAACGGAGATGCGCGGTTGTTGAGAAAACTCCTGAATGAGGTCGCTCAGAGTGTTCAGCTCAGTCTCTAGCACTTCCACCTACACCTCATTCCCTCGAGTTCCCTTCGTCCGTAGTTTTCAGAACCAATGACCCGTTCTCCTTTCCAGGTCAGTCCTTCTACCACACTCGTGCTTTGTAGCCATTTACCTCACATCGTCTGAGAGAGACCTTTTCCATCAATTACTTTCTCCCCTTTAGACTTTTTTGTCATCAATTTTCCCTTTCAGAAAAAGCGCTCATTTCACCCATCTAAGAACCCCCCTGATGTATGCTAGCTTCCCTCTCCACTTGCCACACTGTAGCCCAGCTATCTGAACAGGGGTGGTGGTGGTCTTGTTATCTTTGCACGTTGAAATTCCTCACGACCTGTTGCATCGCTGTGGCATTTGACTGTTGTTCACACTCCCTTCCCTAAGGTTCCGGACAGCTCTCTCCTTCCTCATTCCGTAGAGGTTGCTGCTTGTCTGACCCACCCTTTCCAGATGAGCTCATCCAACCACACGGCTCCTGCTAAACCATCTCCAGACCAGCTCGCGCCCTGCACTCCAGATTTCATGTCCAACTGCATTCTTTTTACTTGCATACACCATGTCGGTGCGCAACTTCCTCTCATCTGACACTGAACTACATTTCTCTCTCCTCATCCACACATCTCCTCCTTCCTGCAGGTCCCCCAAACCAGAAACTGGGGGGTTAGCCCTGACTCCTTTCTAGTCACTTAATTATAGGCTCTAAGGTCTGTGATCTGTCTTGTAACTCAACTCCTACCCTTCTTTTCTCACCCACCCACGGTTCTCAAACGGACCCCTTTCCCTGCTGCGTGCCACCGTCCTCGCTGTAGGAGGGACCAGACCTGATCTTGACAGCTTCCTTAAGACCTTCCCGTGAGTCTTCCCCTAGCCCGACCATAAATCCAAACTCCTAACGCACTGCATACAATGAGCATGTCTGCTGCCTACATGTCTGATCTCTTATTTTCTCAAGACCAAATGGTTCTGTCAGAAGGGGGACGAACAACAAAAACATGGGTGAGGGGAGACAGCAGATGGTGTAAAATATGAAAATAAAATAATTTATAATTTATCAAGGGTTCACGAGTGTGGGAGGGGAAAAGAGCTGATACCAGGGCTCAAGTGGAAAGAAAATGTTTTGGAAATGATGGTACCTTATGTACAAATGTGCTTGGTATGACTGATGTATGGATTGTTATAAGAGCTCTAATAGCCCCCAATAAAATGATTAAAAAAAAAAAAAAGGTTCTGTCCCTCCTATTAGATTTGTTCTCTTACCCTCCCAAGATTTTTTTCCTGGCTTCTCTGCCAACGATTTCATTCCCAAGACTTTCCTGGCCAACAATGTTGATCTTCAGGACTCAGTCCAGGTCAGACCTGCCAGATAGCGTTCCTTGGGTCCCTGTGCTCTCAGTGTCTGCCATTTAGGGAGGAGCAGGTCTCTTATTCAGGGTACAGCTCCAGGGCATGGGTCAGCTAGCGCGCCCCCTCCCCCACCCCCACCCCCACGTCCTCCAGCAACGTTGGGTCCTTCCTTCCTTTCCTTGCTGAAGTAACCCAGTGGAGCGCGACACTAACCAGGCTGTGCACTTCCCATAGTGCCAGGCTACTCTCTAACCCTCTCATGCCCCAATCACCCACTTCGTTTGGGACCAGCCTTCGTTCAGGAGAACACACACTGACCTGTGCAGTGACTGGTGGCCCAGCAAACAGGACCTTGTATGCAGAGGCAGCCACGGACAAAGCCCCTTTCACTAGCCCTCCAGCAATGCCGGTCCCGTGGTGGTGCCTGTGGAGGTAAACCAAATGATCTCCCTGAACCACCGTGACCTTCCTACACAAGGTTATCAGGGCTCTAATGGAAGCCTTGAGAGAAAAGGAGATTTAAAGAAACAATCAGATGTAAAATGAGACTGTGACTTGTTGCTTTATCCATTCTAATGCAACAAATCTTGGTCTGATGCAGGGCCAGCTCCGCTGCTGCAAGATATGGGCACTGGGGGGACAGGGGGCGGGGGGCATACATGGCTGGATATATAGCCTACCCCCCAAGGGGATGAATAACAGAAATGTGGGTGAAGGGAGACAACAAACAGTGTAAGACATGAAATAACAACAATATATCATTGATCAAGGATTCACGAGGGTGGGAGGGAGGGAGGAAAAGAGGAGCTGGCACCAAGGGCTCAAGTAGAAAGAAAATGCTTTGGAAATGTTGGTGCCAACATATGTACAAGTGTGCTTAATACAACTGAATGATGGATTGTCGTAAGATTTGTTAAGAGTCCCCCAATAAAATGATTAATAATAAAACAACAAAAAAATGAAATGTAAGTATTATCTGCCATAGGGGTGCGGTGGGGGAGAGATACGGGCATTGCAGAAAACACACTGCTCTGGGTAGCACGCCCGTGCTCCTTCCTAGTTCAAGCAGCATGGTCAAGGGTGCACTGGGGTAGCAGCCGTCCACCTCTATCCAGTTATCATGTCAGAGGAAACGGGATTTTCTGGGTTTTGCAGGGAAGAGCCCATCTTGACACTGTTCTGAGTTGATTGGAACGTGTGCCTAAGAAAAAGTTACCAAGATGCCCACTGGGTTTGACCTTCCTGCCTTCTCTGCCACCAAGGGTGAGGTAGATCACAGGCTTTTCTCAAGGCATTCCTGTCTGTTCTGCCACGGGAACGTCCCTGAGCATCAGCTATGGCCCTTTGCTCTCTCCAAAGGGAGGAGAAATGAGACTAAGAACAAGTGATGCTCTCCGGGCTCTTTTTTAGGCAGAAGCAATAGTAGCGTGTCCACCCTGCTTCTGAAGAAGGGACTGCACAAGGCCCTTACCTTGGGTGGTCATAGCTCCTCCGTCTGCTGTTTGCATGTCCTGACGAGCCTCTGGGCTCTAAAAGCAAAAGAGCTGAGGGTTAGATGCAGCACCCTCAAGCGGCCCAGCTCACTGCGAAGCTATGTGCAGGCAGGAGGCAATCCCACAGCAGTTGGGAAATGTTGTAGAGGCGATGGTGATTAAGTGATAAGAAGCAGCAGCGTACTGAAATTAGAAGAACAGTCTATAATCTTCACTCTGACTTATTCATTTGTGAAGTCTTGGATCTTACTTTTTTTCCTGGCGGGGGGCGGGGGCGGAGTGTCTTTTGCACAAAGAATTACTGAGCATGTATATAATACCTGGTTCCCACCGCAAAGGAGCAGAGAAGGCGTGAGCGCTCCGGCGGGTCATTACCTCCTCTGATCTGAGCAGGGGCTGGAGGAACTTCCGGGATGGTAACTGGTAACTCCGCTCCTGTGCAACCAGGCTGCTGTACACATGGGGGGCTCCTTTCAGAAAGACACAGACCACAAGCTGAAGAACAGCGAGCAGCACGGCAGCGCCAAGGGCTCTACACAGGCTGCCTGCTTCTGATCGGAGGAGAGCATGCCTGAACGTGGAGGTCAGGTCAGCAGGCTGCCTTCGATTCCTTTTCCTCTTTGGTCACAGTCAAACTAGAAAGACCGGCTCTAGTCTAGCTACTTAGTCTCTACTAAGTGGTGCTGATCAAGCTAAATGCCAAGTTCACTGGGAGAACAGTTCAAAGGACAGGCAAGACTCCAGTCCCACATTATAAGTGCAATGATGCAGACAGTCAGTAGAGAATTAAGATGAACTGTTTGAGTTCATAGCACTTCCCCCGCCTCATAATGACTTTAAAATTCCTAATCATGCCTAGAGATTTGGAGGACCAATATAAAAATATTTGTAATAATTCACTACAACAATCAAAATTCAGAAAGATTATGCTCAGATAATTAAAGCTGAGTACAACCAGAAATGCCTTAAATCCCGAGTCCACACGTGCTGGGGGAGTACGGTTTGCTTGTCTAAACTCAGGCTTTCACCAAGGAAGCTGTCCCTCCCCAGGCTGAGGTCCAGTTGCTTGCTCGCACTCTCTAGACCACGCTGAAGAGCACCACAGGAGCCCTGGCGGGGCCGTGGTTCCGGGCTGGGCTGCCAACCACGAGATCGGCAGTTCTAAACCACCAGCTGCTCTGAGACACTTCCCTGTATGCCAGGGTCACTGAGAGTTGGAATGCACTCAACGGCAGTGGGCTTTGAGTAAGGAACACGCCAGCGGAGGGGGCTGTGGATGGTACCTGGGCAGCAGAGGTGGGGGCCCCACCACCTCTGGAGTGAGGGGCACTGTTTCCAGAGTCTGTGAGGTCATGAGGATGTCATTGATGTCCTGCCCCTGCGGCTGCTTCTCTCCTCCAGGGAGTCTCTCCCCAGCCTCGGCGGGTTCGCTTCCGGCCCCTCGTTCCAGGCCCGGCTGAGAGAGGGCGGAGCTGTACATGGAGTCCCCCAAGGGGCGGCTGGTGTCAAAGCACTCAGGCAGGATGATGATGTAGTCCTCTGAGGAAGCAGAGCACTGACTCTGAACTTCATCACTGAGCTCCTCCTCCTCCTCAGCAAATTCTTCTTCGGCGATATGGACAATCTCCTCTCTCTCCTCACCCAGGGGGCCCTCTCCTCCAGAGGAGGCAGATTTCACTGCAGAAGAAGAGTGATCAGTTTCAGTGGCTGCTTCTGGTGCTACCCCAGGTGCTCAGGTCGTGGGCTAGAACAGGAAGGCGAGGGAGAGCCAGCAGAAGCGCTGCTGATGGAGCCATGGCCAGGGTCTCACTGAAGCCCACGCGAGCTGGATGGGCGCAACGATCACACAAAGAGCCAGGCTCCAGAGAAGTCCTATCCTTTTAAAGAAAGGACGCCTCATCCTCGTTACTCTTCAGGGGGTGGTTAATGGACGGAGACAGATTTCAAAACAACTGATAAAGTAGCTGACAATGCTGTGAGATAAACGAAAATGTGATTTTCTCCCTCCTCTACGGAGGAAACGCACGTTCACACCAGAGAACCAAAAAGAGCACCTAACCCTATTAAAAACGACCATGGTAGCTATTCTGGTCTCAACCCCTCGATTTTTGTTGTTACGTATTTGTGCACATGCCATCTGTTAAAGGGATTTCTCATTAAACTCGAGTTTCCATATTTCTTCAATGCACTATTTCAGTATTTAGACAGTCCTTGAAGCATGCCATTGGCTCTATTATCTGACATCTGGACGGTTCTGACCTAAAGGTGTGCGTTAGGCAGCACGTCACCTCTAGGGGCTCACTTTCGTATGCCTGTCTCTACCCACTACTTCCTGCTTCTGCTCCAGGAGACAGCAGAAAGCTCAGCTGCCAACAAGGACGCCTGGTGAGGTGATGCCAGTTCCCAGGAGGCCGCCGCCTCCCAGGAGAAGGCAGGCAGCAGGCCTGCGGCTGTGCTCTGCCTGAGGAGGCACAGAAGGGAGGCTCCAGAGCTCTGTGCAATGAGGGTGGCCGGGCAGCTGACGTGGCTTAGGCGGAAACGAGTGCACCCAGATTACCCCACTTGCACTCACAGGGACAAGCGCTTCTGAAGTCTGGATGTCTGGCAGTCACCTGTTGGCTGCCACCCAGGGAGTGCAGGGATACTCACTCTGCAGGGGCTTCTGTCGGCAAGGTGGGTTGTGATCAGGGGCAGCATCCAAGGTCAGGGACCGGATCACAGTCTCGCAGACAAACTGGGTCCCGCTCAGGTCATCTTCAGCGTCCTCCCCAGAGGCAGCGCTCTCAGCCCTGTTCCTTGCCGGCCCTGCGGAGTCTGGAAGAGGCGAGGGCGGGTGTGTGAGTGCTGTCACACGGCTAGTCATCACCCAGGCTCAGAATATGCCAAGGAGCAGTCGGTATCTGTGCCCCGAGGGGGAAGGGGCTTTGAAGATGAGATGCCCCAGAAAGCCCACTCATACACCAAGATCAGGTTAGTACAGGCTAGGTGCAAAGAGAGGGCATGATATGGAAATGCTTTAGAAATACTTAACCCCTTACCAGGAAGTACTTTAAATCCCGCCCCTTCACTCTCTTCCTGTATCTGCCCCAAGCCTGGCTTCTCGATTAAAGGACTGTCACGTGGCAGAGGAGACATGCAGGGAGTCCCATCTGGAGAAGGAAGACAGGAGAACCATCAACCAGGGAAGAGCACCCACACCAACAGGCTGGTTCCGGAAGCAGTGACTGACGGGCTAAAGTAAACCCCGCTGTGCTTGCAGACCGGCACAGGCTCTTCCAGGGCAGCGAGGGTGTCTGTCTCTCAGCTCCATTAATTAAGGAGGGATCATAGTCAGCTGGCCTGGAAAGTCAGGGCCCAAACATTGAATCATGAAGGTAAGGGAGAAAGGGGCATAAATCCCGAGGAAAAACACGGAGTCTCCAGAGTCCCTTCACAGGGAGAAGCCTCAACGAACGTGTATCGCTGCCTCTGACCGCCAGTGGAGAAAGGGGACGACCTGGCCCATGGCTGCAGCTCTTGACTCTCACATGGTACCAGGTGAAGCGAGTCTTGTCCTTACCCACAGGGGTGTTGTGCGGCACTCTCTCCAATTCCTGCACAATGTTTATGTCCAACAGCTCAAAGGACAGCAGGTCCTGGAAAGAAAGGCCATGTCAGGCTGCCTGCAGAGCACACTGTCTTATAGTCCCTGGACCCAACTGTTCAATTTCACACCTCACCTCAGCCAAGGGAAAAGGAAGAGAGTTAAAAGGAAATTAAATGTTCATTCAAATAAGCACATGGCAGGAAGGAGGGTGAACCAAAGTGAAGCGGTGGGAAAGCACAGGCGTGAAGTTACAATTCAAAGAGCAAACATTTCATTGAGAAGTGGTGGGGGGTTCCACGGCGGAGCTGCCTGAACCAATGCTTCTGATGGGGTCAAAGTGGGCATAATCTCCACTGCCCTGGGCATCCCCTTCTCGTCAAGGTACTAAGTAACCCACTTCCCCAAGGCTCCCATTCCTCACCCACCTGGGCAGTCAGAAGGTCCACAGACGGGATGTAGAGCTCCCTCTCGCTGGCAGCCTTTTTGGTCCGAGGGATGCGGGTTCCTGTCCCTTCTGTTGGCTCAGTCCCTTCGCCAAGCCGAGTTTCGTCTTTGGCCAGAAGAAACGCTTCCTAGACAGACAAACCATGAAGGCACATTTTAGGCCCTCAACAGGGTGGCGGGCTGCTCTAAAAACATAACTGCATTTTTCAACATTGAAGAAAAAAAGGTTTTGGTTAGAGATTAAATTTAGGCTATGGACAAACTATAAAAACAGTGCCAAGGGGTCACGTATTCGCTTCCCCAGTGCTAACAGCTCACACGTACCAGGAAATGAGCCCCGGCGGTTTCTCTCCTATCAGATGGTTTCTGCCACTGCAGCTATGCTTTCCTTTGTAACGAAGAGGGAGGCTGCTTGGGGTGCCGTGGGACTCAGAACCTCGTAAAACCTAGCACTGTTCATGATTACCCCTCAATGTCCGCCCTAACTGCTCCCACAGTCCTCCACTGGGAGGGCAGTTCTCTGAACCAACAAGGCCAGGCTGTATTCACATTAAGGGGCTGTAGAAGCACAGCGATCAGTCCATCAGTTTCACTGGCTGGGTCAGTCCCAGCAGCAGACAATGGACAAGCATCACTCCAGAGAGAGAGGAAAACACTTGAGGACTGCCTGCCTCAGGATCTAAGGACACTCAGACAAAGCCCTTAGAGGACTAGGCCAAACTTGGGCATAAACGTCGTGATGGGGAGGAGAGTAGCGAGCTTGTGTGAGTTCTCAGAGAACAATGGGCCGTGCACAGGATCTTTGTGTTTCCGCCCCCTCTCCGACTCTGTGGAATCCTGGCCAAAGCCTGCCCATGCTTACCTCCTGCCTGCAAGTGGGATCATCTTTGCTTGAGCCGACCACGCCCTTGTCATTGTCACTAGGGCTCTCAGTGGAGGGGAAAGAATCCACTCTGATGCTACACCAGACCCGAGGCCCGAACTGCTGGCCTTTATGAGAAAGACGCCAGTGGGAGGTGTAGGTTCCTTCCAAGGTCGGGGCAATGAACTCCACAGACACAACTCCTACGTGGCCGGCTTTCAGGCAGGGAACCAAGACATCCTTCTTCTCTGTAGAAGCCAACGTCAGGTTTCCCCACATGAACTTGAGCTGAAAAGGAGTGTCGAGAGAAAGCAAGTTTGCCAGCTGAGCCCGTTGCCTGTCACCTCACATGACAACACCCCCACCTTTAGTGGGAATGAATGAATACCTTTGTGTCTGCGCTCCATCTGACATTGCCTGTGTTTTTCATTCTCCAGTGTTTGATGAACTTGGTTCCTGGCTGAAGGTGAGTCCCATCAGGCACATTCTCATCCACAAATGCTGCGCTGAGGGTTGGCACGACTGGGGCACAGGGCTGCAAAGGGAGCCTGGACAGACAGAAATTCACACCCTTAGTTACTGGTGCGATGGCTGATCGCTATAAACCACTGTGGCCTGAATGGCTGTGACTCTTGAGGAGGCCCTACCACACTCACCTCACCAATGAAACAGACAGGACTTCTACAAAAGGACAGGTGTGACTCCTGAGCTAAAAAGCCATGGCGAGAATCGTGAAACAAGCAAAAAACCCTCCTACCACTGAGTTGATTCCAATTCATCGTGGTCCTACAGGACAGGGCAGAACTGTCCCTGTGGGTTTCCCAGGCTGTCATCTTCGAGGGAGCAGAAAGCCTTATCTTTCTCCCTTAGAATAACTTGTGGGTTTGAACTGCCAACCTTGTGGTTAGCAGCCCAGGGTGTAACTCAGTATGCCATCAGGGTTCCTCTGGTCAATGGCAAGGATCTTACAAACACCTGCTAATGTGCCTCACATCTAGACGGCCCCAGTACAGAGAGGTCACAATAACCTTCGTTCAGAATCCAATCAAGTTTAATTGTTTTTCTCAAGAGGGCAACAAAGCAAACACCAAATAGAACTTCATCTGGTGAGTGCTCCGAGGCTTTTACCCACGAATGCTTTCAGCAGCTTTATTCCCAACCATCAAAACCGACAGTGTCCCACCAAAAAAAACAAACAACCCTAAAATGTCCCACAATGAAGTGAATGCATGAACGATCGATATCCATACCAAAGAGGAGAATTCAATGATACAAAGGAATGACTTATCAAGTCACAACAAAAACACTGAGAGGTACCTTAAGATGCCAAGCTGGAAAAAAAAGATGCCAAGCTGTGGGGGAGCAGGGAGGGAGGGGGAAAAATGAGAAGTTGATATCAAGGACTCAACTAGAAGGCACATGTTTTAAGAATGATGATGGCAACAAATGTACAAATGTGCTAGACACAATGGATGGATGGATGGATTGTGATAAGAGCTGTAAGAGCCCCCAATAAAATGATTTTAAAAAAAAGAAAAGATGCCAAGAAGCTACTAAGCAAACAAAGCCCAACTGAAAAAGCTATGCTCGTTTCCAGCAATATCACCCTTTGAAAAAGGCAAAACTAGAGAAACAGTGGAAAGCTAACTGGTTGCGAGTCTGGTGGGGGATGAACAGGAGCACAGGGGAGATTCTGTACGACGACACCAATGGCGGAGGACACCTGACAGCATTGACTGTCCGACACAAGGGAGAATCCTAATCTAAGGGATGGACGTGACTCAAAATGTATCCTTATTGGTTCACCGAGTATAACAAGTATGTCTTTGGAATGCAAGACATTAATAGGAGCAGCAAGGCCTGTCTGTGCGCGTGAGCAAGGAGAGATTATGGGAATTCTGTCTGTGCACGTGAGCAAGGAGAGATTATGGGAATTCTGTACTTTCAACATGGTTTTCTGTCAACCTGAAACTATATTAATAAATACATTAATTAATAAAAATAGAGGTATTGGCCTATGCACATAGATTTATATGGCAATACACTGAGGTAGTGGACAGACTTGGGCCTCTGTTCAAGCCCTCCCTCACTACAAAAACACTCTGCTCTAACAATCTGGCATTCTGTGATGCCCCCCCTCCTGGCACAATCGCTGAAGACAAAATGGGTGCGTAAGCAAATGTGGCAAAGAAAGCTGATGGTGCTCAGCTATCAAAAGATATAGCATCTGGGGTCTTAAAACTTGAAGTTAAACAAGCAGCCATGTAGCACAGAAGCAACAAGCCCACATGGAAGAAGCACACCAGCTTATGTGATCAGTGAGGTGTTGGCAGGTAAGTAAACACAAACCAGTATTGTTGAGAATGAGGAAGGTCGGAACAGAGACAGACCCAAAGCCCATCTACAGACAATGGGACGCCCCCAAGAGGGGTCATAGGGAAGGGATGAGTCAACGAGGGTGCAGTATAGCACAAAGCACACCATTCCTCTGGATCCTTGAGGCTTCCTCACCCCCCACCATCATGACACCAGTCCTGCCTTTCACGGCAAGCTAGACCTGAGCACGTGCACAGGTTCAGGTAAGAGGTAAGCGCTCACGACAAATGGAATCCAGGAACAGGATGGGAAAAGCGTTACCAGGAGGATAGGGGGAAACTGAGGAGAGGGAGCGGGAAAGGGGAGCCGATCACAATGATGGACACAAAGCCCACATACCCCCACTCACCCCTCCCCGCCCGCCCCTGGGATGAACAACAGAAACCGTAGGGGAAGGGAGACATGTAAGATATGAAAATAACAATTTAGAATTTATTAAGAGGTCACAGGGGGGGGAGGAGCTGATACCAAGGGCTCAGTAGAAAGTAAATGTTCAGAAAATAATGATGGCAACGTGTACAAATGTGAATGATGCAACTGATTTATGCAATGCTCGAAGAGCTGTTAAGAACCCCAATAAAATGATCTTCTAATAAAAATTTTAAAAAGGGACGAGGGCAGCCTCCATGAAAGGATCCATCAATAATCCCCATACACAACTGAGAGACCTCACTCTAACAGAAATCTGAGAATACTAAAACTTTAGGATTTTTTAAAAAGTGTAGTATAAGAGAAACAAACAGAACTACTGGACTACTGTTTACTAAAGCCAGGATCAAGGGTCAGGAGATTTCAAGGGCTTGGGTGTTGTACATGAATGAAACAGAGGCTGACTGCCTGTCCAGTTTTAGAGCGCTGAACCTCATTCTTGGCTCCCCACCAGGGTCCCAGGCTTACATCAGGGTACTAGACTGCAGCAAGCTCTCGGGTCGGCCCAGAGGAGACTTGGGGCTCTGAAGCCCGTGGATAGAATTCCACAGATGAATCTTCCTGTGGAGTTTAAGCTGCTTTTTGAGTTCCTTGACCTCTGCTTTCCGCTGCTTCTTCTCAGCTCGCAACCTTTGCTTTTCTGCTTTAAGAAAGTTCTTGTCCACTTGTTTCTGGAGCCTGTGAGATAATAAATCCAAGTCTTAAATAAAACGAACCTCACAACCGAGTTGTGCATTGACTTGAACCAAGGGCAGTCTCCATTGGTACCAGCTTATAGTTTAGGACCTGGATGTTGTTCTCCAGTGGTCATTTCCATTTCCCTAGCTTTGGGGAACCGTCCGCACTGCATGCCAACTGAAGAGGAGCAGGGCTGTGGTCTCTGCAGCTGTGTGACCCGCACCCTCTCCTCAGAGCCAGAGGCACCCTTTACCTGACTTGCTCCAGGGCAGCAGGGAGGCGAGGAGGAGAGACCCTCGAGTGAGCGAGCGGTTCAGAGGATCCCGCAACAGGTCTCCGCAGCTTCAGCAGGACGTGGTTAGAGTCGTGGGTATATGGCCCCGCCTCGCAGGCTTCACAGATGTTGTAGGATGGGCACAGGCTTGGGGAAAAGAAGGGCACAGTGAGAAGTCCCCGAGGTAGGCAGATAGGAGACTAGACGTTGCTCTCTTGCCAGCAAGCTGGTATCCGAGCATGCCATCTGACCAGGCCATGTCTCAGTGTTCCTCGTTAATAAAATGGGGATAACGATACTTGACCTATATTTCAAAGGAAACGCATAGGATGAAGCAAGATGTAAAAGCATTTGGATCTAATTTTGTATTGGGAAATGCAACTTTGCCTGTGAATTCATAGGAGCCTTGGTGTCTGTGTTTAACGCTGGGCAGTTGGAAGCCCCAGCTGCTCCGTCCGCAAGGAGAAAGAGGCGGCTTTCTGCTCGAATCTAAAGCCTTATGCAGTCTAGGAAACCCAAGAGGGTCAGTTCTACTCTGCCCTGTAGGTTGCTACGCGTCAGAATTGACTTGATGGCAGCGTTTGTTTTGGCTGCTAATCCCAGTACCTCCCCGAACACGACAATCCAATGACTTAACTCTCAATCCAGAAAGCACATGAATGAAGAGTAGTTGACTCCAACCCCGAATGACTCCATCTGCTGCCCACAAATACACCAAATTTCTCTTACCTATCTAGGTAGAATGCCAGTAAAGCCAGTGCTATAAGGATTACCAGTAGACATCCACCCTCAGGTTACTGCTTACCTGCATTGGTAACGCACACCAATGATTTTTCTTTGGCAGCCGCTGCAAGCAATGTGCCAATTGAATTGGTTTTCTGGAAAAAGCAGTGTTTCATCTGAAACGGGCAGTGAGACTTCTGATGGACAGGAACCCAAGGTTGGGCTTTGGAGTACAAGCGTCTCATGTAATTTCTGCTCAAGCTTCTCAACTGTTTCTTTAACCACTTGCTCTCTGAACTAGACAGAAGGCAGAAGAAGGTGGAGAAAGA
>NW_022111358.1:30515449-30533546 GCF_000313985.2 Echinops telfairi | reverse complement strand
AAAAAAAGAGAAAAAGAGGACGGGAGCACAATGCATCTGCAGCCCTGGTGCACAGGGGCATAAGTCGGCACGAACACGATGGCGGTGAGTTTGGTTTTGCTTCAAGTACTATGCAAATGAAAATGTTAAAGTACTGGCTTGTGTTAAACTCCAGACTACCTGAAGTCTAATCCTCCTGCCAGGGTCAGGTGAGCTCCTAAGGGCTGTGGGGAAGGCAGAAAAGTTAAGAAGGCGTCCAAGACTCTTTGGTGGAACTACTATAGTTCCTGAGGACAGGGCAGAGCAAAGCCAGGAAGAGCTAGAATCCCTAAAGGCTGAGAGACCAGGAACACGGAAGAAATCGACATGGAGGGATGCAGACAGGAGAGAGTCTGTGTGGAGAGGGGCTGCGGGAATCTCCACTGAAGGAAACACAGGGTGCAGCTGGTGAAAATGGATCCAAGGACCTGGCCCCAAAGGATCTAGTCTGCCAGCAGCTGAGCAGGACAACCCCAGTTTCTCTCCCTGGAAATAAAGTTCTTCTGACAAAGGGCTCCGTTTTGGACTAGCAGCTCATAAAGGACGTTCAAGCCTTACTGAAAGGTCAGACTAGACTGGCACACTAGCAAGAAGAAATGACCTCGAGGAGTGCTCTAACTAATCCATTGCTGATGTTAACAGAAGACGACGGGGCGCAACTTGCCGCTTCTTCCCTGAGATTCCCACTTTTCACCGCAATGTTCCGCAGGGAGCTCGAGGAGGCAGGAACTGAGACACAGAAGCGGAAAGCAGCTCGGGTCGGTTTAACGGCATCAGCTCCCTTTAGCTGGATGGTAAGCCCTGCTCACCAGAATCCCCCTAAGGGAGGTTTCGCTAATGGAATTCAGATTTGCATTTCATCAAGAAGCATTTTTAAACGATTTGCAGAAAGAGGTGAAAAAACTTTACCTTAAGGGCTTCTTCATATTCTCCTAAAAGGACAAAAAGACAAGACATTGTGATAGTTCACCGACTGAAAAGTACAGGCAGCCCTGATTTTTCAGAGCCTTTAGCTCACAGCCCCTAACATCTTTAACACATGAACAGCTACACCCTTTTGCTGACGAATCCTCTCCCCAGCCTAGAGTAGCCATTGCAGACCAGCTCTACCTTTAAAGCTATTTCTTTGCTCCGGGTGCCTTCCAGAGACAAAGACCCAACCCAGCTCTCTGAAGCTCAGGACTTGGGGGTCCTGGGCAGCATTAACCTGGGTTTAGAAGTCGACACAAAACTACACACAAGTCAGGAGGTGCAGGTGCAACACTAGAAGTGAAGTATGTCAAATGTAAATCGTGCAGCACATCTTCAATCTAACAGAAGCTCTCAATGAAACTCCCCTGAGAGTCTAGTCAAAGCTGTCATCCTGTTATAACGCACGGCCATAATAAATGTTCCTAGGTAACTAATCCCCACAGATGAGGGAGCGCAATGCTGACTTTTGCATACTAAATTCTAATATAAAACAAATATGAGGGGTACAGAGAATTCAGAGGAAAATGCTGTTATCTTTTAACAACCCCCCCACCCTTTTAAACTAACTCTTTGAAGCCCTTTGTATTGTTTTTTTTTTTCTTCTTCTTTCATTTTCGCCCTTTGTATTGTTATAAAGCCTGAGTATAAATGGAAATTCGTAAACCTGTGAACTGGTAAGATTCTTAAATACAGCTGAACACGTTCTTTCAGGAACTCACCTTGACTGTTGATGGATACCTGAGAAGGAAAAAAAGCAACAGTGAATTATAAGCATTTCATCAACTGAGTATTTCTATTACTAAGATCAGCCTTCCTCTCAGAATACAGCATAAGCACTCAGGCAAGGGGTTAGCTTGTATGGTCACAAAAATAACAACAAAAGAATTTTATTGCTTAGCTACTGTGCCCTCCTTTATTTAGCCAAACTAAGACACGTGATATAGTGGTTAGAAGTCTCAGCTCTGGAGCCAGAAGGTAGGGGTTAAGCCCTTACTCTATTATTTCCAAGTTATGTGTTTGGGGGCAAGTTACTTAACTTCTTTGTGCCTCAATTCTCTCATGGCAGAATAATAAACCTATAGCAACCGTGTAAGACAGGACAGAACTGCCCCTGTGGGTTTCCAGGACTGTAACTGTGGGCAAGTAGACAGCCTTGTCCTTCTCCCACGGAGGGGCTGGTGGTTTCGAACTTCAGATGCTGGGGATTGCAGCCCCACTCCTAACCACTACGCCACTAGGACTTCCTAAAAACACTCGTTTTTAAAGTTATTCCTCAGATTTCTTTAATGGTACTTTCCTATTTTTCAACTCCATTACTGATGCTACAACTGCTTAGAACACCACCCGATCAATTTACCATATAAGCATAAGCTGAGTTTTCCCAGCAAATTTTTAATGCAGTTGTGGTAAAATTAGGTGCCTCGGCTGATATTCGGGGTGGCTTATACTTGAGTATGTACAGTAAATCATGAAGAAATTATACTCTTTGAGCCCCATATAAATCACTCTTGAGAGAGATAAAGACGCCTAATTTTTTTAAATCGTTTTATTAGGGGCTCATACAACTCTTATCACCATGCATACATACATCAATTGTGTAAAGGACATTTGTACATTCATTGCTCTCATCACTCTCAAAACATTTCCTCTCCAATTAAGTCCCTGGCATCAGGTCCTCATTTTTTCTCAAGATGCCCAATTTTAAAAGTTTTATTGACATATAATTCCCACATCACACCACAGTTCAATAAGATCCCTAATTTTTGTAGCCCGGGTGGCACTGTGGGCTAGGTGCGAGGCTGCTAGCATCAGGCCAGTGGTTCAGACCCACCGGATGCGTTGTGGAAGAGAGATGGGGCTGGTACATGGGGCTGCGAGGTCAGAATGAATTTGCCGGCAGTGGATTTAACTTTGGGGGCATCTTGATATTCTGGACGGCTGGCAATAGGTACCATGACATACTTACCTCTTCATTTTCCTCATCCAAGTATTTTATTTGAATAGTGTTCAGATCAAACGACACTTTTACCTACAAGTGAAAAATACACAAGACACCAAAAAGTCAAATTGTGATGAAAAAAAGCTAGAAGCCCCAACAGAACACCTGGGCGTATTTTACTACATAAAATTGAAAAGTTATAAATGACATCATATGCCAGATCGAAAGACAAACAACAGTCTAAGAAAATGTAGCAGACTGAAAATCCAAAAAACGACGAAGGATCATTATCTAGCACCTGAAGAACATCTGCGAAACTGTTAAGGGCAAGGTTAACGTAGGTGAAAATGGGCAGAAATGTACTGAAAACTCAGAAGATATTGGCACGATTAACAAATGCACAAGAAGAGGTTCAGCAACAAGCTAAAGCAACGAGAGGCCATCCTATCAGAATGGGCGGCACTGATTAAAGCCATACTACTTTAGGGCCGTCAAAAAGGAGGGCACTATCATGTTTCAGCGAGTTTCTACACTCTGACACTAGCCATTAAAATTTACGATCACGTTATCCTGTGACCCATTCATCTCACTTTGAGCTATATACCCAGAGGGATCTCTCTTATAGTTTATCTTGTAGTGACAAAAAAAGAAGAAAAAAAACCCCAGCCCAATTATTTTTCAGTATTGTTACAATACCCACAAGGGAGAAACCAGGGCCAACTGGCTTAACATAGTTCATAAAGAAAACGTTCTACATCTTAATTTGGTGCGCAACTGGGGTCTTAAAAGTTCATCGACAGCCGGCCAAGGTCCCCATGCCGAGGACAGACAACCAAGGAAAACCGGGACACACATGGAGACAGCGAGGGCCGTGGACTACGGACCCCACAGCCACCAGTGTCCTCAGTCCCGAGCTCAGAAGATCTAGATGGTGCCCAGCTAACACTCCCAACTGCTCTGAAAAGAACAGGAGGAAAAACAGGGAATAGAACTCAAAATCCAAAGAGACCAGGTTGGACAGACTCAGGGGAGCCCCAAAACCATGTCCCGTACCCTTCAGGTTTGGTACGGAGCTAACCTCTGTATCAGAATGAACCACTGACGATCAGAAGGGCCACGTTTACCCAAAGGCAAAGTTCAGAGATTAGGAGAGGTGGAGACACGGAGACAGGGAAGAAATGGGGTGAAGATTTATTCAGGGGATTATAATGGATGAGTTGATATATGAATTAAATACAGAACGGTATGATTTGGGTTGGTTTCACCTAATTTATCATAAAACGTTAAAAGCAAACAAAGAAACCATAGTAGAGTACTGTAGCTAGCTACAGCTCCCCAAAGAGCTTTTGGAGTGGACAACGGGATATTTTGGGTTGAATTATGTCCCCTCAAAATATGTTGTAACCTTTTAAAAAAAGAAACTAAATTTGTTAAAGTAAAAAGACAGAACGCGCTCTCATCCTCACGTAGAGGGCCCAGCAGTATCGCCTCGATTCTCAGCCACAGCCTGCATCTCGAACCCTTCTTCTCCATCCCCAAGCCTAACAGGACACCTCGCCTTCTCAAGACATCTCAGAAAACACCCCCAACTACCCCTTCATGGTCCTGCTGGTGCCACAGCCAATGGGTGGGTGGGGGGGGGCCACAGGCTCCTTTTAGATGGAATTTCCTTCTGTCCCCAGTTTATTAACTATTAACTCAGGATTCTCTCTCCACCTTGCCCTGAGGCCGCATGTCGGCCTGTCTTCCTCGCTCCAGCTCTCCCTTAGACTATTCGCTCTTCATTGCCTTCTAATCTCCCCCTTGTTCCATTCTACTGCCCCTTTACGCTCCTTCCATTCTGAACAGGTCGTTAACGCTAATAAAATCTGTGAATTAAAAACCCACGCTTTCCTTCGATGCCCGTTCTAGCACCGTGTCTGTCATCTACTGCTGAGTGAGGCAAACAAGCAGCAAAGTCACCGTGATCCTGGTAAGATGGTCCCCTGCACATGGAGAGCACGGGCAACAGGCAGGGCTGTTGTTAACACTGGCGCGCTCCAGAGGTGGGAGGAAAGGTGAACTGTGTCTTTACGCAGGTTTCCCCCACTATCCCCAAGCGTGGGGCTCCTAAGAAACTTCTTGTGAGTCAAAAACAGTGCAGCTATCAATTTAGACGGGAAATTTTAAGTTGACAATAGAGGAAAAAAAGCAAGCTGTCAGTTCACTAACAGCAGCGAAACCAGCGACTACCCGAACTCACCCAACCCGTGCTGTTTTTCTGGGCCTCGTCAGGCCTCCCGCCCTGGACAGGGTGCAGTCTCACCACTTGTCCATCACGCTCCCGCCCGAGGGGGGTGCTCCTTCTTCGGCAGGGTTCTACCGACAAGGCTCTGGCTCTCAGTGTTGCTGTGCTAGGAGTGAGTGTTTGATTTCGGAGCACTTAGCTGAGTGGATCCGATTCCTGTCAGTATCACCACCCAGAAGGCAGGCGGAGACGAGACCAGGTCTCCCTCCCATCGTCTCACTTTGGGGGTTAACATTGCCTTTCCCAATTCTCTCTGCTGGATAAACAGTCAAACAGGCAGCGGGACATTCCCCACTGCAGCCTGAACAAAAACAGCAGAGTGCAAAGGGCAAACCAGTCAGGAAAAGCATTCTCACAAAGGAGCGGTCGACTGCTGCCTGACACCACACTGCTATCTAACCACCAAGGGGAGGGTTGTTTATTTTTTGCTCAACTTTTGAAACATTCAACCTCTGTCCTAGCAATAAAAGCCACCAATTCATCAGCTCTTGCAAAACCTGGTGCCCTGCCAACAGCTACTTATCTGTTTACCATTATGGGGCCTAGTTAGGTGGGGCCCACACCAATTCACTCCTCAGACTGCTTGTAAGATGAACAAGTTTTGGAAATCATCTTACTTGAAAGGTCATTTTACCTTTTCATCTTAAATTCATCAAAAAAGGGCCTCATTTCTTTGATCCTTTTATGGGGCACACTTCCTCTAGGGTTTCTGGGCTCATGAGACCAACCATTTTCCAAATGACTAGGGAGCAACCGGGAGCAAATGGCAATTGCTCCAGCTGTGCGGCCACACCGCTCCAAACAGCGGCCCCTGGAAACCAGAGCCATGTCTCTCCGACGGGAGATACAGACCAAAGGCACACTCACCATGGCTTCTACATCTGCCCAAGTGGTGTTCTCGGGGTCGGAAACCAGAAAGCTCTGCGTTTCGTTTTTAAAAGTCACATTTAGAGTGACCTGTGGCTCCATGCTGTAGGGCTGCAGTTGAGAGAGGAGGCGAGAGAACGTACGTTAGGAAGGGTCTTACAAGTTGCACCAACATTCAGTCACTCCACGAATATTTCTGAACACCCAAGACACAGATCAAGCATAAGGGCTACAGCAGGGGACAGGATGGCCAATGTCCCTGCTCTTAGAACACGTACAGTCCCATCAGTAGTTTAAAACAAATATCACGGTTAAATGAGATGTTATTTGTAAGAAATACATATCCCAGTGCTCGATCGACGTGCAAAGGCTTGTTCGTAAGCAAGGCGTAAGATTACTGTCTAGAGTATTTGGGCTCTTCACGAAAGAAATAACTATCTTTTGAGAGTAGCACATATGCTCCTGTAGAGGCGGAGGTTTCCAGCACATTTCTAATAGTCTTTGTGCTAAAATTAGATGCCTCGGCTGGTATTCGGGTCAGCTTATACTCGAGTATATATGGTATTTCTATTTTGGCAACACCCATTGAAAACATCTAGAGTTTGTAAAAAATCCTTTTAGATCTTAAAGGCGTTTTAGAATTGTGTAACTAAGCAAACAGCAGCAGTACTAAATTCCTGCTCCAACCCAAACTCACTGCCAAAGAGTCGATCCCAACGACTATGTAGCACAGGGTAGAAATGCCTCTGTGGGTGTCAGAGACCAGCTCTACCCCCAGTAGAAAGCTTCATCTTTCTGCTGGCGGTTTCCAATTGCTGACCTTACAGTTAGGGTGGGTTAGCAGGCTAACACTGTAATCATCACACCACCTGGGCGCCTGGGGAATATCAGCTAGGAAGAGGAAATACTTAAGGAACAAAACAAGGTCTCTACCCTCAGGGAACTTACAACCTTGTGTGACTTGAAAGTAAAGTTCTACCTTTTCCTTGAAGCAGTAGCCTCTCCATCAGACAAAGCACTAGCCAAAGAACAAACTAGAAGGGATGAGTAGTATTCAACACCCTTCAAGCTGGCATGAGTTTGTTTTTGTGTAGTCTGCCCCTTTTTCCACTGGGAAATTTTAAAGACAGAGAGAGAACAAAGAACGCCTGGCTTTAACAACAACGACTCAGGGTTACCCTCATTCATTTATACTCCCCCACGACCCCACACACACTCCCCCTTAAGCACCAGTACTGCATTGTGGTCAGGAATGTTTTATAAACAAACAAGTTATTCTAATTAAAAACAAAGTAGAACTCTTCATTATGAAAAACTCTAAACCTACATAAAAGTAGAACAAATAACATGATCTGCTATGGACCCATAACCTGCCATTCACAATTTACCAATTCAGGGTCAATGATCTAGACCCTGTGCCCACCGAATTATCCTAAGCACTTTGACACCCATGCAGCAAGTCATCCATATAAACCCTAACACAACAGCTGTGCTTTAGATATGAACAGGACTTAACAAATATCAAGCATCCACTCTAGCCAGTTGTTTATTTTCAAATAAGGAGCTTGTATACTGATGAACTGGTTTGTGTTTATGCCTTTATGAAAAACGGCATTCTAAATTTACTACCATCAAGTCGATTGGGAATCATGGACCCTAGAGGACAGAACTGCCTCTGTGGGTTGCCGAGAGGGTAACTCTTTACAGAAGTAGAAAGTTACTGTCTTTCTCCCATGAAAAATAGCTTGTTTAAAATCCACAGTTAAATTGTTGTGAAGTGTCAGCTCGTAAGCATACTCAATAACAAACATGTAATGAGCATCTAAAAAAACCACACCCACCAGACACTGCTGCAGGGACAGGAGATAGGGTGGAGGCTCGATGATGTTTCATTAGGGAAGGCAAGGGACAGGACAACTTCAGCTCCAGACCTGGCTCTAGTCTAGTGAGTTACAAGTCGTACAAGGTAACCTGGAGCACATCACCTAACCTTCGAGTTAAACGCTTTTCCTATCTCACAGTACCACCGCTCTTCAGAACTGATCACAGTCCTGTGTTCTCCGTTCAACCCAGGAATTCACTTGCAACACAACTAAGGGCCATTAAAAATGACCTTGAACTCTTGAGGACCAGGGGCTTTTTGACACTTTAAACCCATTTTTCCCTCCTCTCCATTCTTTGTTCCCACCAGGAGTCCAAGTTCACCTCCAAATTATCAGACCTGAGCACCTAGAATCTATTCACATGGAATGAAATTCCAAGGAGCTCCTGAAATGTGGAGAGAATGTCTCTCCAGGTACGTGGCGGAACATCAACGAATCTTAGTGGAAGTGACTCAGTCTACCCAAAGTGGATATTTTGAAATGCATTTCTATTTTTCAATTTCTAAGCAACCCTGCTCTACCCTTCAGAAGTGCCCCGCAGGAAATAAAACCTCCCTCCCCTGGTCTTGAATTACACAATTGGAAATTAGTTTAGATACTTTGGAGCTCATCCAGCTCAGTCGGCTGATGGAGAGAAACAGGAAGTGGGAGATTCTAGTATTAACTGGATGACAGGCAGGCCTCCACAATCTGCCTCCCTCTGGCTGTTACTCTTCCAGTCGGAGCGTTCATCTTGAACTTGTGAAACACCACATGACAGACCCCTCGACTCCTGTAAGTGCAAAGTCAGCACAGCTAGGCAGCCTGGGCCTAGGCCTTCGGATTTCATAACTCGTCTCATGGGAAATTCATGCCACTGACTCACCTTTGCTTGGCACAAAGCCATCTTTCCTTCTATGTTCGTTGTCTTTTATTTCCCTGCCCTAAAAAAAAAAAAAATCCCTTTAATAAAGCAGACCTGCAATTGGGAATGTGTGACTACTGTTTCCACGCGAGGCCTGTCGAAGCTACCCAGGCTCCCAAAAGGAAATGGGACCTGGAAGCTGAATGTGACAAGGACAAAAACGGCGCCTTGCCAACAACACGGGAGGTCGCTGGCCAAGGAGATCTCGTTATAAAGTTCTCACAAACGGGAGGATGGGGTGAGGATCTACAGAAGTGTCCCCCCCCTTCTTTCCTGCCAACTTCCTCCAAATCTCAGTTACCATTTCTTGGCACTCCACCCCCCCACCCCAGCCCTATGATAAATGTCACCACCCTCTTCAGACTGTCGCTCATTTTCTTTGCCAGCGCCGAGCTACGGACACTTCATCTCCGGGGAGGCGTCCACTCCTCCTCCCTCGGCGCCTCCACACGGGAACCGTTCTTTCTCAGATCTGGGAAGGGATCGGCCGCCCTTCCCTTTTGCAAGCTTTCTCCCCGGGACTTCCCCAAACCTTCCAAGTGTGACGTGACGCCACCCCGAGTTAGCCACCGCGGCAACCTTACCAGCTTCCCGCCCCCGGGGGGCGCCTGCCGGAGGCCGGTGCGCGGACGGAGCGCGGCCAGCGCAGCTGCGGCCCCAGTGGAGGGCCTCTAACATGGCGGCTGAATATAGGGCCGGGGCTTGTTTCTGAGTTTCCGACAAGATGATTGGTTGCCCGCATCTGCCCCTCAAAGCTGCCACCCCGCTGATTGGCTGAGGCAGCCCAGGCGGGGGCGGGACAAGAGCGCCTAAACCGCACAACAATAACAAACCCTGGAGGAGAGGGGCGGATCTAAGAGTGCGCAGACGTGGGCAAGCGCTTCCCGGTCTTCTCCCGAGTGACCGACCTTGGAGGACTTCCAGGGCGAGTCTCGTGGGGCTGGGTGGGAATTGTAGTCTTTCTAAGATCGGTGGGCTCCTTCGCCTACTCCCCGCTCTCAAGATGCGAAGACACGCCCTCCGATCCATAGGTGTCGCGGCCCACGAGCCCGCAGGAATCGCCAGTCTAGCAACTCGGTTTCCGTGAGAATCGTGCCTGCCTCCGGTACCGAAAGCACCTCTCCATAGAACTACGGTTTCCAAGAACGCCGTGGCGAAGGCCTTTCGTCCCGCATTGCATGCTGGAAGTGGTAGTTTCTTCACGGAGCCCTTTATTTACTTGAAGTGGAGCCTTCCATGGCGGCTGAGGGGGCGGGATGGGTGGGGCGGGGGTAGGCCCTTTCCTGCCACCGTTCCGGACTAAGTTCCGCGCATATTCGGGCCCCAGAGAGCGATTGCGAACCCGGCCCAGAGGTGACTGTGACGCAATAACAAACCCGAGGGAGCGTGGGGCCGAGGGGGCGGTAGAGATTCCTTCCCTTCCGGCCCTTGCTGATGACGTACAACGGGGGCGGGGAGAACAAGCGACCAATCGGAGCCCCGCAGTGCTCGGCCTGTTTCCGCCCCGCCCTTCCGCTGACGTGTCTCGCCCCTGCATTCTGAGAGGTTCGCACCCCTGTAGCTGTGGCCCGTTTCCGTGGCGACAGGAAAGCGCGGGAGTTACAGATCGGGTCGGACCTGCTGCCGCCGGACTAGATCTCGGGGACCCTTTCTGAGCCGGGGACGCCTCCGGGGGATGTCCTGGTAAATAGGCCTCTGGGCCTGGGGAGCCTGGAGTCTTTTTTCTGGGTAAGGGTGAGGGCCCCGGGACGAGAAAGGGAGCCCTAAGAGAATTAGGGGAGCAAGCGGGAAACAGGTGGTGGGCAGAGTGAAGGGCAGGCGGGAAGGCGAGCCGGAGCGGAGTTTCGGTGGCATCTGGAGGGGAACTTAGGGAGACTTAGACTTTGTGCATCTGGGGAGTTCTGGGGAGGTGGGATGGCCAGGTGGCCGGAGGGAGGAGCGGGGAGAGGCCCGGAGTGTCGAGAAGGAATCATAGCAGGGACTGCAGTGTGCCTCTCGGGAGCCTGCGGAGGAAGATGGCCTGGTCTGTGGCGGTGGTGGTGACCCTGAGGACGTAGTGGGGCCAGACTGAGCCCGGGAAAGGTACTTGAGGAATAGGAATAGACCGGATGTTAAGGGAAAGAGACCCGAGAAATTGGCTTCAAACGACCTCCACTAGCCTGCAGCCTGCAGAACCAGGTGGTGCCTGGGTTCCACTACTTTGCCTTGGTCACAAAAGAGGATCCTGGTCCTCTTTTGAGTGGGAGAAAAATGTAGAACAAAATCTTAAAAAACAGATTTATTGGGCTGATAGAAACTAGTGGAAGCCTCAAGGCTTATGGCCCCGAGGCACCGTCAAAACTGGAATTGACCCCACCCCTGGAAATCACCCATCAACAGACAGTCCTATAAAATGAACAATAGGGAAACGTACTTCAACCAACCAACCAACCATATGAGATCAAGGGGCAGCATTTGCCCAATAACAAAGTCCAGAAGGCGGGAAGGAAGAGTAAATGGAAACAACCGTGGAAGTGGGAAGAGTGTTGTAACATTGAAGGGATGGCAATTAATGACACTAAATAAGATGTGTAGAAATTGAGTGAGGCTAATTTTCTCTTAAATTTTACCCCCAACCACAGTAAAATGTTAGCAACAACAAAAAGAACTAGGTCCATAAATCTTTCCAAGGTTAAAAGAAGGAGAGTTGGGGTTGAAGCAAGTGCTATTCACAGGGATGGGCCTTAGGAAGAGAAAAGCCAGTGCTGGAGGTTCAGGATTCAGAGATGAGCGCAGGTGAATTGGCAATGCTGGGGGAAGGAGTCAGGAGTGTTGGTTGCTTGGGGTTGTGTTCTTCGTTTTGGTTTTAAACCTGAAAAGGAAACAACCAGGATGACTGGAAAAAGCTGGGGACAAACCACCTACCCAGTCAGGCTCAGGGAAACCTATAGTGACCTTCCTGGGAAAAAAGAAAGGATCAAAAGGATGAGGTTGGAGGTTATAAGTCAGAAATATAGAGAATTTAAACTCTAATTATAAAAAATAAAGAATTTAAAAAATAAAGGCTTTTGTCAGTAACTATATAGTTGATCTGATTCTAGAGCACTTCAATTTAAGTCTTATTAAAAAATGACACTTAAAAGCTTAAGCTGTTAAGTTTCAAGTTACTTAGTTATATGCACTTGATGTGTTACAGTTCAATAGAGCTCGAAAAAGTTTTACCTATGGCTCGAATTGAAGAAGTACATAATGTCCTTACTGCGATGCAGAAAATCTTAGAGTGTCCAATCTGGTAAGTCAACAAAAAGTACTGATTTAAGATTCTTCTTCCTACGTATATGATTATTTCCTATGCAAATGAGTAGGCTTAACCTCCTGTTACGGGGAGAAAAATCATTTCAAAAGCTATTAAAAGTGCTATTTTTCTTAACCGACGAGCTTAAGAAAGATAGAAAATGACACTTTTCTCTCCATTTTAACTCTCTCCCCCGCTTTTTGCCTCTTTAATGCACACAGCTCCCTCTCTTTCCCAAGTCATAGATATTCTTTGTTGTTTGTGCGTTGGGCAGGCATCTTGTTAGGGTTAGTTACATTTGGGCTTCTAGTTCTTAAAATTAGCTTGGTCACTTGGAATGGACGTAGTTCATAATGGTAAAATAAAATCATGAATGACTCGTGTCTATGAGAGGCTAGGTCTTTAGGAGAACCTTTGACTGGAACCAACCCTGTGCATATCAGTCAGCGCAGCCAGTCATTGAAGACTTCAGCAAATCTTTATGACTTTGCATGAGCCTTTTTTGATTTTCTAAACTTTTTTTCCCAAAACTATTTTATTCTGAGCTAATATATTGTTCCATAGTTCAGTTACATCAAGCAGTATTATGCAATTGCTACCACCATCCGTTTCGAAACATTCTCTTCCTCGAACTCCTTGACACTCCCCTTTACCACCCCCACCCCCACCCCTCTTCGAGCCTTTAATTGTGAATTAGGGGGGGTTTACCCAGTCGACCATCATTTTGCTTTCAACAGCTTATCAAACCTCTCAATGAACCTTTTTTTCCTCTTTAAAATAAACAGGTTTTAGAATGTTTTCGTTGTTGTTTTAAGGTATAATTTGCATAGTGAATTACATAGATCCTAAATATGCAAGTCAATGAGCTCTCACAAGTGTGTATACTTTGCAGCTCTAATACCCATTAGGACATCAAACATCTCTTTCACTCCAGAAAGTTTCCTTGTTCATATTCCAGGTTCTTAACTTGCAGTCCTGCCGGGACTGAGGGAAGCCTATGGAGGAACAGTACTTCAATATAATTAGTTACTTAATTTAAATATTTTTTAATTTATTCATCGAAAAGCATAATTGTTGGAGGTCTGTGACACAAAAAAAGGTTGAGAAAGTCAAGTAGTCACTAGATCTCCGATTTCTCGTAAACCCACAAAGCGAGTTTTAAGTCATTCTTTAGGATGATCTTGGTGAAAAGCCGGAAAGGAAAGCTAGGGTAATTATTATCCACTTCCCTTCCCTCTTCACCTCTTCACTTTGGTCTTTCTGGCCTATTAACTGCTCTTCCTTCACACATGCCACACACTGTCCTGCCATTGACCTTTTATATTTGCTGTTCCCTCTGCCCAGAATGTTCTTTCTCTAATAATTGCATGCCTTGCAAATCTTGGCAGAAACACCTTTCAGAGAGGCATTTTCAGACAAACTCTATTTAAAGCTGCCACCCTCATCACCCAACACTCTCTTTATCCCCTTCTCCTGCTCAGCTTTGCTCCAAAGCCCTTACTACGACTCAATATTCTCTATCATTTGCCTTTTTGCTCTCCTCTCACCAAAACTCATGACTATCAAATTTATCCCAGTTCACTCCCACAGAATATATAAGCTTCGTGAGGGCAGGGTTTTTTTGTTTTTAGATTGATTTCTGTCTTCTGTAGAACTGTACCTGGGACCCAGTAGTTACTCAAGCAACATTCGTTGACTGAGTTAAATAAAAAACTAAGTAGTTCTTTGCTAGTATAGTTGTGTTCTTTTAAAAATATTGTAATGGGTAATGTGTGTTAACATCCAAGAAATAAATTGATACAATGACGAAAAAGGGGAAACAAAGTAGCTGTTGCGGTTGTGTATGTACCATTCAGGCATCTAGGGATTCGGTTCCTTGAATTGCAGGTTTAGGGTCCTGGCTTCATGGGATATCCCAGTTAACTGTCCTAGTAACATGTTTGATGCTTTTGTTCTACCACCTACTTAGTTGCATGGTGTCTGAGGTCTTAAAAGCTTGTAAGAGGCCATTGAAGGCACCATGGGCCTGTAGCTGGGTGGAACGACAGAGGAAGGCCAGTTAGGAATCAGAGGAGGCTATCAAGCGTTCACTGGCCTCCGGAAACTGTTTCGTTATGAGACCAGGAAAACTGGATGGTGCCTGGCTGCCATCGCCGAACATTTTGATCACAGTTTCCATGGAAGAATCCTGATCAAAAAGGGGGAGCTGCAGAACAGAATTTTAAATGCTCTTGAACTTCAGACCTTCTGGAAACATGTCGGAAAATAATCTGTAAACCAGAAATATCCCCTGAAGTCACGTTAAAACGGAAACAGCAGCTTGGGTTAACTAGTAAAACAGGTCTGCCTTGAGCATTATGCTCTTTTAATTCCCTCCATGGGATCAAATTGAAAACATGACTCAGAAGATTGAAGAGGAGCCTTAGGGGGCATTGAGCGTGTATGAGCGAGGGAAGAACGGCGCAGGAGGATCACAGCCTGAAGAACGTGTTCAACATCACGTCATTGTGCACTTAGAAATGTTTGTTTTTAATTGCCATATATTTTACTGTCTGTTCTCAACAGCAACCATAAAATTTAGGGGGGGAAATACATTGAAAGCTGTGCTTACTCTCAAAGAAGGAAGATGAATTTAGCTGTATTTTGTGCTTCATGAAAGCTGTTTTTCTTATATGGAGTCAAATAAGATTAAGGAAAATCCAAGTACGTCTTCTCTTTTCAGAGAGACAAGACTTATAAGTAGCCTTTCTCTCTTTTACCCCTCACCATTTCAAACTGAGCCAAAACGCTAGAGCTATATGAGATGAACAGCCTAACCTATGAAACATTAGAGCCAGGGAGGCAGGAAATGACATTTTACGGGAGGGGGGCTGTTTGCTTTTGAAAAGCACAACTTACTGCAGAACCCTCATGATAATTACAGAGTGATCAAGAAGCCATAGTGTGGCATTTGGGCCCATTTATTTTACATGTCCATGGACGAAGTCATAAAAATGTAATGTGCTTTCTCATCCTGGCAAATTAAACCATCAATGAAAAAACTCAGATACATAAAAATTAAAGATGCAAGGCTAAAAGTTAATGCCAAATTTTCATGTTCAATCAACTATTGTGCTTTTGCCAGCTTGTTGATTATACTCATTTCCTATTAGGAATAGATTTAGGCTTTTAAACCCAAGCTATTCATCCCAGTCATTTTAAACCTTCTCATCGTTCGTTGCTGTTGAGTTGTGTCCACCTCCTGGGGACCTGTGCGCAGGGGAGGGCCTCTGCGTTTCAAGGCTGTTACCGTTGGAAGCAACTCCTCAGGCCTGTCTTCTGAGGTGTCTCCAAGTGGGTTTGAACCACCAACCTTCTGGCTTGCAGTTGACTACTTAACTGTTGGCAGTACCCAGATTATCCATGGATCCTTTTAGACCTTCAACTGGCTTTAGTGGGAAGTTCTAGGATGGTGTGTTAAAAACAAAACCAAAGACGGTGCCCGGAAAAGCCAACCCCACTGCCATCGAGTGTGACTCACAGCATCCCTGTGTAGGATTTCTGGTCCTGCAGATCCGTATGGGAGCAGGTAGCATCATCTTTCTCCCATGGAACAGCCCAGGACAGTACAATTGAGAGTTATAGGGCCAGGAAAGGGGTTTAACTTTTTTGGGGTAGTTATATCTTAATACATGATTCTTGGTGGCAGCTGGAAACATCCCTTCCAGTATCTAGAAAGTAAGTTGTTAACTTTTAAGGTCTCTTGGGCTAAAATTCTTGCCTCTCAAATTCCTTCTTGGCCGTTGTTTCTGATAACTGATAGTTCTTTCCATATTTTTATGTACGGTTAGCTAACAATTTAGACTTTCAGAAGAATTTGCCTAAATGTGTAGATTGGTGGGTGGTGGTTTTTCTGAACCTCACCCACCTTCTTTTCTCATTCATTAGGCATTTAGGAAGTTCAAAAGGCTAGTGTGTAGTTGGCCTAAAATACTGTCGGGTTTGAACCATCTCTGAAATGTTTGAATCACTTTCATAGTAAACATTTGCTCTCGTCTGAACCCAGAGGAGGAACATTTTAATGATTCCTTTTTACTCCTATTCCCTCCTCAAGCTTTTCCTTCACAGTCATTACCTTTTTCCATATTGGAGTTTTCATCTGTTCAGAGTTTGTGTTTACAGTATGTTTGTGTAGCTTGGATTATAATTACCATACTGAAATATAATTATTTCAGAACTGAGTCAGTGGTGAGAATGAAAGCCATCTGGTGTCATAGTTAAATCCAATTTCTCTTTCACTGAGAATTTCTATGACAGCTTATCTCAGGAATAGTGGCTTAGTAACAAATTAAAGTTCTCCATGTCAGCATTTCTCTTTGCGAAATCACCTTTGGGCCAAATAATAATACTAACATCTATAGGACGCATCTCAGATGGTGAAGCATTTCCCCAAGTTACATATAATTTGGTTCTCAGAGTAGCCTGAGGTACCTGGCAGAGCAAGTGACCAGAAGGGAAACAGGTTCAGGTGGAGTCCTTGACCAAAGGTCCCTCTACTAGTGTGTGTGTGTGTGTGTGTGTGTGTGTGTGTGTGTTTGCGTTTGTTTTATTGCTCTGAGCTGTGTCAGAAGCCTCGTGATTTTAAGAGTTGTGTTACCAAACCCTTTCACAATGAAGTCGTTGTCTCCAGACTTCCTTGTGATCCTTTTCAAAAAAGTTAAGCATTGAATGAAAAGAACAGGATTCCTCTCAGTTACCACATTGGCTATTCTTTGATGATCTGCCTGGTCTTTGCTCAAAATCAGTGTATTAAACTCATTTAAGATAAAAGCACCACATATGATGGCTTACAAGTTCCTACATACTTAGGCCCCATCCGCCTCTCCAGCCTGGTCTAGTAGAGACAAAAAGAGCGGGAAGACCGAGGAAGCACAGGCTGTGGTTGCTCTGGGCTGTTGCTGAATTGAGTCTGACTCTTGGTGAGCTCTTCGGTGCAGAGTAGAACTGCTCTATCAGCAATTTGTAGCACGTTATCAGAGCGGTCTTCCAAGGCACCTCTGGGTGAGCTAGAATCTCCCACCTTCCCAGGAGGAGTAAGTCACCTAGGGACTCCTGCCTTGCAGTTACAATTGGCAAAATCTAGAATGTGGAGAATGTTAGAAAACAAATGACCTAGTTTTTCCAATAAATGACTGAGAAGAAAGGAAAACTAGACGAAAAGAGACTTGAGACATAGCAACAAACTGTAATGTGTTGACTTTTGGGGACCAGATTTGCACAAATGTGACTATTCAAATGTGAAGCAATGAGAGAAATTAGAACAATAATTATGTAATAGATGATATTACAGAAACTTTTAAAAATATAGTTTCACGGTTATATATATTTTATATACTGAAACATTTATTGATGCAATGATACAATGACTGGGACCTGTTTAAAAATAATCTGGGGTGAGAAAGTAGGTATAGACAAAATCACACTGGCTTTAAATTGATCATAAAAGCTAGGTGATAGTACATGAGTTCATTTTATTATTCTATTTGTGTACATGCTTGAAAATTTCCATATTAATAGTAAAAAGGTAATCATTTGTTTTTAAAAAGAGTGCACTTAATCTAACTAAACTGTACATGTGTAAATTGTTGAAAATGGGAAATGTCACGTTACCTATATATTTACCACCAGAAAAAAAAATAGTGCTTTGCGGAAATCCAAAAGAAATAGTGGTTTTTGATTTTACAGAACTTAGAGTTCAGTTAAGGAACAAGACTTATACCCACAAAAAGGTGTGATCAGTGAAATCTAATATGCATTATTAACAAGGTTTAAAATGCTGAGTGGGATGTACTGAAGAGATCGGTGTAGTTCTGTTTTGATGTGTTCAAGTTCGCTAACTATAAGGAGCACGGCTCCTGCTGCATTCTTGTCAGCACAGTGCGTATTTAGTACAAGTGTATTCACCGAACTCAGG
>NW_022111358.1:30512640-30514596 GCF_000313985.2 Echinops telfairi | reverse complement strand
AAAAAAAGTTTTTTTCAATCAAAAACAAACCGTGTAAATGCTTTGAAAATGATGATAGCAGCATATGTGCTTGACACACTGGATGGATGGATGGAGGGAGGGAGGGAGGGAGGGAGGGATGGATGGATGGGTGGATTGTGATAAGAGATGTAAGCGCCCCAGTAAAAGTATTTACCAAAAAAGAAAGAAAAACAAACACTGTATATGATAATGAACTTACTAATACAGAGGGTAGATAAATAACACAAGTTATATATATTCCCTCCTACCTCATGAGTATAGTTTTGAATGTAACTGTATTTAATGTGATTTTAGAATATTCGTGAAGATCAAGTTAAGGCTTCTTGGATTTAGAAATCCCTGAAAGGACACCTAACACTAAGTTGTTTTAGTTTGTTTTCCTGTGAGAAGTTGATCTTTGTAGACAAGACCAGCTGGTTGGAGCAGTGTCTTCCTTTGGTCAGGAAGCTGACTCACCGGAATCTGTCTGTGCTCTTCCAGTCTCCTTGGCCATACTGATTTATTGCTGGTGGTCTGAGACAACCACAGAGTTGGGGTCCCAAATCTCAAGCTGTTGAGTCTCTTCTGACTCATGGGAACTTTCAGGACTGAGTAGAACTGTCCTCTTCCTGGAAACGAACGGTGCCGTCTTTCTCCTGCAGAGTGTCTGGGAGATTCGAACTGCCAGTCTTGTGTTTAGCAGCCAAGTACCTGCCCACTTCACCCGTGGGGCACCTTTCGAGAAGCCTAAGTGTCCCCCCAAAGTTACAGACTTCTTCAGTAGTAGCTTTGCTCTACAAGGCAAAATGCAAACACGAGGTGGTTTTAGTCCCTGCCCTGAGTTGATTTTGCTTTTTAAACTTCTTTTTTTTTTTTGAGATTTAATTCACATATTACATGACAACATCCTTGACAAGTTGACAAAATCCTTGTGAAGTTGTCAAGGATTTTTGTCTTGTGTGGATCCATAGTCAGTGTTCATGGAAGCAGCAGTCAAGAGATCAAAAGACCTATTGTATGAGGTCAGTCTGCTACACCAGACCTCTGGGGTAATGAAGAGCAAGGATGTTACTTTGAGGACTAAGGGGCCCCTGGCCCAAGCCATGGTATTCTCCAGTGCATTAGATGCCTGTGAAGTTGGGCGCTGAATGAGGAAGACCATAAAGGAATCTGCTCACTTGAACTGTGGTGCTGGAGAAGAAGATTGAAAGTACCCGGGCTGCGAAAAGGACAGACAGAGCCGTTTTGGAAGAAGTAAGACCAGAGCGCACCTTACAGGCAAGGCTGGCATGACCTCGTCTTACATTCTTTGGCCATATTGTCAGGAGCGGCCGGCCCCTGGAAAAGGACAGCATGTGTGATACAGTGGAAAGGCAGGAAAAGAGGAAGGCCCTCAACGAGATGGACTGACGCAGTGATTGCGTCAGGCATCTCAACAGGGGTTCTCAGCCTTCCTCTGCTGCGACCCTTTCACACAGCTCCTCATGTGCTGGTGACCCCCCCACCCATAAAATTATTTTCGTTGCTACTTCAGCACTGTCATTTTGCGACTGTTATGAATCAGGCGACCCTTGTGAAAGGATTGTTAGACACACATATCCCCTCCCCATAAGGGTCTAGACCCCCAGGTTGAGAACCACTGCCTTAGAGCAGTGGTGAGGATGGCACAGGACGGGGCAGTGTTTGAGGGTGGCTGTGGGTTGGAGCTGACTCGAAGGCACTAACAGCAATCACATAGAATTCACCCAGTTAAACCATGTGAGTTAGTAGACGGTGCTTAGCATGCAGAGTTTAGACCTGTGCTTCTTTTTGAGGTAAGTTTTACATGAAGAGTCTGACTACATTTTTGTTTTACATATGAATTTCCAGTTGTCTATGCGTCATTTGTTGAAAAGACTCCTGTTTTTTTCCATTTAATGTCTTGGCATCCATGTGGTAAATCAGTGAATTATTGAC
>NW_022111358.1:30505401-30511425 GCF_000313985.2 Echinops telfairi | reverse complement strand
CAAAACATTTTCTTTCTACCTGAGCCCTCAGTATCAGCTCTTTTTTCCCCTCCCTCCCCTCCCCTCCCACCTTTGTGAATCCTTGATCAATAATATATTATTGTTGTTGTTATTTCATGTCTTACACTGTCCATTGTCTCTCCTCACCCACATTTGTTATTCAGCCCCCTTGAGGGGAGGGGGGCTATATACCCAACCTTATGATGGGCACCCCTCCCCGACCCCCTCCCCTCCCCTCATGATATGGCGCCTTCCACTGTTCCTGAGGCTTATCTCTCTTGAGTTCCAGGTGTCCAGAGCTCTTGTGTACCAATGTGTGTACTCCGGTCTAGCCAGGAACTGAATTTTTAAATTAATTATCATCATTTAATATGAACTACTTTCTATTTATGTCAGATTATGCAGCATGAAATTATTATGAGTATGTCATTAAGTATGCCATATTAACTGCGTAATAAATTAGATTTTATCATAACGGTAAACCATATGCGTATAAGCGCAGTTTTCATAGATCGTTGCTTATGCGGTGTTGCTTTCTGCTTGTGCAGCATCTTAAAACCATTAGAGAAAGCCATTTGTTGTATTACATCTGGCCGTACCTTTAAAACGGCTTCTTAAGGGCGGTTGTGAGCTTACGTTTTCATGGCTGTTTGCCTTTTGAATATTCCTTCCACAAAAGA
This sequence comes from Echinops telfairi, assembly GCF_000313985.2. NCBI lineage: Eukaryota > Metazoa > Chordata > Mammalia > Afrosoricida > Tenrecidae > Echinops > Echinops telfairi. Next base: position 30,510,745 of record NW_022111358.1, on the reverse strand, counting down.
AAGCAACATGAATCATTCTTTTCTTTATAATTTATAGATTTTGTATGCTGAAACTTCTCAACCAGAAGAAAGGGACTTCGCAGTGTCCTTTGTGTAAGAATAATATAACCAAAAGGTATATATTGTGGGTAGTGATGGGAACCACAACAGTAAAAAAATAGAAGAAATTGTTTAGCATCACAATTTTTGTCCTTATCAAACTACCCATAAATAGACAAATATGTAAGAGTGGCTAGCAGACACAGTAAATTATTTCTGAAGTCATTTTCCTCAAAGTGTTATGCCATATAAAGGTATTCACGATTTATTTTTTGTTTTTGAATAGTGCAGGAAACTTTGGATCTTAACAAAAGTAAGACTCTTATCAGCCACCTGTGCCCATTCTGTCTGCTGATCCTGTTTTCATTGTCTCTTTTGCCAGGGCGTAAAGTTTTCTTAGGGCAGTGACTGTCTCGGCACTGCATTTACAATGGTCGGTACATAGGAAGTGCTTAGGTATATAAAGGAATGAGCGCATTTAATTTTCCTACAATTTTCCCAAGTCATGATCTTTCTTTGGACATCGTTATTTAACTAGATTTTCAAAATATTGTAATCATTGTGTGACAGAAAAGTCTGAGAAAAGGAGCTAGAAATGGGGGCTTGGGTGGGGTTCAGATCATAATAGTGTATATTTTGTGCAGTGCCCTTAAAAATTTGGTACTATCTTGCTCTTAACAATTTATCTCTCAAACAATTTAATTTCAGAAGCCTACAAGAAAGTACAAGATTTAGTAAACTTGTTGAAGAGCTGTTGAAAACCATTCATGCTTTTGAACTTGACACAGGATTGCAGTGTAAGTATTACATATTACTTGAAGCCGATGTTCAAGTGGCTATCCATTCTAACTCAAGAAATTTGCACAATTATTTTCTATAAGTAGATGATAAGGCTTTAATGTTACAGAAAATAATGGTGTGTCTAAACCTCATTGGTGTTAGATTCAGTAATAGTCTTAATAAGTAAGTTTGTTAATATTGAGGTGGGGGGAAAAGAGTAGAAATAACTTTGATGGCCTGTTCATTTATGTCTCATGAGTAGAATTTTCAAAGTTGCCTTAGAATAACAACACAAATGTTACAGGTTCAATTTATTATGAACACTACACTAATGTATTGTCATAACGCACCAGCTTCTCTTGGGTTCCTTGATGATAATTCATTCTTTTTCTAATTCTAAACATGTTTTTTCTTATAATTCAACAGTTGAAAACAGTTACAACTTTTTAAAAAAACAAAATAACTCTCCTGAGCATGTAAAGGAGGAAGTATCTATCATCCAAAGTATGGGCTACCGGAACCGGGCCAAAGCACTTCGACAGAACAAACCTGAAAGTCCTGCCTTGGTAAAGCCACTTTCATTTATGTTGGCAGCACCTCTTCGTTGAGCTCTGTGAGTTAGCGAGTGTGCTCGATGCTCACTGACTTCCATAAAGAGCCAGTGAAGGAGTCAGATGATAGAGCAAAGGTGCGATCACGCGTGTTCTCATCAAGGGGCGTTAGCAGAGTCCGCGGGAGGTTGGTGTACCTGATGGGTCGACAGAGGCCTTAGCTCTTTTCCTACTGTGGGATGCGTGTCTAAATCAGCCATGAGATTACTGATATGCTTCAACCAACCATCTGTGGCAAGTCTTCTAACATGAAACAATATCGTATTTCTTCCGAAAAGTTGTCTAGACAAGGGGGAGTCAACTTGCAAAATTTGAAAATTACTTCAGCCAAAAAGGTATGGTTGTCACTGAAATGGCAGTGATATCCTCTGTTGTAACATACCATAGTTGTGAGGTGCCATCAGCTCAATAGAACAGAACCCTGCCTGGTCCTCAGAATGCCAGTTATGTGTGAGCCATTGTCCTAGCCCCTTTGTCAATCCATCTTGTTGGGATCTTAAACGTAACGGTTTTTGTAGTACCAGCATTATAAAAGAGTTGAGGGAGTGGTTCTGCATTGAGCTGCGATTGGCAAGGTCAGCAGTTTGAAACCACTCGGGAGAAAGACTGGGTCTTCTACTCCTGTAAAGAGTTACAGTGTTAGAAACCCACAGGGCGGTTCTACTCTGCTTATAGGCTCACTGAATTGGCACCGACTTAATGACAGGGAATGTTTTTGAGACAAGAAAGAAGGAAAGAAATGAGGACCTAATGTCGGGGGTTTAAGTGGAGAGAAAATGTTTTGAGAACGATGTACAAATGCGCTTTACATAATTGATGTGTGTATGGATTGCGATAACAGTTGTATGAGCCCCGAATAAAATGGTTTTTTTTAAAAAAAAAGGAGAGCGCTGCCCGTCAGCTTTCATAAATATTAAATTAAAAAGAAAGAAGGAAAGTTTCATCAAAGTGTACCGTTGGGCTTTAAAATCTTTCTTTTACTAATGTTCTTAGGAATGTTGAGTATTTATCGTCTTTATTTCCCCTTGTTTAACAGATATAATCAGAAAGATGTGTTAAATCAATCTCTTTCCTTTCCTACACTATGACATAAAGTGTAAGCTTCAAAGGATATGTTTTTTACACTTTAAAAACTTAAGCACATGGGCACCATCTAATTTCTTCACCACAGTTTGCTTTGCACCCATATCTTCAGTGCTCTCTTCATGAGGGTGAGTACTGAGCAGGGCCACATCACAAGAACAAATTGTTCTTAGATTAGGAGAGCTCAAAATCCCTTCATATTTAAAGTTTATATATCTCTCTGCCTACTGTAGCGGCAACATCATCAGCCTCTTGACGTATCGTCTCTTCCCACAGCTGTAGTAAATTTGATGCCTGTATATTCCATATGGCCAACTCCACATGTATAGTTGTCATATATGTTGTTGTAAGAGGTCTATGCAAGGAATAAGTTGTTGGTTTGCAAAAAAAACCCAAAAAAACTTAAACACAAGGGACGGAGCACTAGAACGGATTGTGGCTGCACAGCTCCTTTAATTTAACCATGGGGGAGGGGAGTGCTCTAAAATTGATATGGCAGTGATTATCCAATTCTCCTTGATTGAATGATTGGATTATGTGATGTATAAATTAGCGCCAATAAAACTGTTGGGGTGAGTGGGGAGTAAGACTGGTCAGCAACTAAACCAGTCTCTGATCCAGCCTGTTCTGTTAACCAGCTATTTATCTCATTATGCCTCCATACCCCGAACACATTCACCTCCTCCACAAGGGTAATAAACCATATATTTCCTTTTTAAAAAAAATCATTTTATTGAGGGCTCTTACAACTCTTACCACAATCCATACATACATCCTTTGTATGTCAAGCACATCTGTACATGTGTTGCCCTCATCTTTCTCAAAACATTTGCTTTCTACTTGAGCCCTTGGTATCAGCTCATTTTTTCCCCTCCTTCCCCGCTCCTCCACCCTAAACCATAATTTTCAATGTAAAAAAAAAACCCACTAACAACTTAAATACAAATAATACATACTGCATTTCAAAAAATGTAGAGCAGAGAGAAGGGGAAATATTCAAATCACACCTGATTCAGGCATTTTGGTATGTAATTCGCCAGGATTCTTTTCCAGGTATCAGATAAAATTTGGTTAGTTGATCATGGCTGATTTGTTTTGTTCACGGGCTCAAGTTTCAAGAAACACACAGAACTAGACAAAAATTAGCTGACAGCGCTTTCCTGTGCTTCTTAGCAGGAAAACAATCCTGACGCTCAGCCCGCCAACCCTGGAACTGTGATGTCTTTGAGGACCAAGCAGAAGAAGAAAAAAAAGGCTGTCTACATTGAATTGGGTAAGGGTCGCCAAGCTTGAATTCTAGAATAATAGTTGCTGAACTTCTTGGCATCCAGTCCTACCGAGGTTTTGGTCTTAATTTATGCATGTGCCAAGATTTGAGAAACGAAAATAAGATAATTTTACAAATCCTATAAATAATGTGAAAGTTAAAATTCCCACCTGAAGAACCTTACGTTATAAAGGGAACCAAAGGCAGGAAGTCTCGTTAAAGTGTATGTAAATACACTTAGGGCATATGGGTATTACGGCATTTGGAGGGATCAGAGATATTATACTAGAGCAAGAAGCCTTTTTGGAAGTGCTAAATTCATCATTCAAACAGACCTCTAGTTGCTGTATCTTAGGATATGAAGGTGTGTCCCAAATTTTGTGGAATTTTCCCACGAACTTTTTATAGCATCCTTGTATATTTAGAATTGGCCAAAGTGGACTCCTCTGAGCTGCCAAGCTCCCTACCTATGTTTACCACAGCACTTAACAGATTTTATTGAACTTACTGTGTCTTTCCCCCAACTAAAGATGGTAAGTTCCTGGACAACAGGTATCGTGTCATGAAAAGTAATGAGACTAATTTTCCTAGCTACATGTTTGAGCTCTTCATAGATTGCAAGCACTGTTGTGTTTTACTCCTATAACCACATAGGTACGTGACATCTTTGAGGTGCGGTGACTCTTCTTGCATTCACTTGACAGATGAGGAGAATGAGGCACAGCGGGTTCAGGCAGAAAGCGAGTCAGCAGCAAAGCCAAGATAGACCCCGGAAGTCTGACTTGAGAGGCACTGTTTTTACGCTTCTCTGTTGTTTGACCCATCTGTTGTGCCTTCCATGTTGTGGGCGCTTAGTGTATATTTCTATTTTGTAGCACCTTTTTTTTTTTTTTGGAGTTTAACCTTCTCATTGAAAGACTTCTTACTAATTTGATTTTGGGGGTTCTTTGGGGAAATTTTTTTAGGATCTGATTCTTCTGAAGACACAGCTCATCAAGCAAGTTATTACAGGTGAGTCAACGAGAGCTTTTCGTCTGTGAGGCCGGTCGGTTTATATTCAGCTATGTATCAGGGACTGGCTTCTCTAGATTAGAATCTCGGCATCGGAAGAGACTTTAGAAATCAGCTAGTTCAACCCTGTCTGTTGAGAGCTCAGGAAATAACACCAGTTTGGCATGCTTTATTAAAAATGTCCAAACACTTGAAGATAACAGGAGAACTCTGCACAGGCTTGCTGCCAGCAGAGGGCTGCTCTCAGGCTTAACTCCTTACAGACACTTGTCTTGACGCCATTGTCATTGTGGCTGATGAAGTTTGGATGACTCCAGTTTCAGCTCTTTGCTTCCTTGCTTAACTCTTTCTCGGGAACTAGGTGGCATTGTCCGAAGCAGATCATCACTTTTACATTCAACTCGACTCTTTTTGCTTCCTAATTCTACCTGCCCTTTAAGCTTTCTGTACAAACCTTCTATACAGATTATACATAATCTATCAGCCACCTCCAACTGGGTGATCTGCCAAATTCATTTTTGTAGTAATCAGTTGTTGACCTTATTCTCGTCTG
>NW_022111358.1:30492775-30505284 GCF_000313985.2 Echinops telfairi | reverse complement strand
GTGTGTGTGTGTGTGTGTGTGTGTGTGTGTGTGTGTGTGTGTGTTTAGCTTAAAAAGCCTAGAAATTCAATAAGCAGTGGGGGGGGAGGGATTCAACAAGGTGGTCTTAGTATTTTATTGGGATGTCTGCATGGTTTAATCGCATTCTCACAAGGCTCAGGCATTCCATTTATGTATCGTGGGTACTGCCTTGTCATTAAGCTGTGCCTTTTTATTATTTTAAGCTTTTAACATACACTCGAAGCTAATTCTTTTCAACCGTCTCGGCAGTCCTTGAAGTTTTGGTCTTCATGTGCACTGTTGTGCATTGCTGCTCTGGTATTTGTGACTGAGGCCCCCGTCTTTGACCATTTCCTTTCCATTAGAAGTTATTGAAGGCGGGAACAGATTTTAAAGAATGAATCAGATTGACCACTTTACTTCAGCCCTTTTTGGAATGGCAAAAATATTTCATCTTGCCCTTTTGATAATTCTGCAACATGACGTCTAGTCTTTTCTCACCGAGCTGCTCTCTTTTCTCTGTAGTGTGGTAGACCCAGACTTGATAGAAATCACTCCTCAAGGAGCCAGACCGGAAGCCCGTTTGGATCCTACAAAAAAGGGTAATGGCAAGTTTTCACAACTCCTAACAGGAACTGAAGAGAGAACAGTAAATGCAATCTGAACTTAGATTATTCTGAAGGTCATTTGGGGACGTTTAGAATTCACATCCCTTCGCAGGGTTTGAATAGTGTTCTTTTACAGTAGTCAAGGCATAGGCTGGTAGATTTCGTTGGTACTAAACTATAGTCGTACCCTGTGTAGCTGATTGTAGCCCTTTCCTGGGAAAGTGTAAGGGAATAGGAGTCTGAAGATCAAGCCACCAGTGCCTGGTGCACAGGCAGTCTGCTTTTAAATCATTCTGAGAGGTCATGAGCTGCGGTTTATGAGTAGTGTGTATTCTGAAACGAAAATCTTAATGATCCTAAGTGGAAATGAAGAGAATCTGGCTAAGTAGGAATTAAATGAACGGTTATAGACTGCAGCTTCAGTGTATTTGGTAGTTTATGAGGTTAGTGTCTCTGAAAATCACCAGCCACTCCCAAGTTGTATTAAGTATTTATTTTCCCGCAATAATCCAGTTTTTAAGTATCTTGTTATTTTTGTACATTTTCAGCTGCTTGTGAGTTTTCTGAAGACTTACCAAACGTGGACTACCGCCCATCCAGGAACAAAGACTTGAACACCCATAAGAAGCAAGCAACTGAGAAGCATCCAGAAAAGTGTCAGGATATTCCTGTTTCAAACCCACATGTGGAGCCATGTGGAACAAATACGCTTGCCAACTCATTACAGCGTGAGAACTACAGTTTATTACTCACTAAAGACAGACTGAATGTAGAAAAGGCTGGATTCTGTAATGAAAGCAAACAGCCCGGCTTAGCAAGGAGCCAACATAACAGATGGGCTGAAAGTAAGGAGACATGTAATGACAAGCCGACTCCTAGCACAGAGAAAAAGGTAGATAAGAATGCTGACCCCGTGCATGGGAGAAAAGGAGTGCCTAAGCAGAAACCTCCGTGCCATGGAAGTCCTAGAAAGAGCCACGATGTGCCTTGGAAAACACGGAAGAGTAGCATTTGGAAAGTCAATGAGTGGTTTTCCAAAAGCGATGGCCTGGGTGACTCGCATGATGAGCGGCCTGAATCAGATGCAGACGTCGCTGGGGCCTTCGAAGTTCCAGATGAAGCACGCGAATCTTCTAGTTCACCAGAGAAAACAGACTTGATGGTCAGTGATCCTCATGTTCCTTTACTGCCTAAAAGTGAAAGAGTCCTTTCCAAACCAGTAGAAAGTAACATCGAAGACAAAATATTTGGGAAAACGTATCGGAGGAAGTCAAGTCTCCTTAACTCGAGCCATGTAACCGAAGAGCCAATGGTAGGAGCTGCTGCTGCTGTAGCACCTCCGATAGCGCAAGAGCACCTTCTTACCAGTAAATTAAAACGCAGAAGATCATCCATCCTCCACCCTGAGGACTTTATCAAGAAAGCAGATTTGGCAGTTGTTGAAAAGATCAACCAGGGAACTGACCAAACACGGCCGAAGGGTCAAGTGGAGCATACTCCCGATGGTGGTCACAGGCATGGAACAAAAGGCGGGGATTGTGTTCAGAAGGAGAGTGCTGACCTGGCAGAATCATCGGCCAAAGAATCTGCCTTTCGAACTGTAGCTGAGCCTTTGAGCAGCAGGAAAAGCGGTATGGAACTGGAACCGACTGTGTTCAATGCAAAAGCACAGAAGAACAGGCTGAGGAGGAAGCCCTCTGGCAGGCACATCCACCCCCTGGAACTAGTCAACAGACAGCCAAGCCCGACGAGGCACACAGAACTGCAAATCAGTAGCTGGCCTAGCAGTGAAGAGCTAAAGAAAGAAGAATCTGAGCCAAAGCCAGTCAGACGGAGCCGGAACTTACAGCTCACGAAAGACCAAGAAATGGCCATCGGAGCCAAGAAGAATGACAAACCAAATGAAGAAAGGGGCAAAAAACACGCCCCTGACACTTTCCCAGAACGAAATTTAACAGACACAACTGACCTAATTACTACCTGTTCGTTTTCTGGTAATCTTCAAGCATCTGTCTGTCCTAGCCTTCCAGGGGCAAACCTGAAAGAGAAACTGGGAACAGTGCAGGTGTCTAATGGTACCAGAGACCCCAAAGGTGAGGTGTTGGGTAGAGCAAGGGGCCTGCAAACCGCAAGATCTGTTGAGAGTACCAGTGTTTCACTGATACCTGATGCTGATGATGGCCCTCAGGGTACCATCTCAATCATGGAAGCAGGCAACCGAGGGGAGGCACAAACAGCACCAGGTGAATGTGCAAGGCAGTGTGCAGCAACTGAAAACCCCAACGGGAGTGTCCAGGGTCTTTCCAAAGACACTAGAAATAACACGGAGGGCTCTGAGGATCTCTTGACACACGACGTTAACCACCTTCAAGAGACATGCACAGAAATGGAAGAGAGTGAACTTGATATTCAGTCCTTACAGAATACATTCAAAGTCTCAAAGCGTCAGTCATTTGCTCTGTCTTCAAATCCAGAAAAGGAGTGTGCCTCGCTCGGTGCCCGCCCTCCAAACATTGCTCTTGAGTGTGGGGACAGAGGGACTGAGGAGAACAAAGAGTCTGCAGTTCGACCTGTGCAGGCAGTTCCTGCAACTGTGGGCGGTGCTGGAGGTAGTCCAACAGAGCAACAGCCACGTGATTATACTAAAAGTCACCTTCAAGGAGTGTCCAGGCTTGGTCAGGCAGCTCCATTCAGAGGCAGTGAATCTGACCCCAGTACCTCAGTTGAACATGGGATTGTGCAGACCTCGGAGCGTGCCCCACCACTCGCTCCCATCAGGTCATCTGTTAACAGTGAATGTAAGGAAAGACTGGAGGATCATGCAGAATCACTTGAAAGAGCCTCAGAAAACGAGAGTATCATTCCAAGTACAGTGAGCACAATTAGCCAAAATACCCCGAGAGAAAATGCTTTCAAAGGAACCAGCTCAAGCAGTCTTAATGAAGTAGGTTCTAGCAGCGAAAACATTCAAGCAGAGCTAGCTAGGAACAGAGAACCTAAATTGGATGCTGTGCTCAGGTTGGGTCTTGTGCAACCTGAAGTCTGTAAGGAAAGTCTTCCTATGAGGAAATGTAAGCATTCTGAAGTAAAAAGGCAAAAAGGCAATGGAGGACTAGTTCCAGCTGTTCATCCAGATTTCTCTCGCTATCTAATGTCACATAACCCAGAGCAGCCTATGGAGGACAATGATCCTCAGATTTGTTCTGAGACACCTGAAGACCTGTTAGATGACAGTGAAATAAATAAAAACAGCCACTTGGTTCAAAGTGACATTAGGGAAAGATCTGCTGTTTTTAGCAAAGATAACCAGAGAAGAGATTTCAGAAGGAGCCCTGGGCCTACATCCCATTTAGGTTTGTCTTGGGGTCACCCAAGAGGTGCTGAAGAGTTAGAGTCCTTAGAAGAAAATGGAACCAGTGAGGAGGAAGAGCTTCCCAGCTTTCAGCACTTGCTGTTTGGGAAAGTCACCAGTGCATCGTTTCAGTCTACCAGGCGCGGCGCTGATGCCATGGGTTGTCTGTCTAAGAACACCTGGGAAAGCTCTGGATCCATGCAGAATATTGTAAAGGACGACACAAACCAGCCAACATTGGTGCAGGCTTCCCACGAACATCACCGCGAGAAGCCCAGATGTTCTGGTAGCTTATTTTCCCCGTGCAGCACATCGGCAGGCTTGACTGCGAACACAAACACCCGCGGTCTGTCCTTGTTTGGTTCTTCTTCCAAACAAGTGAGGCATCAGTTTGAAAACCAGGAAGCTGTTCTGAGTGACGAGGAACTGGTTTCGGGTGATGATGAAAGGGAACGCCATCACCAAGACGACCAGAGTGTGAATTCAGACATAGGTACTGCAACGAGGTTTATGTTTGCCCCACTCTCTTTAATCTAAATGGGCCTGCCTTTGAGGGAGCACATTTTAAAAAATCATTTTATTAGGGGCTCATAGAACTCTTATCACAATCCATACATACATCAATTGTGTAAAACACATTTGTACATTCATTGACCTCGTCATTCTCAAAACATTTGCTCTCCACTTAAGCCCCTGGCATCAGCTCCTCATTTTCCCCCCTCCCTCCCTGCTCCCCCCTCCCTCATGAACCCTTGATAATTTATTTTGTCATCTCTTGTACTGTCCGACATCTCCCTTCACCTACTTTTCTGTTGTCCGTCCCCCAGGGAGGGGGTTACATGTAGATCCTTGTAATCTGTTCCCCCTTTCCACCCCACTCTCCCTCCACCCTCCCGGTATCGCCACACTCACCAGTGGTCCTGAAGGGATCATCCGCCCTGGATTCCCTGTTTCCAGTTCCTATCTGTACCAGTGTACATCCTCTAGCCAGATTGAATTGGGATCATGATGGTGGACAGGAAGCATTTAGGACTAGAGGAAAGTCGTATGTTTCATTATTGCTACACTGCACCCTGACTGGCTCGTCTCCTCCCCATGATGTCCAATTGCCTACATATGGGCTTTGGGTCTCCACTCCGCACTCCCCCTCATTCACAATAATATGATTTTTTGTTCTTTGATGCCTGATAACTGATCCCTTCTGCACCTCATGATCACACAGGTTGGTGTGCTGCTTCCATGTGTTGCTTCTGAGCGAGATGGCTGTTTTGTTTGCCTTCACACCTTTAAGACCCCAGACGCTACATCTTTTGATAGCCGGGCACCATCAGCTATCACCACACCTGCTGTGTCTTCAGCGATTGTGTTGGGAAGATGATTATTATGGAATGCCAGTTTAATACAACAAAGTATTCTTGCATTGAGGGAGTATTTGAGTGGAGGCCCAATGTCCTTCTGCTACCTTAATACTAAATTTATACATATCTGCATATAGAACTATTTCCCCATCATATATAAATATATTTACATATGTACATGCATTTATTTAGACCTCTATAAATGCCCTTTGCATCCTAGCTCTTTCCTCTATTTCCTTTTACTTTCCTTTTGTCCTACTATCATGTTCAGCCTTCATTAGGGTTTCAGTAATTCCTCTTGGTTACATTACCCTTGGTCACGCCCTACCAGGCCTCTTACACCCTCCTGACCACCGATTTGGATCACTTGTTCCCTTGTACCTGGGCTTGTTAACACCACTTCCTTTCCCCCCACCTTCCCCTTTCCCATGTCTCCCCAGAACTGTCAGTCCCGTTGTTTTCTCCAGATAGTTTGTCCAACCTATCATATTTAGACAGACCTGCAGAGATAATAACATGCATAAAATCAAGACAGAGCAAAACCAAGCAACAAAATAACACCAAGTCAATGACCAAAAAAACCAAAACACAACAAAGAAAATCTTGTAGTTCAGGGACTGTTTGTTGGCCTTTAGGAGTGTTTTTCAGTTGAGTCTTGGGTGCCAAGCCCTGGCTCCAAAGTCCATTTTTGGTTTTCCCTGGGGGCTTCCTGGCTCTGTTCTGCTTGCTGTTCTGTTGCACGCCCTTAGTGTTTTTGCCTCGGTGTGGTGAGATCAAATCGGGCACAATTCCCACAGTGTCTCCAGTGTTGTCCCCCCCTGTAGGGCTATGGTGAGGGATGTTGTGTCTCATAGTGGGGCCGGCCATGTGATCTCTGGATTGGCTGCTGTGAGTGGGAATATTGTCAAGGCCTGGTGGGCCAGGATGTGCTCCACTTTCTCCTCCTCCCCCTTCATTTGCTCCCATGTGCTCTGATCAGACATGTCCCTCTCCCTGAGCTGCAGATTCAGTGCTGTCCTCTGGAATAAATTCTTCTGGGGGCATGGGCAGATGGAGGGAACACATTTTTATATGCGTTTTCAAGTATAGTTAAAGTAACTGCTTCTGGATCTTTAAAACATGTTTCTCCTAAGGTAGTTTCCCTTAAAAGTCAAAAGTCTTGCCCCTAGCTCCAGGGTCTTCCCTGAATGAAATGTGATGCCCTAATTGTTGGACTTGCTTCTGGTTTTCACTGTTAAGATTTCGAAGAGGAAATCTAGCTGTCCCAGATCGAGAACTGGATATGACCTCCTGCCAATAGGAAGAGAGAGGCTCAGCACGCACGCAGCAGTGTGTATGGTCTGTCATTACATCTGAAACTGCTTTGGATTGTCCTTCCAGGTGAAGCAGCATCTGGGTACGAGAGTGAGTCCACCCTCTCTGAAGTGGGATCGGGACTGTCCTCGCAGAGTGACATACTAACCACACAGGTAAAAAGGGTGTTGGGTTTGTGTGTGATGTCTGTTGCTGTCAGTAATATGAATCCTGCATTCTTAAGTTTGCTTAACGTGCGCTTTAAAACTAAGGGTCTCATGATGATGTGTAGAGCCTTGTCTTCAAGTTAGATGAATAGCTCTAACGTGGAACCCCCCTGCCTTCTGGTTCTTGCGAGCACGCCACACCTACTATTGGGCAACAAATACTGAATTTATTTTATTTTATTTTTTTAATCATTTTATTAGGGGCTCATACAACTCTTCTCACAATCCATACACACATCAATTGTGTAAAGCGCATTTGTACATTCATTGCCCTCATCATTCTCAAAACATTTCCTCTCCACTTAAGCCCCTGGCATTAGGTCCTCATTTTTCCCCTCCCTCCCCGCTCCCCCCTCCCTCCTGAGCCCTTAATAGTTTATAAATTAGTATTTTGTCCTATCTTGCCCTATCCGACGCCTCCCTTCACCCACTTTTCTGTTGTCTGTTCCCCAGGGAGGAGGTCACATGTAGATCCTTGTAATTGGTTCCCCCTTTCCAACCCACCCTCCCTTTACCCTCCCAGTATCGCCACTCACACCACTGGTCCTGAAGGGATCATCTGCCCTGAATTCCCTGTATTTCCAGTTCCTATCTGTACCAGTGTACATCCTCTGGTCTAGCCAAACTTGCAAGGTAGAATTGGGATCATGATAGTGGAAGGGGGAGGAAGCATTTAGGAATAAAGGAAAGTTGTCTTTTTCATCATTGCTACATCGCACCCTGACTGGCTCATCTCCTCCCTGAGACCCTTCTGTAAGGGGATGTCCAGTGGCCTACTAATGGGCTTTGGGTCTCCACTCTGCACTCCCCTCCTCATTCACTATAGTAAGATTTTTTGTTCTGATGATACCTGATACCTGATACCTTCAACACCTCATAATCGCACAGGCCGGTGTGCTTCTTCCATGTGGGCTTTGTTGCTTCTAGGCTAGATGGCCGCTTGTTTACCTTCATCTAACAGTCTTAAATATTTAGTGTACCCTTCTGTGCATAAAAAACATTAAAGAAACACTTCAAGATATTCTAAAACATCATTAACAGCATAATACAGTAATAATAATATTCTGATGCACATTAAAAATAGTACCCATTTGTTTTACAAACCATTGTGTGTACATTAAATTTTTCAACTTATAAAATTAAAATGTTTATAAGTTTTCAAATGGTTAGTAACGATAAGTCATATATAAGTTGGATATTTACAGCCTGTGGCCTGCCTGTAATTCACCATACCACAAAGTGAAATAAAATAATGAGAGCTCATATGCTCTTAAAAGTTGAAATTTTATTGGTGTGAACTTCTAAAAGAGACAGTCGAACTGGGCCTTAGCGTCTGAGCGTCTCTACAAATGGAAAGAGGAGATGCAACGACACAAGGGCACGGAGTGCGCAGGAAGTACCTGGTTGGCCTATGTAGCTGCAATAAGAGCGAAAAACGGTGTGGCGAGGCCCTTGTAATACTCTGCTAGGGAATTGTTACTGTATCCTGAGGGTAAAGGTGACTAACAGTTACATGGTGTTCAGAAAGTATTCAATTATCTGAGCACTGGTGTACCTCTAAAGGCCTTATAGAAGAAGGAGACATAAGGCATTCTGAGAACTTCTGCAGTGATGTAGCTGTATTAAAAGTGGAGCAGAGAGCAGAGTGGGAATAGAATAGAGAAGTAGAGCTAATTCAAGAAACAATCATTAGAATCAAGAGGACATGGTGTCCAATTTGGTTTTGGTCTTCAAATGTAGTTGGTCACTTGCCTGCAGGGAAATTTACCAAGGTCTTCAAACTATTACCTTTGGAAGAACCCAAAGGAACGTTATATAGCTACGCTCTATCTGACTTTCTAGCCACGTAAAAGTTAGATGGTCAAGACAGTAGTGACTGAGACAGCTTCTGAAGCCCTGAGCAGATGCCTGCCTCTGTGTGGCATCATTCCCAGTTCACGGAGACAAGCCCTTGATCAGTGATGTAACTGCTCACAAGCACCACGTGGTGGCAATGGCGTTGCTGCGGAAATTGACAGCCACGCAGTCTCTGGGAAGCAGTAGAAATCTTTGTGACTCTGGAAATACATTTTCTAGTCTAAAAAATCTCCTGAAAGTGCATTCGGTGTGTCAAGAGAAAGGAGATGACTCGTTTTTAGTAGACGGCAAAGCCATTTCCGAGGGTCAGGAGAGGGTGAGACAATCTGTTTGCCCCAGTTTTGATGCAACCAATAGGTGTTCCTTCTAAAATTCAAGGAAAAATGTCTGTGTAAAGCCTGGACTTACTAAGTTATTTGCTTATCAAAAACCCTAGACTGAACAGATTCTTTCAGGAAATAGCAAAATAGCATAATAGATAACCTTCAGAAGCCCCGTTAAATAAGAAGAGTCCCTCTTGAACTGAAAGAGTAACTGCCCTTAGCAGGGTTCTGAAGGCTCGTTCTGATGGCTCCTTCCCTCTAGCAGGCCTCTAGTAGCCCCAGGTACAATGTCTGGCACCCTGAAGACTATATAGTCTCCAGTACTAGGACAACAGTGCCTGACCCAAGACCGATAGCCAACAAATAGTCATTGAACGAACACAGCAGAAAAATTAATGAATTATCTCTGTGCGATTTCTGTTAGAAACTAAAAGTTCCTAGAAATTAATAAAAGGTGACAAACTAATAATAACTTATTAATTATCAAGGTTCATAAATGAGGGAGGGGAAGCGGGGAGGGAGGGGGAAAATGAGGAGCTCATATTAAGGGCTCAAGTAGAAAGCAAATGTTTTGAGAATGATGATGGCAACAAATGTACAAATTGCTTGACACAATGGACGGATGGATGGTGATAAGAGCTGTACAAGCCCCCAATAAAATGACTTTAAAAAATTAAGAAAAGAAATTCAGAAAAAGTTTTCTCACAAGCCTTTAGGCAAGGTTACTGATCATATATTCCAAATGTACCTTAGGAAGGAGCCTTTTCCCAATATTTCATCAGCTTAAAAGGCAGACATTTTTACATGGGATAACTTAAAGTCCTTATGAGTCTCATAATACAAAGTTTTGGAACCATGTAAAATTTTAACAGAATCGTGTTTGTTTGTTTTTAATCATTTTATTGGGGGCTCATACATTTGTATCACAAGCCATCCATCCATCATTGTGTTTTGTACATTTGTTGCCATCATCATTCTCAAAACATTTGCCTTCTGCTCGAGCCCTTGATATCGGCTGCTCAGAATCATGTTTTATATGATTTGTTTTGTGGTGGTGGTGTTTAGAATATACACAGCAACACATACTCATTTTCCAACAACTTAAGAGCGCAATTTAGTGATATTGATTGTGTTCTTGGACTTGTACAACCTACTGCGCCCCCATGATTCCAGTCTAATTTTTCACGTTACCTTTTTCATTTTGATACCATATATGTACATCTTAAAAGGGCATAGTATTCAAAGCAGACAATTTTTACTAATTAAGCTAAACTATTAATTGGTTTCATGAAAGGATATTAATTGGTTTAAGGTTTAAGGATTATCTCAAGGTAATAGTTTCAGGGGTTTATCCAACCTTCTCTAGTATGTCTGCAGTTATTCAGAAATTGAAATGCTATCCTGCATTCGCTCCCATTTGGTCAGGATTCTTATGTCTTAGAATTGCCTCCATAGGGTTTCTCAGGCTATAAATCTTTACAGAAACAGATGTCACAGATCTTTCTTCTGTGGAGTGACTGGTAGATTCAAACTACAGCCTTTTGGTTAGCAGGTGTATGATTGCTTAACCATTGTGCCATCAGACTCCTTATGTGATAGAATCCTGGCGTTTTTTAAATATCAAGAGTTTAAGTACCTTCCACTCCCTAACTTTAAAAGAAAATAATCATGGAATAGGGGTGGGGCACCTGATACCAAGGGCTCAATAGAAAGTAAATGCCTAGAAACGAATGATGGGCAACATATGTACAAATATGCTTGATGTATGGGTTGTTATAAGAGTTCTAAGAGCCAATGATCTTTTAATTTTTAAAAAAAAACTAAGAAAATCATCAGCTCCAAAAGGCTATCATGAGTCTATTTGAAAGAGTTTGGGGATTTTTCTCCTTCGTTAATGTCATTCTGAAACCATGTCATGGGCATTGATTACCTGAAGGATGGTTGGATGGAAAGGTATTCAGCTAGAACTCCTAATTCCATACGAGGTGATTTTCATTCGCATCCTAAAATTAATTGCTGTGACATACTTTTGCTTTCTGGCAAATTTCACCGAAAACATAAGCTTCTGGACCGATTCCTTGTGTTTGCAGCAGAGGGACGCTATGCAAGGTGACCTGATCAAGCTGCAGCAGGAAATGGCGGAACTGGAGGCCGTCTTGGAGCAGCATGGGAGCCAGCCTTCCAGCAGTTGTCCTTCCCCCGTGGACAAGGACCTGTGCCACCCGGAGGTGGAAATTCGTGATGCTGGCCAAGGTCTGTTATCTTAAGCAAAATTCTTCTCCACCTTAAGCTTTTTACTGCCTTCTGAAAAATAAAGCCCTGGCTCCAACAGTTTATAATCTTTGCTCAGCACGTATTCACTGAATCCCTTCATGGGTGATTTTAGAACATTGGTCTGGTCCCTGCCCACACCTGATTTACCACTCAGAGAGGACCCAAGGCTGTCATTCGCTGTGGTTGTCTGGCCCAGCACCTGGATTGAGGAGATGCTGAGAAGCTCAGGAGACTCACACAGTAGTCCTTGCTGTTAGGCAGTTGAGTGTAATGGGGAAGATTGGGAATAAATAACCCCATCATTTCAAAAAATTATGGAAAAGCACTTGTTTATATGCCTTAGCACACGGGTGTCAGATCACAGCTACTTGGTTCAGTGTGCTTTCTGATTTTTAGGCAGAGAGACTTCTGTGCGTCAGGAGCTACAGTTTGATCTACAGGAAGTCCAACTGTCTGTCAGCCCTGATGCTTGATGACAGTGTTTCAGTTACCCATCAGGGCAGTTGAGTCACCAGGCAGGTGACTTCCTGTGGGATGTGAGCGCTGAGCTGAGGAATACTGTGCTCCTGCATCAACAGTGGCACGGCAGGGCTTTCCATTGCCGGGAAGAGTGCCGGTCTTGGAAACTCAGGCCAGTTCTACCCTGTCCTATAGGTTTAAGTCGGCATCGACTCCACGGCAGTGAGGTTGGGTTTGGGGGGCAGAAATGAAGGAAATTGAGATACAACTTTGAGTTTTAATTGGAAGGAATCTAATAGAAAGCATACCAGGTAGGTTTTCTTCATAGGAGCAAACGAGTAAAAGAGAAGCTAGACACAGGCCTGGGGTCCCCAGGAGTGTGGTGCTGTAGAAGCAGGGGGGCTGGTGAGCTCTCCCAAAGGGCTCCTTGCTGCTGTTTCAATGACACCAACCGAGCAACGTAGGAGATTAAAGTCCCTTCCCTCTCGTTCCCTTCCTCGGCCTTACCGGGACTCTCTGGACCATACTTGGTCTCTTTCTAGGAACCCGACCGAGTCTGTTAAGTATTCCGAATCGTCCTTGGTCCCTGCATGTGCCTGCTGTATTTGTATGTTCAAGGAGAAACAGTAGTTCATGCGTGAGAAGCTAGAGCTCCGTTGCTATGGCATTGGTTCGGATCTGTCTCCTTAAATGCTCTCTTTGTAGCTGGATCTTCATCTCGTTCATCTCCCAGATAATGAGGCCCAAAGTCCCGCCCC
>NW_022111358.1:30490142-30492347 GCF_000313985.2 Echinops telfairi | reverse complement strand
ACCTAAGTTGGTGTGGAAAAACTAAGTTTGTTATTCTTAGGAAAAGCTATCATTGCCCTCAGCTGTATTCATTTTTTCAGTAAACCTTTTGTATTTGGGAGGGATGAGGTTCAATTTCCAGAAAAGTTGCAATGTTATTATATAAGTGGTTCGCACATATCCCTTAACTTACTTCATTTCCCCGTTACCTTCCTATGTTCCAAACCCAAAATCAACATTGGTACATGGCTATCCTCAAAACTCGAGATTTATTTTGAATTAACCAGTTTTTATATTTTAGGGTTCAATATTTTTATAACAACAAAAGCCCCTTTTCTCATGTCTTTACATCAGATGTTTCTCCTGCACTATAGATGTGCTATAAGTTACATACTTCCCTATGAAGATACATAGGTTTGGTTTTTTCCTCTCCTGGATTTCTTGTCATTTATAAAGCAAATATTAGCATTTGTGAAGATCATAACTTGTTATAATAGAAATAATTTTCAGACACATCTGAGCTTTAATGCCTAAGATGTTTCCTAGAAATGCATGTTAGAAATTTCTGGGCATCTCCCCTGGGAATTCTGAATCAGGAAGGGTGGGATATGAGGGGGCTTCAAAAACTTTATGGAAAACTTCCCCTTGTCTTTTACTTCCATTTTTCCATGGACTTTTGGAAACCCCCTGTGTACCTGTGTTTCACCTAAATGTTATTAACTGGCTTGCTGTTGAGAATAAACACTGAGGAACATACTTGAACACTTTTTAACTAGGCCATTTGGTGGCCTTGACCTTATTTGCCGGGCTGTGCAAGCATTCTCACTCTCCCTTTAGTTGTTCCGCCCTCGTTAGCATAAAAGCACTGACCCCCATACGGCTCAGAGCTAATCTTCTGAGTTGTTACTGCCAATTCTAGCCCATATGGCTAGTTCCTAAAGGAACACATTGCTGAGGTGCCGATCACAGTGTAAAACAAGAGCACGGTGCTCAAGGCAGACTTTTTCTACTCGGCCGACTCAGCCACCTGAAGTTCAGTTAAAGATAGTTCAGCGAATGGTTTTGGTTTAAAGTTTGAAGATTTAACTCCAGCCAGTAGTTTCAGTGGCCCGTCCACTCTCAATGGCTCCAGAAGGTCTGGAGTCTCTGGAGTTTGCATTCCATCCCTTTTGATCGGGAATGGGGAATGATCGCTATGTTCAGCCATGGCAGCTAAGCACTGTCTGATTCTTTGGGTCTCATGCCCAAAGACGCAGTTATTCCAGAAGGAAGTGAGCCCACCCTCCGATCCTCCTCAGATTCTCACTCCACTTACACTCCAGGTGAATAGAGACTAATTGCTGTGCCTTGGGTGGCCATTTACAAGCTTTTAAAACCCCCGGCTCTAGGTAACCAACCAGGAGGTAGAACGGATGCACTAAACACATGAAGTCACTTACAGTAACTGGTTTGTCCTTTGAATCTGTGACCCTAAACATCCAAACCAAGGAACTAAATTCTGTGAGGTACTTGGTTGTATATAAGCAACCCCAGAGCTTTCATTTCTTTAAAATACCCTTTGTCGTTATTGTAAATATATCATACAACTTTTGCCAGCGGTCCTTTTGATAGATGGGTGACTTATTGCCAGCAATTCTTGTAATCAGCTGAGCAACGCTGCCCTTAATCATGCCAACTCCCCCATCACTGTCAGCACCTTTTTCCCCGTCTCTCCTCACCACTAATAAACCCTATTCTCTACACATTTGCCTTTTTATATGAATGATGTCATACAATATTTTCCTTTTGCGGTTGGCTTATGATGCTCTCATACTGTCTCCAAGCTCCGCCCACAGGGTAGCACGTATGGCCACTTCGCTTCTACTGGCTGAGTAGTATTTCGCTGTATGTGTTTGTGGATCCATCATCTGTTGTTGGCCATTTAGCTTGTTTTACCTTGTGGCGACTGAGTGGTATTGCCGTGAGTGCTGGTGTTTCGTGTTTCTTTCTGAGTCTCTGCTTTCAAGTCTTTTGGGTCACAAGATAGTTCATTATTGCTTTTTTTAAGAACTGCCACACTGGTTTCCATAATGGCAGTACCATTTTGCGTTCCTACCAGCATGGGTAAGGTTTCCAATTTCCCCACATCCTCACCAACAGGCGTTACTTGCAGAGTTCTGGTATCCAGCTGAGATAGTTTATTGTGCCAGCCTGGCCGATAAACACAAGTGGGATTAACTGAAGGGC
>NW_022111358.1:30487327-30488334 GCF_000313985.2 Echinops telfairi | reverse complement strand
TGCATTGAGGGAGTACTTGAGTGGAGGTCCAATGTCCATCTGTGACCTTAATACAAAACCTATAAATATATGCACATAGATCTATTTCCTCATCATCATGTATAAATATATTTACATATGTACATGCCTGTATTTAGACCTCTGTAAATGCCCTTTGCCTCCTAGTTCTTTCCTCTTATTTCCTTTTCCTTTCCTTTTGTCCCACTATCATGCTCAGCCTTCATTTGGGTTTCAGTAATTCCTGTAGGTTACATTGCCCTTGATCATGCCCTACCAGGCCTCCTACACCCTCCTCGCCACTGATTTTTGGGTCACTTGTTCCCTTGTCTATGGGTTTGTTAACACCCCTTCCTTTCCCCCACCTCCTCCTCTCCCATGCCCCCCTGAAACGGTCAGTCCCATTGTTTTCTTCTCCAGATTGTTTATCCAGCCTATCTTATCTAGATAGACCTGCAGAGATAATAATATGCACAAAAACAAGACAGTAAAGCAAAGCAACAACAACAAAAAAAAACAATGACAAAAAAGAAAAGCCTGTAAATAGTTAAAGGTCTGTTTGTTGACCTTTGGGAGTGTTTTCCGGTGGAGTCTGATGGAGGCCTTGGCCCCCAAATCTATTTTTGGTACTCCCTCAGGACTTCCGTGCTCTGCCCCCCTTTCTGTTCTGTTGCACACATGCCCTTAGTGTTTGGCCTTGTGTGGTGGGGTCAGATTGGGTGCAATTCCCACACTGTATCTCCAGGTTATATACTTCCTAAACCTGTATCTTCTGATGGGTTCTGAGCTAAAAGATTTTGTAATTTACAGTTTCTTAATATCTCTTTCCCTTCTTCCCCAATGTGCGTTTCTTTGTTTTTGCCCGTCTTCGTCACGGAGCTTAGCACATAGTCCCCTAAACCAAACCCCTGCTCTTCCATCAGTTTAGACTCAGAGTGGCCATATGGGACAGTATGAAACCGCACCGCCAGGTTTCCACGGCTGTGCATTTTTACAGACCCTGACTGCCC
>NW_022111358.1:30484483-30485448 GCF_000313985.2 Echinops telfairi | reverse complement strand
CTCTCCAATGTGCTTTCTTTCCATTTTCCTGGGAGGTTTGGGCATAGTTTAATTTGCTGCAGAGATAAAAGTTTGTTCCCTATTCTTATTTCCTTATCATTCAGGGCCAAAAAGATATAAATATGCAATTTGTTCAGCCTTGGCTCAGCTGGGTATCTTTATTTACTTGGCCTTAAAGTGTTCCTTGTATTATCATTATTATTTTTTAATCATTTAGTTCCATTTGGCTCCTGCACCTTCCTGTTGTATCACTCATGTTTATAAAATCTGCCTGATGTACTTGTTGATACCAATTTGGTTGTCAGTTTGTGGCTTTTTAAAAAATCACTATCCTCATCTGAATTGTCACCATCCAGACCCAGCAGTAAAGTAGGTCTCTTTGTTTTCTCCTTCCATTGAAAGGATCCACACTAACTTCAGAGAAAAGCAATGAGCATCCTGTAAGTGGGAATACAGAAAGCCTTTCTGCTGCCAAGTTACAAGCGTCTCCGGATATGCTCAGGGAAAATAGAGACCCTGGAAAGGAAAGGTAAGACCACTCGAGTTGTAGGGTCTACTAGCATGAGAGCACCTTTACTTGGGCTGGTTACACTCTCGTTGTCAGCATTTCTCGCCGTCTCTCCCGTGGGTTCCTGGTCACAGACATTATTCAGCTCTCGGTGTTGTGGTGCACTTGCTTTGGTTCCCTGGACTCTTTGGGGTTTTCTTAGAACCGAACGGTTAGTTGCTACATGAAAAATGTACAGTTAGTTGAATGGCTGTTTAAATCTCTATTGATAATGGACTTGATTGCAAGCCGCATCTTAGGTTTGGCATATAATGTGGGGGAACAACCTAGGTGTGTGAGTCTGGGTACTTTAGGGAAACAAATCCTCAGAAACTTATGTATAAGAGAGAGTTTTATATAAAGGGTAAGTGAGCATCAAGAAAACATCCCAACCCAGTGCTGCCCAAGCCCACAAGTC
>NW_022111358.1:30439169-30482427 GCF_000313985.2 Echinops telfairi | reverse complement strand
CCCCCCCCCAAAGGGGTCTGGACCCACAGGTTGAGAACCGCTGCATAATGTGCTGGCGGGCAGCAAGAATCCAGACTTCTAGGCTATCATGTTGATTGGCCCTTTTTTGCTAGTCATTCCTGATCTCTCTTGGACAGTGAGCTCTTTCCCTTATATTTGGCTGCCCAATTAGTCCTGTCACAAGCTATTATTGGAGTTTCTCTTTTCATCCATCTTTCTAGGTCTTCTTCTAAACTCCAGGTGTTAGACAATAGGTGGGATGTCTACTCAAGTTGCCTTCAGAATGGAAACTGCTTGGCCCAGGGGGAGCGCAGTGAGGTCGTGGATGTGCAGATGCAACAACCCGAAAAGTGTGAGGCACGTGGTTTAATGGACCAGTCTTCTTTGCCGAAGCAAGATCCAGGTAATGGTTCATCTGTTCTGATGGAGAAAGCCATTTTACTGTGAATCGTAAGTAAAGATACCCTGCTTAGTCAACCTTCAGATGGTCAAGTCTGTCATGGATGCATCTGTAAAACTTAAGCCCGTTTTTCTAGAAATAATTTACGTGTTATTATTTTCACCTATTACATAAGTAAAGCCCACCGAGCCCACTGCCGTCAAGTTGATCTGACCCCTAGCGACCCCATGGAACCGAACAGAAGTGCTGCATAGGGTGGTTTCTGAGACTGAATCTCTGTCAAAGTAGACTGCCTCATCTTCTCCCACGGAGCAGCCGCTGGCTTCAAACTGCTTACTGTTCGGTTGCCTAAGACAAGAGTGATAGAGGCTGAGAGTTAAGTTTTAGGCCTGTCCATTATTGAAAAATGAGTCAAATACCCTAAGCAAGTTCTTCTTTTATGAATTAATGAATAATAAATTACTGTATATTTTATACCTTAAAATCACTTTTATTGAATCATGTGTTTTATGGCTTGTAAATCAAAAATTTAATCAGTAAAGAAAGTTTTAAATTAATCCTCAAAAGCACATTGTCACAAAGGTGCTGTTTGGCCCTGAGCTGTGCTATTTGGCCGTGCTCACTGGGTCACCGTAGGGACCTCCTGCATTCTTCTTGGCTGAGCTTGCTCCTAGTGGAATGCGGTTTGCTGAGATGTGTCAGGGACGGGCTCTTATTTTTAACTTGGTCATGATGTACGATGATTTGATACGTGAAAGAAATGTTATCATGGATGAAGAAACAAAAGTACAGTATCTCATTTTTTCACCTTTGTTTTTTTGGTTTTGTGGGTTGGGTGTGTGGTTGTTGCTTTGGGGTTTTTTTAATTGTTTTTTGTTTTCACAAAAATACTGTATAGTCATTGACAAAAATTTGGAGAATTTAGGTAATAAGGGGGGGACCATTTAGTTACCTATATTTTATCACTTAATGGTAAAATATTGATTTTTTTAAGTCATGTTATTTAAGATTGTATTTTAAAATACAGAATCATGATAAATCCTATTTCATAGCTATCTTTAATATATTGTGGGCACGTTTCCTTTTTATTACAAATCAGCAATTATGTTCAGATTCTCATGAGTACAGTATTCTATTGGAACAGATATTATTTTTCAGGATACATCTCTAAAACTAAAATTACTGACCGAAAGTATATATGCATGTTATGGCTTTTGCTACAGAGTGCCAAATTTCCCTTTAGAAAAGTTCAGCTATTTTCCCATAGAAATGCACTTCCCTAGAAAGTGTATTCTGGTAGCCATTTTCCTCTGAGACGAACTGAGCTGTCTTGTAAGTTCTCAGCAGAGTTGGACAGGCGTAATCCAGACCCACTGTCATTGATCACCTTCTCCCCGTGCCTCTCAGAGGGAAGCCCTGGCCTGGACTCCGGAGTCAGCCTTTTCTCTGGCGCCCCTGAAGCTAGAGCTCCAGATGCCGCTCACGGGGGCAGCAGACCACCTTCATCATCTGCACTGAACGTACCCCAACTTCAAGTCGCACAATTGACCAACGGTCCATCGGCTGCTCACACTACTACGAAGAGTGCTGCGAGGAACAACGTGCGGGAAGGAAGCGTGAGCACCGAGAAGCCAGGAACCCCAGAAGGGGCCGGCAAAAGAGTCTCCATGGTGGCCTCGGGCCTGACTCAAAAAGAACTTGTGAGTGTGTCTGTCTGTCTGTTCCTATTGGCTGAGACTGTTGAAGACCATACATAAGCAGGTACTGGTGATGGCTGTTCTAGATCTAGGAAGCAGGCACACTTCCATGTGGTTTACCATATATACTCGAGAATAAGCCGACCCGAATATCAGCCGAGGTGCCTAATTTTACCACAAAAACTGCATTAAAACTGTACTAAAAAACTTGGCTTATACACGAGAAAAGATGGTAATTCTTAGTATTAGTGCCTGAGAATCTGAACCTATGTTTACCTTACCACATGGATTCTTTCCTCTGTACTAGGGGCCTCAAAAAGTTTGTGGAAAAAAATGGAATTTCAAAATAAAGGAACTTTTCCGTGAACTTTCTGATGCCCTCTCGTAATTATTTAAGAAAAAATAATTAGATATTAACACACTCATTCTGAGTGTGCTGTGGAGCTTTTGAATTTACATTTTCTGTAGACCTAAAAAAAGCAAGTAGGTACGCCATCCTTCCCCCCTTTCACCCTGATGCCCATCGGATGCACAAATCCAGAATGGCTCCAGCGCACTGGAGTTTCTCCAGCATTTATTTGTCTCCTCCCTGGCTTGTGGCACAGTTATTCAAGAGCTTGCCTGATCATTGCTTCCTGCACCCTCTCCTGGAGCCGAGCCCTCATGCCAGAAATGGGAATTGTTTCACAATGTGGAAAAATACCCATTGGAATATGAAGACCACTGAGACCTTGTTCAGCTGTCCCGGAACATTTCCCTCCATCCCTTTATAATAACATTATTCAGCGCATGTCTCTTTAAAGCCATGGCAAGATAACACACCAGAGCATCAAATGGATTTCTGTAGTTGGTGACTTACGTAGTACACTGAGCAACAATGCTCACTCATTAGCTATCTTCCATAATGGATCCTTCCTGGGATAAGAGCCATTTCTCGGCCTAACTTCTTCTCCATAGTTAGTGACTCAGCACACCATTCTCCATGTGGCCAGCAGATGCAGCCCACTACTGAAATGGCAAAGTGAATGGCTTTTCCTGGTTGTTAACAATGACCAAATGCAAGATGGTAGCTACTAAAATTCCCGTCTCCCAACCACAGGCCAGGCTCGCTATTTGTTCTGAAGATTCAGATCTGTGTCTGCTTATGTTGCGCTTGAGGACTTGCCTACACGTCTAGTGTGGCTATGCGTTCACTGAAAATGAGCACTCATTTTTTGATCTGAGGGTTCAGCTTTTCAGAGAGGGCTAAAATTGTCTAACCTGTCTTGCCTGGGGCAATTCTGAGCTGCAGATTAGACTTTCGGTGGCTTGGGTACAGATTGTCTTTCAAACGGCAAAGAGGAAAACTTTTGAGCTCCATTCAGACTTGCTGAAGTGTGGTCAATTCAGGGTGAAAGCTGCTGACTGTGTTACACATGATTAATTTTAAAGCCCATACTAAGATGATCTTTTCAGCAGTTCCTCTTCTAACTGAACACTGTTTCAAGGCCGGGATTTCAGCAATTAATCAGTTCAGAATTGCTAATGATCCTGGCAGAGGGCAGTGGTAAGAGGGGGAGGGTGTCATTAGCTTCCCTCGCCTGCTGCTCCCCAAGCTCTGTGGCAGTACGGAGCGCAGCAGCATGAAAGAGAGGTGCCTGACCTCTGTTGCAGGATTGTGCAACGCATAAATATTGGTGTGGGTGGTAACGGCTGGTAAATGATG
This sequence comes from Echinops telfairi, assembly GCF_000313985.2. Lineage (NCBI taxonomy): Eukaryota > Metazoa > Chordata > Mammalia > Afrosoricida > Tenrecidae > Echinops > Echinops telfairi. The sequence continues at coordinate 30,478,625 of NW_022111358.1, read as the reverse complement.
GCCCTCAGTAAACAAAGTTATTTACCCAACAGCAACTCCCGATTATGTCAATTGCACCCATAATGGAGCTGGCTAATTACTTTTACTGCCCTATTGATTTTTATTTGGTTGATAGATAGCGGCTAGACAGCTCTAGATTTTTTTTTTTTTTGAGAAGAATATGAGTCTCTTCCAGTCCTTTACCTTAAGGTGAGATGGGGAGTTTTTGCATTGACCTTTGGAAGCTTCTTGAGTGTTTTGCAGTTTTCAGAGGGTTAGATCTTGTGATGAAGCTACACACTACATGGGCTCGTTGCTCCTCAGCTTAGAAAGTGTAGGCTGATAAATCTAAATTTTAATATAATGGAGTATCACCATGCAAAGGAACTGCCTTTGGGAATCAAATGATGTCTGCTACTAAAGACAAAATTCATATTATTTTGCTTCCGTGTCTGTTAGTGTAAACTCTCAGTGTTTCTTCTGATTTGCCTACGATTTTTATTGAATTATTAATTTGAGTCTTAACCAATGTTAGAATAAAATGAATGCACATTTCCTGAGAAAAATAGACACTTGAAGCTAGAATAACGGGGGCAGGAGGTTAAAAAGCTAGAATAATGAGTTCTCTAAACTGTGTACTTAAAATAATTTATTTTAATGCAATATTCCTTTGATTTCAGATGCTTGTACACAAGTTTGCCAGAAAATACAACTGCACTTTAACTAATGAAATTACTGAAGAAACTACTCATGTTATAATGAAAACAGGTATGACAAAACTGTAACAAATATGTTGCCCAAGACTGCATGAGGATATGAGAATATCTGATAAGTGTCTTGGTAATCTAGTGCTGCTATAAAAAAATAAAAGAAGCGAAAAAATTAAATAAATAAATAAAAGAAGCCGCAAGTGGGTGGCTCTCGCAAACAAATGGACGTTCTCGCCCTTTAGGAAGCGAGAAGTCAGCATGCAGGGTGACGGCTTCCTCTTTCAGATCTGGAGGAGGCCCTGAGCTCTGAGCTGCTCTTCCTGGATGGCCTGCATGAGGCTCCACATACCTCTTCTCCCATTTCTGCTTGCTTAATCAGTTGTTTTTCTATCTAATAAGAGATTGATTCAAGACACACCCTGCACTTAAAACAAAGACAACCAATTCCCAAATGGGATTATAGCCACAGGCACAGAGGTTTGGATTTGCAGTACATTTGAGGGGCCACAATGCAGTCCATAACATTGAGCATAGCATGGAAGCTCGTTTCCCAATCGTCAGTCAATGATTGGTTTATGGAAAAAGCGTTGTAATTTTGCTACTTCCTGACCTCTTTTTGTTTTGGGTTAATATTTGGAAGGTGATAAGCCAGAATGATGAGATATGACTTCCGCATTACTTCCCTGGGTGAAGGGATTGGTGGTCAGACAGAACCTAGGTCCTGGAGGAACAAGAGCCGTGGAGCGAAGAGGGGAACAGGGAAGAATGCGACCTTCACTCAGAATGTAGCCCCATGTAACACCTAGTTTGAGTGTGGTTGAGAATTTTCAGGAAACAGGCCTAGTGTTCATTCTGAGATAGCCTAACGGGTCTCCATTAGGAGTTGTGTAGTAAAGGAAACTTCTGGGCTTTTTCAGCTGACTATCAGTGAAGTCTGAGTAAACCATCAGGGCTGCTTTAAAGGGGGTAAAAGCCTCTGTCCTTGAGATGGGCACAATCATGGATCTTTCTGGGTGGTGGGCTAGGTAGCTGGCTCAGATTTCCTGGCATAGGTAAGCATGTCAGTATTCATCCATTCGTTGAAACATCCTAATTGACATTCCGTCAGTTCCTGGGGGCTTTTCTGTAATTTCTTCAATGAAGCTTAGACTTGTTCCTTTTATACCTTACTTGATCACATGCTATATCCTGAAATAGTTTCTTATCAACCCGTTCTTTTTGATACAGTGATCCTGTGTTCCTTTCATCATCTTTTGATGCTTCCTGCATCATTCAATATTTTATTCTTAGAATTCTTTCATATTGCAACTCGAGGCTTGAATTTTTTTCTTCAACCCTTTCAGCTTGATAAATGCTGAACATCTCATATTTTGGTTTTCTGACTTCCGTTTTCTTATACTACCATACTTTGTCTTCTCAAGCCATATTTGTACCCATTCCAAAGAAAGGTAATAAAACAATATGTAAATTATTGAACAAATCACTAATAAAACACTCAGGTAAAAATTTTCAAGATAATTAAACATGGCTGCATTGACAGGAAACTGCCTAAAATTCCATTCGGAGTCAGAAGGGCATGTGGACAAGTTGGAAGACGAGCCAGCAACGGCTCGCATTCAAGATCTCTGCCTCGAGAGGTAGAGGCTGAGCCCAGAGGCACCAATGACCGGGGCAAGGGAGCCATGGAACAGCAGAGGAGCAGTGCTGAGGCCATGAGACTGTGAGGCAGAGCAGTGGGTGAGCTTCTGACCCATGGAGGCCGAGGCCAAGTGACCATGTGGCCAACAGGCTGAGGACCAGCGGGAGAGAGCGTGGGCTGCTGACTGATGAGTAGTATTGTTGTGGACCAATGAGTATATCCTTAATGCTTTCAGATCTGGTTTGTGGCAGCCTCTTAACTTCTCCCGTCACCCGCCCTACTTGTGCGTGTTGCCTGTGAGTTCTGTGTGACCACTGCAGGAATGGAAGAACTGGGAAGAAAAGTAGAGCGTGGCGGGAAGAGTGATTGGTGTCATAACAGGGTAAAGAAAGATGGAGGGCACCGCTTTGCCACATCTACTGCGAGAATAAAAGCCATTCTCGGCAACCAGGCTGTCGACTGTCCAGGAAATGTGGACATTTCCCTGAAGGGGCGCACAGTTATTGTGAAGGGCCCCAGGGAGCCCTGTGGAGTGAATCCAATCACATCAACACAGGACTCAGTCTGCTTGGACAGAAGAAGAGGCTTCGCGTTGACAAGTGGTGGGGAAAGAAAGGACTGGGCGGCATGCAGTCTGCTCTCTCTGTAGTCACGTACAGAACATGACGAAGGTGTGACGCTGGGCTTCCAATACGAGATGAGTTCTGTGTGTGCCCGCGTCCCCATCAAGGTGTCGATGCAGGAGAGCGCGTCTCTCGTTGACATCTGTAACTTCTTGGGTGAAGAATACGTCTGGAGGGTTCCCGTGAGGACAGGTGTTACATTTCCATTTCTCAAGCCCAGAAAGATGAGTGAATTTTTGAGGGAAGCTACATGGACCTTGTATGAAATTCAGCAAGCCATGACAGTTCAGAACAAGGATATCCGAGAATTGTGGGTGTCATCTCTGTTTCTGACAAAGGAACCGTGCAGCAGGCTGATGAGTAAGCTGTACGAGGGGTCCACCTACAGTCTAGATGGCTCCTGTAGACTTGTCTGTGATGCAATAACGTCAGTCTAATGAAAAAAAGGTGAAAAGAGAGAAAGATGGAGAGTGTAGGCATGTCTGACCTGTGCTGTGTGGCAGTCTGCCTTCAGCTAGTATGGAGATGGACTCTCCTCCTCCCTTGTGTCCCCAGAGGAGGTCAGAAGATGTGGCCTCTCTGCCGTCTTCAGAGTGCCAGAAAGATGTTTTACTGGCTCAGCATATTCAACTGTGCGGATCATAACAAGTGATAGATAACATTAGGAAGGATGAGAAATCCAGAACCCTTAATTGTGCTCGTTCAGGAAAACCTGTACATAGACCAAGAGGCAGTGTGGGAACAGAGCAAACGGATACTGCATGGTTTAAAAATGTGTGTCTCAGGGTTGCATCCTTCCATCTTAACGCTGAACAGATACTCTGTGGAGCTGGATCGTAGGAAGGAGAACCTAGCATCGGGATAGGAGGAAGATTCATTCACCATCCAAAATGTGCAAGACAAACGGAACCAATCCCAATGATCTACATGTGGCCCCCTCCCTGGGGGAGGGATGGCAGAAGGGTGGGTGAAAGGAGACGTTAGATAGTGTAGGACATGAAAAAATAATTTATAAATTATCAAGCATTCATGAGGGTGGGAGGATGGGGGAGGGAGGGTATAAAAAAGAGGAGCTGATACCAGGGGCTCAAGTAGAAAGAAAATATTTTGAGAATGATGATGGCAGCAGGTGTGCACATGTGCTTGACACAGTGGATGGATGGATGGATCGTGACGAGAGTTGTAGAGCCCCCAAAATTAAACTCTGCAGGTTTGTAACCGCCCTTGCCTAAAGGAGGACTCTGGGCCCTTGATGGTGACCATCAGAGCCTACAGCCATCGGCACAGGTTACAGGTCAGCACAAAGAGCAGGAGCTCCTGCAGTGGGGCCATTATGCAGCATCATGATAAACACAGAGAAGATTGCATTTGGCAAGGATATCACAATCCACACTCGTGGAAGAAACAGCCAAGGAGTCAGAGGATGCACTCTGATTTCTTAAACGTCTTCGAAAGCAAAGGTGTCGCCTTGATGACGCAGGTGTGGCTGAGCCATGCTAGAGTACGTTCAGTCATCTCACGACTAAGGAAGACCACGGAAGAACTGGTGCCTCGAATCATGATGTTGGCAACGAGTGTTAGCTATACCATGGACTGCCTGAAGAATAAACCAGTGTGCTTTGTTGGAAGCCCTGCCAGAATACTCCGTAGCAGCAAGGATGGTAAGACTTGTCTCGTGGTATCAGGAGGGACCAGTCCCTGGAAAAGGACATTATGTTTGATAAAGTAGAGGGTCAGCAACGAGAAGACCTCCAGTGCAGTGCTGTGACGGTGAGCCGTGAGGGCGGGGCTGCGAGGCGGGCGGGGTTTGGTTGGGTTGTGTACAGCATCTCTGAGTTGGAGCCAACCTGATGACACCTGACAAGAACCAGAAATGTTCATTAAAACTGGGCCACACCACTATAAGCCGAATGCTGTGCCAGTGAAGACAAGACCTTGCCCCGCTGTGTTCTCTGCAGGGTCACTGCCTGGGAGAGGCCCGTCCGAGTCCCGTGCTTTCTGGTCCCCAAGATCCCAGACGCAGCGGTTGCTCTCAGTCAAGATGGCAGTGCATTCTGGTTTTGACAAACTGGGAAGTATTCATCCAGAGGTAGAAGTTGAGGAATAGAGATTAGAACATCAGTGGAGAATGATGTTATTTCAAATACAGAGAACTAAGAAGACTTTAGGGAGCAAGGTAACCATCTTCAAATAGCAGAACAACTGTTACCTGGAAGGGGAGTTAGTCTCACTTATGGGGCTCCGGAAGCTGAGCAAAGCCCAGTGCATTGGGGGATGGGAAGGAAGTGGTGTGCAGATTGAGGCTCAGTTCTGAAAGCCTTTCGAACAAATGGGCCCTCCGGAAATGCAGTGGTTGGTCCACTCCTGCATGCTCCTCCGGCCACAGGTGCTCGAGCAGTAGGTCCGGACTTCTTGGCAGGAACACGTTGCTGTAGAACCTTTAAGATCTTGGGTTTCTCCTGTATGAAAATTATACCTGCTGGTCAAGGACAATGTGCTCTCTGGAAGCAGATAGCAGAACAAGGGTCCACAAACTGACTACTGCTTTAGAGATGAATGTCATTAGAGTTTAATATATCTGAAGCTATGGGTTTGGATCAAAGCAGGTGAAAGGGAAAAAGAAAACTTTAAATGCAGATTGAACCTGAAGCAGTTCGGTCTTTAAACTCAAAGACCAGACTAACATTTGCTTGTTTGAAATAAAAATGAGCTGAAATTTTTGAGTTTAGAGTATATTATTAAGTTGGCTTTTGACACCCTTAAATAAAAAGCTTTAAGAATTATAATGTGAAGATTTCTGTGAGGGAGAATAGTTGCCGCTACTACTGGCAGATGGCCTGCTGTGTTTAGGATTTAGTTAAATACATTTCTCCTGTTTAAAACTAAATGTTCTTTCCACAGTTTGCTCAGTTCTTCAAAGAAACCTTTGAAACCCTAGGAAATAAACAGAAGTGATTCCTTAGCTACTGCTTTCTGAAAATACTTATGTGGAAATGAAAAGTACCCTATTTTCCCATCCCTCTCACAGGAATATTAGGGAGTAAGGGTGCCCCAGGCAGAAACCCTGGTGAACATTTGTCACATTAACTTTTAGGATTTCAATAGTATTTTTCCCCCAACGGTTTTATTGGCATGTAAGTCATGTATCTTACAATTCAGTAGTTCAATCAACAGTATTTTATTTTATTTCTCTTCTTTCACATGTTACACTCACTGCCAGCCAGTCAATTCTGACTCATGGTGACCTTGTAGTCACGTGGTACCCCCCATTAAGAAATATCTGTCATTAAAGAAAGCTCTGTCAGTGCTTTTCATATCAGCACGGCTGACATGGGCAGTGCTTGGAACACACGACAGCTCTTTAGCTGGGCATCTGGACGCGAGGGCAGACGTTTCCTCGGACCCTCAGCTTCTACCTGCTGTCCAGAACTGGGGTGTTTCATCAACAGCCTGCGACGCTGTGAACCGAGACTGTTGGAATCATACATCCAAATTGATAGCGCACTTCCTGATTTTGTGTATATTTGTTCACTTCATAGACGCCGAGTTTGTGTGTGAACGGACACTGAAATATTTTCTGGGAATTGCAGGCGGAAAATGGGTGGTTAGCTATCTCTGTAAGTACAATGTAATTTCTCCCCTCCTCCCTCTAACACTTCAGAATTGCATTTTACACCTAACATTTTAACACCTAAGGTTTTTGCTGCTGCTGAGTCTGAATTACCAAAAGGCCTTTAATGGTAACACTAAACTGCCTTTATCTGTAATGCAGATCTCTTTGTTTGATAAGCTAGAGTTGTTGGGGAAAATGGATTTCTTTTCAAAACTAATAGGCTAATCTGCTCCTAGCAATGCTAGCATATGAAGGAGAGACTTCTATAATAGTGGACAGAAATCCATGTGCAGCAGCAATTTCAAAATGTTTAAATTAAGCATCAACCCTATCTCCGTAAAGAAATCCCAGCCACAGCCCTAATGAGGCGCCGATGTTCTCAGGTGAGTCACTGAACCATTCCTCTTGAAGAAGAGAGCCTGGGACGTCCCTCTGCTCCGTGCGACCGCCTTTCCTGTGCTCTCTCCTAGGGGTGACGCAGTCCATGAAGGGAAGAAAGAGGCTGCACGAGGTAGGCTCTTGATTGGCGCGGCGGAGTCAGGTGGAGCCGAGGAAACCTGGCGGTGCTTCCTTCCCTCGGTGCTGAGCATCACCGAGTTATTGTGTGCTCACGCTTTTGTTCTAGGTTTCTAAAGAAGCCATCCTTTCCTCAGGGGAAAGAAAGGGAATTTATAAAGCAGGGGGGAGAGCGATTCATGGGGACCAAGAAGCCGTCCCACCTGAACCTTACACACAAATATCTTTGGAAAACTGGTTGCTCACTGTTGTTGAAGAATCCTTTGTATTAATATGCAAATGCGCATATTTAGAAATCAGGTTTCCTCAAAGAGAGGTAGCCCTTGATACTGAGAACAGCAGAGGTGAGTAAGACCGAGTGTAGGAGGAGGCATGATTTCAGAGCAGAGCCGTCTAGGAGCTGCTGGTGAGAGCACATCAGGCAAAATTAAATTAGCGAAGCAGTTCCAAACTATTTTGTACTCTTTAGCATGTTTATAATGAAATGCATTTCTGCTGGTTTTACTCTTCGGTGGTTATTTCCTGGGAACCTACTCCACGCCAGAGGTGTCTTGTGTAGTAGGCTACGTATTGAACTGCTAACCACAAGGTTGTGGGTTTGAACCCACAAGTTGCTCCACAGGAGAAAGATGAGGCTGTCTACGCCTGTAAACGCGTAACGTCTCAGAAGCCCACCGGAGCAGTTCCGCTCTGTCCTATAAGGTCACTGAGTTGGGATCAACTCGGTTTCAGTGAGTTTGGGTCTTCGTTGTGTTTACTTTCGATAGAGCAGTAAACAGGACCGATCAGGTGTCTGCTCTGCTGCAGACTCACGTGTAATGAAGGGAAACATACAGGAAATAAAGTTGACTTTAAGATACCATTATTCACCCAAAGCACAGTAAAATGTTCGCAGGCACCCAAACTGAAGAAATGGAACAGTTAGCTAGCAGGTGCCTGGGGATAAACTCCATATCCAGTGCCATCAAGTCGAGTCTGGCCCCTGTCAGCCTTTGTAGGTCGGAGTAGAGCTGCCTCTTCTGGGTCTCCGGGGCTAAGGTCTTTCCGGGCAGAACAGCCCCCGTTTCTCCCACAGAGCTGGTGGTGCTTTCAAACTGCAGCTCAGCCCTAACCCACTGTGCCACCAGGGGCATAGCAATTGGCTGTTTTTGTAAGGAGGCCAGTGAAGACCTTTCTGAAGTGAATGAGCTAAGACCTAAAAGATGAGATAGAATCCAGGGGGAAGAATATAGGAAACACCAAGCATAAAGTTCTCGGGGTAAAAATGAACTTGGTTTATTTTAAAAAGAAAGAAATGTGGGCCAGCGTAAATCAAAAACCAAGCTCACGGCCATGAAGTCCCTTCTGCTTCCTGGTGGCCCTCCCTGCCGGCCGGGGCAGGACTGCCCCGGGAGCCTCTGAGACCTCAGTCTTCACAGAGCAGGCGGCCTCGACCTTTCTCCTGCCTCCCTTTTCCTCTGTGCAATGGCCGGTGGTTTTGAACTGCTGGCCTTGTGGTTAGCAGTCCAGTGCATTCCCCAGCACTCTGGTTCCCTGGTGTAACAGGAGAGCAGTCATCAGGGAAGTTTGTGTAGCGAGTGGGCGTTAGGCAAGGGGTAGAAGGTCAGAGGCAAGGGCCAGGTCTGATGGGCTGGAAAACCTCTGTAAGGATTTGGGTCTTTGAGCAATTGGGGACATGCAGGTAGTAGAAGAGGTTGGCCTGGGTTGTATTTGGAGATAGGATTTGTTCATGGATTACATTTGAAGGATGAAGTTAAAGATGGAATTAAAGGCAACACTTAGGGTTTGGACATGAGTGTCAGAGTGTGTGCTCGTCATTTAAGATTAAATAGTGGAGACACAGGAGAGGAACGAGCATGTTGGGAAAGGGGTGAGGTAGTAGAATAAAGATCTGTTTCAACCCGCGGGACTGTATCCCACCCACCTCCCCCCCCCCAAAAAAAAAAAAGAACAAGATCTGTTTCAGACTTTGGAGATTTAGACTAGACATCCAGGTGGAGAGGTCCAGTGGGCTATTGGACACATAGGGTGAAATCCAAAGGTCTCAAGGGTGCCATCAAGACGGTGAATTTGGGAGCCCTGTTCAGGTCGATGGCATTTCACTAGTCCTCAGAAGCTTACCCAACACCCGCCATAGCTCCGAACACACCTGGCTTCGTGATGCTCTTGGCAGCAGTGGGGTCTCCCCTCCACTTGCGCTCCCTTCTGAAGTGTTCCGAAGCATCCTTCTCCAGGCTTCCTCCAAACTCAAGCCTTCCCAATCCCTTCTTTTTTCTTTTTTTTTACTACCTCACCTTTGACTGTAATTAGCGATTATGAAAAACCTATAAGTACCCTCTTTCAGTGTGTTAAATGTCTATTTCTGTCACTGTGGTCTCTTTACTGTATCACTCTTCTCCCCTGAAATCTGAGAAGTGCTTCTTTCTTTAGATTTAATACACAACTGGTTTAAGACAGTATTAGCAGTTTCGTCTAAATGCTAAGTGAATGTTTTGAGAGGAGATAGATGTTGAAAATTAAAGCCCCCCCCCCAAAAAAAAAAAAAAGATTAAAGTACATTTAGTCCTCATGAGGTGAAAAGCCGATTGTTAATTTCTGCCCACAAAGATTTGCTTCAGTGAACTGATTTCAGGAGCCACGATGCTGGGCAATTCAATTCTCCCATTAAGAGTGGTGTTTTTTGTTTTGGGGCTAGTGAAATTGAACCCCTGAAATATGACATGTCTGCCCCACGTCTGCCTTCTTTTTCTCTGACTTACGGTTTGGGGGGTTGGTTTTTTTTTTTTTTACAGTCTGATTTTGAAGTCAGAGGAGATGTTGTTAACGGAAGAAACCACCAAGGTCCAAAGCGAGCAAGAGAATTCCACGACAGAAAGGTAAAAGGCCCCATGTTTTCAATGGCAAAAGATCCAGCCACCCCACCCCCATCCCAGTGTTCTCCAGACCCCTTAGGAGGTGATCGCCTTCGTCTTGTAAGGCTCCTCCTCTCCTTGCTGGAGCACTGGATAGGTGGTGAAGAGGCTGCATAATGGGGAGTTCAGTCTGGGCTTCCAGTCTCAGCTAGAAAGTGACAGAACTGAAATCTGAATCAAATTTTAATCCAGAACCTTGCTCTCTCCCGTTCACCATCGGGTCTTTCTCTCAAGCCAGCAGTGTGCTAACCTCACGGTGCTGTCTGCGCAGCCAGAGAGGGGAGAGGTGTTACTGAGAACCAAGGCGCACATACGTGGGTGGGGCAGCAAGGCTGCCCTCAGCCCGCAACCATTTCCTAGCTAATTAACAAGTTTACACCAGTCTTGTGAGGTGGGTACTGGTATTGTGGCAATTTTACAGAGAGGGAAGTTGAGGCTCCGAGAGGCTGATTAAGTCACTACCGGTCACATTGCTTTTGAGGGATGGAACTAGCGGTTAAACCCGGGTAGTCGGTGCCATCAAGCTCTCTCTTAAGAGCACCACGGCCGTTTTGGAAAGTTGCTGAAGGCCCCGCAGAGATGGACAATAGCATGTTCTTCTTCCAGCCTTGCAAGGGAAGGGCTCGAGGCCCTGGGACACTCAGTGACTTTCCCCAGGTCACCTGTAGCAGGTGACAAAGCAAGGCAGTGTCTTCTCAGACAGAAGTCGGGCAGAAACACACCTGCCTGTGAAGCCCGAGCAGACTGCTTCTGGGTCACCCAGGGCTGGATGGTCCCAGTCTATGCATCTTCTTTTCAGTCCACCACTGGGCGCGCCAGAACACCCCCGTATGGCGCACCTTCCGCTGCCTGAACAGACGCTTGAGAGAAACCAGTGAGATGATTTCTGAGGAAAGCTGCTTTGATAAATGATCACACATAAGTCTGGAGGTCAGCCCCTCGCCCTCTGAGCCTCTCAAGTACCTTCCAGGTGCCCAGCACAGCCGCAGACCTACTTCTGCTTCTGCCTCCCCAGGGAGCTCCGCGGGACCCTGCCGCACGGAGGGCGGGCAGAGTGAGCGGCAGCTTCCTTCCTCCTCGGGGAAGGCCCGGTGCCGTGGGGTCTGCCCTGCCTTCTGGACGGCAGTGATGCAAAGCGCCTGGTCAAAGTAATGACCTTCTGAAGGTGCTAAGTGATCACCGCCGGATTTTCCTATGGACAAGAAACGTGTCTTCACGTGTCTTATCGCATAACTAGACACCCTCCTCAGTGGGTGCCAGCTTCCTGCCCTTCGGTACTTGTCCGAGCAGCACTGGGCTCCAACGAGCTGCCGCTGCAGAAGCCCAAGCATCACGAGCAGCTGTCCTGTCGGCAGTTAGAAAGCGCGGGAAGAGAGTCAAGAGAATAAGGGTTCAATAAGATGATCCAGGAAAGGGTGGGCTGACAGGCTCGTTGCCATGGAGCCGATGCTCGTTCATAGCAACCGCCTAGGACAGGATCGACTAGCCCTGTGAGTTTCCAAGACTAACTCTTCAAGGGAGTTGACAGCCACATCTCTCTCCCTTGGAGTAGCTGGTGGTTTGGAACTACTGACTTTGAGGTTAGCGGCCCAACCTGGAACCACTACTCCACCAGGGCTCCTGGTGAAAGGGTAAATTACATAAATCCACCCAACTGACCCAAATTCAGATGAAAGAAAAGAAGACTGTGCATTTCTCAGTCACCCTCGCCGCATTGCACACTCAGTAGCACACTCAGTAGCCACACGTGGCGCATGACTGCTCTGTTAGAGCACGTGTGGGAAGCTCCACAGAGTGTGGGGAAATTCCATTATCTTTTGACTCCGTTTCTGTTTTCCCACGAGCTTTCTGAAGGCTTTTCCCTGTGTTCCATCATCACAGAAAATTCTGGGCAGCGCCATCAAACTGAAAACTAGGCAGTTAAACCAGCTCACCGAGAGGCTGAGCCAGGCTTCTTTTGTATTTATAAAACTGCTCGGGTCTCCTGATGGAGCAAAGTACATTTTTGGAGCAGCATGAAGGAAGGAACGTGTCGGGGGCCCAGAAGAAAGGGAAAAAGGAGTATGTTGGCATCAAATAAGCCTCACCACCTCTGCTGATGTTCAATCAATCTGGGCCGACATCACCCTACAGTCAATTGCCGCCCTAACCTTAGATTTAGCAAGAAGAAAGAAGAAACTCACTCCCCCTCTCATCTCCAGCAAGAGGTGAAATCGCCTGCCTGGGTCACCAGGAAGGAGCTAGGGCCTGATGAGTGACGAGATGGTGCTCAGCCCTCCAATGACCGTATAGTGTCGATCAACTGCATGCACGAGTCAGAAACATCTCCAGGCCTTCTGTGTTCTGATTATCTTGGAAGTAGCAGCAAAAGTTGTCAGGTGGATAAGAAAAGGTCTTCCTTGTTGAGGGCCTCTGTATATTGTTTAAAATCCCATTCACTTTTATCACTAACAGTCCTTTCTCTGCCCCCTCCCCCGCCCCCCGTTGTCTTTCTTTCCTCTTCCAGATCTTCGAGGGCCTAGAAGTCTGTTGTTATGGGCCCTTTATCAACATGCCTACAGGTAAGAGACCCAGCACCAGAGGAGGATTATGGAAGAGATTGCCTTGCCTTGCTTGTGGTCTTATGAGGCTCCCTCACATTGGTGAGATGCTCTAGGGAGGTTATTCTGTTTCTCTACCACCCGCAAGGCAAAGCACCTTAACTGTTATCCCATGGCAAAGGGGATCCGTGCAGGCGGACTCGGGCCAGCAACAGAGAGTTAGGTTCGAAGACACGGTCTGTTCTTGGTTCGGATGTCAGATGGATTCTGGGATCTGGGGGCCCCCGCAGACAACAGAAGGAAACACGAGCCGGTCCTGCGCCGTCTGAGCCATTGTTGTAGCCACTGTGTCCATCCACCCTGTCAAGTCTTCTGTCTGAGCCCCTCCCCTTTCCCAAGCATAGGTCCTCCTCCAAGGACTGGTCTGTCCAGAGAGTGTGTCCAAAGTACGGGAGACCACGTCTCGCCATCCGTGCCTCTGAGGAGCACTTCCTCCAACACAGATCGGTCTGTTCTTGCTCTCTGCCAGCACCACCTGGGCTAGCATACCGATCCTGCCATTGAGTCTGAAGACAGGGAGACACGATCCATCAGGGAGAAGATCCCTTTGGTCTTTAGATGTCAAGAAGGAGTTCGGCTCGTCCTGAGCCATCTTTATTTGTAACAGAAGAAAGCAGAGCTGCTACGGAAGCCTTGTGGGCCTGGGGCCCACACACAGGCCCAGAACAGGGCAAGACTGGATGGGCATTTTCAAATTACATTTGACCCTGAATTAAGTGCTATGTTTAGGGCTGCTCTGGGGCTCCGCTCTGGAGCTGTGCTGCCACTCCGAGGCCCTGGTGTGTCCATAGGTGAGCTTCCTTCTTTTCAAAACAAAGGCTCCCCACCTTTGCCTCCTGTGCCCTCACTTCCACCCCCTTCGCCAAAGGCCTCCATGGTCTGCTCAGGGGCAGCTGAGCGGCAGCAAGAGAGTTGGGCAAAATAATTTTGCTTTCTCTCTTCTTTATTGGTTATTGATTAGATTTTTATGAAATTTCCAAGTGCCCCTCATGTGTGTTCTAGTACTTTGGTCCAATGAAAACCAGTCTTTGAAGTCAGGATCCTTTTCCGTGAGAGTCAGCTGACTTCACCCACTCACTAGGACAAGCCAGGCGGAAGCACCTCAGCCTATGGAGAAGGCCAGCATGCATAGGTCACTGCTGTGCACCCAGAGGTGCCCGGTTCTGATGCCATCCTAGCAGCAAGCAAAGCACTTCTCCACTCTTCGGACTTACTTTCCCCACCCAACCCCTAGTGACTTGGTTCTAGCTTAGCATGTAGCCTTTCCCCATCAGTGTGCTGAGTCTCCAGGAAGATGTTTGTTTATTTTTTGAGCCAATGAATTATCTCCTTGTCTCCTGACATTGACAGTCATTACCACCACGACTGGCTCTCGGGGCCCCTGGTTATCAGTTAACAACACAGTTGCAGGGGTGGGCTAGAGGGTGCTTTTGCTTCACCCCACAGTGTCTTAGCCAGCAATTTAGCAAATGAATGAAAATTCTAGAACTTGGATTTTTTTCCTTTCAAAGTGTTTTATTTGAGATATTATCAAGTCTGACCCACCAGCAGGCCTTACAGGGGACAGATAACCAGAGTAGATGACCTTTCTGTGGCAAATGGACGTTGAATCCACACTCCTAGTGTGGATTCTACTTTAATGCTCTCTGTGTTTGGGTCAAAAGAGATGGGGATTCTGCCACTGCGAAATCTGGCTGTAGCATTTATTCGTGGTAGAATGGGGTAGAGGGTCCAGGCGAAGTGTGTCGATTCCTGTGTAACTGCGTCTAAATGCCCTATTTAGATCAACTGGAGTGGATGGTGCGGCTGTGTGGGGCCTCTGTGGTGAAGGCACTCTCATCTTTCACCCTTGGCACGGTGAGTGGGGCCCTGTGCAAGGGGAAGGGCACAATGTTCTACCCTGGGATTGAACAGAGCAGGCACCTGGCAGTCCCCGTGGACACCACCACCACCACTACCATCAAGGCAGGCTCAGAGGTCTCCTTGACTCTGAGCTTCTCTGACCGTATACCTGGGCCGGAAGACTCACAGCTGTGAGTGATGGCCAGCTTTCATTTACTGAGGGAGGGCTCTTTCTGCCTCATCCTTCCCTCCGTTGTGTCTGCCCCCAGAGTAGTCTGCTTCAACAAACCCTCCAGACTTGTTGACATCCCAGAGTCTACAAGAGAACTTGAGCTCAGAGAAGAACGTCAGCAGAGTTGCCTGGCACAGCTCAACAAACAAGGACCACTGGATTTCTATGTCCCCGCAGCGAGAGCACAAAGGGAAATCAGGAAACGCGTTCTGTTTGCAGTCGCCCCTAAGAGAAGGAAGTCCCAAGGACTCCATCAAAGCCGGGACGTGGAGGACAGGCACCGTGAAAACGGTGCGGCACTGCCGACAGACACTCAAGGGGAAGATGGCCCATGTTCACGGACTGTGAAGATGCCAGTACTACCGCGGGTCTGTACGTTCAACACGTTCCTGATCAAAATTCTAGCAGCCGCCTTTACAGAACTAGGAAAACCAATCCTCAACTTTCTGTGGGATGGTAAGAGGCCTCAAATAGCTAAAACAATGGTGAAGAAGAAGAGCAAAGTGGGAAGACTCACCCGTCCTGATGTTAAAAGATCCTGTCTAGCTATAGTAATTACAGCATCCAGAACTAGTGTCTTAACAGACGTATAGCTCAATGTCTAGAAATTACTCCACATATTTCTAGTCAACTGGTTTTAAAACTTGGGCAACAAAAAGGCAAACAACCCAATCATTACGTGACCAAAGGGTTTGAGTAGCATCTGGAGGGTATGCAGATGACCACAAACACATGACACGGTGCACGGTCATTAACTATCAGAGATGCCAAACAAAGTCATAATGAGATGTCATTTCTACTAGGATAGCTAAGATTTTTTACAACCCAGAAAGTAACTTGTTGGCAAGGATATTGGGAAATTTGAACCCCTATGGTTGCTGGGGGAGCCCTAGTAGCATTGTTGGGTAAGTGTTGGGCTGCTAACTGCAAGGTTGGCAGTTCAAGCCCGCCAGCCACTCCATGGGAGAAAGATGAGGCTATCTGCTCCTGTAACGATTGCAGCCTCAAACCTTTGGGTCCCTATGAGTCAGAATTGACTCCGTGGCACTGGTTTTGATCCATACGGATGGAAATGCAAGATGGCACAGCCCTTGTGGAAAACGTGTGGCTGTTCTTCTGTCAACTAAAACAGAACTACCGTCACAGAAGGTGTGGGTGCTCTCGTGAAGCATAGTGAAGGGGCGTGTGCAGCTGTCAGGTTAGTGTCTCGCCAACAGCAACATAGACTGTGGTTCTCAGTTGAGATATTTGTTCAGTTTATCTGGGTCAGAATTTTGGATTCAGAAGTGGTAAAGATTTTTTAAACCAAAATTTAAGAATATAGAAATATTCTGCTAGGTTAAAAGAAGGGTAACATCTTAAAGAGTTGTTCTAAAACGAGTGACCATCTCAGGAATCTGTACAGGAGAAAGCACACCAACGTGTGATCAAAGGGTTTCAATAAAATTCATGATCAGAAGGGATGCTACAATTTAAATTCTGAGCGCTTCTATAAACAGAAGACTATGATTGACAGTGAAATCCCCTAAATCCATTTGAGTCTAAATTCAGCCTAAATAAGCTGTGACCATTGGAATGGTCATCCTCTGGCAGAGTGTGTTTGAAAGTGGATTACTACGACTCCTTGGGCAACCCACGGGAGGATCATCTTGCCCTCAGGGACTTGCCTGTGCTTGCTTTCCAGAGGAATTGGGGTCCCAGGGTTCCATGGTCATGACTCCTACCTCAACCCGAGTGGTCAGAGGGCACCAGAACCAGTCCTGCGAGCTTTTCTGATCTGCAGTAGTCAGCGGATCCCAGTCCTGGCCCCTTTGCTGCTGCGGTGGCCGCACCTGCCACTGCGATGAACTGATCAGTCTCTTTTATCTCCCACCCTCGCTCATCTCTGTTCCCAGCCGTGGTGCTGTGAGCCTTTTCCACACCATGACAGCCTCGTGCCAACCCTCGGTCATCCATGTGATTTGTCTTTGTTCTCAGACTCGATGATCTCTTGGAGAGCAGGGCAAACCGCAGGACTTCCCTGTGGTCCAACAAAGACTTGGAAGCAGACCCGCAGAAGGAGACACGTTTCCCAATGGTCACTGCAGCCCTCTTTGAAATATGTGAAAACCGTCTCCATGCCTGTCAACAGATGAGTGGATAAGCAAACTGGTACCTGCACAACGGAGCACTCCTCATCCAGTAGGAGAAGGAAGTCTTGATCCATGCATGCTGCAGTATGGACCTTAGGTTGAGCAAAATAAGCCAGCCACAAAAGGACAAATAGTGTATGGCCTCGCTTAGATGTATAGAGAACAAAATGTATTATGGTTACTGGGCGGGAGTGCGCAGTGGTGAAGAATCAGCATTGATTCGGGGCAGGGCTGAACAGCTGGTGACAGTGATTGCTGTCGATAAGTTGTTTACCTATAAGGTGTGTGGTAGATACAGCTACAGCGACGATTTTAAATATCCTAAGGCAACTTAAGTACAACCAAGCACCCCATGAGCTTGGGTTTCAGGGCTTAGGGTCATGATTTCATGGGGCATCCCAGTTATTCAACCTAATAACATGTTCCGTGCTTCTGTTCTACCTCTCGTGTAATATCTGGGCTCTTACACACTTGGGAAAAGCAGGAAGATGCTTGATGGGATGGGTTGACCCAGTGGCTGCACCAGGGGGTGAAACACCCAGTGATTGTGAGGGTGCCATGGGACCGGCAGCACTCCATTCTGTTTGGCCACGGGGTCACCATGAGTTGGAACCAACTTGATGGCACTTGACAACGACAAGGTGCCGATTCAGACACCAGAGCTGGCCTCTCGTCACCTGCAGCAGCAGAGGAAGGGCAGTCGGGAACCCAAATGAACCCTTCCATTCACTCCGTGCCTGGTAAGACAATGGACCCTAACTGCCCCTTCAGTTCTCCACGGTGTGGATCCGAACAGCATCGGAAGGTGTCTCATTTCTCCAGCATGGCTTTGAGTGCTCCCTACAGTTAGCAGCCCGGTGCATAGCCCAGTGCATCACCAGGTCTCCTTGGAGAGTCCGAAAGAGGAGGAGGAGGAGGTGGAATGTGTGAGTAAATGCCTCCTTTGCCATGACACCAGAACTGAATAGTACCCAGCTACCATTGCTGAGCATTTTGACCAAAGGTCCCATAGAGGATTCCGGATCAGAAGGGAACTGCAGAAGATTGTTTCAGATTCGCACGGACTGGCGACTGTCTAGAGCCTGGAGAGTGAGATGGACCCGAGATAAGCTACAAACCTTAAGCCAAAAATATCCCCTGATGTCATCTTAGAACCAAACCGCGGTTTATTTTAAGCATTAAAAAATACCTACCTGAGCCTTGTGCTCTGTTAGGAATTGCCTAGTGTGTGGGATGGAGCAGACAACAGCTACTGGAATGGGCAGTGCCTTTCTGTGCAGGAGAAGCCACTCAGAAAGGAGTGGAGAAGGGGGGTTGCCTGACAGAAAGAATGTAACCAGTTTCTCATTCAAAACTTGCACTGCTATGTCCCCCCCTCCCCAAGTGACCGATTTAAAAGCGCGGCTCTGACACCTTTGATTCTGTTTCTTCCCTGGGGCTGCAGGGTACTCACCCGATTGTGGTTGTGCAGCCAGACGCCTGGTCCGAGGACAGTGGCTTTCAGGGTAAGGCCCTGCGTGTCTATCATACTGGCTCCGGTTGGCTTGATGTCTTTCACCACAGTTGACCTAGTGCTTGCTTACCACAGTTCTGGCGCGTTCTGGGTGTTCAGTAAGGGTTTGTGGAAGGAAGGAGCCTGAAATGTCTTTTCTAAGCTTTTTCTTTGGCCTTAAAAAACAACGCATGAGCTCCTTCCATGGTGCAAGAGAGGGGGAGCATGATTGATTCTAAGGGAAAATAAACATCACAGTGAAACCATCCCAGGGACACCCCCCCCCAGATGCATCACCATCCAGTCTTTTGAGGCCCATGTGCGTGCATCGATCTGTGCGGTACACACACATGGATTTTACACGCATGGGCTTGTGCTCCTCGTACTGCTGCGCTTTCTCACGTAAGATACTGCAGACATTTACCCTCATCATGAACTTGCAATGCCTCTGCTCTCTCTGGTGGTTTCCCGGCTCTCAGATTGAAGCTCGGGTTAATAGAGGGTCGGAGGCTGGGAGGCTTGCCCCAGCTGCCACTCCCCTGGCTTCAAAGTCAGCCCCCGTGTCCTGCAGCATTGCTTACTGCAGCATTGCTTAGAGCGGATGACCCCTGAGGGCTCAGACAGTTGAGGCCCTGCAGCCGGTTGATGGGTCAAACCTGGGGGATGGGAATTGCCACTAATCCCTCCTTGTGTCCTCTGTTCCCAGCAATTTGGCAGCTGTGTGATGCATCTGTAGTGACCCGAGAGTGGGTGTTGGACAGCATAGCCCTCTACCAACGCCAGGAGCTGGACACCTACCTGATCCTCCAGGTCCCCCAAGATCACTACTGATTCCAGGCTGCACTCTGTATCAGGCTGTCCCCACAGGACCCCAAGACAGGACTGAAGGCGGGAAGGGCCTTCCCAGGCCCTGGGAGCTCCTCTGTCTCTTTAGTGCTACCCCAGTGGCAGTTGCTGAATGTTGTACGTACCTCAGAGAACGTCTGAGTGTGTCAGGGTCCCTGAAAGATTTTCTGCTTCAAGTCTCCCTTTGAAATCTGCCTTGAGCACAACATTGTGGTAATGTTTCACCTGAGAAAAACCTTTAAACCCCACCAGTTGAGCAAGCCGGGAATTCATTATTTATCAGCTCTCTGCCTGCTGACTGAGGGAGGGCCTGGAGCATCTCGCTGGTCTGCTAGCTTGTTTTCCTAAAGCCCCGCTCGGTGTTGCGGCCAGCAGTCAGAGCGCCAGCGGAAGGAAAGTCCCTGGGGACCTGTGGTGGGACTTCAGTCAGAAGAGTCCTCGCGCGCGGGACACGGGATGCAGAGGCTGGGAGTGGTTCTCAGTGGGGATGATCGTACCAGGGGGTCCTGCTGGCCTCCACCCTCTCCAAAAGTCTGGCCTGTGGTTGCTGGTGTTTGAAGGAATCCCGTAGCCATTGTGCGCTCTGCAACAGGAGCCTCCTTTCAAGAACCTGTGTCTTCTGATTCCCCATTGGTGATACATAAACTGTTGTTACAGCTCTGATATACAAGCATTCTTTTTAAAAATAGAAGATTTCTACGATGAATATTTCATGCCTGTGAACTGACGGATCCCACCAGGAAACGAACTGTTGCTTTCCTTGAGGTAATTTTCCCCCTTGACTCCCTATTGCTGAACCACAGAGCTTCATAAATAATTTTGCTGGCCGAAGGAAGAGAAAGCGTTTTTCATAAACTCCTTATCGGGGACTGTTTATGGCTGCTGGGAGAAATAGGTCTGCCCTGGCCCCGGTGTGAGGGCCGTGTTTTGTCAATGTTCTGTTCACCTACAAATAAACTCGGCAGCAAGCGCGGCCACGGAGCAACGCTGTGTCTGCGGCTGCCTCCTGCGGATCTTCCGAGCCTTTGCACTGCGCTTTGGCCTCCTCATCTGTAGAATGGGAATAACAGCACCGACCTCCCAGGGGTGCTGAGGCCGCCTGCCTACCTGTGCCACTAAGTTTCTATTGTTTCCATAATAAATGGTCACACATTCAGTGCCTTGACTCAGCGCTCATTTGTCATCTCACAGCCCTAGAGGCCGGGGGTCAGCGGGCTCCTTGTTCTGCACTTTCTAGAAGTTCTGCAGATGAACTTGCTTCCTTGCTCACTCAGCTCACGGGCCCCAGTCATGCCCTTGCAGGTGTCAGACCGAGACTCCCCGTGTCCTCGCTAGCTGTCTGTCAGGGTGACTCAGCTTCGAGAGGCCACCCTCCCTCCACTTTCAAAGCCAGCAAGGTGAGTCGACTGGTCTCTCCAGTGTTGAGTCCCTGCTACATCTGACTCCCACCGGAGAAATGTCTTCACTCCTCAGGGTTGCCATGATCCGATTGGGCCCACTGAGTAGTCCCAGGGAATCTCTCTGTCTCGAGGACCGTAATCCTAACTGTGAGTGCAGCTGCAGAGGCTCTTCCCAACAGGACCGGGATTAGTAGTTGAGTGACCCTGGGACAGGATTCCAGAGAGATGTGGGGAATTCGGCCTCCCCCTCCTAGTTAACATGCTTACTCCACAGGGCGTGTTCTGTGTCATGTCCTGGTCCTCACACCGCCCTGAGATTAGAGTCCTCTTTGAGGCAGAAAGAAAATGAAGTTGCCCCACAATTGAGTACTGCTGTACTTGGGGGGCAGAGCTTTAGCGAGGAGAGAAGATGGAGCTGACCGCCGCCATCTGTTAACACTGCGCCACATGGCATCTGCATCCCAGCCCTACGGAGGGGTTATTGACCCCCTTAGTTGAATAGCGGGAACTGGGTATCAAATTCCTGATTCATGCGGTTTTGCTCAGTGTCTGCATGGTTGTCCACACCGTGATCGGCACCTTTCCGTCACCAGTCACCCTCCCAGCAGCACTGTGACTGACCCCAGGACCCAGGCTCCAATTCAAGCCTCTTGGGAATTGAGGCGGAAGACTTGGTTGTGAAGGGACCCAGTCCTTCACTTGGCCTTTGTGGGACAAGGTGGAAGACAATAGAGCAGGGGTGCCAAACTGGTGTCAGGGCCAGGCACTCAGAGGGAGTCTGGCCCCTGCATTTCTGCTTCCATCCCGCCTCCTAGCATCTAACGCTGTCCTCCCGCTGTCCAAGCTTCCAGCATGGACTTTGTATTAGAGCTTACATTCTGAGCGCTCATGAACTGAAGGCTGTGCTTAGAGTGAAAGCCCAAACTCCTGTTTGAGTCTCCACATAGATTAAGCTTCGGTTGCATCTTTCTGACCGTTTACCAGCAAAGTGAGCCAGCTTGGCCCTCAGGCAGCGTGTGCTTGAAAGTGGATTACTACCATTCCCTGGGCCGAGCAAAGAGGGGCAGTCTTCCTAGGGGCTTCCCTGGGTGTGTGCTTGGTCGGGCTTGGGGTGCTAGGGTCTCAGAGTCTTCCTGGGTCATGCCTGACTGCCTGGGTTGGAGGGCCCGGGACCAATGTCAGCTCTTCTGTCTAGCATAATGTTCATGTCCCCATCCTGGTCCCATTCCGCTTCTGTAGTTAACTATTGATCTGTGGCCAGTAATGCTTCTGGGACAGTTCCCTTTGTTCTCCCACGTCCCGTGTAAACCACTGATTTTCTCTAAGCCCTTGGACACCATGGGACCGTGTCTCCATCCTCCAAATATCGTATCTTGTCTTTTTAAGATTACATGAATGTTCTCCATAAATTGTTTTTGATCTCTGGCGTCTCTCTTGCCCCTGATGCCTCTCACCTACAACATGTCCTCTCTAGAGGCCATCCCAGCTCCCTGGTAGTCTCAGGGTGGTCTCGGTAGCACAGGAAGAAAGGAAGTGGCCAAAGTGAAGCTGAGTCCTAGGTTCAGACCAGGCCGCAACTTGCTGTCCCCACCACTGATGGCTTCGTAGTAACGTCCAGGGTGTGTAACTGGCCTTTCCAGCCATCTTGGGTGAAAGCTGGGGTGACTAACACACCTTTCAAAAGTCTTACGTCATTGTCCTTCAAGATCTCCCGGCAAATGCGTACCCCTCTATGAGACCTTTCTCCCAAGTCAACTTCTGACCCTCGCCGTCCTCACAGCCTGGCCTGGTCCCCACAGCCCTATCTGGTGTTGGAGTTCATCTGCTCGTTCCCCTGACCTCTGGTGTGAGGCTGTCCCCCCAGCCCACACGCTCTACTCCTCTCTGGACGCAGTAGCACGTGGGAGCCAGTTCCTCCCGCTGACTTTATCTCCTGTCACAAAATGAACTTCTGCAAAGAAGGCCGAGGGAGAATGATCATCCTGCAGGCACAGGGAGGGGACCCACAGAGCCAGATTATCACGCCCGCCTGAAGAGACGCAACCAGAATCAGCAAGGGGCTCAAAAACCTGCCAGGGAGAGAAAAGAATCAGTGTTGGGGTGGCCGGAGCGGAAGGAGCCAGGATGTATCCTGTGAGGGCTGCAAGGAGCAGATAAGGGCCGCCCGCCCCAGAGGCAGGCGGTGCAGGGAGAGGGGGACTGCAGAGGGGGCCCCCCAAGTGGGAGCGGGCCTACTACACACACGGGGACTGCTGGAGCTCACGCCCGGGCTGTGAGATGGCCGAGCCAGAGGCCCCGCTTCGGCAAGGCTCAGGCCCCCCCGCAGCCTGTAAATCTGCCCACAATCAAGGAGAAAATTAAAGACATGAATCTGAGCACATCGAAAATGAAGGCAAACGCGCGAGCCAGCTCCTGTGGAGAGCCGGGAGTGGGGAGCTGCAGAAGGAGCTGGTCCCGGGAGCCAGCGTGCCTGCTCAGAACAAGCGAAGCAGGGGGTTTGCAGGGGCTAGAAGGAATGGAGAACTGGAGAGGCTCGCTTCCCCCACATTTTGGCAGCTGGGAGCGAGAACTCTGGAGGCCCAGTCTCAGGGACCCGGATGGTAAAGCAGCTCAAGCCAGCTGAATGCCGTGGGCCGCAGCACAGCACACGGCCCTGCCCCAGGCAACAGCCTGGCCTGGGAACGCACTCAGGCCTGCTAAAGCGGGGGTGAGGCCCTGCAAGCTGTGACCCTGCCCCGGGGACCACCAGCTTGGTATAAGGGACTAATTGGTATAAATTGCCACCCACCATCGATTCTTTTGTCTTCAAGAGAGCGGAATCTTGGGTCTGTTCAGGAAAAATCAGGCTTCTGGGCTGCTAAGTGTTTCTTATCTATAAGCTTGCAGCAGCTGGCTTCTGTGAACTCTAAAAAGGCCCTTTAAGCAAATACAAAGCAGAGGACAAAGATTAAACTATATTAGCAACCTAGGAGCAGAAGGACCGGGCTGCTTTAAAAATAAAATAAATAAAAAACAACCAGCTAGCGGTTTGGGAGGCTTTATTAATATTTAAATGGCAGTTGAGCCACAGCTGCAGCCTTTGACTCCAGCATAGAGCTATGCAAATGTGGTTTTCAAAAGAAAGGCAATTTCAGAGCGCCCTCAAGGTAACAAGAACAAATAAAACAAATGATTTTGTAATTTATCTTTATTGACTGATGGCCAACCGACAGCCTATTCCCAGTGAGCCAACCTCAGACCTCTCTGAGGGAGGACCGAGGGGAAAGCCAGTCTGAAAGGAGAAGGCCTGCAGGCTGTAGACTGGTGATAGCAAAGACCCAAGGAGGGACAGCAGCAGCAGATGGGAGGGGACGGTGACGAAAGCCCAGGCCTGGGTCCGCTGGCCCATCTGATCTGGCCAGCTCTCGGGGGCAACAACAATGGGCACCAATACTGACGGTCACGTGCCACACTCCTCCTCTGCCCCGCAATATGCCCCACGTGGACAAACGGAATGAAGCTTTCAGTTGTCAAGCAACTTGCCCAAGGTCACACAGCAGACAGAAGTGGCAAAGCAGAAGCAACGGGGAATCCAACATAGACCTGTGTGAGGGCTAAGTCAAGTCCAGGCTCTTTCCAGTCCTGGAGGCAGTGAATAACAATCAGGTGGATGATGGAGGAGGAGGAGGGGTCACTACTTACCTATATGGGTGTGTGTGTGTGTGTGTGTGTGTGTGTGTGGAGGAGGAGGGGTCCCTACTTACCTATATGGTGTGTGTGTGTGTGTGTGTGTGTGTGTGTGTGTGTACAAAACAAAAGCAAACCACTGCCATTGAACTGATTCTCAGAGCAGCCCCGTCACAGCAGAACTGCTTCAGAAAGCCCCAGTGCGCTCCCGCAGAAAAGCTGGTGGGTTCAAATGGCTGACCTCGCAGTTTGCAACCTAATGCTTAAGCAATTCCAGGGCTCCTCTGGGTGTGGAAGACCAAAAACCAACTCAGAGGCTGACTTGGGGACTCCACAGAGCAGGCTAGAACTGCCCCATGTGGGTTTCTGAGACTAACTCTTTACAGGAATAGAGAGTCTCATTTTTCTCCCGCAGAGCAGCTGGTGGTTTCGAACTGTTGATCTTGTCAGCAGCCCAGTGTGTGACCCCCTTCTTCATCCGGACCTCTTCTGGGTACGGAAGACAGGGATAACCGATTTCACTTCTAGTCTTGACCTTGCTGACTCTTCAATGGTGGAGGCAAGAAAGTCCCGCAGAAGTTCTTTAAGGGACGGCAGACTTTACTTTTATGGGGGAACAGCTTGGGGGGAGGATCATAAGCTGCTAGGTTTGGGACTTGGGTAGGGTTTTTCGTTTCTGTTTTTCTTTGGTTTTAATTTTCAATCGTTTTATGGGGAGCTCTTACAGCTATCATAACATTCCATGGTCCGATCACATCAGGCAGGCAGTATTGTACAATTGCTACCACAATCAGTTTCAAAATGTGTTCTCTCTTCTTGAACTCCTTGATAACAGCTCCCCGTATCCCCTCCTCCTGTCCCCTCCCTCCCAGGGACCCTTAGATATATATATATATATATATATACACACACATACACATGTATGTATATATGTCATATCTTACACAAGCCAATCTATCCATTCACATATAGTTCTGTTGTTCAATTCCATCAAGTGGGGTTCTACAAACATCAGTGCTATCAGCTCCCTATCCCCCCTTGGGCAACGTTTGATGACAAGGAAATCAAGAGCCTCCGAAAGGCCCAGGTAAACTTCCAGCTTCCAGACTTGGGGGAAAGGCCCAGAAAGAGCGGGGGAGATGAGGTCATCCTTTAAGCATATGTTTCTCTGATCTCGTCTCAGGCCAGGCCAAGTGCCGTGGCTTCCAAACACAAGACGAGCTCTGCCGTCCTCATGGGCTCAAACCCACCCTGCATCTAACAGCTTGCCGTGCTGTGTGTGCTTTGTGGGCTGCTGTGTTGCTGGAAACCGCTCGTAGTATTTCAAATACCAGCAGGCTCGCCCAGAGTGCCCAGATGTCTTTCTTATTTTTTAGTGCACATTGCAGGGGAGCTTCCAGAATGGGGAGAAAAACCTGGTAATCTCTTTCTTTTAAACATTGGTGAGTGGATTAGGTGCCCCCCCAAAAAAAAACAAAACCAAAAAAACCCGAAAACCTCCCAAGAGTGTTCGGTGGAGACCTTGTAAGTAGCAGTGGAACAGTATCTGGCACAGGGCCCGAAGAGGAGTCCTTCAGGTGGGGAAGCACTCAGATTCCCTTTGCGGGAGAAGAGCTGCCTCATCAAAGCAGAGTTGACTGGATGAAGTGGACGGAGTCAACCTTGGCCGATGCGATACCACTCCAAACGAGAAGCAGCGGCTTCAAGCATCCATCAGTGACGAGACTGTGGAATGTACAAAGTATGAATCTAGGAAAGTTAGAAATGGTCCAAAGTTAAATGGAATCCTGAAGATAGAGCTATCCTAGGGATTAGTGAGCTGAAATGCACAGATTTTGACCATTCTCAATCAGGTCATCATTTGGCAGTTTCCTAGGCCAGGAATGAGCAATTGCAGATAAATGGTATTGCATTTGTCAGTCGTAAAGAACAATTCAAGATCTAGCTGGAACCGCAGCACTGTCAGTGGTAGGATGCTAGGCATCCGAGCACCCACATAATTCATAATTATGACTCTCTTTCAAACGTGTGCAAAACCACGAATGCAGAAGATGAGGAATTGAAGTTTTTACCAACTTCTGCAGTCTGAAACGAATCAAGCATTATTAGTCAAGAGGCATTGATAATTACCAGCGATTAGAAGTCAAGACGTTGGAAACAAAGACGTATCAGTAGTTGGAAAATATGGCCTTTATGATAGAAATGTCACCAGAGATCACATGATAAAATTTGCAAGACTGGTGACCTATTCATTTGAAATACTTTTCTCTTTTTAGGGGTATATTCTGTATTACATACCCCTAGGTTTTACAGTTAACCTGTGTAGTAGAGAACTTTTGGCTGAGGGAACCCTAGGGGCCTTCTTCTGACAGCTATCTAAAGATGTCAGGAGGGGAAAAGATTTGCTCCTGTGCCCATTTCCTCATGAAACTGGACAACATCTGTAA
Source organism: Echinops telfairi (assembly GCF_000313985.2). Lineage (NCBI taxonomy): Eukaryota > Metazoa > Chordata > Mammalia > Afrosoricida > Tenrecidae > Echinops > Echinops telfairi. The sequence goes on along the minus strand of NW_022111358.1, from coordinate 30,451,976 downwards.
GGGGCAAGCTAGAGGATGACCAAAGCACCGAACTGGACACAACAATCAGTTTTTGCTTCCTTGCTATAAAGAAGATATTCCCCACTCCAGCTTCGCGGGGTGGGCCCCAGGGGCTGGGTTTCGCTCCCCGGAAAGGATGGGACTCCAGAGGGCTATGACCTGGCAGGGCCCCAGGCAGCATCTAGGGTGACTGAAGTGGGGGTTGAGGTCTCTGATTGGAAGACAGAGAAAATCCTCCCATCTCTGTCACCGAGATCCCTGTCTCTCTGCAGCCTTGGGGTTGCTGCCAACCTTTCCTCCAAACACCCTCCCCACACAAATACACACACACACACACCCTTGAAATACTTTTTCCTCAACAACATGAATGGTGACTGTACGTGCACACCTCACCAGATGGACTACCCAGGACTTCGTTAGGCTCCATTGGTGGAAAGAGATGACGGAAAAACGAAGTGTCATCACTCAGAACCAGGTCAGAGGCCGCCAATGGAAGAGATTGTCCGTGGCTAGTTCACGTTGAAGCTAAGGAAAATTAAGACAGGTCCAAGAGAGCGTTGAGTCTCTCCCACCTGAACTTAGAAAGCATCTCCAGAGTAGAGTTGGTGCAGCGAACACGAGTGACTGAGGCTGGATGACTTGTGGAAAGACACCGAGGTCAACATACATGTAGAGAGCACAAGTAGTTTAAACGGCAGGATAGAAAGAAAAGACCAAAATTGATATCATAAGAGATTCTAAGACTGACTTGAACATAGAGTAGCTAAAGCAAATGGAAGAAATGGTGAAGGGAAAGAGCGGAAGGGATTTCAAAGGGCCGCTCCAGAAGACAAAGTCCCTATAGTATGATCATAAACATGCAGACATGCAGTTAGCAAAACAAAAGGGAAGAACATACTCGACATTTCTCCATCTGAAAGAACAAGAAAAAATTCAAACCTCAAGTTGCACTATTGAAGGATTCTACGGGCAAAATATTGACTGACCTAGAAAGCCTCAAAAGTAGAGGGAAGGGTCATTGAGTCACTGTACCGAAAAGAATTAGTCTACGTTCAAGCATTCAGGAGGTAGCCTATGACCAGAACCCAACAGGACTTGCATGAGCGTCTACAATCCGAGCACTTGGTGTGGGTAAATAGAACAGACTGAAAGAGGAGTTTTACCTGAATCTTGAAGTCTCGACATGAATCTAGAATCCATGTTCAAATTTAAAGTTGCCTTTTCTAACCGTACTTCCTCTGACCTTGATGTTGACCTAGCCATGTTCCCCTAAAGGAAACATCCTCTCTGACATCTGGCAGGTGCAGCATATTACAGTCGATTCACAAAGGGTCTTTCCACTATGGTTAAGCAGATGCAAAAAGGCATAGTTTATGATGAAGGGTCTTTTTTTTTTAAGCACTTTATTGGGGCTTGTACACATCACAATCCATCCATCCATCCATTGTGTCAGACATTTGTACATTTGTTGCCATCATCATTCTCAAAACATTTGCTTTCTACTTGAGCCCTTGGTATCAGCTCCTCATTTTCCCCCTCCCTCCCCCACCCAATCTCTCTCACGAACCCTTGATAATTTATAAATTATTATTTTTTCGTGTTTTACACTGTCCGATGTCTCCCTTCACCCACTTTTCTGTTGTCCGCTCCCCAGGGATGGGGTTATATGTAGATCATTGTAATTGGTTCCCCCTTCCTCCACCACCTCCCCCTTACCCACCTGGTATCGCTACCTTCATTATTGGTCCTGAGGGGTTTATCTGTCCTGGATTCCCTGTGTTTCCAGCTCCCATGTGTACCAGTGTACATCCTCTGGTCTAACTGGATTTGTAAGGTAAAATTGGGATCATAATAGTGGGTGGGGAGGAAGCATTAAAGAACTAGAGGAAAATTGTATGTTTCATCGTTATTATACTGCACCTTGACTGGCTGGTCTCCTCCCCGAGAGCCTTCTGTTAGGGGATGTCCAGTTGCCTACAGATGGGCTTTGGGTCTTCACTACACACTCCACTCCCTCATTCTCAATGATATGATTTTTTGTTAATGCCTGATATCGGATCCTATCGACATCTCATGATCACACAGGCTGGTGTGCTTCTTCCATGTGGGCTTTGTTGTTTCTCAGCTAGATGGCCACCTGTTTATCTTCAGGCTTCTAAGACCCTAGATGCCACATCTTTTGATAGCCGGCACCATCAGCTTTCTTCACCACATTTGCTTATGCACCTAGTTTGTCTTCAGCGGTCGTGTTGGGAAGGTGAGCATCATGGAGTGACAGTTTAATAGAACAAAGTGTTCTTGCATTGAGGGAGTACTTGAGTAGAGGCCTAATGTCCATAATGAAGGATCTTGAGATACACAGAATTATTCATAAATCTTTACAATGAATTGCCAGAAATAGGTATGATTGAGAAAGCAATTTTAATGTCATGTTGCTAGAAAAACCTGTCCTGCCACTGTCCCGGAATCATCCTGTAATAAACTGAACAGCACATATATCCTGTAACCAATTGTGTGCTCCGAATGGTGTGTTGTTACCCATCCATGCTGCTAAATCCCCACTTCTATATATCTCACCTTTGGCTTTTTGATTGTCTTTTAGCCAATTATGATTTAGTAACTCTTACTTCTGCTTCAGTGGTCTCTCCACTGTCCCTCTTTGCTCTGTGAGTTTGGATGTCTTCCCAGTCTGGATGGTCTCTGGACTTCCGATACATCGCTTCATCTTATTTTACAGAGAACGTATTTTCACTTAAGGATATACTAAGGGAAGAAGTCTAAGTTGCACTGAAGGTGCTTACAGTAAGGAACTTCTGGAATACCAATGTCGCTATTTCAACCAACCGATGCAATGCTACAAGCACTCATTCATCTGTGCCAAGAATTTGGAAGATGGCTAACTGGCCAGTTAACTGGAAGAGATTCATAGTTGTGGTTATTCCACAGAAAGGTGAGCCGAGGGAATGCATGAGTACTCCAGCAATATCATTTATATCCCACGCAAGTGCAACTTTTTAGAAATGGTTGTTGCAGTACATCAATGGGAGGACTGTCGGGAATTCAACTCCATGAAAGCATCAGGCAAGAAATCAAAGACTATATCTTTCAAGTGTTCCAAAGCCAATGTCCCCTTGGGGACTCAGGTGGCCCTGACTCAAGCCATGATTTTTTTTCCAGTCGCCTCATCTGCTTGAGAAAGCTGTATGCTGACTAAGCAAGACTGAAGAAAAATTGGCACCTTTGAATGATGGCATTGGCCAAGACTATGGAATCAACCCCGGGCCGTCGGGAGAATGATCAAAATCTGTCTTGGGAGAAGTACAGCCGGATGATCCTTGGAAGTAAATGTGGTGAGACTGTTTGGGGTGCTTTGGGCCTGTCTTTTTATGGGTACGATAGTTACTGACGAAGAGGAGCACTTGGAGGAGCTGGATTGACACAGTGACAGAAACAATGGGCTCAACTGTAGCCACTAGTGAGAGGATGGCTCGGACCGGGTTTGCTTCCGCTGTAAACAGTGTGGCTGTGAATTGGTAGCAACTCGATGGCCTCTTGCTTTACCATCTTCCACTGACTATGTTCTTTGGCCATTTCTGCAGACTCAAATCCTGCCCATTGCTTCCTTCCTCACCAGAGCCTTCGGGATCTTTCAGAGTCCCTCTGCCCTTTAGGACCCGATAGAAGCTTTGCTGGATCGATGGCATTTTCTCCGTTTGATTCTAAGTCATTTGTATGCATAGTCTATTGTTCCTTTCTTTCTTTTGCATAGTCTATCTTTTCTATTTGTGGACACACTTAATGTCATTTTATTTGTAAGGACTCAGCTCTGTGCCTGGCAAGTACCCTGTTAGGCACCCAGTGAGTATTTGCTGAAGGAAGCATTCAAGAATGAGAGGACTCGCTGAATGAATTGCTTTTCTAACTGCTGCACTCCCTCCCCCCCACCCAAGAACTTTGGTCCTGAAAACCCACTCACTGGTCTTAGCCACATCTTACCACTGCCAATCGGTCCTCCTCAATGGCTTTTTAAAATAATTTCTTCACAAAACAAAGGAATCTAAATGGTGAAGAGTCACTGTTGCACCTCCACACCCACACCTGACGCCCCCTACTTGTCATGAAGCATTTTCCTTGATGATTAATTAGACCAACACCACCCAAGCAGGGGACATCCGTTTCCCGTCCATGTGTTCTCCGATGCGCTCTCTCCCAGCCTGGGCACCTGAGATGGACAGGGAGACTCCTGCCACCATCACTGGGGACGTAATTATAATGTTCCCATGCCGATCCTCTGGAGATAGGCAGAGTAGAGATTGCTATCTCTCCCCACTTAACAGATGACAAAACTGCAGTCCGGAGCCTTGTGAAGGAGCACTTAGGGACTGGGTTGCAGCCCTGAGTCTCACCAGCCCTGGAGTTTCTATGCCTCAGACCACAGGCACAAATGCTTGCATTATGTTGTCTGGCTGGGTTTTTGACTTGGGGGGGTAGGCGTGTGGCCCCAGTTGAGTGGAGACTAGGAGCAGGGAAGGTCAGAGAAAGCGTGACCCTGTGAAGCTGTGACTTGCTCCGCGGTGTTGCAGCGTTGACACTGGCTGAGTCCGTGAGGCCTTGCTTGTTTCGGTGTGGAGCATTACTAGACGCACGTCCTACAGGAGGGAAGGCGGAGGATGAAGCTGAAGGTAACCCAAGGTTAGCAGGTGTTTGCCATCTTCTCTGAAACCCACCGAAAACCAAAGGCTGACACCCATTAGCAAGAACAGTCAAGGTACAAGTCAGAGGGTCTTCGCAGCCGTTAGATGGTAGACTCTGGAAGAAGTGAGTTCCAGGCGGGTGGAGGATTTCCTCTGACAAGCTGGGGGGTGGAGTCTGTGGAGGGGAGGCCTCTTGTGGAGGAAACGGGCTGTGGGGAGGCTGTGTTGGCTTCTACACCTCCCAAGGTGAGAGGCCCATCGACGGCTCATCAAAATCATGGAAATCAAAACGTGGCAGGAGCCACGACTGGTTTCTATAGAAAACTCCCCAGAGGAATCCAGCAGGTCCTGCCAGAGATGCGGCCCACCTCTCTCCCCGGTCATCTTGGCGGACCAACCAACATGTGTTAGAAGCCTCTGCCTTCGCTCCCAGCCTCGCGATGTCCTCTGCCCCTTCCACCTCACTGGCCATCTCATCTCGGGGCGCCTCAGCCTTTACCCCACTGTCAACCTCTCTCACGCCTCAACTCTTTTTGCTGCGGCCTGGGCCTCTGCTGGGGCTGGGGAGTGGACCAAAGATGGACGCACCCTGAGCCTCCTGCCTCCTCCTCAACCTGTCGGGGAGGGAGAGGCGCTGGGCCTACCGAGGTGGTGTGGGATGGGGCTGATCGCAGGGAGTGGTGATGAGGGACAATGGGAAGGCCAGCCAGCCTAGGCCTCTCCCTCTGACTCCGCCCTCTGGCTTTCAGGACCAGATGGGAACTGGAGCTAGGGGAAAGGCCCACCTGGGGCAGCCAGCGAGGGGCCTGAGCAGGAGACTCACTCTGAATGCTGGAAGGCTGCAGCCGGGGCTCATTTGCATCATAAGTGATTGGTTTTCCCTGCTCTTCCCTCATTAGGACACAATGGACAGTTGTTTGCTGGCGAACAGATCCATTTACCAAGGGACAGAGGAGACAAGCAGGAGTGACTGATGGGTGACAGTGTTAGGGGGCACCCCGGCTCTCCTCCGGGCCCGCTGGCACTTTGTGTTCACACAATGAGAAAGGGCCACGCACAGAGCAAACCCACCCCCTCATTTTCCAGACGAGGAGACTGAGGTGCTGAAAGCGGACGAGCCTTCTGTGGTCCAACAGGGAGATGATGGCAGGACCCCCAGCGTCTGCCTCTCGGTCACTGGCTGCCCTTCCCTCAGTTCAGGCCCTTGGTTTCCATTCTTCCCTCTCCAGTGATGGTCTGTCTGTCTGTCTGTCTGATTTGCTACTTCTCTGTCCCTGCCCCTCTCGCTACCTTTTCCTCTGTTTCCAGCCAGCCATGATGGTTACTGCACTTCTAATGAATCCCTGCCCTTCATAGGGGTGCATCTGGCAGGAGAGAGCAATTTGGAAACTGTCTCAGTGTGTTCTGGGGAGAGGTGGGAAAGGCAGGACTCTGTGCTGAGCCCTATCATAAACCTGGCACGGAGACTTTGATCTCACGTTGTCCTTGCAACCTGGCCAGGCAGGTGTTTGCTGAGGCAAGGAGACAAGCTGAGAGGTTGAGTGACTTGGGCAAGAGCAGCTACCTGGCAAATGGACTGTCTGCCTCCCAAACCTCGTTCTCAGGCCCTGAATCAGGGGCTGGCCAGGGTGGGTGACCTGCTGATCCCAGCTCCAGGGAGTTGCCCTCTCTCTAAAGGTCACTGCTTCGCAGCTCCTCAGAGGCAGCGAATGATGCCTCCCCCTTTTCTACCCTCTGGTTCCCACCCTCCTCTGGGCTTTCACCCCTGGAGAGTTGTTGGGGCAGCAAAACCGGGCCAGGGGGGCTCTCCCTCCTGCTCACACCCGCTCCCAGCTCCCTGTCTGCCCTTTCTGCTTTGTGGGGCAGGCCTGCCAGTGTAGGGGTGGGTTTCATTGTCCCCTGGAGGAAGGGAAAGTCTAGGGGGAGTGGGTGTCTGTGTGCTTGAGCATAAGGGCCTCTGGGTTCATTCTGACACTGAATGAAAAACTCACCAATTATTCGTCCAATCTCATTAATATGCAGGCAGACATCTGTTATTTAGGAGTCAACAGCAGAGGCATTTTTCTTGGGGGGAGGGGCATGCATCTAGCATCCCTCTGGTCTCTCTGGCTGTTGTGGGGGTAGCTGCATGGGAATCAGCCCCCCTCCCTCGGAACCAGAGCCTCCCAGAGCTCTGACCCTTACCCACCCCTTGTCTAGAGGGAGCAGGGGATGGAGAGGTGGAAGGAGAGGTGTGGTGAAGAAACTCCATTCTTGACAAGAGGAGGTTCCGAGAGGACCTGACCCTTTTCCTGGGAAGGAGAGGGCGGGGTCCAAGGAGAGGGAAGTCCCAGAATTGCCTGGCAGGGCCCTGGTGGCCATGGAGATGACCCCTTCCCTCCATCCCCTTGGCCTGTAGGATCTGGGCCAAAAGAATCAGTCCAGTCTGATCGTATCTGGGGCGGGTCACTACAGCAATGAGGGGTGTTTATGAGGATTTCTGCTTTCCGATGAATCACTAGAGAGCCTGGTTGATGTGGGGACCCAGCAATCTCCCAGCCTTCTGGCCTCTTTCACCCCAAGTCTCAGCACAACTACTCTCCAAGAAGCCTGCTCCCCTCAGCACTCCAGCCTGGAGGTCTCGGAGGTGGAGAAAAAAGGCTGCCCACCACCTCGGTCCCTTTCAGACAGTCAGTGTTTGTTCCTCCGAATCTTCCCAGCCAGGCGTGGGAACGGCGTTCAGGCAGGTGCAGGCCCTTGGCCAAAGACTTCCCAGGGAGGAAGTGGCAGGTCTACCACCCAAACTCTGGGATGTCCCAATGTCAAGCTCTTCTCATGACTGTCCCTGCAGGGCAAGCTGGAGCCCCCAGGGGACAACCCTGTGCCAGCTGGTGTTCCAGGGCCTGGACCCAGTTTCTCCTCCGCCTCCTCCCTCCCGGCTCGCTGATTGCCGAGGTTAAGAAACACTGGCAGCATCGCAGCAGGATTAGTTGTTTATTTCATTAAATGATTAAGGAGGCTACATTGTTTCCCAAATGGGTGTCTAATTTGTGGGGGGAAACAGCTGCCTAGGAGGAGGAGGAGGAGGCCTGCAGGGTCTGAGGCTGGCATCATGAAACAGTGGGGGCAGGGAGGACTCCCCCTCCTCACCACAGGGGCTTTGAGGACCAAGGCCCAGCCCTACCATCTCCTCTGCTCCAGCCCCTTCCCCATAAAGGGAAACGCGGGCCACCCAGACTTGCAGAGGGGACCAACTCCCTTCCCAGGGGTGCTGGAAATGGATTCAACTTGAGGGTTCCCCAGCTGACTTCTCTTCCTAATTATGTTTGCTTAGAGATGTGTTTGCAATGACAGGCGAGGGAGGTTGGGAGAGGAGAGGGGTGCCACCACGCTGCACTTGGGTGGTTGCAGGCTTGAGCCTGCATGGCACCCCAAGAGTCCAAAGTGGAGCAGCCACATAGATTGGCATCCCTCTGGGACCAGATGGTGGCCCTCCCTAAGCACCCACCCCTCCTGGGGACCCAGCGGTCTCAGCAGCACCCCTAGACAGTGTGAGGGGCAGGGTAGTTCAAAGCCCAGTATTCTTCAAGCTGTCCTTCAAAATCCTCACGAAGATGGGCTGAGATGGACCAGGATGGGGTTCCCAGGAGGAAGAGGGAGAAAGGGGTACCGATAGATAAGGGGGTGGGGATGAATTTCCTTTCCTCTCATGTCTGGGGACAGTTACAGGGAGAAAAGAAGCTATTTAAAAAAAGACATCTCGGAGCCAAGTATTTCCAGCCTCCCCCGTTACTGTCCCCAAACTCAATCTGATCACTTCTTTTCCCTGCTTGAAATCCCTAGTGGCTCCGCTTGGTCTCAGATTGAAGTCCTCAGAGGCCCTGCAGTGGCTTTCTGGGCACCTCCCCAGCCCGATGGCCACGAGACCCAAAGGAACCATGTCTTTCCTTGCCTCCCGTGCTCCAACCTGCTGAGCTTTCTGTCCGGAGTGCCTTTCCTACCCTTGCTGTGCCTGGAACGCACAACCCTCTTCAACCCTCGGTACCTAGCTCCAAGGCACACCCATAGGCTCCTCAGCACTCTGCAGCACACATATGCCTGCATCAAGGCACCCCCGCCCTGGGGAGCCCCTCTTCCTGCAGAGCTGGCCTCCAGAAACCCAGGGGCAGGCCCTTTCTGTCGGCCTGACCGACTGGCCCCCAGTTGGTACTTAGTGCCTCTGTGAGGGTAGTTAGTGGGTGGGGATCCCAGCAGATGGGAGGCTAAGGGTGCTGCCTCCTTCAGAGTGTCTGGAAGAACTGGCTGGGCTGGGGCTGGGGCTGGGGGCGGGGTAGACCGGGGATGGTTCCTCGGGGAGAATGTCACCAAAAGAGGCCAGTGGGACGCGTGCCAGGGAGGGAATACAGGACAATGTGAAACCAGACTCCTGAGAAAACAGACCCACACTGTCCTTCCTGACCACAAGCGCACGGCCGTCCCCTCCACCAGCTTTCTGTCTCTAGGGGGTGGGGATGACCCTAAACTCGCAGCTGATACTCCTTCCCCCACCCCCACCCCCAGTCTTCAAGGAGATAGTCCCTGCCCCAGCCACCAGGAGACCCCAGAATCAACCCCCTAGGAACCTCACCCTGAAGAGGGTCAGCTTCTGTGACCTGGAGACCTCTGCCACCCTCCCGCTGCACACCACCAGGGCTTAGAGGTGGAGGTGGTCAGTAAGAGGCCTTCAGGAAGACCCGCCTCCAACGTAAGCAGGGGGGCCCAGCCCAGAACATGGCCAGGATCCCTCATTCCCAGACCTCTGGCTCTTCAAAGGATATGGCCGAAAGGACCCAGGGCTTTTTGTGTGTGCTCCAACTGTGGATAGAGAAAGTTCTTCCTGAGGCCCAACGCTCCTTCACACTGCTAGACTGATTTTGTTGTCGTTGTTCCAGAGCAACAAAACTAAAGCCACAGTTGTTTGACATGGGCATGGGTTTTATTGGAGGCTTGGGGGGGAAGAGGGGGGAAGGAGCTAGGGCTGGTGGGTAGCTAGGGGCGGGGCTTCCCCTTGCTTCTGCATTTAGTGCACATCGCCTGGAGGTTAGGGTGCATGAGAACAGCTGTAGAAGTGAGAGGGGAGGAGCAGAGAAGGGCACAGGATGGATGCTCCTTGGGGAAGGAAGCTAGAACCGGGTCTGCGGACTGGGAGCGGGGAGGGAAGGCACTCCTTGACTGCGACAACCAACGTCCCCACGCTTGAGGCCAGCTTCCCCAACACCCACCTGCCCCTTCCTAGCTCATGCCCCAGGTACCTGCCCCTGTCGTCCCCTAGCTTCCTGTGAAGAGGAGGGAGATGAGGATTTAGGGAATGGTAATGCCCTTCTGTCCACCAGCTCCTTTCCACTGGGCCCGCCCCGGCCCCCTGGCCAGGGTCGGACAAGTGAACAACGTGGCCTGGCCACCCCGCCTCACTCCGCTCTGCTGCATCCCTCACATGAGGTTGCAGCTCTTGGCCCGGTCCTTGTGCATCTCGCCCTCAGTCCCCCGGTCCGGCCGTCCTGACAGCTGAGCAGATCGCTGCAGTCCCCGGCGTGAGTCAGTACGGCGCAGCTGCCTATGGCCACGGCCCAGGGAGGCCACGGTGGCCACGTGGAAAACATCCCTGACGCTGCGCTCGGAGGATCGGGAGGAGCACTCGACATAAGACACGGCTCCCACCTGCTTGGCCAGCACACTGCCCTGGAAGAGAAGTTCGTGGGAGAGTTAGGGGCTGAGATACTTCTCAGCAAGGGACTACTGCGTAGCTAAGAGTTGGGGAGGTAGGGCTGCAGATCAGTGATGAGAGGTTGATGCAGATGGGCCGGGGAGGGTGTTTTCAAATCAGAGACTGAGGGGAGAGGTTTAGGCTGGGGTCAGGTCAGAAGTCCCACCTGCTCATGGGTCACAGGGATCAGCCTCTGTTTGGACAGCTCCCTCAGTGTGGCCAGGTCCGTCCGCATGTCCAGCTTACAGCCAACCAGCACAACCTTAGCGTTGGGGCAAAACTCCTGAGTCTCCCCCTGCCACTGTTTAGGGGAGAAATAAGAGTTAGGGAAGGGTAGAGGGGGGCCCAGGGTGAACCCAGGGCAGAGAGGGTGTTCTGCCCCCAGTAATCTTTTACCATTAGGGATTTCCCCAAATGAAGAGGAAGGTGGGATTGGAGCTGGGTTGAAAGCAGACCTGGGTGTGGAGAAGGGGGTGAGGTGAGAGAACTGGGTGGGGCTGAGGGTTTAGGGTCCTCCTCCCTTAGTCTACAGCCCTGAACCTTCCAGCTCCCACCCCTTTCTCAAACTCTGGTCTGGGAACAGAACAAGTCTGCCCTGCCCTGCCCTCCCCTGTCTGGGAACTGGGGCTGCCCTAGCGGATGGACACTCATCCATTCACCACAGGCTTTTCTCATGGAAATATGGGCCTGGAGAGCTCCTGCATCTGGGACCCCACACCCCAGGAGAGGAGGAGAGCCAGGAGGAGGAATCTCCCAAGTCCCCCTGGCTCCTGTCCCGCAGCTGTGTCTGTGAGGAGAGCCCAGAGTTTCAAAGGGTGCTGGCTTGTCCACTTTGTCTGGGCTCTGACAACACCCCCCTCCCCCCCGGGGTGCCCACCTTCTTGAGAACACTGTCCAGTGTTTCTGGCCGGCTGATGTCGAAGCAGATGAGCACAGCGTCAGAATCAGGATAAGCCAGAGGCCGGACATTATCATAGTAGGAAGAACCTGGAGGAAGATGGGAGGGGGTGGCCTTAGGAATCAATTGTGGTCAAGAGTTGGTTTTTTCTTTGGGGGGGGGGGCAGGCAGAGCAGCTCTTCATTTGGAAAAGGCAGTTTGTGCCGTCTCCAAGGAGGCAGAGCAGTGGAGGTGAGCAGGTGGGGAGGAGGTGACAGGGCAGGCAGGCAGGAAGAACCTGTCAGGGACAGAAGGCCCCTGCTTCCCTGGGGCTCTCTCTGAACGTGGCAGTGCTTCCCCTTTTCCCCCTGGAGAACCATGACCATGGCATTTGTGCCTCTGACCTTTGATAGATACCTCCAACCCGCCAGGAGAAGCTGATTTAAAAAACAAAACAAGCGGGTGGGGGAAGGGCTCACCCATCCCTCTAAGACTTTATCTTAGAATAGTTCAGAAGTTCGAAACAGTTCAGTCTGTTTCTCACTCCCGGTCACTCCCCCATCCCAAAGAAATTCTACATGTCCTCCCTAAACGTGGTCTCACCTCCTAAGGCACACGTTCCCAAACAAAAGCCACCCCTTCCCAACTTTCCTAGAGAGGAGGGCCCAGGGGAAGTGCTCAGGTAGTGGGGCTTCTCCTTCGGGTCAAGGTCTCTGTCCCAGTACGCCCTGCCTCAGTTTCCCTGGCTGTAAGCAGAACACTGAATCTCCTCCTTCCTAGAACTGGACAGATAAGCTTGACTGGCCTGAAGCCTAAGGGGCTCCCAAGAGAGGTTGGGGCCCGGCTTTGGAAGTCAGGGTCACCCCCAAGGGACTTTGCTACCTGAAGTGTCCCACATGTTGAGCTCAATGCGGCGCTTGTCTATCTCAAAGCTGGCGGTGTAGTTCTCAAACACGGTGGGGACATAGCTCTGCAGACGCGGAAAGGACATCATGAGAGCCTTGCTCCGTCTCACCCCTGACAAACGTCCTCCCCACGCCCACACCTGGTCCAGCCCTGCCTCGCACCCAGTTGGTCTGAGGTTAGGCAAAGGGGAGACCAGAAGAGCCCGCTCAGAATCAGTCCAAGACCACCCCCTTTGACCCCTTCAGCCTCGAGTTCTACCTCTGCCCATGCCCAAGGCACCCCCATTTCCCCAGCCGCCCCCATTGGGATTCTCCCAAACCCTATTCCACATCGCCTCGCTCCCCAAATCCTCCCATCCCAGCCTCTGCAGTCCCTCCAGAGCCCCCGTGCCTCCCGCAGTCTTCCGAGCCCCTCTCCTTCCCTGGCTGGCCGGGTCCCCTGTTCCTGGCTCTCTCTCAGGCCCTGGTCACCCACCCCCGCGCCCTCGGCGCCCTCCTCTCCAGCGGCGCTTCCTCACCCCGGGATAGGCGTCCTTGGCGAACACCTGCAGCAGCGCCGTCTTGCCGCACTCCGCGTCCCCCACCACCACGATCTTGCAGCGGCCGCTC
>NW_022111358.1:30437818-30438973 GCF_000313985.2 Echinops telfairi | reverse complement strand
GGCGGGGCCGGGCCCTGGGAGGGGCCGGAGAGCCGGGCGCGGGTGCGCGGGAGTGACCCAACCGGACCGTGCCGGCATGGGCTGGCCGGAGCGGGGCCCATTTGGCCTCCTTGGGGGTGGGCACGGGGTGAAGTTGGGGTGAAGTTCTGAGGAGTAGGACCGGGGCGGCACACGCGTGAGGCTCGGGCCTTCTACGTGCCCACGCGTGCCGTGCACGCCAGTGTGCCAGTGCGGACACGCGCGGGGCAGCCATCCACTCCCGGGACGCGCGGGGGCAAGACGGAGGCGCTCGGGTGGCTCCCTCCTCTCCCCTCCCGTCCCGGGAAGGGGTCTTGGCGACATCGAGACCTCTGACTCCCACGCACCCACCCCACGGGGGTGACATCATAGCTTTCGGTCCCTATGGCAACGAGCGGCCTGGTTGGGGTCTGTGGTGACTTATCAGCGAGCCGGGCGAGCTGGGAGGCGCGGACTGAGTTCCTCCGGCCAGACGCTGAGTGGAAAGTTTTGGGGGAGCTGCGTCCTCTGGTGGATGTTCCGGGAGACGGAAACGAAGGAAGACATAATTCCCCAAAGTGACAGCCCGGGCGGAGCCAGAAGCAAGCCCTAAATGACTCGATCCGGAGTTTAACCCTAGTGAAAGCCCCGCCTCTTTGCAAGGCATCTTTTAACGCTTTTAGGCGCTTCCTTATCCTCGATTTCATTTTATGTTTATACAATCTGGTAACGATAACTAAAAACGAGCAACGTCACCATTTGACAGAAGGGAACATCGAGGTCCAGAGCATTGCAAATCAAAATCAGATTGGAGCGCAGTCCCTGTGCTCCCAGCTTGCCCTGCAAAACCACACTGAATGGGGTCTCATCCGTGCCCCAAGGTTACCTACGGGGAGTCACCGCTTCAGGTACAAATGGGTTGGATTTCAATCCAAAGGTAGCTGATTCCTCAAATCTGATGTTAATTCAGGTCTTGAGATTTTGCTTCAGGCTGCTCTTTTAACTGTCTTTTCATCTGCATGCGTTTTTACAAAGGAAATCGTGGTCCGCGTGGGCTCGCGCGTGTCTCGCTGACGTTCCATTGGTGCACTTTTCGCGCTCGCGCTCCCGTGGCGCGCCGGTAACCAAGACTCTGGCCCTTTAAGTGGGAGCGCGAGC
>NW_022111358.1:30414363-30437409 GCF_000313985.2 Echinops telfairi | reverse complement strand
CCGGCCGCGCCTCCGGCCCCTGGTCCTGGCCAGGTGACTCTGCGCGTCCGGGCCTGCGGGCTTAACTTCGCCGACCTCATGGCCCGCCAGGGAGTGTACGACCGGCTGCTGCCGCTGCCCATGATCCCTGGCATGGAGGGCGCGGGGGTCGTGACCGCGGTGGGAGAGGGAGTCAGCGACCGCAAGGTGAGCGGGCCGCCCGGGGCGGGGCGGAGCGGCAGGGTCAAGGCTGCCGGGGCTGCCGGGCAGGTGGGCACGAATGGGCGGTGCCGGGGGTGTGGCAGGAGGGGGAACCTGGCCCGGACCCGGGTGGACAGGCGTGGGAAAGAACCCTAAGTTCTGCACTCCCGGAGAACTGGGTTTGAGAAGGTGCGGTGCAGATAACGGCGTCATCGCCCCCTCCCCAAGTATTTTCAGCGCCGGCCACCGCCCCGGGGAAGGAGGTGGGAAGAAACAATGAGGCGCCACTGCGCGTGCGCATCGACCACACCACACGCGCCCCCCCGCTCCCACCCCGCCCAGCCTTTATAAAACCACACCTGTACCGCTGACCACTAACTACTCCCTGAGTAACTGCGGTCTGCGGCCCGGAGTGATGGTTAGCCCCTGGTTTCCCCGAGGGAGCTGGAGGAGCTGTGCAGTGGGCATTGGGCGGGGGCGCAGCGGCCATGCCAGAGTCTAAGTCACATGCAGCCCCGTGGTCTGCGGGGGTGTGAGGCGGCCCCTCCCCGTGCGGGGCAGTGGAGACGGGTCACGCCCGTCATGGGGAGTGCCGGAGCTTCCCCGCCCGCCACTACCACCACGCCAGCGCCCATCCTATGCCGTCTGGCCTTGGGGCGGGGGAGGCGGGATTGGGGCTCTGGATCTTTGTCTTGGGCTGTCTCCCGTGACTGCAGTATCTCCTCCTCCCGTGACTCAGCTGGCGGCCCACCACCCCGTGGCTGGCTGGCCTCGGGAAGCTCCAGCGAAACGCCCCTGCCTTCCTAGTGGAGGACCCCTGCCTCAGAAACGTGCCCGGTCCGTTGGACTGGGGTGGGTCCGGGTGGCACGGTGAGCAGGTTGGCCCAGCTCTGCCGGTCTGTTTCTCCTTTCCGTGCATCTTGGCCACAGCCGTGCGCACCAGATAGTCCCCAGTGACTTGTGGAGAGGCCTGGGGTGAGGCCGCTGCATGTCCTTCCGTAGAGTTTTGTTGGCTGGAAGTCCAGCCCTGGCAAGAGAGGCCCCTCGATTCAGCCTCTGATGCAGGCTTCCTCTTGCCAGAGTTGCCTTGCTTTGTCTTTTTCAGTGATTTTATTGATATCAAATTCACGTATCATACACTCCATAGCTAAGTGCTTTTTTGTTTGCTAAGTCGCTTTTTAAAAAGCGCTTGTATGTATGTACATCATCACAATCAGTTTTAGTGCTACCTGCTCCCCACCCCACCCCCCAAACTGGCGTTTCTAGCACAAGCCTTCTGCTCCTCCTTCAAGGGCTTCCCCCACTCCCTCCACTCTTTTAAATAATCCAAGTTCCCGAGAACTTGCTAAAATAAATTTTGGAAAAAAAATTTTTGGGTGGGGGTGGGGCTTTAGTGCTTGTTTCTGCTGAAGGCCACCCACCTGAACTCCCTTCCCCACACTTTCCGCCGGGTAAATATAGGATATCCTGTCCAGCGCCCGAATCTGATTTAACAACCTGGATTCGGTGGGGAGGAGGGCTGCTCTCCCTCCCTCCTGATGTCTGCACTGGGCAGGGGGCATAGCCCAGCCTTGGGTTGGGTTGCAGTTTGGACATAAGCCAGGGTGAGACTTATTTTGGGTCACATCTTGCCCCGACTGGCCGCTGCCCCTTTGTCCAGGCTCTCAGGCGGTTTCTGTCACCTCTGAGCCCTGGGGTGAGAGGTGAGTCCATTCCCCAGACTCCGTTTCAGGCCAGGACTTGCAGGGAAGAACTCAGCCCTCCGTCCTCCTCTTGAGGGGAATATGGGGACTTGAAGACAAGAACAACGGTGTGGGGCTCCCCTCCCCCTTTCTCATGAATCCTGCCTCATTAGCATACAGAATTCCCATCATGCCTGTCCAGGGCCAAGACAGACCCAGATTGTCCGGAAACAGCACCCACATCTCCCTCCCCAGGCTCTTCAGAGACCAAGCCGCAGCCTGCCTTTCTCCTAAGAGCCCTATCCCTTCCCCTTCCCTTGACCCTGGCTGCTAATCTGGAGGGCAGGGCTCTTTATCTTTGCCCCTGTTGTACACAGGGGGGTAGTGGGTGGCTTTCCTGGTGGGACTGTGTGGCTGTCCTCAGCCCTTTGTTAGCTCTGGGAGAAGGTGGCTATTTGGTCCCCAGGACTGGTGACTTCTGTGCCCGGCTCTAACCTCACAAAGACCTTTAGCCCAAGTATCACCACGTATCCCCTCTGCCTCCAGCTGTTAGGAGCCCATGACTTTCGCTCCTTGCTGCTGTTATCACATTACTGAATGCAGAGTCTGCCAGAGATCATTGGCTAACCCCACTGATTACCTCTCCCATGTAATCATAACTGCCCTAATTTCCAAACGAAGTAACTACATGAGGAGCTCAGAAAGGTTAAGTAATTTAAATTTGCCCTAGGTCACACAACAGGTAAATAAACAGAGGGGCCCATTATTTAAACGGAGTTTGACCTCTTGGATACTGCGTTCATGCTGCCCCGACAGCTTCTCGTGTTCAGGGATCTTACACAATGCCCAGCTCTAAGATCTATAAAATGGAGATAAGGACAGTATCCACCTTAGAGAGCGGGTGGAAGGATTAAATGGGCACTTAGAGTAAGGTGACCAGATTTTAACATTGATAAAGCAGGACACCATTGTTAATACTCATATCCTGGCAAAATAGCCACATGGCAGCTGAAAACCGTCTACCCTAGCTTGTCATGCATTCTTTCCAAAAATCGGGACTTTTTTAAAACGCCATAGGACACAGGAAATATTGTTAGAAGTCCCACCGAAAGCGGGACGTCTGGTCACCTTAACTTAGAGGTAAAACACACGGGGGCCCTTGTGTTTGTTTGTTTGTTTGTGTTATTGTTTATTGCCTTCATTACCGTAACTATGACTGCTGCTTCAACTACGGCTTCATGGCCAAGAACAGGGCCTTCTGCCTGGTGGAAGGTCATGGAATTCCCTGTGGGTGAATGAACGATCTTCTCCCGTCCCTCCAGGAAGGGGACCGGGTGATGGTGCTGATCCGGTCAGGGATGTGGCAGGAGGAGGTGACTGTGCCTGCAGCCCAGACCTTCCTGATGCCCGAGACCATGACCTTTGAGGACGCCGCTGCCTTGCTGGTCAATTACATCACTGCCTACATGGTTCTCTTTGACTTCGGCAACCTGCGGCCTGGCCACAGCGTCTTGGTCCACATGGCTGCAGGTGACAGGCTCCTGCCTTTTCTCCCTCCCTCCTGACCTCGCCCAGATTTCCTTCTAGGCCCCTTGCCTGCAGCCTGGCTGGACGGTCGTCATGGCAACACTAGGCTGGCTGAGTCCGTGGCTGGCCAAGAGGCCTCTGCTGTGGTGCCGTTGCCATGGTAACATGCAGGCACCGGGTCCAGCCTAACTTGCCATCCAAATCAACACACCGGTGCCCGGCGCCCCCTACTCTCCAACGCCCCCTGTCCCCAACTCCCAATGATGGACATGGGGCATGGAATGAGGGGAAAAAGCCCAAACCCAAAAGAGAGGAGATGATGGTCAGGGCCCGTGCCCTTGAGAGGCGAGGGGGGTGGAATGGTTGCCAGAGGGCTCCCTAGCCCCTGAATGGGTGTCTCCACAGGGGGCGTGGGCATGGCGGCCCTGCAGCTGTGCCGGACGGTAGAGAATGTGACCGTGTTTGGAACAGCCTCGGCCAGCAAGCATGAGGTGCTGAAGGAGAATGGGGTCATGCACCCTATCGACTACCACACAAGTGACTACGTGGATGAGATCAAGAAGGTCTCCCCTAAAGGTGGGGGTTAGGGCTTAGGAGGGATGTGGCACCTGGGGGCAGAGAGTCGCTAAACTGTGGATCCTAAAGCTGTTCCCGGATCCCCTGACCCTGGCAGGAGTGGACATCATCATGGACCCTCTGGGTGGCTCGGACACCGCCAAGGCCTACAACCTCCTCAAACCCATGGGCAAAGTCGTCACCTACGGTGAGTTCGTACGCTGGGAGAGAGAGAGCGTGCAAGGGAAGGGAAGGAGGGCAGGTTTGAGGGGTGGGGCTCAGGTCTCCAGAGCTTTCCAGTGGACGAGGGGCAGGTTGTCAGGTGTGGCACACAGCACCAGGGTTGGAGGTGGTTCTTGTATCTTGGCATCCAGTGCTTTCTCCCAGGTACCAGCTACTGCCCTTCCCTTCCGCATTCAGTGTCCCCTCCCTCTGTGCTCCTCATTGGGGATTTTTCCTGATGCAAAGTCAGCCGCCAGGCTGACTTCTGTCTGACTTGCCCATGGCCTTCTTGGGCCAGCTCCATTTTCATTTTAAATACCGTGTCACACAAAAGACAGTCAAGATGAGAACAGTGTCTGAGCCCACGGAAATGGGTTTGGGCTGGTAGCTAGCTGGCAGAGAGTGATCCTGGCCCTCTCTGGCACTGCACCGGTGTGGATAATTGCACGGGCACCACAGGGGGTAGGCGGCCAAGGCAAGCATGCCAGGATGGGGCTGGCATCTGGATCCTCACTGCCTGTGCTTCATCCCTCAGGAATGGCCAACATAATGACAGGCCCCAAGCGGAACCTGATGGCCCTGGCCCGCACCTGGTGGAATCAGTTCAGCGTGACGGCGCTGCAGCTGCTACAGGCCAACCGGGCCGTGTGTGGCTTCCACCTGGGCTACCTGGAGGGCGAGGTGGAGCTGGTCAGTGGTGTGGTGGCCCGCCTGGTGGCTCTGTACAATCAGGGTCGCATCAAGCCCCACATTGACTCCGTCTGGCCCTTTGAGAAGGTGAGGGAGCGGATGGCTTTTGCGGGCAAATCTGGCCAGAGGGGTCCTTAAGGCTGGGGTCCCTGGGGCAGAGGAGAGCAGCCTCTTGCGCTGTGCAGGGGAGTTGAATGGCTTTGAGACCGTCTTTCCTTCTTATGGCCCCTCCAGGTGACGGATGCCATGAAGCAGCTGCAGGAGAAGAGGAATGTGGGCAAGGTCCTTCTGGTGCCCGGCCCCGAGAAGGAGAACTAGGCGAGGGTCTGGGCGACCCTTGGGATCCAAGGAGGGGGAAGTTGGGAAGCCACATTCTGTTGACCACCATCTCGCCTTTCATCCTCTGTTGTCTTGCTCCCCCCCACCCCTGCCCCCCAGGCCTTGGTGATGACCTCGTCCCATCCCTGACCTTTCTCTTTCTTCAGGAATACCCCCTCCCCCCGTTCCTGCTCCCTGAAGAGGTTGGGAAGTAATCACTTGGATGTCTGGGCCCCATGAGGAGACAGGGAGGGTCAGAGAGAGGCTGGATGCTTCCTGCCCCCCACCCTTTCCCGGGCCTGCTGTGCTGCTTTTGTGCCAAGGTTAGCCAGTCCTTTCCCCCCACCCCCACCCCGTCCTCATCTCCACCCCTGCCTCATCTCCTGCCCACCCTGCCCTGCCCCGCCACCTCCCCAAAGAATTGAAGTGTCAGCTCAGGATGTGGGGCCAGTCTGTGTGAGTCCAGCATGTACCTGTCTCTCCCCAGTGTCCCTTCACCCCCAGCCCAGCCAGCGCCCACCTCTCAGCCCTGCATGTCCCCAGCCTCTTAAGCACAATTGGGCGTTGTCCACCTCCTGGTTTTCTGCCACTGTTAGCCAAGGTTGCCTCTCCCAAGGGTGAGAATCAGACCCCTGCCCTAAGTCATGGCTCTTCACAGAGTCCCCGGGATCTGTTCTCTGTGCCTTAGCTACGGAAAACCTGTGCTTGTGTGTGTGTCTGTGTGTGTGTGGGAGGGGGGGGTTCCTGTCCCCACCTCCTTCTCCATCCCTCTACTCCCCAGTGCCTTCTCCTCTGGTGGAACTGGGGTCTCACGCATCCCCAGTCCCACACCACTGCCAAAAATCTGTGTACGTGCCAGTGGGGGGGTGCAGGGGCAAGAGCGGAGGCCAGCCCTAGCCTCCCACAAGGGGGAAAGGTCACCCTCTTGGTGGGCGGGCCGTTTGTGCCAAGTCCTGTCTCTGGGGCTGTCAGTTGTCAGCGGGTGGTTGAGGAGGAAGAGGCGGGTCGGGCCCCAGCCTTGCAGATAAGAAGGGCATTTACCAGCAGCAGCGCTGCCTCTCTCTGGGGCCAAGTGGAAATGGAAGCACATGCCCGGCTGCCACAGGAGGCCCCCTGCCTTCTCAGAGCAGGGCGGCAGCTTCTCCCTAAACTTTGTTTACACTGGTGGGGAGCTGGCGCTGGGAGGGCAGCAAGCAGGGCAGGACCTGGATGGCTGGAGCCAAAGTGGGGACTTGCCAGGACTGGGGTGGAACTCTCCTGCTTTCCGGGCTGGGGGTGCGGGGTGCTGATTGCCCCAGCCATTGCCAATGGGAGTGTGTGTGTGGGGTGGGGTGGGGGGGAGGCCTGAACATGTGAAGTGCGATCTCTGCTTTTGTGTACCCCACCCCATTACCACAGCTGCCTTGTGTTTGTGTCAATAAAAAGCCAAAACCCTGGTCCTGGCTGTTCCCTCACTGATGAGAGGCCGGTGAGGAGAGCAGGAGGTGTCTGGCCGCCCCCGGCGGCCACCTTCCCTTCCCTTCCCTTCCCTTCCCCAACTTTCCTTTCATGAAATGAGGAAGCACAGCAGGCCACCCAGGCACGTTTACTCTCCTTTGGCCTAGTTGCTCAGCCTCAAAGCCCCACCCCTAGTGAGCAGGAAGGCAAGAGAGCCCTGGCTTCACTCGGAGGTGAAGACAGCCAGCCCCCGCCGGCCAGGAGGCACGACTTTCAGGGCCTCCACCTCCCCGCCCCCCCGGGTGGGCTTCTGGAAGTGGATCTCCAGGATGTCTTGCAGCTCGGGGCCGTCCAGGATGTCCGGGATGTGGCGCACCACCACTGCACGGGACACTGGCTGGAGGCAGACCTGGGGAAAGAGGTCCTGTGGGAGCAGGGCCGGGCTCTGGACGGAACTGCAGTGGGGACTAGGGGACGCTGGTCCCTCCTTGGGAAAATTCCGACAGGCAGACAGGTTGTCCTGGCTGGGCCCGATTCTCCACCCTCTGCTTACCTCGGCATTCTGGATCTCGCTGGTCATGTAAGGAGAGACTTTTAGAAGCACCTGGCGCCCATCCAGTGTCACCTTGAACTGGCCAATCTGGCACAGGCGCCGGGCCACTGTAGGAACAGGAGCAGGTGGCCCTTTAGCATCCAAGGCCCCTTCTCTCCTGTGGCCCCAGGCACCTGTCCCCTAGCCTCCTCTCCAGGGTTCTGGGGGCCCTGACCTCCATCCTCAATGAAGCTCAGCATGACGCCTCCTTGCAGCCGCTCCCGGATCTCCACATCGCCGCCCCCGTTGCTGGCTTTGCCAAAAAAGATCTCCAGCTTGTCCAGCAGCTGTTCCTCGCCCAGCTGGAGCCCCGCAGGAAGCCCACTGACCAGCACCCTCCGGTCACTGATCTGACTGGACACCTAGGGGAGACGGGGAAGTGGTCCCAGGCACAGCCCCTGGGCCCTGGGCGCTGCTGCAGAGCACTCCTATATGTCGTCCCCAAGGCCTGCCATTCTGTCACCTGGATGGCGGTCACCATGGGCAGCTCCAAGGGCTGGGCCTGCACGCGCAGCCGGCACTCTTCCATGTGGATCTCGTGCTCCTGTTGTTGCAGGATCTGCTCAGCCACTGGGTGCGGGGCGCAGAGGTCGGCACTGGGGAACCTCAGGCCGAGAGGTTGCCTCCCTGTCCCCGCCACCTCCCCCTCACTCACCCTTCAGGTCATCAAAGATGACCACAGCAGAGCCTCCAGGCAGAGGGGTGCAGATTCGCAGGTTGGAAAGCAAAGCCTTGGGTGCTGCCCGGCTCTGTTGCGTGTGGCCTCGAAAGACCAGCGGTAGCTCCGGACACGGGAACGGCACCTGGGGTTGGGGGAGGGGAGGCTGATGGAACTCCAAGTGGGGGCAGAACCCCCACTCCCTCCCAGGAGGAGACCCCCCTTCCTGTTGGACGGATGCCGGGCACCAGAGTGAAAGACATTTATCTCCGAAGAAATCGCTGCATGAACGCACGGGAGGAGCCATGCTGGGCTCGGACACACACCCCAGGACGGGAGGCAAGTTCACCTCGCAGATGAGACGAGCGAGGTTCAAGTCAAGCAGTATTCTGGGGGCCACACAGCAAGGCCAGGTCTCTCTCTCTCCCAACCACACACACACACACTCACTCTGACCTTGTCCTGGGGGAAATGCATGTGCTCTCTCTTCAGCTCCTGGAGCTCCCATAATCTCTTCTTGAGCCGGTTCTGCTCCTCCAGAAGGCTGAGGAAAGAGCCCTGTGGGAATGGGCGGGGGGTGGGGGACACACACCAGCGGCGTTACTAGGGTTACCCGTGGGCCTCCGACAGTAGCATAGGAATAACGTTTACTCCCAGTTTCATCACAGAGGCACGGGTGGTAGGGGTGCAAACTGATTCAAGGTAATATTTCTTAGATCCACACTACCAAAATTGTCTTGTAAAATCTTTAATATCCAATGACATCATTACAACATTATTGGTAACTGAGCACAAGTTTGTTAATGTTTCTCCTTTTCCTTGGTTTACGACTTCATCCCCCTCCCCGCAAAAATGATGATAGGTTCATACACACTCATGATAATCTTGTAGCTGAAACACCAGAAAACTTGACAAAATCAAGGGTGATAAACACCCTGGCCGCAATGAACACAGCTGCACGTGCAGAAGAAACCGCGATTGGAAGCGCCGTGGTAATTGGCAACAGAACACATTTGAAAGTACCAGAGGGATACACAGCTTGGAGCGTTCTAGCCTTTTAGGTATATTGATACCTGTGAGCTGGGTGCATGAAAAATGTTTTGATACCTAGTTCCAGGGACCGTTTTACAGAGGGCCATGCATTGCGGCTGCTAACGCTGCACGGAACATTGAGTGTCCTCTCAGTGTCACCTGGCTGACCTGCACCCCTTCTTTCTCGTGATGCCACTGGACCAAGCAGACAGCTCTCCGCCTTTCCAGAGACCCAATGAGCCCAGGGAAGTGGGGTCCTATTCTGGATGTTCCAGCAGAGTACATGATCAGCCCGGGAATAGCGCACCCCAGCCCCCGGCCCGGACTCGTCCTGGCCCACAGTACTCAGGGCGTGGGGCTGGCCTCATCTCAGCTTCTCGCTGACGGGCAGGAGGCGGCAGCCTTGCCACTTCACAAGCACTGATGGCGCTCCTACTAGGAGGTGCTTGGGCACAGAGCTGGGCAGGGGAGGAGACGTGGCAGGACAGCCATGGCCTGGTCAGTGAGTGACTGACCTGGTGGTGCAGTGGAAATGGGGGCAGGGACAGGCCTGAAGGGGCTAATGCAACAAAGGAGCCTTTTTAGAGCCCCAGGGGCTTCGATTTCCACACTGTCCTAAGAGGCTTCAAGCGTTTTGTTGTGAATCAGTTGGGGTTACGTATCAGATGATCATCTCTGCATCCTACAGATTGCTTCTCAAAGCTCCCGATGACTGCTATTTCCCCCCTCTCTCCTGTGTTAGCTTCCCCTTCACCCCAGTTAGCACCTGTCCACCCTCTAGCCTATTGCTGCCTCTTTCCTCCCACCACTGGTGGTCACTAAAGCCTGTTTCTTTTTGTATGAAAACCTCTGATTTTTTAAAATAACTGGTTTCATACAGTATTTGCCCTTTTGTGTTTGACTAACTGCACTCAGCATAATGTCCCCTAAATCCACCCACACCATGAGTGTTTAACAGTTTCCACGTTATTCTGTAACACGCTGTAGTATTCTGTGCATATGTAACAAACTTGCTTTATTTAGGCCTCTATTTTCTTGCTATTGTGAACTGTGCTTTATGAACATGGGTGTTTCATTAATGTCTGCTAAGTAATAATGACATGACTGTCGTGAGGCATGGTGGGCTAGGAAGAAAGGCCTGGTGATCCACTTTGGAGGCCTAGTGATCCAACCAATGGGAACCCTGTGGATCCTCATGGATTACCCACAACTGACCCTGTGAAGGGCCCAGGGGCTGGGGCATTCTGTTCTGCACGGAATCACCTTACGTCACAGCTGAGGACTGCCGCTAACAACATGCAGGCATGACATAGTGGTTCCCCAATGGGCTGCAAACCACAAGGTTACTAGTTCGAATCTACCAGCCACTCCATGGGAGAAAGATGAAGCTTTCTACTCTCATCAAAAGTTAGTCTTGGAAACCCACCGGGCCACTGGGCCCTGCCCTGTGGGGTTGGTGTGCGTCAGAATGGGTTCAGTGGCAGTGAGTTTGAGTTTGAATGCCACCTTCTTTATGTGGCTTAGATCATTCCATTCTTACTACTGTTTCATGAAGCAAAGAGCAGATTCACCCTTCTTTTATGAGGAGGAAACTTTGGCTCAGAGGTTCAGTGACTTGTGCCTCTAGAGCCCTTCAACTCCGGGCAGTTTGTCCCCATACCTCTTCCTGCTAGCCATTGTGCCTGGGAGACGCTGAGAAAATCAAGCCCCAAGCAATTGTCCAGTGTCCCTCAACTGGTCTCCTTCCTGCCACCCTTTCCACCGTACCAAGTGGCCTGTCAGACTGGGTGTGATGTGGAAGAGGTCCGGAGAGAGAGAGCTGGTGACATCGGCAGGGTTAGGGCACGAGGAATAGGAGTGGACACCCCCTGACCGTGCCACAGGACTGCCACACGTGGATGACTTCAGCAAGCAGAAATGTGTCTGTCTTCTCACAATTCAGGGGCTAGAAGTTGGAACTCAGGGCACCAGCGCGAGGGGAAAGCTCACTCTGTCAGCTCTGGGGACAGGTCCCTGTCTCCTTGGCTTCTGCTCCTGGGTGACCCTCATGTGGTTTGTCATCTCTGCCTTGCTCCGTTGTTGAATCATCTCTCCCCAAAGAGGGACTGACTCAAAAGAAACCCTACACTTATCCCGACGGCCTGCTGCCCTAACAAAGACGATCCATTCTCAAACGGGACTGTCTCTAGAGGTGTGGGGTTGGGATTTAAATTGATTAAAAAATAAATAAAAAATAAAAGATATCCTTAACACACACACACACACACAAAAGAATTGTATGAGCCCCCATTAAAATGATTTAAAAAACCACAAAAATTAAAAAAATATATATTTGGGGCTGGATTAATTCCTCAGTTTATCCCCCTTTTACTTCTGATTTAAATTGTAAAGGTGCTGACCGATGAAACAACTTTCTCTAGTTCTTTAATGCTCCCCTCCACCGACTATCATGACCCCAATTCTTACAAATCCTGCCAGACCAGAGCATGTACACGGGTACAGATCAGAGCTGGAAACACAGGGAATCCAGGACAGATAAACCCTTCAGGACCAATAATTAGAGTAGCAATACCAAGAGGGGAAGAGGAAGGTGGAGGGAGAAGAGGGAACAGATCACAATGATCTATATATAACCCTCCCTGGAGAATGGACAACAGAAAAGTGGGTAAAGGGAGACATCGGTCAGTGCAAGACATTAAAAAAATAATTTATACATTATCAAGGGTTCATGAGGGAGGGAGGGGAAAAAGTGAGCTGATACCAAGGGCTCAAGTGCAAAGAAGATGTGAAAATGATGATGGCAATGTATGTACAAATGTGCTTGACACATAGATGGATGGATGGATGGATTGTGATAAGAGTTGTACGAGCCCCCAATAAAATTATTAATTAAAATAAATAAATTGTAAAGGCGCTCTGGTGTCGCTGTTGGGTAAGCACTGGCCCACTAACCACAAGGTCGGTGGTTCAAATCTACCAGTTGTCCCCTGGGAGAAAGGCAAGGCTCTCTGCTTCCATAGATTAACAGCCAAAAAAAAAAAAAAGATTGACAGCCTTGGAAAAGATAAGGGTCACTATGAGTTGGAATCAACTTGACGGTGGATTTGATTTTGAATTTTAAATCTCAATTCAGTTGTATGTAATTGCTTGAAAATCTAGTTGCCAATGTTATTTTGGTAATGCTATTGATTATTTGAAATGGATAGCTTAATAAATCGATTTTCAAAAGAAAAAAAATTAAAGTTTGGATTTTATTATCATTTAGCCCAATTAATAAAAATGTTTGTCTTGTGCATAGTATCTTTTAAAATTTTTATTAAATACTTTTATTGGGGTTCTTACATCTTTTATCACAATCCATACATTCCTCCAGTGTGTCAAGCACATTTGCACATACGCCACCATCATCATTTTCAAAGCATTCTCTCCCCACTTGAGCCCCTGATGTCAGCTCCCTTTTCTTCCCTCTCCCTCCCCTGTGCATAGTATTCTTATAAAGGCTTATCTATACGAACATGAACTTAACCCAATAACAGTTAGCTTACAGCGCAGGTGAGAACAGTCAGTGGTAGAGTCTAAATCAGGGGTCCTCAAACTATGCCCGCCGAGGATATTTATCTGCCTGCCGGGTGTTTTTGCCTGTTTTGTTTTTTTCACTTCAAAATAAGATATATGCAGTGTGCATAGGAATTTGTTCATAGTTTTTTTTTAAACTATAGTTCGGCCCTCCAACGGTCTGAGGGACAGTGAACTGGCCTCCTGTTTAAAAGTTTGAGGACCCCTGGTCTAAATGAATGGGTGTGCCGGAGTTTAGTGTGAGGCACGTCAGAGAATTGGTAGTTACCGAGGCACAGTTCGACTCCAGGTCACTGAAGGATCACAAAGCTACCTCCCTGTCCAAACTCCCTGAAACTTCTCAAAGGGTCTATTAAGAACAACTCCGGCAAAAAAAAACAACAAAAAAACAACTCCGACTGACTGTAGTTATTTACTTGAATTTAACTGTGCATGCTGTTGATTTGTATATTTATTGACTTAAATGCAAGCCAACATTGTCTGTTGCTCAATAGAAACAAGAACAAAATGGATTCAGTTGAGCTTGTCCAGAGAATCAATTTTGAATGCTTAACAAAAAAAAAAAGCAGGTACTGTAGTTATTTCTGATTCATAGTGGCCTGCTAGAGCAGTGGTTCTCAACCTATGGGTCTCCACCCCTTTGGGGGTCAAAAACCCTTTCACAGGGGTCACTCGATTCCTAACAGTAGCAAAATTACAGTTATGAAGTAGTAACGAACATAATTTTATGGTTGGGGGGTAACTGCAACATGAGGAAGTCTTAAAGAGTCGTGGTATTAGGAAGGTTGAGAACCACTGTTCTAGAGGGTTCCTGAGACTGTAAACCTTTCTGGGAGCAGATAGGTTCATCTGGGGCTACTTTTGACTATGTGCATTCTCCCATACTTGCTGAGTTTATAACCTAAGTTTAGGTCCACAGAACAAAATCTCATGTCATTTATGCTCATCAGGGAAGTACTGGGAGGCATCTGGACATAAGGTACCACAATAGCATAAACATGAGCCAAGCTTTTGGGCTTCCACCCCAGCATCTCTTACTACAATATGAGCATGGAGAACGTATTTCAGGCTTCATACCTTGATTTCCTCATCTGTAAAGTGACGTAACGGCATTTTCACCTGTATCTTGCTGGGAATGGTGCCTAGCACATAAAACGTGTCATAGGAGAATTAATGTTTTCTATTTTACTAATCCTCATCTTATAGATGAAAAAATGGAGGTTCATCAAGGCTAAATAATGGCTTCCGTCAGTCAAGCTGGTCTTTTTATCTCCAGACTACTTGAACT
Organism: Echinops telfairi; assembly: GCF_000313985.2. Lineage (NCBI taxonomy): Eukaryota > Metazoa > Chordata > Mammalia > Afrosoricida > Tenrecidae > Echinops > Echinops telfairi. The sequence continues at coordinate 30,423,652 of NW_022111358.1, read as the reverse complement.
TCGCTTTCTCTAAAGGCGGAGTTGGCAAGGGAGAGATGAGGTCATTTTAGATCTCTGAGTGTCAGGTGATGAGAGCCACCCAAACAGGTGACTGCAGTGGGTGAAGGGGAAGGTAGCATCCTGAGAGGGAGATGGGGAGAGAAAAGACAAAGAATGCTGGAAACGGCAAGTCATCGAGAGGCTTCATCAGCTGAGGTGGTCTGGAAGCCCTCACCTCACCCAACCACCCCCAAAGGCAAGAGGGCTGAGCTCCCAAACCAAAGCCAGCTCCATCCAGCTGATTCGGACTCAGGCCCTGTGGGACACAGCAGCACTGCCGGGGGGTGGGGTGGGGTGGGGGCGGGGAGTGGGGTTTGTAAATCTTTTTTTTTAATGGAAACAGGTCTTTATTAAGTAACATAATATCAGATGGGTTGTAAATCTTCCCTCATCTTTCTCCAGGGGAGCAGCTGACGATGTGATTGGCAGCCCATGCAGCCACGGTGCCACCGAAACCCTTCTTTAAATGCCAGAGCCTTGGACACATCGTCTGGCAGGATTCCTAGTCAGTGGTCAGGAGAGCAAATGGAATGAAGAGAAAGAAGAAGAAGAAAAGGTTGGTCAGAGAAGTGGCACCAGGCCCAGGGCTGGCAGACATCAGACAGAGATGAAACGGGGGTGAAAGAGTAGGAGGTGCTATGAGAATTCTACTCATCCCCTGCCGGGGACCCCGGCTCAGCTGCAGGATGAAGATGAGGCGATCCACTCCCTTGGAGATTTACAGCCTTGGAGAGGATGTGGAGCGACTGGAACCCACCACCGTGGACTGCGGAACAGCACCTCCTCAAAGATTACCACGGTGACAGAAATACCCTCCACCCAGCAGTCCCTCTACTTGGTATCTAGCTACCCTTCAGAAATAAGGAGCGGAACACGAGCAGACAGATGTCCACCAGGCTCATCCCAGCATCACTCCTTGGGCAAGAAGCCGGAAACAACCTCCTTCCTAGTTGGAGGGATGGATAGGCAAGTGTTGGCGCATCCCACAATGGAATAGCATGCATCGCCGAAGAGTGATGCAGAGACTGTCAAACACATACTTCGTGACCTGGGGAGATTTGGAAGATATGTGAAGTTAATAAGGTGAGACCAGTGTTAGAAAAGAATAAAAATCAAGATAAAAGGATTTCATACCAAAGGAAACACTCTGATGGGGACGGAGGGGAGGTGGAGCGAGGAGGGAGGGAGGGAATTAAGAAAAGATTTACAACCTCAGCAACCCTACACGGGTCCCCCCGAGAGTTGGGGCTGGCAGTGGATCTGTTTGGTTTGACTCTCCGAAGAGCTACTGCACTTTTAACCTGTTACCCTGTTCGGGGCTCTACAGAGTGGCTGAATCAAAACTTCCGGCCCTTGTCGAACTTGAATTATCCACAAGGCTAGCGCTAATAAATGAAGCAAGGTGTTGGATGGTTAGGGAAAGTCTCGCTGAGCCAAAGCCTCAGTCGATCTGCCCTTCACACCTGCATCCGGTCTACGGGGAGCTGGGAGAGGAGCTGGGAGAGGTTCGGGCCTTAGGGCCCTGACACCTACCTGGTAGGCTTCTTGCCCAGAAAAACTTAAGTTTTCCCCACCCCCATGTCTTCTCCCTCACTTACGGTATCTTGGGTAACAGACATGGGTCTGGGGTCCGGTTGGCACTCCAGGCTTCAGAGTTGGGTGGAACTGGCAGCGTTCACCAGGACGAATGCTGGGGTACCCTTTGTGGGCGTCAGTATCCCCCAGTCACAGCAGGGCCCGGAGCACACTTCAGGCGGCTCCTGGCTTCCACTTTCATTTCTGTGAAAGCCCGGCCCTCTGGCACTCACACGCCCCCAGTGGTGGATCCCCACCCCTGGGAGGGGCCTTCCTGGCTTTGGAAGCTGACCTCTTATGAGGGCCTCCAAGGGCAGGACCCCTGAGCAGCTGTAAACTGACTGCAAGAGTCTCGTCAAAGAACCAGTGCCAGCTGCAGAACCTTCTCAGGAAGCACCCCTGCCTCTGCCGCACTCCCTAGATCCATGCTTCACCCTCGTCCCAGGGCCATCAGTTACCACCTCCAAGTTCCTCTTCGAGCATGCTTGCTCTGAGCACTTCTAACCAGCCAAGTTCGCGAGGTTGTGCTGGTTTGTTTGCCCTTGGTGCCTGGGCAACAGCTGGCGCGACGCCAGTGGGACAAAACCAGCCAACCAGCTGCTGACCCTGTTCCTCCAGGAGCCCGCAGACACAGCAGCGCCATTTCCACTTCACAGCTGAAAACAGGCAGTTTTGTTTTTCTTTTAGGCATTTACTTAGGTGCAATCATTCAGGAGGGATTTTAGATCGTGTTGAAAGCAGCCACATCCATGGATTGATTGCAGTCTTCAAAAGCAGTTCTCTGTTCTTCCAGCACACCTGTACCAGCTTTATCATCTTCAACTACACACTGTAGTAGTTCAAGGTTTTCAATTCCATACCCCACCGAACGAGCTTGGATGAGCCCCAGACCAAGCCGGCCACTGGCATGCTTCTGCCGCACCCACAGGCAGTTTTCAAGAGTGGCGGAAGGGCACAGTACCACAGGGAAGAAGCAGTCTCCAAGGATTGAAATGCCCACGACCCAGCAGGTAACTCTCTTCTCCACGAGCACCCAGCACAGACCAGTGTCCCACTGCTGCTCCTTTCTCAGTGCTGGTGTGGAGCCACGTGAAAGGTTCACTTACACCCAAGCTTCTAGCTGATTTTGAACCAGGGGCCATTTAAAAAAAAAACATTTTATTGGGGTTTTGTACAACTCTCATCACAATCCATACATCGTGTCAAGCATAATTGTACGTTTGTTGCCATCATCATTCTCAAAACATTTTCTACTTGAGACCTTGCTATCAGCTCATTTTCACCCCCTACCTCCCCCACAAGCCCTTGATAAAATTTATACATTATTTTTCCGTCTTACACTGTCAGATGTCTCCCTTCACCCACTTTTCTGCTGTGTCCTCCTCCTGATGTCTCTACTCTCATTATTGGTCCCGAGGCTTATATGTCCTGGATTCCCAGTGTACATCCTCTGGTCTAGCTGGATTTGTAAGGTAGAATTGGGATCACAATAGTGGCGAGCATTAGAGAACTAGAGGAAAGTTGTAGGCTTCACTGGTGCTATACTGCACCTGGATTCCCCTTACAGAAGGGTTGGGGCGGAGACAAGCCAGGGACCATTCCATCGGTGCAAAAGAGGCAAATACTGTGGCCCACACAGGCCTGGGTCAGGACCAAGGCTCTCCCCAGGGTCTCATTAGCAACACCTTTCTGGAGCGGGTTCCCAGCAAACCATCTAGAGGACTGCTTCTCTCCCACTAGTGTCAGGTTTGAAGAAATGTGGTCATTGGTTTTCAACTCAAGCCTGTGGCCCGTACCCCAATGCAGGGTGAGGGAACAGGATCTTCTGGCATGTATCAGACCAGGGAGATAAATGTCAAATTTTGTCCAGGTGGAAACAGCCCCTTTCAGAAACACTTCAGTGCACCATCCTTTACTCACAGGACAGGGTTTACATCTCAGATGGGTTAACTTTGGTCTTCCAGTCCTTCTACCGCCACCCAATGCCTCACCCCCACCCCCACCCCAGTGTTCTTTCCCCCAGTTCAATAGTACACACATAGCAGGCAGACAAAGAGATATCTTGGGGGTGTTTTTAATGATTTTGACTCAAGATCTAGAATCTCAGCTTCTGGAAGAACCACTTGTTTTTGCCTGTCTTGTACCTGGAGGGGAAGAAAACAGACATGAGCGAGGAACAGGGAAGCAGGAACAGTGAACAATTACTGGCCCCACAATTACCAGCCAGAACCTACTTACCTCTCCTCAAATTTGACCTTGGCCTCCCGACGGGCCTTGCGTTTAAGAGCAGGATCTCTGAAGACATCCTTGTTGACGACAGTTTTGTCCAAGGGGATGTCTACGGAGTACCTGGAGAGTGATGGCGGGAAGGACCAGCTCAGGTGCTGCCAGAGCCTCCACACAAGCCTCTCTGGGACACTGGGTGTGAATTCCATACAAGCATCCCAACGACAGTCTTGGAGAAGCTTCCATTTCACTTCTTCAATCCACTGGGAAAATCTCAAGCTCCAGTCTCAACTACTTGGAAGCTAGCAGCCTCAGGTGCACAGTGCCCCAAATGCCCACCACTATCACAACCACAACAATTTTGACTCAGAGACCCTGTGGGACGAATGGAAGGGTCCCTTTGGACTTAACTTTCACAGAAGCAGCCAGCCAGACCTCTTCCCTTCGGAGCGCTGTTGGTGGGTTCAAATCATGGACTTTACGCTAAGCAACCGCAGAAAAAACACCACCCCACTACCTGTAACTTCACTGTAACTCACTGCTGAGTTCTGACTCCTAGCGACTCTACTGTGTTCCAAACCTACGGGAGCAGACACCTCTTTCCTCATGGTGCTGCTGCTGTGCTGGAACTGCCAGACTTCTGGATAGCAGTCAGTGCTCAGTCAGTTCAGTGGCAGCTGTCTTTTAAGCAGCAATCTTTTTTTTTTTTTTTTTTTTTTTTTTTTTTTTTAAGCAGCAATCTTTAGGCAAGTGCTGCCTGGTTCAGACAGTTCTAATTCCAGGTCTCCCAAAATGTATCATCTATAACGCTTTTTCCAAGATAGTGACATGCTGCCGAATGTAAGATTTCAGCGAAGGGTCAGGGATTACAGGACCCAGGAGAAAAGGCAGACAAGGCACTGTCTTAGTGCTTACTGGGGATGGAAACCAATGATGACACCATCTCTACCCAGCTTACAGGAGGAGACATAAAGACAAGGACCCCAGCTGCAGCCTAAGTGGACATGGTGTCCCTTCCGCCCATTTGAACAGGGTGGGAAGGGTCTCTGGATTCCCTCCCACGTTGAGATGCTCACCTTGTGGGCATGAGATGATTATAGTTATACACCTTCACAAAAGACTTGATCTTTGACCTCTTGGCAATTTTCTTCTTGCCCATGGCAGCTGTCACTTTGCGGGGGTATCGGTCGATTCCAGCCACCAGGGCGTGGCTGTAGGGGCGGTCGGAGGTGCCATCGTCAATGTTCTGTAGGAGAGACGTTCGCAATCCATTGAAGGCTTACTTAGGCTAGATGCAGGCCGGGGAAGGAAGAATGCCTCCCAACCCAGGTCTGCGACCCACGGTGCTATGAGGAAGCCACCACAATACAATTATGGCCTATCCTATATGACCAGAGAAAGCAGGAAGCAGAAAAAAGGCTTCTGGAGATGGGGTTTGAAGAAGGAAAACAGTTGTGGCATGCTTGCTATTTGCACAGGACTCAGGGCATTGCAGCTCACAACCCGCTGTAGCCACAACGGTGTCAGTCCACTTGGACTCCTGGCAATGTATCTGCAGGATGGAGACAAACACTACCTAGAAAGTACTGCTTAAAAAAAAAAAAAATCAATCGAAAGGGCTCAAGTAGAAAGGAATTGTCTGGGGACTGTTGATGACAATATATGTACGAGTGCTTCACACTATTGAAAGGTGGATTGTAATAAGATTTGTAAGAGCCCCCCAATAAAATGATTTAAATAAAAGCACTGCCTGACTCCTAGCGCACGTTCGGTAAATGTTGGCCACTATATTATTTAGTCTCTGAGAGGGTATACCGCAGGTATGAGGGCCCATGCTGGCGTTGATTTCGTATCTCCCACCCTCAAAAAGCCCTCCTGCACTCGCGCTCCCACCCGCCAGCACGCAGCGCCCCCCGGCCTCCCCCGCTGGGCGACACGCGGGCGTGGAAGTGCCGCGGCTCCTACCTTCACGATGACGGCTTTGCGTCCCGAATAGCGTCCCGCCAGGACCAGCACCACCTTCCCGGGTTTCATGAACTTGCCCATTTCTGCAAGGAGAAGGAGTCCTGGAGAAAGCTGGCGCGCCAACGACCCCCTGGGCGGAGTCCTGCTGGCGAGCGCAGGCCGCGAGCCCGGACCGCCGGGAGGCGCTTATTGCTCGGCGGGCCGGGCCCCCACGAAGCCGCCAGAGGCCCAGCGACCGAACGCACCCGGCGCCGCCCGCACCCCGGCCCCCTGGCCGCGGATGGAGGGAGATTGGAAAGCCCTTGCCAAGACGCCACTCACCGACAACAGGCTCTCGGGCCGACAACAGAAAGGAAGCAGCAGCAGTTCCGTTGACCTTTCACCACGGGAAGAAATGATCTCACTTCCGGTCCCGCCCCTTACGCCTCGGCCACCTATCGTTGTTCCGTCTGTATTGTGGGCGGAAGAAGTTCTTGAGGTCAGAGCGGGACCTGGCAGAAGCCTCATTGGAATCCAACTTTATTAAGCTCTGTGGAGTCGAGGGCCGAGGAGCCGGGTCGGCCGGCCCGCGGAAGGGAGAGGGGTGTGCTCGCCGCCATGCTGCCGCCCTTGCTGTGGGTCCCTTCCTGGGCGCTGGGAGGGGCCGCCTGCTCTACTGTTTGCTTCTTAGCATATGCGGGGACGGCTTTGCATCTTGACCTTGCCCTGGTGGCCGACTGGGAAATGCTGGCTGCAAGATCAGCAGGTTCCCAAAGGAAAGGGAGGCTCTGAACTCTCGTTAATGTTTACAGTCTCGGAAATGGACTCGGTGGCGGTGGGTTGGGCCTTTAGACCGTGTGTACTTTGTTCAGGTTCCACAGGAGGGAGAGACGAAGTTCTATCAAACGAAAATTCTTTCCCACAAATGTGCTTTACACAATTGATGTACGTATGGATTGTGATAAGAGTCGTATGAGCCCCTGCTAAAAACGATTTAAAAAGAAAAAAGAAAATTCTTCCCCGCAACACGTAGAAGTTGACATCACCGACTTGACTGAGCTGTGGCTGAGGTGAAGGAGGGTGATGGGGACAGTAGCAGGTTAGGGTTAATCATTTATGTCCATTGTTATCACAATTGGCCCTGCTAACAACCTACGGGGATAGGTCCGTCATTTCCATTCTACTGCTGAAGAACAGGAGACTGAGGGAGTTTCACTTGCTCAAAGTTCAGAGCTAGTTAGGAGTCGGAACTCAGACCCGAGCAACCCAACGCCTAACCTCAGGCCATCGTGCAGACCATCTGCTCTATACCAGCTGATGGACGGCAGATAACGGACGCTAGGCGCTTTATACCTCGGAATCCCGAGTGTTTTCTTCTCACGGAGGCGACATAGGGAAACGGGATTCAAGGCGCCATAGCCTATGACCTGTCTGGGATTCAGTCTGACCAATGGCATAAATGGAATGTAACTCAGCCTGCAACTCAGGTCTGGTCCCCGCTCAAGCAGGAATTACCTGGACGAGTGTTACCTGAAGTTCTAAAGAGCTCGGTCCACATTTCTGCTCATGTAAAGCACTGAACCACCTGCAGAACTGGTCTTGAGGCAACACGTGGGAACAATCGACGTAAACCTTCTTCAGGCCCTTCACTCTTCGTTCTCTTCTTGAGCTTCTCCAGGGGCCAATTTCTCCAGCCGTCCTCAGAACCCCATTCCAATAACTGATCACACTATTTTTATACCCTATCACAATACTTTAAATTCTAGTGTCAAACATCGAAGGGACCTCAGAGATCATCCACTCTAGCTTCGCACTGAAAGATGAGAGATCACAGAGCGTACTCTTCGTTCTCATCTCGGTGCTCCTTCCATTCCATCACGCTACCCCGTCCGTTTTCACTTCCGTGGTCTTCTCCTAGCCTCCTGAGCTTTATTGGCTTCTTACCTATGGCTGTTTCTCTCCATTCTCACACAGTCCTACAGTCCTGGACTGACTGGACCTCCTCTCCTCCTCTGCCAACCCTGTCCTCAGTCACAGTCCGGGAATGTCCATGTCTCTGATGCCGGGGATGCTGGCTGGACTGTCTCAGGTTATATGTACTTTACAGGCTCGTGAAGAACTTGGCTGAGCAATGCCGGTTTGCGCATCTCTGTAGCCTAGTCCTCTGACAGGTGAAATTCCAGGCAGGTATGTGGAAAATACTGATGGTGAAGTGAGAGGGTGAAGGGAAGGAGACAAAGATCTAGAAGCAGCGTGACACAATGAGGGAGCCCAAGAAAGGCTGTCAGATTTGGAGCCAGACAAGAGTTCAAAGTCCAGCTGTTCTATTATGTAAATCTGTGGCTCTTCAGCTGAAAAATGAGGATAATCACCGTACAAATCTTGGAGTCTTGGTGGTGTCGTGGGTTAAGCATTGGGCAGATGACGTCAGTGGTTCAAATCCATTTGCTGCTCCGTGGGAAAACTGACACTGTTGGCAAACTGATTGGGTCTTGGAAACCCTATGTAGCACTTCTCCCTGCCCTAGGGGTTGCTCACTATGAGTTGGAATTGACTCAATGGCAGTGTTTTGGGTCTTATGAGTAGTTAGAAACGAGGATCATACACACACATGCTTCCCATGGTATTAGCTCAAGGCAGTAATACAAGCTGGCTTGTGGAAGGATTCAAAAAAGACAATACTGGGGCCATCCCATGGCTATAAGCCTTTACTGCTCATTCTAAATGGCTTCCGAATAAACTGATCCAGAGTGAGAGTCCCCAGAGGGCACGTGTGGGGATGTGGTTATAGCCTGGCTGGAAAAGGATAATGCGAAGTGTCCTTTTCAGCGAAGCAATCTTAAGAGAAATGGAAAAACCAAAGAAGGATAATGCGAAGTGTCCTTTTCAGCGATGCAATCTTAAGAGAAATGGAAAAACTAAAGCTGAGTTGATCCAGGGCAGGGAGAAGGCCTGCCAGCTCTCCTGAAGGGCTGGTAAGTGTCCAGACAGACTTCAGAAAGCAAGGACAACGGTTGGTCTTTAAGGTCTTTGCAGCGAAATTACACAAAATACTATGATTTTATTAGCAATCACAGATGCATCACTTTTCACATCATTTTACACGAAAACACTTTCACACAGGTGGACTAATCCTACCCAAATATCAATAATGCATTTAAATAAGTAACACATTGCTGAAAAAAGGATTCAGTTAAAATGCACTACGTAATAGTGCACAGAGAAAGTGCAGCTGGCAATTTAATACATAAAAACAAGGTAGAATCACTCATATTTGGAGTCCATCTGGTTTTCCAGATGAAAAAGATTCCTCCCCGAGGATCTAGTTGGTCCTGGAGGCGCACCCACCACAAGCAGACTGACAAACATAAATTAAAGACGACTACTGGTGACCACATAGGACCAGGCTAGTCAGTTTTACAATGAAATACTCAGCCCACTGTCTGTAAACAGCAATTGGCTCTAGGACCTCGCTCCCCACCTTAGTACTAAGCATCTGCAGTGG
>NW_022111358.1:30406209-30413269 GCF_000313985.2 Echinops telfairi | reverse complement strand
ACAAATGTACAAATGAGTTTGACACAATGGATGTATGTATGGGTTGTGATAAGAGTTGTACAAGCCCCCAATACAATGACATTAAAGGAAAAAAAAGAGCTGTAAGAGCCCCCAATAAAAGGACTTATTGAAAAAAAAGAAAAAAGAAAAAAAAAGATGGAACTAAAAAAACCCACCCAAAAAACAAATGTTCTCATTTCTAGTTTTATAGGCAGCTCCGCCCACCCTGGAGCACTGTACTTATAAAGAGACTCAGTATTCTTACAGAGAATGTCAACTCTGACCCCAGGATTTTCAGACTGGCTTTCAGTAAAGGAAGATGGCTCCCACCTCGATCTCAACTCGACTACCAGGACCCTCGAGTTGCAGGCCTTCTGGGACCAACAACTGGTGTCACTGAAGAGAACAGTTCGGGCAACCCGAGTGTGTGAAAAGCCCTGGTGTGCCCGTGTGTCACGACAGCTGTCTCGGTCAGAGGCTCAAACGCGTGTGCTCATGTGAACACCCTGGTCACACACCCAGGCAGAACCTTCTTGTAAGTGGGTTTGCTGCACATCTTTCAGAGATGCTACGCTGGTGGGGAAATAGATTTTGCAGTCGTCCGTCTGGCTGGCCACTGAAGCAAGATCAGCAAAGATTTTCAGTCCCTCTACTGGCTGAGAAGACAAAGACAGTGACTTTTTGACTGAGTGAGGCGCTGCTCCGGGGCCAGGGCCTCCCATCAAAAAGCATCTTTAATGTTCTTGAGCTGGCGCACGGCCAGGTCGACCGGAAGGGTGAACTTGAGGCTGCTGAGGCGACTGAGCAGGTTGAGGGCGCTCTCAAAGCCTGTGTGCGCCATGTAGCTCCACGGCTGGTAGTGGGACTCGATGAGTGCCCCCGACTTACAGATGAGGTTCACCCAGGACACCAGACGCTGCTCGTTCAGCGCCATGCACACCAGGGCCTTAAGCTCAGAGTCTGCGCTGCGCTTAAAGGGGTCATGCTCCGTCAGCACCATGTGGATGGCTGTCAGTAGGCTCTGTTTGGGGGTCACAACAGTGCCCCCCACCATGGGCAAGGCAAAGGACTGGGAGAGCTTCCGGGCTGGCGATTCCACGTAAGCCCGGCCGTTCTTGGCATGGTAGTACTTTACAAAGAGTTCCCATGGATGCATGGCCTCAGGGGCTGAGGAGAAGGCTGGCAGCAAGCAAGCAATGGGCGCCATGACGAGGCTCATGCCTGGAGAGGAGGCGTACAGTCCATGGGCCAGCAGGTCCCTCACGGCCACGGTCAGCTCCTTTCGCACAGCTGCGGTCAGCTCATCCTTGCCTCCAAGAGTGAGGTCCGGGAGGCTGGCAGAGGTGACAACGTGGTTGTGTGGCTGGTGCCTCAACGCCAGCTGTTTTACTCGGTCCACGGACACCTCCAGCCTCTTTAGTAAGGGAGAGTAGTCCCTGTCGGCCTGGCCACTCTGCCACAGGCTTTGTGGAATCTGGCCGGTGGCACACCCAAACTGGCTGACGGCGAAGATCTGGAGCACAGCCAGGGCTCGCCGCATCAGGTGCAGCCCCAGCTCCCGAACTCTCCTCACATCCTCGGGCTTCACTGGGAGAGAGGACAAGTACTCATCAGCGCGAGGATATCAACACAGCAGCACAGCCAGCAGTCAACACAGTGCGTGCCTGCGTCCCAGCTACAGTGTGAGCCCACGCCGCCAAGAGCTACCGAGAATGTAGCCGGGCATGCCTTTCTACTTTCTGGTTAATAACAGCGTGAATGAGGTACCATGTATCATGCAGCAGCAGCATTTAAAACGTATCATTCAGATTCCTTTTTTGCAGGGAAGGGGTAGATTCAGAGTTGTGCATCTACTACCGTGATAAACTTGGGGATTTTTTCATCACTCCACAAAGAAACCTCGTGCTTCGAGCTGTCCTCCCCTATCTCACCCTAACCCCTGATCCCAGGCAACCATTATCTACTTTCGGTCTTTCCGGATCTGCCAGTCCAGGAGAAACGTACTCACCTTTGCCGTTTCCTGGGGGCAGTCTGCTGCCACTGGCGCCGGGGCGGGGGGAGTCGCTGCCTGTCTTCCTTCCGGCTTTGCATTCACAGTGCCCATCGCCTGTCGGCAAGGGGCTTCCCACTTCATCTGCGGTCAGAAGAGGCAAGGAGAAGAGAAGACACTGAACTTCTACCAGCAGTAAAATTCTTTACAAATATTGCCTTATTGCCTACAACAGTGACCGGCTCGGGAAATCTTTGCTGAGTGAATGAAGAATGAGTCATTACTTTGTGGATGAGGAGAGTAAGACGTACGAGCTCAGTTGCCTGCCCAAGGACACAGAGCTGGGGTTTTAACGAGCCCCTTACTAAGTGTGGTCAATTCCCTAGAAAGAGGGCATCAAGAACTGGCACCCTTAGGTAGTAGTGCCAGAATCAACGCCATGTGCCCTCAGTTGCCCCCTTCCCTCCCCAGCCGTCCTCTGACCTTGGATGAAGTGAATGAACATTTCGAGGTCTCGGATCTGAGTTTTCAGCTGTTCAACCAACTGTTCTTTCACGCGGGCGGGGTTGACGATCTGAGCCACGGCGGCATCCACACGCTGACGGAGCTCTTCGGTGGACAGTGAGCTGATGTCCTCGTTCAGGTTCATGTCCAGTTTCTTTATTAACTCGTCTATGATCACCTAGGAGATCACAGGCAATGAGCAGACTCTTGAGCGCTTTTCGGGGAGAGGCGTACCAATACACCCTCTTTCCTGACATGGGAATCTGGAGACACATACAACTCCCACATCAACTGCTCATGGGGCGGAGGGCTCAGAGTCTCTGCGTCTCTTGAAGGAATAATAGCCTTTGCTCCTCGACTTTTCTCACCTCTCGCAAATGGCCTACCTGCCGGTCGATTTTCCCTCAGGAGAAGAGCAGTGTGACTCTTCAGGCTAAAGAGAAGACACACTGTGTTCCCTCAGTCTTTCTAGCACTGTTCTAGACAACTAAAGACGTGTCTCTACACCGTGACAAGGCATACAACAGCCAGAGAAATACGACATGATTGATCTTATTGACAGTTGGTAATTCAACGGCAGCACAACCAGGGAAAGCGCCATCTACCGGCACGACAATGGCATGCAGGAAAAGCTGAAGCTATATGTTTCCCAACGGATTTGCCTTTGGCCCTGATCTCACCAGTGGGAATACATCGTCAAGTCAGCCTGGATTCTTGGACTACTTACCGAGTGGTGGGCAGCACAGAAAAAGCTGGTCTACATTGTGGGCTTTGCCCAAATACAATGTTGTGAGCACCAAATTAAGAGTGCTATTATTATGATAGATCACCACCACTATTACACTGATAATCTCCCAACCAAAGGGCCCCACCATCGTGTTACTTACTGTCCCTGCGTGACCATGTGATACGTTCCCTTTGCCCTGCGCTGGCTCAGATTCTCAGTAAGGCCAGGGAGGGCGAGCCACCAGCAGAGGAGGTCCTGTCAATGCTGGAAGGGACAAATCCACCCCAGCCAGTGGCGGAGGCGCCTCAGGTCTGCTCACCCGCTGTCTTTCCAAGATGACGGACTGAGGCAGGGAGTCGGAGCTGCCCTCTTGGTAGGCGAACGTTTCCAGGTCATCGAGCTGGGTCTTGAGCTGCAGTATCAGCTCCTTCTGCTTCTCCCTTTGGGTTTTCAGCCGTTCCCGTTTCTCCTGTTCGCTCTAAGATAAGGAAACACACACGCAGGTCTAGTTCCAGGGCCTAGAAAGAATCCTCTCAGGCCAACAATAACCAATAAAACAGAACACGTTTCCAAATCATCCGAATGAATCATAGGATGTGTAAGGCCTGATCAGAAATGAGAATCATCATTTCATCCAGGGCCATCAATTAAATGTGTCTTATTAAGAAACTACTTCTTAAAAAAAAAAGAAAAGAAAAGAAACTACTTCTTTCTCACTGGAAGTAGGAGGTGCCAACAGCGGAGCCTTTTGTGAAGACTGTTTTTTCTCAGAGGTCTGATTGGGGTTGAGATAGCCCATTTTAACCATGCCACCCTCCCCAGCCAGTGACCACCGCAGAGCTCCCGAGTACTTTGTGCAGCCAAAATGTACCAGAGACGCTGCGGACAAGGATGTAGAAAAAAGCTTTACAACTCAGCCAGTTTTGTTGTTGTGTGGTTGTCTGTTCTTAAGGTTCTAAGCTCCGCCATGGGTGCTTAAGGTACTGAGAGAAATCTACAAGTCCAGTAAAGGGAGTAGAGAGATACCAGTGCTTGAGCGAGAGAGACAGAAAAAATGTCTGGTAGGTTTTTCTGACCAGTGGCTCTAATCACTATTGGTCACCAGGTAGTTGCTGCATTTCAATGATTCTAAACGCTTCACAGTCGTACAGTCTTGTTCTTGTAGTCTCCAGCACTGGTTTTTCCTTGCCTTTCTTATCAAAAGCAAAAGGAAGCAAAGTCGGCTGAGTATTTGTAGATCTCAGGCTGGGGTTTGAAAGAAGCCTGTTAGTCTACAGGATATTAAGCATCACCTGAAAATGGTACTTACCAAACCCTCCGGAAGGAAAGCATGAGAGAGAACAATTGAAAAACAACAAATAAGCTTTCTGTTCCAGCTATTTTAAAAGCAACCCTCTCCTCTGACTCTGCACACTAAAAACTAAAACAAGAAACGGAGCTGTTTTACAGGCTACTCCTTCTGCAATCTTTTTGGTGTACATTGTTTCTTTTCCCAGGATCCTGTCTCTCCATCTCTCCATACAGAAGGCCCAGGGATCCTTTAAGAGGTTTCTCTCAAAGACTAACCATTTCCTCTTCTGAAATCGGGGCGCACGTCTCCTCTAGCTCTTCTTTCTTACTCCTTCGTGGTAAGAGTGTAGACTTTGGGGACTGAGCTCACCTCCCTTGTTAGAACAATCAACCATTTAAGATCCAATAGCAGTATTTCCCCAAGGACACAGTTCAGAGGGTAGGAGAGGAGGAATGGAACAGGATACACAGGAAGTGGGCTGAGTGGTGACACAATGAGGGGATTGCAATGGATGAGTTGAACCACCTTTGTAGGATTGTTGAATGTAAACCTGACGATCTGCTAACATTCTCTCTCTCTCTCTCTCTCCCTCTCTCACCCATGGACACTCCCACCCCCACCCCCCTGCCCATTACCCAACATAGACCTGGCACGGAGTAAGCTCTCCATATACACTTGTTGTATGCTGCAGACCTCAATTAGAAACAGAACCAAATTCTGAATGGTGAACCTGGACCAGAGGAAGTTATGTAACCAGAACCCAGAGAACTGGGGATTTGTCCTTTGTTTTTGTTCTCAAGCAGGGAGGGAAGGAACCCAGCCATAAGCTCTGGGCCTGTTTTTGGAACGACGGCATCTGCTGGAGGGAGCCCTTGCCATGGCGCGCTGTTTGCTGTAATGCTGCCAAAGGCTGTAGAGACTCCAGTATACGCCGACCAGAATACCCACACCAAGCCACCTGATTTTACCACAAAGACTGCATTCAAAATGTGCTGAAAAAACGCAGCTTATACTTGAGTATATATGGTAGGTTTTTAATAGGCGAGAACAATGAGCTGTGGCCCAAGGTAGGAAATAGTTTAAATAATTTCTAGTTAAAAGTTAGCTTAAAAAATTAGTTTTTAAAAAAAATCTGGATTTGGTAAAAAGTAAAATCATTAGAAAGAGGCCCCCCACTTTATCCTCCTTGTTCATGTGTGGATGAATGCACTAAGGTGCTTATCTAGTGGCCAAGCACTCCACATTTTTGAGGTATGCTGTTTGCAAAAGGGAACTGGAGCAGCAGGGGGGAAAGTGCTTTTGTTGCTGTCCCCTCCTGAAGAAAGCCTGGCCGCTAATCCTTTCCAGCCTTTCTGCTTCTTGATGCTCCATGGCAAGGAGCTGTGGTCAGCAGGAGAGAAGGGCGGGACTGCAACCGCAGCCGCTGCAGTGGAAACATTTCACCTTACAACAAACAAGTCAGTATCTGCTACAGATACGCCTTCTTGTCTAAAACCAACTTAAGTAGCAAGAAGGCCAACTGGGGGACTGTAAATTGGATACAAACAAGCTAGGTGTGCACCTCCAGAGATTGAAAGCCTGTAGGGAAACTGTGTATGTCTCCTCTCATTTTGGATCCTGCCCCATCAGTAAAGGGAAGCCCTGGAGGTGTTACTCCGTTCAGGAGAGTCCACTGGACTTGCAGGAGGTAGCTCTTCCCCCATTTGGATGTGGAGGGCCTCCCAACCAAAGAGGCTTGTTTTGCGGCCGACACCTGACCATGTTCCACTGCTGTTCAGAAGGCTGGCAGTAAACAGTTCATTCCTCCTTCCCACTCTGGAAGTTCGGCTCACACCTGTTCCCCATGGCTGACCCTGTGGAATCTGAAAGACCACGGGCCTCACTGCTTCTGGAATCTCAGCTTCTGGAATCTCAGGATCACTCAACGCTCCACAGTGTGACAAATTTGGCAGATGGGTGGTGATGGCACGGCACCCAGTGTCATTATTTGTCAGTGTGAGCTTCTTGAATCGATCTTGTTGTTAGAGGAACCGATAAGCCCACATGTAGAACACCTACCTAGTTATTAAACAGGATGTGAGGGGTGTTACAATGCCACATCAGGAAATGCCTAGCCCCAGGAGATGTTTTCTTGCATTAGAGATCCCTAAAGAGATCTTGCTGTCGCTCAGACAAGGGATTCGAAAGTGTGAAGATTTTCTCGATTGCGGGCAAGCTTGGGCAGGGAGTTCTATCTACTCACTTGATTTTCACAATCTAGACCCTCACAGAACAACCCATTTCCCCCAATTCCCGGGGCTGGAGGTCTCTCAGCAAGCATGCGCACAACTTCGGGACTTCATTTTTGGAAGGAGGTAAGGGGAAGCGAGCGGCATAGCTTCCGCTGCCCTGTCGCCCCTCTCCTCACTCCATCACACACCTGCATCTCCCCAACCCCGCACCCCGTCTCCACACCTCCATTTCCGGCACCAACGCCGCCTATTCCAAGAGCGCTCGGCGCCGGGCCCCAGCCCCTCACCTGGTCCTCGCCCCACAAGCGCGGCCGGTC
>NW_022111358.1:30397718-30405557 GCF_000313985.2 Echinops telfairi | reverse complement strand
CCAGGGATTTAATTCGGCCCATAATTTTCTCTCTTTTTTTGGCGAGCGTAGGGTGAGTTAGGCGCCCAGAGGAATAAGCAAGCGAGTGAGACCGCAGAGACGGCCTCCGGGGCCACCCGTCATTCTGTTTCCCTCTGGTTTGGCCCTGGCCCTGATTCAGGGGTCCTCAAACTACGGCCCGCGGGCCACGTGCGGCCCGCCCAGGACTTTGATCCGGCCCGCCGGGTGTTTTGGCCCCGTTTGTTTTTTTACTTCAAAATAAGATATGTGCAGTGTGCACAGGAATTTATTCACAGTTCTTTTTTAAACTGTAGTCCGGCCTCTCCAACGGTCTGAGGGACAGTGAACTGGCCCCTGTTTAAAAAGGTTGCGGACCCCTTTCTGGCTGTGCTTTTCGGAGACCCTGCGAGGAGGAGAAGGGATCGTGTTCTCCCAGAGCCGCCCCAGCCCTCTCCGCGGTCAGCCTGTGCTCCGCCCGCCCGCCCGCCCACCTCGCCATAAAAGGAGAAGCAGCTGCCTGGGCTCCCTGGTCTAAAGATAGAGGACCCTGCTGGGCACACCGAGCCCCAACGGGCCGCTGGAGCCGCCATGGCGACGTGAGTGTCCGGTCTCCGGAGCCCCTTGTTCCCCCCTCCAGCCTTTCCCCCTTGGGGAGCTCCTGCCCCCCATCTTCCCAGGCACGGTCCCAAGGGAGCCCCAGGATCGCCCCCCAGGTTTCCGTACCATCGGATGGGAGGCAGTGTGATGTCAGTGTTCCCCGCAACTCCCTCCCTGTCCACCTCCGTATTCTTGCACTTCCGATTGGTTCCAAGTTTGACCCTCATCACACAGCGCCCCCCCCCTTCACCTGCTTCCTTGACTCCTGTCTGTCTCCTGTGGCATCAAGTGTCCCTGTATCTCCCCTACCTTTCCCAAAGACCCCTGAGTCTTGCGTCCCCCACCTCTATGAAGCCCACCTCCACTCCTCTGCAGGCTGCACGCCCGGACCCTGTGGTATGACAGGCCCAAGTACGTGTTCATGGAGTTCTGCGTCGAGGACAACACGGATGCCCGCGTGCTGCTCGAGGACCACCGCCTGGTGTTCAGGTAATGGCTCTCCCCTCCCCGCCAGGCTGCCCAGGAACCTCTCCTTCCCCGACGCCCTCAGCTACCTTGTCTCTTCAGCTGCAAGAACGCCGACGGGGTGGAGGTATGCAACGAGATTGAGTTCTATGCCAAGGTGAACTCCAAGGTAAGGATGACGTGCGACAACGGTGAGATCTGGCCAGAAAGAAGGCCCAAGGACACGGGAGATTCATTCTCAGCCTTCCACCATAAGACGGAGGTGCTCTATCTGGCAGGACTCCCAGGATAAGCGCTCCGGCCGCTCCATTACTTGCTTTGTGAGGAAGTGGAAGGAGAATGTGGCCTGGCCGCGCCTCACCAAGGAGGATATCAAGGTGGGTTTGCGGGGAGCCCCCTGTTCCTTCTCTGGTGCTCGCTGTCCATGTTCCCGGGTACCCAAGTGATACTGTGGAATGAATTACTCTCAGCCCCCTTCCCGCACCCATTCACTCACTCACCCAACCCTCTGCGGTGGACCCATTCGGAGTGACCCTATAGGACCAGTGGAACTGAGCCTTAGGGTTTCCAGGACTGTATATCGTTGTAGGAGCAGATGTAGGCCACATCTAATTTCTGGGGAGCAAGCTGGTGGGTTTAAACTACTGCTCTTGCGGTTAGCAGTCCAAACCTAACCAACCTAGCCACCACCAAAAAACCCTTTAATCACTTACCAAACCAAAAAAACCAAACCAAACCAAAAAACCAACCATCAAGTTGGTTCTGATTCCTACAGCCTTCTGTCGGGGTTCCAACTGTAATTCTATTTTAATAAATCATTTTATTTGGGGTTTGTGTTAGGGTAGACTAGAGAAACAAGTTCATAGGCACTCATATATGTATAAGAGAGAACTTGATATACAAGAGCAATTGAATATTGAGAAAACAGCCCAGCCCAGTCCAGATCAAGCCCATAAGTCCCATACTAGCTCACATGTCCAATACCAATCTATACAGTCCTCTTCAGACTCATGAAACACATGCAGTGACGCTGAATGCAGATCACAGGCCAGGGGGTGGAAAGTCTCGTGGATCCAGAAGCATCTCAGAGCTAGCAGGAGTCTCCACATGGGTCCTTCACCTCCAGGGCTCAAGCAGAGCTCCATGGGTCTTGCCTGCTCTCGCAGGGAGTGAGCATGTGCCCTGCCTCCAGTGAGCTATTTATCTCCCTAGTGCCACCAAATGAGGTCATCAAACTGCAACCTGATTGACAGCCTAAGCACCACCCCTTCACTCTTAAGTCTCAAATGGACAATTACGTAACTACCACAGGGTTCTTAACAGCTCTTATAACAATCCATGCAGCAACTGTAATTCTTTATGGGAGCGTACAACCTCATCTTTCTCCCCTGGTGTGGCTGGAGTGTTTGAGCTGCCATCTTGGAGTTTAGAAGTTCAATGCCTAACTCACAATGCCTCCAGCGTGCCTTCATCACCCCTGGGCCCTGTCGGTTTGACACCTCCAACATTCTTATGTATAATTCTATACATGTTGATACATATGTACATATATACATACATACATACATATATATATATATAAACAAACACATGTATGAAAGGGCTTCACAAAGTTTGTGGAAAAATAGAGTGGGAAAATTATGGAATTCTATGAACTTTCTGAAGCCCCTTCATATATATGTTCATATATATATATAAAACTTTATTTTTTGTCATGGAAACTATGTATGCAAAAACATATACCAATTCAAGTGTTTCTTTTAACAATTTTATTAGCGCGTCACAAAATTCAATAATTCCATTGTATCAAGAAGAGTTGTGCAATTATCACCACATTCAATTCTAGAACACACTCTTCTTATATTCATTATCATTCATGTACATTTTTTTCTATTTGTGGCAGAAATATACACAACAAAACATGCTCCAATGCCACAACTTCCACATGTAATTCAGTGCCATTGATTACACTCTTTGCGTTATTCAACCACGATCAATATCCTTTTCCAAATGATGCCACCACTGGTAACACAGACCCAGTGCCCCATCACCTGTTTCTGCGTGCGCCATTCAGTGACCTTGATGCCATTCTCCACACTGGGCGACCCTTCTCCCCTTTTCTGGTGGCTTCTCCCCCCCGGACGGAAACTCACTGGCCTCTAAGGTTCCTGTCTGTCTAGTGGAGTTGCTGCTGTCAGTCTGATCCTACATAGATAGCTCTGAAAAGAGCATAATGCTCAAGGTAGACTTTTTATCTATTTTGCGATTTGTCCTAACTCGTAAAGAAGGTCTGAGCATTCATTCGGCTCTCTTAAGAACTGTCTGTAGGAGATCAAACTCAGCAACAGCAACTTCAGAAGGTGAGTGGAACCTTGGAGATGCTGATGAGGGCGGGGCAACTCAGGACCTGAGGGCGGAGGGTGTGTAATTCGAAGACTAACCAATGCCATTGGGCCTGAGCATGTTGAAACGGTTGGATCGGTGCACATTTTTCGGTGCCTGTTAACAAAAAGAATCAAATGTAGAGGGGCGAAAATGGAGATCACACCGTGAACGCTAGGTGATCAGCCACACTGAGTCTCAAGTCCCAAATGCCTACCACTGGAGCTTTACATGAGGCAGAGGCTCCACCTGATCTGACTTCTTGTCATGATCTCCCTGACGCTTGCAGGTGTTTGAGCTTGTAAGTTCCTGCCTGTAAAGGGTAAACCCCTTGGCGGGCACACAAGGCCACACAGAGGTCTAGCTGTCTTGCCCTTGGGCAGCCGCCTATCTCGGTGCTCACTGCGCTCCGGTCCAGCCTCAGCAAACTGCCATTCGCTTTGCACACACCAGGCTGCTTCTGGCACCGGTCCCTTTGTTCAAGCTGTGCCTTCTTCCTGGAAAGCGTCCGTTGCCATAGCACTCGCCCACCTAACCCAGCTCCTCCTTCACATCCCGCTTCTCGAAGAAGCCTGGGTACTTCTATTCCAGAAGACCCTACATCACCCAGTTACCCACTTGCCCCATGATTCGTTTCCCTCGCCGTGTCCCACTTAGGTCTCGATGGCTGGGACAATGTTTTGAACTTTATTATAATCCCAAAGCCAAGCTCACGGGGTTCAATACGTATTGTTAAATGAATGCGCGAATAACTTCTTTCCCTGGAAAAGCTAAGAACTCTGGAACATGAACCTCGAAGGGTTTCCTCTGACCCCCAGCAATGCAGTTTGTCGATCTCATTTGTTTGACTTCTATGGTGTCTCGTCATCGCAGTCTATTAGCTCTCTAGTTAATCTTTACCTCCTGCTCGCCAGAGGGCTTTCATTTTGAGCCCTGACAATGTCTAGTGGGGCAGCAAATAAGAGGAAGACTGTCCACCAGTTGGATGGACACAATGGCTGCTTCAGAGGGCTCAAACATGAGAGAGTTGGGAGGAGGCCACAGGAGCGGCGGAGTTTACTTCGGATGTGCAGAGGGTCCTAGGGTCGCTGTGAGTCGAGCGGGCTGGACAGCTCCTAACGACAACGGCCACCACGTTTGGCATTGTGCGTGGCACTTAGTAGTGTCTAGTAAAGCTTGCGGCCTGAGGGGGAGGGATGGCTAGTTGGAGGGGTGCTGTGGAGAGAACTGTACCCCAGTGACCCTTTCTGCCAGCCTCCGTGCATTTCTGCTGCTGACCCGTGACCCTGTGTTTCCTCTTTCAGCCAGTGTGGCTGTCTGTGGACTTTGATAACTGGAGAGATTGGGAAGGGGATGAAGAGACAGAGCTGGTTCATGTGGAACACTATGCCGAGGTGAGAGAGAGGCAACACCAGCCACTTCTTGCTCATCTTGCTCGTCCTCTTCTGCTGCACAGTTTTGTGACTGTCACCAGGGTCAGGCGGAAAAACCCAGGCTTCCTGGGCAGGCTACTCATTGGTGCTCATACTCGTAACCTGTCTTGCACAATGTTTATTTAGTAGGGGTGAGAGAGATGACAATACCATTGTTAAATTGTATAAGCAGATTCAGCTAGTCACAGAGCAGACTGTGTTCTGGGACAGTTTGGCAAAATCTTTCCCCACTCTTCTGTAGCTCAGATTCCCACTTCCGGTCTCTGTGTGTTACTTTCTCTCGCCCGCACTCGCACCCCTCCCCCCCCCAACCAGATAGCTTTGTGGGAAGCTCAATGTCAGCAGTATGGAATTGACACCACAAAGGAACTCACTAGTTCCCCCAAAGATCACCTTTCCCACGGGCTACTAACCACAAGGTCAACAGTTTGAAACCATCAGCAGCTCCTCAGGAGCAAGATGAGGCTTTTTGCTCTGTAAAGAGTTGCAGTCAGAAGCCACGAGGACAGTTCTACCCCGTCCTGTAGGGTTGCTGTGAGTCAGAATCGACCCGATGGCAGTGCGTTTTCTTTATATGTATAAATAAATAATTGGGTTTCCTGGTTTCAGCTTTTATTTATTGATGTTGTAACACCAACCTGCACTAGTAAGGAGTGTGTGTGTGTGTGTGTGTATTTCAATTTCCTTTTCAAGAGCATATCAATTTTCTTTTCTTTGACTAATTCCAGTGATGTCGATGTCTTGGGGCTTTGAAGAAGGGGGCAGTTGCCTGGCTGGCTCTGGCTGGGCAAGGTCTCCCTCGGTCCATCCACATGCAGATTCTCTTCCCTCACCCCTCTCTCCCTTTTCTCTTCCCACCAGCTTTTGAAGAAGGTCAGCACCAAGGCCCCGCCCCCTGTGATGGATGACCTGGACGTGAGTGAAGCCAGCTGCCCTTTGCCCTGGGTCCCTTTTCCACCCTTCAAAGCAAGTGCCCATCCTGGTCTCTGGCTCACGGTAGCTGTGCAGCGTTAGCCAGATCTCAACTTGACCCAGAAGGTCAAGTGTTCTCTTCTAGCCTGTAGACACTCCAGCAGGCACATCCTCCTTCATCCCCCTCAACTCCTCCACCCGCCAGCAGACCTGCCCTGTGGAGTATCTTTACTCAGGACTCAGCGCAATGCTGACACTTAATGCTGTGCGGCCACGTGCTCTTTATTGCGTACGGTGGTTCATTGTTCAGACTCCAGATCTTCCCATTAGCCTCCCAAGAAGCTGCCTGGTTTAGAAAATCACGAGAGGGAGCTTAGAGCCTGGAAGGTGTGAGCAGCGTTTGTGAGCACAGATGCTGGCGGGGACTCTAGAAGCGTCCGTCTTTTTTCTCCCCAGGATGATTCTGACAGCGCCGCTGAGGCCGCAGGTAACTCCTTTCCTCTGACACCACAAGCTGGGGGAAAGATGGTGGCTGGCTGCCAGCCATTGGGACGAGGCAGAGCCTGGCCGGTGTTAGCTCACTGGGTGTCCACCAGGGCCCTCTGGGGTCTCTGAACTTCCCTAGGGGATTTTTATTTATTTAAACATAAAATATCTGAGGTATGTACAGGGGTTTGTAATAACACATGGGTGCTACTTTGTCGGGTATGTCAGCATATTTTAATTATTGTGATTGTTATGTTAAATGTTTTAGTGTATCTGGAAATGGTTTTTTAATGCATAGAGAAATGCACAGATAGGCATGCTATAATTAAGACAAACATTCGACTAGTTTGTTAGATACGAGTTAGACCTGTTTCTTTTGACGTAAATACAAATTTAACTTAAAGGCAGACTGAGGAACAGAATGGATTAGTAACCCAGGGATTGCTTATCAATTGACTGTGTGAGTCGAGAGCACTCGGCCTCAGAGAAAGACATTGGTAGGATCCAACGCCACTCATACATTTCACTAGCACGATCGAACTAACTTAAACAGAACTGGAGCTCATACATGTTTTTAGCTATTATTTTTTCATAAAAGCTATGGAGAATCAATATACTATGATCCAAAATATTCTGCTCCATGTAAGTTTGATTGAAAGCCATTTTTTAAAAAGAGCAAATTTCTTCACTCACATTGCTCGTGGTGTCAGCCCAATAATTCATTCAACCTAACGGTAGATCCTGCATTAACCTACGAGAAGCTCTGTGTTAAGGGCTCCTGTCGTGCTTGATTTCCCCTCCTAGGCACCTGACCAGCTGCTGCACTGGGGGCAGGACAAGGAAGTTAGAGACTGGTGGGCCTTCCAACCCATCATCGACTCATCTCGATGTTCGGGCCACTCTTCAGTGCCCGAGGATCATAATAAAGCTCTAGGATTTGTACTTTGCCTCTCTTCTTCTGCTTCTTCCTCTGCAGTCAAACCTCTTCTCCCTCTAAGATTCCCTCCCACAGGAAGGGTTGGGCATTAAGAAATACGTTGAAGGCACAAGCGTGGGTGGGTGGGGGGGGCTAAACTATGTCCAGATCTGGGTTCCGATTTCCTAGCGCAGAAACCAGCCTCTCCTTACATGGCGAATCCTGCTATCCCCGGAACCAGTCAGGAGCCTCACCTCAGAGCTTTCTGCCCATGACAGGAATTTTTATCTTGCATGTTAAACTAGAGGTTACTCTAATTCTTAAGTTCCCAAATGGCCACCTTTTCAGAAACAAAATTACTCAGCACCCTCTGGCAACAAAAAACTTCTGTACTATAGCCCATAATCTAGGATAAAGTGTAGGCATTCGCTTTTGTAGCTCCTCCTGGATGGTGTCAGCACCCCCCCACCGGGGGTGGTACCTCCCACTCTGGGAAACCCTGCTCTGGATAATACTCTTGTTTGTTTACTCCTCCATTCCTAAGCCACTCCATTTATCCACAAACATTTTTAAAAATAATTTTATTGGGGCTCATACAACTCGTCACAATCTATACATACATCAATTGTTGCAAGCACATTTGTACAT
>NW_022111358.1:30395408-30396814 GCF_000313985.2 Echinops telfairi | reverse complement strand
GTAAAATTTTAAAAATAAATTAAAAAATGTAGAATAAGTGTAGCATTATACATGGTTTCTATTACTAATATTTATAAAAACGGAATACATTTGTAAACAAATACAATGTCTCTGTGTATGTATATGTTAATTGGAGTAATACTATGTGTAGTCACCTAGATTAACTTGCTATCTTGTTTCAAACTGCCTCTAACCCCTACTAGCAGCTAGCCTCCCCCTTCTCCTCTTCCCTTTCCAGCTCCCCCAAGGAGACCTTGACCCTTCCAGAGGTCTGCAAACTCAGCCTGCCCAATTAGCAAGAAATGCAAACGATCTCCTAAGACCTTGAATTAGCACCTGCAACTGTGCTGGTCCCCCACCCTCATTACCCCGCCAAACTGATAAGAATGTACAAGCTAGAATACCCTCCCCTTGAGCCAGCCCTCTATTTTGAACTATAAGAATTTTGGAATTTCTTTGGATCAAGAAGTTTCCAGGTACTAGCCTACCCTTGGTTCAGCTGTTTAATAAAGGCTTTACTTATTAATATCGTGGATGTGGTTGATCTCTCCCGTTTGTTTACAACAATATATATATATATCTTACCCCATACTTAATAGATGTTGGAGATCTTTCTATATCAGCACAAATAGATTTATCTCATTCCTTTTCAGCATTGCATAGATACCCATAGAATTTATTTTATACAATTGATTTGGATGGTTCTTTACTGAAAGACGTTTATATCGTTAGCCTTTTGCTATTTTCAAACTATGCTACAAGTAACATTCTTAAATGTAGCTAGATCTTTATAGAGATGTTCGTATCTGTAGGGTACATTTCTGCAGCACGACCTCTAGGTGGCGCAAATGGCTCGGCATTAGTAGATTGTACTCACCAACGGTGCCTGAAAGAAACGCCTGTGATCTATAAAACGGCAGGGGAAAAAGGCCTGTGAGCTGTTTTTATAAAGATTACAGTCAATAACCCCCAAGAGTGTTCTGTAGCACATGATATTGAAGTAAAAGTAGACATTTTGACAGCCCAGCCCCATTTTGACAGCCCAGCCCCACTCCCACGTACAACGAGAATGCTCCACTCTCCGCACCTTTGTGCTTGCCAAGATGCGCGTGTGCAGAGGGTCGTTGGAGGGCCTGTGAGTTAGGCACTGGATTGCTAACTATCAGGACAGCTGTTCACACCCAACAACCTGCTCTGCAGGCTCACTATGCGCTGTAAGCCACTCGGTGGCGGTGGGGCAGATTATAGCTAGTGCAAACTTTCTTTTAATTATGAAACAGCATATTTATTTTGTTACTGGTTTATATACTTTTTAACAATTTTATTGGCATATAACATACCGTACAGTTGCAAAGTTCAATCGCATCAAGAAGAGTTGTACAAGTATCACCCCGGTCTGTTTTAGA
>NW_022111358.1:30389895-30393924 GCF_000313985.2 Echinops telfairi | reverse complement strand
TCCTCAGCTCACCACCACCGTGGTCTCCTGCCGCCCCGCGGAGTGGCAGGCCGAGGGCAGCCACGGGAAGAAGGAGGTGGTGAGCGGCTTCCGCGTGGTGCTGGAGGACACGCTGCTCTTCCCCGAGGGCGGGGGACAGGTACCGCCTGCCCCGCGCTCGGCCCGGCCCGCGAGTCCCTTCTGGACCGCAGCCGTGCTTCAGAGCCGCTTTCTTCCCTTTCCTCTGGTTCTCTGGGAATCCTGTTACTCTGTTCCAATCAACGGACAGCAGAAGAGGACACAGTAGCCCCGCCCCCCCTGCCCTTCCCCTGGGGAGATGGAATTCTGGGTCCGCCCCTCCCACCCGGGCCCTCCCGCGGCGTTGTTAGGGCGCGTCCTGCCTCCCACGACTGAGGACCCGTTCTTCTTGCCCCCAGCCGGACGACCGAGGCACCATCGATGGCGTCACTGTGCTGAGAGTGACCCGCCAGGGCTCCCAGGCTGAGCATTTCACACAGACGCCCCTGACCCCCGGGAGCCGGGTCCAGGTGCAGGTGGACTGGGAGCGGAGGTTTGATCACATGCAGCAGCATTCAGGTAGGTGGAGCCGAAGAGGGGCGGGGGCACCGATGGACGATTGAGAAGGGGTTTTGCTGCTTTAGAAGTTGATCTGTGGGAAGAGGCAGCCGTGTGCAGAATTTGCTTTGATTTGGGCCCCCAAAGCAAGAGAGGAAGTAAAAATAGTAGAATCGCTGCTAGATTTTATGAACTTCCCGCTTGATAGCTGGATGTCCTGCAGGCCACTCAAACCTAACATGCCCAAATGGACTGGAGCTCTCCCCTCCCGCTTCGGGCTCAGGCAGCATCCTCTAGCTCAGTACGCGGTGTCCTGAGCCACACAACTGTGGAAGTCACTGGGGAGAGCCGTTGAGCCCTGTTCACTTAGCTTTTCAATTTCTCTGCGCTGCCCTCACCGTGTGGACCATCACCCTCGTCTGAGCTCTTCTCACTCTGCCCTGGGCCCCTAAGGGCCTCCGAGCTGGTGTCCCCACTCTTAGTCTTGCTTGCTCCTCTGCAGCCCGCTCTCCACATCAAGCCCCCGGAGAGCAAGTCGATGCTGAACCACAGCGACCCTCTGGGCCAGAGTAGAACTCCCTCAGGTTTCCGAAGCTGTAGATCTTTACAGGAGGAGACAGCCTCATCTTTTCTCCCATATTCTCTGCACAACCGCCAGAATCCTGTTTTGTTTATTTTGTTTTCTAAAGGAAGATCTGATCATGTCATACCCCAGCTTAAAGCTCTTCCAAGACTTTCTGTGGCTCTTTGTGAAACAAATCAAACACCTCATCGCAGCCATTAAGTCCCCCAGGCTGCTGTCCTCTGTCCTCACTCAAGGCTCATTCCTGCTGCTGTCCTGGGATGAATTCCTCCTCCTTGTCATCATCAGCCAGGGACACCGCTGGATCTCCAATGCCAAGCCCTGTGCCTTGCATGTGGTGGGCACTGTTCGTCTGAGTAGACAAGAGAAACAAATCTATGGAGACACTCATATGTGTATAGGAAAGAGCTTTATATACAAGAGCGATTTAATATTGAGAGAACATCCCAGCCCTGTCCTGATCAAGCCCATAAATCTGATATTAGCCCATATGTCTGATACCAATCGATAAAGTCCTCTTCAGACTCATGCAACACATGCAATGACGCGGAATGCAGGAACATCGCAGACCAGTGGGTGCAAAGTCTTGTGGATCCAGTGGTGGTAGAAGCATCTCAGTGCTGGCAGGAGTCTCCACATGGCTCCTCCAGTTCCCAAGGGCACGGGGTCTATCAGTGTAATGCCATGTGTCTTGTCAGTAGAGAATCTCTAAGGGAGTGAGCCAAGAGCGAGAGACTCCTGTCTCCAAGGAAAAAATACAGGAGTTCCCAGAATCCTCAGAAGGCCATGCCTACACAGAGGCCTCATTGGCTATATCCCAATTGACAGGCTAGACTCCACCCCTACACTCTTGATCCTCAAATGGACACCAGGTTATGTAACTACCACAGGCACTCAGTAAATACTGTCGAATGAGTGAGTGCAACACATTAGAGCTTGAGTTCGAATCCTGGTTCTGCCTCTGATAAGCCACATTGCCCTGACAAGTCATTTGATCTCTCAAAGCCTCCGTTTCCTCACATGACATCATCATGCCTCTTGCAGGGATTCTTGGGAAGGTTGTCCATAAGGCTCCTGAAGAGCTCAGTGCCTGGCAGTCTGAGCTTCGGCAAGTGAGATTGTTTGTGTCGGTGGGAGAGGCCGTGGCTGCCTGGGGTGCTGACGCCTCGCCCGCTTTGTGCTCTCTTTGCTCAGGGCAACATCTCATCACAGCCGTGGCTGACCATCTGTTTGGGTGGAAGACGACTTCGTGGTGAGTGGGAGGCGTGAGAGCCATGAATTCCTCTCTCAGGCGTGGGCCTGGGCTTGGGAGGATGCGCGGAAGGCGAGTGTTCGTAGTCTGTCCTGGGTTCTCCCTTCCCCTTAAGAGTGGGCTTCCAGGTGCGATTTTCCAGAGACACAGGACCAATAGGCCCCTTGAGGGGCCTTCAGAAAGCTCGTGGAAAGATTCCATTGTCTTCTAATTCCATTTTCCCACAAGCTTTTCCAAGCTTCTACATATATGTATAGAAAGTGATGGAAAGAGTTGATTCGTGCCACTGTAGGGGCTCGTAAGCCTGAACTACTCGGACCGGCTACCAGTCTGGACACTGGGGTTTACTGTGTGACAGCCTTGAGGCAGAAGCCCTTTTCTGGAAAACCTCAGTTTTTGCTCAGAAGGCCGTCAACTGATGGGTTGAGGCCCACTCACATCACTGAGGGTAACTGTTACTTAAAGCCACCTGATGTAGCAACTACATTAGCTAACTGCCCCAGAGCAGCATCTGAACTAGTGTTGGGCCAAACACCTGGGCACCATCACCCAGCCAAGTTGAGTAAAATGAGCCATGACAGAAGGGGTGGTGGGGAAGGGGGCGGGGGTGGCCTGGGCTTCTCTGGGCCGGGAAACACAATGCTCAGAGGAGAAACAGCTACCTGGTCTCAGGGAAGAACCTGGAATTTGGAGCCCAGCGAACTGGGGGCGAATCCTGTCTGCCCCACCCACCGGCTGTCTGACCTTGATCACATTCCTAGTATCCGTCCGAGGCTTAGGGTCCTTATGAGCCAAGCTGGAGTGAGGCCTTTGGTGAGGATGAAACTCAGCATTCTTCATAGCCCGTGGCCCTTTGGCCTGTCATTCTCGTCCCCGTGAGCAGCAGCCTCCCGTGACTCGCCTCTGCCTCCCCTGGCAGGGAGTTGGGACGCCTCCGGAGTGTGATTGAGCTGGACAGCCCCTCCGTGACTGCGGAGCAGGTCGCTGTCATCGAGCAGAGCGTCAATGAAAAGGTCCGAGACCGGCTGCCCGTTAGCGTGCGAGAGCTGAGCCTAGCCGATCCGGAGGTGGAGCAGGTGAGGGGCGAGCCAGGGCGCTGGCCCTGCTGGATGGCCTCCTCTGAGGGCCCTCAAAACTCAGACAGGTCCTCTCCCTCTATTCCAGGTGAGGGGCCGGGGTTTGCCGGACGATCATTCGGGACCCATTCGCGTCATCACCATCGAGGGCGTTGATTCCAACATGTGCTGTGGGACCCACGTCAGCAATCTCAGTGACCTGCAGGTAGGAGAGGAAGGGACTCGAGTGGGGAGCCCCCTGCCCGGCTGGCAGTGGTGTGTGGAGGGCCCTTGCTGCGGGATGCTCAGGGCAATCGTCCCCTTCCTTGCTTCAGGACTGGGCGGAGTGTGGGCTCTCTCCCCCACGCAGGCTCCAAGATGCGTGGTGGCTTATGCCCATGTGTGCATGCGTTACTCCCTTCTTCACGTAGGTGATTAAGATTCTGGGCACCGAGAAGGGGAAAAAGAACAAAACCAACCTGCTCTTCCTGGCCGGGAACCGGGTGCTGAAGTGGGTAGAGAGAAGTCACGGGACTGAAAAAGCGCTGACGGCTCTGCTCAAGTACGCCCTCTCCTCCCCTGCG
>NW_022111358.1:30386067-30389264 GCF_000313985.2 Echinops telfairi | reverse complement strand
GAGGGCCCCCTTTCACCAAGGGAAAGGTTGATCTTCCCCCAAAACAAACACGGTTGGGGCTCTGGGCAGGTGTCTACTGAGCCTTCTCTCTCAGGTGTGGAGCAGAAGATCACGTGGAGGCAGTAAAGAAGCTACAAAACTCGACCAAGCTTCTGCAGAAGGTAAGCTGTTCTGTGGAGGGTGCACTCGGGCCTGGGCCCTGCTGGGTCGGTTCCCAGACTTGGGCTTGGGCCCACACAGCTGCGTGGCTGGTCAGATGGGAGAGCGTGGGGAGGAGGACGGTGTTCTGTCTCCTCTCCTCTCCACCTGTGAACTGACTCCTTGCCTCCATCCCAGAACAACCTGAACCTGCTGAGAGACTTGGCTGTGCACATCGCCCACAGCCTCCGGAACAGCCCGGACTGGGGAGGGGTGGTCGTGTTACACAGGTAAGAGACCAGGAGTAGAGACGACCTGGGAGCAGGGGTGGGCTTGTGTGCCGTGGCTGGTAGAAGCGGGTTTACTCACTGATACTTTCAGACAGCGTAGAACCTAAGAAATGCATCAAACACCAGATTCCTGGGTTTGGTGTAAACCTCTCCTCTCTACCATCTGCACCTTCCCTCGTCTCCTTTAGCATGCCGCAAATCTCCCATCGTCCTGGAGAATCCTGTTTCCAGGAGACAGAGGCAAATCGTAGCATGTTTACAGGCTTCTGAGGCCAAGACGGACGTCTTACTCCTAGTCTTTGCTGAGAGGGCGCAGAGCTTTAGAGCTCTCTGTGTGGACGGAGCCAGGCCAGACGTCATGAGCAGCCACTGGGCTTCCTGCTCTCACCGCCCCCTCCAGCCCGGACCTCATGTCTGTGTCCTTCGTTGTAGGAAGGAAGGAGATTCTGAGTTCATGAACATCATTGCCAATGAGATTGGGGCCGAGGTAAGAGGGGCATGGAATTCGACCCACCCTGATTAGAGACCTGCTTGAGAGGAGTGGAAGTGAGAGGCTGTAAGTACGGGCCTAGTTGAAGTCCCTCCACCTGAGCACATGCAGCGTAGTCAATAGCAAGTCACACAGTACTATTTTCCTAGCACAGGCCAGGCTCCCTGTGAGGTGTTGTTCTAGATCTGAGGTGTCGACCTCTTTGGGGGCAGTGCCACTCATCAGCGAGCCACCCAGGTGCCTGGGTGCTGAGGGCTGGGTGTCCGATAGATGGGGCTGGGGAAGGCCACCTCTTCCAATGTCCTCTGCCCCCACCTTCAGTTGCCCTTCCTCATCCGAACAGTTCCAAACTTAAGAGATTCCCAAGTCTCTCATGCATTTGCTTCAAAAAACGTGCCTCCCCTCCCTTTGGAATGCCTGCACTGGGTCAAGCCTGGTTCGCCTCATCATTCTTCCTGTAGAACTTGGGTCCTCAGGGGCCGCCCTTTCTAGCCTGGTGTTGATGTTGATCACTCGGGCGCTGCACACTGTGGGGGCTGCAGGGGAGCTAGAGGTGGAGGAGCATGTTCCCGGAACGGGTGGGGAGACTTTCGGGAAGGGCCCGTTGAGTCAGCTGGGCCTTGAAGACTGGAGGCCATCAGACAGGGGAGCCGGGGTCGGTAGGCAGGGGCAGCCGTGGTGGCCCAGGCACAAGGCCACACCTGCCTGAGGGGTGGCCGGCTGGAAAGGTTGCAAGGAGGGCACTCACAGAAGGCACTGTGTGCTTGGCCACCACCTGCCTGGCCTTCTGCCTCCTAAGGTTTCACCTCTAGCCAGTTTTGACTCGCAGCGACCTATAGGGTAGACTAGGTCTGACCCACGGGGCTCAGGGCTGTCATCTCCGTTTGAGCTGACTGCCACAGCTTTCTCCCCTGGAAGGGCTAGTGGCTTTGAACTGCCAACCTTCTCCCGTTAGCTGCCAACTGCTTAATCATGGTGTCACGCGTGCTCCTAAGTTCCCCGTCACTCTCAGGCCCCATTGGGAGACCAGTCCCGGGAGAAGGACATTGTGGGCAGCGAAGGGGAGGCAGGCCCTCAACGAGATGGATGGCCTCAGAGGCTGCCACAGTGGGCTCAGGCGTAGGAACACTTGTAAGGATGGGACAGGACCGCTGTGTTTCCTTCTGTTATGCATGGGGTTACTATGGCACCTAACAGTGACCACATTGAGCCAGAGTGCAGGGGGCTGCATCTCTGGAGAACCTGTCCCCCTCCCCTGGTGGCTAGGGGCCGTGGAGCCACATCTCTGGAGAACCTGTCCCCCTCCCCTGGTGGCTAGGGGCCGTGGAGCCACGCCCTCAAGTATGGGGGCTCAGCTTCCGGTCTTACCTCCTAGGAGACCCTCCTGTTCTTAACCGTGGGCGATGAGAAAGGTGCAGGGCTGTTCTTGCTGGCGGGACCAGCCGAGGCCGTGGAGAATCTGGGACCCAGGTAATCCCTCCGGATGCTTGCCTGGGTGGGGCCGGGGGCTGGTGCTGCGGTGGCCTGCTGAGGGGGAGACTGCCCTCAGCCGGTGAGAAGGGTCGTCCCACCTCCTGTGAGGCCATCCGGCTTGGAGGACCACCCGGTCAGCCTCAGTTTCACAGATGGACGTCACAGCATGTGGCTGAGGTGCCACGGTTGAAGTGGCGGAGCCTGCGTGGCTCCAGTGGAACCCAGCCTGCGTGGCTCCAGTGTTCATGGACCATCTCCCCTTGGGGTTGTTTGTGAAGAGCTGTTTCCCATAAGGGCATGAAGCCCGGGCTCTGGGGTGTCAGTGGGCAGATGAAGCAGACGTGGAAGGTGCCAGCTAGGCGGAGGTGCAGGAAACCTTTGTGGAGGAAAATTTTGGGTTTTGAGATGAAAGCAAAAAAAAAAAGTCATGAATGTGGTCATTATGGAAATTCCAGCCCCTCCCTCTCCTTGCCTGGCTGGCTCTAGTAGAGGTTCCACAGTGCCCAGTCGGCACGGGCATCGGTACCCTCCATGCTGCCTGGCCCGTAGGGCTTCCTGAGCACATCGAGGGGTGGATGTTTCCTGTGCACTGTCGTGGCGACGTCTGAGTGCTAAAGCAGAGAGCGGGTCCTGGCAGATAGCCCCCACGGAACCTGCTGACTACTTGGTCTGGTCACTGTCACGTTTTTTTAATGGATATTTTTACATGAAAATAAATTCTAACTTTTCTTGAAAAATAAAGACAAGGGCCTCCGAGCTTCTGACCCCATTCCCCCGTGAAAGTAGCCAATAGGAACTGCCCAGAG
>NW_022111358.1:30375300-30385455 GCF_000313985.2 Echinops telfairi | reverse complement strand
GCTCTGCCTTTCTGACTTACTTCAGCACCATCAGCATAGCCCCCAACCAGAAACAAACCCCGCCCTCAAGTCCCCTCTAACTGATAGCAGCCCTCTAGGGTCCAACGGCCTGAGGCTGTGGCTCCTCAGGGAGCAGAAAGCATCTTCTTTCTCCCACGAGGGCCGGTAGGTTCGAACTGCTGACCTGGGCTTAGCAGCCCAACTCGAAAGTCACTGTGCCACCAGGGCTCCTCAGCTGACCTCAGTGTCTGCTACTCAGTGACTCCCCTCTCCTCCCTCCTGCCCCCTGCCCCATCATCTAATGAGAGCCACTTTGTCCCTCAGCATTGCGTGGTCAGGGTTCGTTTATGTTGCTATATAAATTAGGGGTTCTAAGACAGTAATATTCCACTGTGTGTATGTACCACATTTTGCTTATCGGTAAATTCATCTGTTTCTGCACAGATTTTTGCTTGCATTTCGGCTTTCAGATCTTTTGCAGATACTCCTAGGACCGGGATTGCTGAGTCACATGCTAATTCCATGTTCAGTTTCTTGAGGAAGCACCCGTTTTCTGTAGCTATTGATCCAGTTTACATTCCCTCCTGCAGTAGAAGAGGGCCCCAGCCTACACCTGGTTTGAGTTTGGTTGTGCTTTGCTGTGGCCATTCTAGGAGAGAGGAGGTGGTATCTCATGGTTTGGGTTGCGTCTTGTGAGCTATAAAAAGATTTTTCCCCAGGTTGTCTTCCCCAAATATATGCCAAACCTAAGACACTGCTTGCTACACATGGTCAATGACTGTGCACTTGGAGGTCAAAAGGAAGCCGCTTAGAGGTTATTCTCCCTGAGGGTTATCAGCACCTAGATTCTAGACTCTGGAGCAATCAGACTGTATGTATAGTCTGTCCCACCCTAAGTAGGGTCCACTCCCTTCTGATAAGGGTAGCGATTGTTTCCTTGCAGGAGAGCCTAGCGGCAAGGTTGAGCCCACTCAAGGATGACCAAGTTAGGCTGCCATTTTGAGTATAGGGTCCTGCCAGAAGAAGCCAGCTCTTAGCACAATCACTGCGGGTTTGGTAGGCGCAATTGGACAGCGATAATAAGTAAATATTATAGTAAAGTTCTAGAGAGCATGAGAGATAAAAGATAGATAGGAATAAATGGAGTCAGACACATTTCATGGTAGCATTGCTCACCTCAGCCCCGCTTGGTAATTCATGTGGAGAGAGGGGGAAGGGAAGGAGGGAGAGGGGAGTGACCAGGGAGTGAGCAGCAAGGAGCTCAGAACCAGAGAGAGGGATCTATATTGCTGACTCACACCTATACAGTATACCTTTTGGGGGCAAGCCAGCCCACTAATTACAGGTAGAGACATACGTCACAGGAAGGGGCTGCACTGTAGGTTACACAGTAATGAGGGGGTGGTCTAGGGGCGTACATGCAGTAGGAAGAGGGACAGCCAGTTTGGCCTGGCCCTGTCCCAACTGATAGAGACCATTCTCAGTAGGATGCGAACTCCGCCTACAGGAGCCTGTCCGTTGTCCCCAGCAGCAGGGAGCAGGCCCACCCCTGTGGTGGGATGAGACAGCAGTCTGGCAGCAAGGATCTGACTTCCCCCCACAGGGTCCACCCATCTTGTCACGTGTGTACCCCTCAACATTCCCTTCCTATTGCGTGTATACCCCTAGCTCATCCCCTTCCTGTGATGCGAATGCCCATTGTACAACCCCTGCCTGTTATGTATGTGGTGACCTGTAATCAGGGGGCTTGCATACATAGACTTGGTCAGAAGTAAAGAGCATATGCCCTCTCCGCCCTCCCCGTCCTCCCGCTCTGCGTGGACCTGGCTGCTGAGATCACGGCCGTCCCGGAGGTGAGCATGCTGCCATAAAGTGTGTCTGACGCCTTTATTCATTCCACTCTCGGTCCTGTTCTGCATGACCTCATATGTTATAAAGCCTCTGTATCTTATAACTGCTCAATTGCTCCTGCGGAGCCCCATGGATGTTGGAGGCTGGTCTGCTCTGGTGGCATCTTGCCGGTGGCTAACGGTGGCACTGTCAGGTAAGCAGTGGAGACAGATGAGGCCGTCCTGCTCCCAGAGAGGCAGCCTTGGAAAGTCGACGTGGGTTGCTGGGAGTTGGAGCTGACTTAACGGCAGTGGGTCAGGGTTCATGGCCAACACGAAGAGCCCTGGTGCCGCAGTGGTTAAGCACTCGGCTGCTGAGTGAAAGGCTGACTGTGGACCCGCCAGCCACTCGCCCATAGGAGAACGGTGTGCAGTTTGCTTCAGGCAGATTTGCAGCCTTGGAAATGCCGTGGGGCGGTTCTGCCGTCTTCGGTGGTCGCAGTGAGTTGGAATCACCTTGATGGCAACTTGACAGGCTTGGGGTTTTGTTGTTGTAGTTTGCTTAATGGTGAGTGACATTAACATTGAGTTGTCTTAACATAATCTCTTTTACTTCTCTACTTTATCTGTCTGTGTTAGAGTAAACCAGCCTCTAGCAATATCATGGGGTTCGTAGGCGCAGTTGTGCAGCAATAATATATGGAGACGATAGTAAAGTCACAGGAGATAGGAAAGCCAGGAGAGAAAGTGAGATAAGGAGTCAGACACATTTCATGGTATGCGCACCTCACGGAGGTGGGAGACAGAGGGGGAGAGAGAGCCTATTTCTAACCAAGGCTTATATATACTTAGGGGTGTGCAAGTCCCCTTGATTACAGGTAACCACATACGTCCCAGGAAGGGGTTGTACCATAGGCAATACAGCAATGGGAGGGTGACGATCTAGGGGTGTGCATGCAATAGGAAGAGGAGGGATTGGGGGTACACATGTGACACGATGGGCAGATTCAAGATGGCAACCTAACCTTGGTCGTCCTTGAGTGGACTTGACCTTTTCTCTGGGCTCTCCTGGGAAACAATCACTATCCTATGAGTAGGGTGTGAGCCCCACCTAGGGTGGGACAGACAGTAGTCTGATTGCTCTGGATGGCTGATGCCTCAGGGAGAAAACTTCTAAGCAGCTGACCACACAATGAACTAGCAAGCAGGAGACAACTGGGGGGGACAATCTTTGTATCCCACATCTCTGGGTCCCAATATTCATTGCAATGGCTACATGGAAACTCACAGATAAGATTCCCAAATAAAGGATTCATTAAGGAAGTAACGCCAGAGAAATGCTCGGGGTAGTTGTTGACCGGGACATGTTACAAAGTTTCAGGTCTGCCAATAAATGCCCAAAGGGTAGACCACTCTGCTCAAGACTCGCTGAAAGGCATTCAGCTCAAGTTCCATGGGTCAGCAAACCCAGCTCCCTGAAGTAAGTGCCCAGAGGCACCCCATTCCAGTCAGCCTCAGCCCCAGGCACTCAGCTGTTTCCAGGGGTCAGCCTGCCCAACTTCCCCAGTTAAGTGCCCAGAGGGACCCCACTCTGCAAGCCAGCCTCCCGCACAAAAGCACTTGTCTTAAACGTGCTCCCTGGGTTGGGAAGTCGACCACTCTGTCCCATCTCTGGCTTCTGGTGCTGCTACTGCTCCTCTGATGGCCCAGCTGTCATCTGGATCCAGGTGGTTCTCCGGGCATGGATCTCCGGTCCAGAGGACAAGAATCCACTCTTGTTTCTCAGAGGCCTCATTGTGCACACAGCAGGATGGCACTCCAGGGAACCCTATCAGCATCTTCCTTGTGCAGGACAGTCATTTGTGGGTGTTAGAAACTTTATCTAGAAGTCACTGCCCCGCAAACATCTTTGCATGTGCTTGTTCGCCATCTGTAACCCTTTGGTGTACTGTCTGTTCATGTCCTTCGCCCATTTTTACACTGGGTTGTTTTGGTGTTGTTCAATTGTACAAGTTTGATATAGACATGTATTGGGGGATTAAAGTGTTGTCAGATATATGGTTTCCCCCATGTTTCTCTCACTCTATCAGTTTTCTCTTTGCTCTTGATAAAGTCCTTTGATGAACAAAAATACCTAGTGTTTATGATGTGAAAAATTGGTAAGACTTCTAGAAGCCATGTACTCCTCTGTCCCCTCCCTCTGGACCCAGCTGAAAAACTCAAGGCTGTCTGATTTTCGGTGGCATTTGTTTCCTCAGTAACTTCCTTCCCTGTGTCTGCCCCGAAGGGTGGCTGAGGTTCTGGAAGGCAAAGGAGCCGGGAAGAAAGGCCGCTTCCAGGGCAAGGCCACCAAGATGAGCCGGCGGACAGAGGCGCAGGCGCTGCTGCAGGACTGTGTCAGCAGGCAGAGTGGAGGAGTGAGGCCCCAGGCTGCCGGAGCCGGAGCCCCGCTGCCGAGAACAGGCCCCTGCGGCCCCTGAAGGAGTCTGGTGGCTAATAAAATAGTTTGACTCAACTGGTTGTGGGACTCGCACATTTATCTGACTCACGCGTACAGTCTAGGCTGGTGTGTTAGCATCTCCTTTGGAGTAAACCAGTTTCTCGTGTGGGCCTTAGGAGGTGCGGCCTCTGAGTAAGCACTGTGTCAATGACGTGTGCTCACGTCTGTAAGTCGGCATCTTTTACTCCACCTCCTGTTAGAGGGTGACAGCCCTCGTGGGTGTATGTTCCAGGAGGACCGCGGGCCTTAGGGTTTTCAGGAGCTGCGTTTTTAGAAGTAGTAACCAGGCCTTTCTTCTGAGGCTCCTCTGGATGGTCGTCAGCCTCGAACCTCCAAACACCCAGGTCATAGCTGAGCACGTCAACCATAAATGGGTGGATGGATGTTATCTCTGCTGACACCTTTCTGCACGTAGCAGTGCAGTTACCTAAGGATAGTGGGAAGAGCCCTGGGGGTGCTGCAGCTTAAGTATTGGCTGCTCCCCACAAAGTTGGTGGTTCAAACCCAGCAGCTTCTCTGGAGAAAGGAGATTGTCCAGACCCACGTGGATTTACAGCCTTGGAAACCCAAGGGGGCAGCTCTGCTCTGTCCTGTAGGGTCACTGTGAGTTGGAATCCCCTGGATGGCAGGAGTTTAGCATTTTTCTTTTTTTAATTTAAGGATAGTGGAAGTCAGTTTGAAGGTTTGACCAAGGACTTGCACTCATTCAAATCTTGTTCTTTTCCAAATCTTTTCACAGTCTAATGCTTCAAACCCAAAAAAGTATCAACGACTTTGCAAATAGGTCAGGAAGCCAGCAAAATGCCTGGCAGAAGGATGCCCCCAGTCTGACGAGGCAGTGAAGGGGTGGAAAAAGATTTGCCGTGAATGAGGAAAGCTGTGGCAGCCAGAGCCGTGTCCGACAGGCTAGCCTTTAAAGCAGAAAGGATTAAAGGCCATAGGACAAGTCACGAGAACTCCATGGAAAGATCCATGGATGTGCATTAGTAACAGCTGTAAGAAAACAGACGTGGACAGATCTGACACAAGGAGCCTGGTGGTGCAGTGGTTAAGCAGCCGACTGGATGGAAGTCTGGCGGTTAACCCCCCAGCGGTTCGGCAGAAACACCTGGGCTGCGCACTCGGAAGGTGACAGCCAAGACGCTCCCGGAG
This sequence comes from Echinops telfairi, assembly GCF_000313985.2. Lineage (NCBI taxonomy): Eukaryota > Metazoa > Chordata > Mammalia > Afrosoricida > Tenrecidae > Echinops > Echinops telfairi. Next base: position 30,379,974 of record NW_022111358.1, on the reverse strand, counting down.
GCACTTCCCTGTCCTACGGGAAAGCCAGGCGGCACCCGGCACTGAAAGGGGACATGGAGACATCCGCCATCGATGGAAAACTTCATCTTTCAGGAACCATCGAGCAAGGGCAAGTCTAAAGCTGTAGGTAAGAGTGTGGATTCAGGGTTTCGCAGACCCGGCGAGCAGTCCTGGCACCGTGAGTCTATAGGTGTCAAATGGTAAAAACAGGAGTGTCATGGAAAAGGGACAGTGTAGACATCGGGAGGGAGTAGAGGTGGGCAGGGTGGCTGCTGGGCTGCTGGCGGTTTTCTGTTTCTTCTAGAAACATCATTCTTGTAATTATTCACCATGTGATTATTCACACATTTTATGTGTCCTTTTCACGTGGTTCTGTTTCAGAATTGCAGCTAAGAGAAACTGGTTCTGTTACTTAATGACTGCGACAGCTAGCCTGCTTCTCAGCCTTCAGTCTCCTTATCTATTAGATGGCTGTCGTAACTGCGCCCAGTCCACTGAGGCACCAGGCCCACATGATCAATTGCAAAAGCGAGGTTTGTAATTGTCCGTGTATTTTCTTTATATGTGCTTATTGAATATCTTTCCTTTGTTCATGTGTAATATATCAGATACAATTGGACTCTGTGTTTTCATTAATATGTATGGTAGATGTTTGATGTTAAATATAAGTGTGATTTCATTAATATCTGGAAATTATATATGGCTTAAGAATTGTGTACAGGTGCCAAGTTGGCAAGGGGTGGATGGAGGTAGTTAATTTATTGTGCCATCCTGGCCGATAAACACATGTGGGATTAATGGAAGGGCGGAGAGATAAATGGCTCGATGAGCCTCGCCTGTCTTGTCTCTTGCTCTTTGATCATCGGACCAGTGTGCAGCTGCCTTGCTTGTTCTGTGCCTCCATTTGCAAGCTACACTACCTGTGGGACACCTAACTTGTGGACCGGGTCGCTGTAATTTGAGGTTCCTTCAAGACCTGCTTCGCCACACAATTGAAATGTACATCTCTTGAGCTGGGGACAGTTGGACCCTGTCATCTGGCTGGCTGTTGGTGACCTGCCTTGTTGTTTGCTGCCTGTGCCCGGATACCCTGAATTGCTCTACAGAGGACTACCCGGCGGCCCTCAAGACTTGAAGGACTGCCAGTGTCTCACAACTGTCTCACGGGAGTGAGTTGCACTGAGCCATTTGTACTGCTTTATAATTTAATTAACTGTATAAATATATATAAAATTATTAGCGTTCTGGTTTTGTTTCTCTAGAGAACCCTCTCTAACACATTTGGTACCAGGAGTGGGGTACGAACCCACACGGACATATGTCCTATGTCCCCCCTCCCCAGGGCTCAGTTATTATTATTACTAAATTGTAAATATACAGGCAGCAAAATCGCTGCCATTACAACCTCCTTCCCTGTCCACTAGGTGACATTAACTATGCTCATGTGGTTCAACTGGTGCCCTTGTCTGGTCTCAAATTGTTCTATCCCCTTAAACCGAAGCGTGGTGTCCCCTCACCGTTGAATCCACCTTTCCTCCTCCCTGCCACCTGACCCTGGTAGACATGAATAAGCTTTGATCTCTAGACCCATCCCTGTTCTAGATCCTTCAGCTAAGTGGAATCGCGTAGTATTTGTCCTTTCGTGACTGAGAATCGATCCCCCAATGTTTGGTTCCCCGAACCCTGCAAACAGACGCCCTGACCAACGTCATGGCTTGTCTGGCAAGGCAGAGACTCCTCGAAGACCAGCTCATTTGGGCTTCCTGCTTTCCACCTGGTGACTCCGGGTCCCAGTTTGGGAGTGGAGCTGCCCTGCTAGAGACCCAGGCTAACTGGGTGGTGGTCTGCGCCTTCTGAAGAGAAACCATGCACAGATCCCACTGGAAGGACGCTCCTCCATGTCCTTCCTCTTGTTTCTCTTTGGCAAAGAGCACACAGAAGCTGCTCACGAGCGAGCGCTTGGACCTTATGTACGGGCCAGGTCACTCCTGGCCCTCGGCCTAGGTCGGGGACTTCGTCCATGGCAGCAGGTACTTTAAACGGGTTCAAACTGGTTCGGTCATGGCGAAGGCAGTGAAATCAGAGAGACCCTAATTTGTCAGACATGGTGTCCCAGATCACTGGAATGAGAAGACTCCACAACAAGGGACATGGAAGAAGCCTCGTGAACCCTCTCAGGATCCTGACGAGGAAGACAGGATTCTTGCTCGGCCTGGTTGGCTTTGAGGGGATGGTGGTAATTCCGACCGTTGTTCCAGGGATGTGGTTGCGATACAGCGGCGGACACACTGCTGTGGGAGAGTACATTTCCAGCAGGGCACCAGCCCTCGTTCTTCCCAAGTCTAGTTCATTGTCTAGTACACTCACCTCTTATACAAAGGTGGGTCCATTCCAGTTTTGCTTCATCAGCCATGACAACCGGACAAGACTGGGTCCCAGCTCTGCTTCCAGCTGCCGGCAGAAAAGCTCAGAGCAGACTGATGTAGACACAGCTTTCGACTCAGAAACGCCCTTCTTTCTTTTAGGGGTGTCTGTATGTGTGGGGGAAGGATCTTTACTTGGTTTTCCCAGAACAGTAAAGTTACTCAGTGAAAGTATAGACCAGGGAAGACTGTGGACAGAGGAATGTGAACACTGCGTCCTAAGGGAAGAACTGGCTGCAGACCCAATTAGGAAAATACACAAACCCTCGAGCAAATGAAGCGAACCCGGAATGGGCTGTCCACAGAGAGGAAAGCAGCCTTGGAACGGGTGACAGCCATTCACCACTGTCCCCAGGGGGCCCTCAGCCAACGCCCGAGGGGGAGGATCCCATTGTGCACCGTGGGGTGGGGTGCCCTTTAGGAGGCTCACCAAGCCACAAAGCAGAGCGAGTTGAATGCGCGACTTGGGCTCACACGGAATAGCAGCGTCCGTGAATGAATACAGAAGTGAGAGAGGGGTGTGCTTCGGAAAAATGCCACTGTCGTTGAATCTCATTTTTTCCCCCGTGAACTTGTTGGAGCCCCCTTGTACAACACAGATTTTCTGGGACATAGCTGTCATCTACTCATCTTGCGTGGGAATTGTAAGAGGTGGCTCCTTGGCTCCTAAGACAGTGTTTGTGACTTCAGTCCCCAGAAATCGCTAAAAACAGAAATACTGTGGTCAGAGCCTCCTGGGTAACGGTCTCTATGCACTTGTATATCTTGGGTGCAGTGCTGGCCAGAGAGATGTGAGACCGGCCCAGAGCAGGAGACTGGCTTCGGGAAGGGATGGTAACTGGTGCCAAACTTGTCTCGCAGCCCCACCCCACCCAGTGCCCGTGGAAACCAGTGACTTGGCAGGCGAGGCTCCAGAGCCAGGACTTTTCCTTCAGAAGACCTGGAATAACCCCTGGGGCCCTGCCTGGGACTGATGGGAAATGGGATGGCTCCACAGACCCTGGTGAGAAGCTCCCCGGCAGAAAGCATTCTGGGGCTCCCCTCCCCTCCTCCACTCAGATCCAAGCTGTGACTAAGGTTCCCTTGACGAAGGGCAACTGAGGCCATTGGGGAGGGAGTGATGGTGAAGTTTCCATCTTTCCAGAAAGGGCTGTGTCTCCTGGCCATCGGCATGACTGTTGCTGACAGGGTGCCAGGTACTACGCCTTACCAAAGGAGCAGGACTCAGTTGGCTTCCTGGGGCGACGTCTGGAGTCAGAAGACATGCCCACAAGGTGGCCTTTCTCCCATCCTGCAGATGGGTTTGGAGCGTGCCTCCATCACCCTGTGCGCCTTAAAACACCAACCTCAGAGCCGAGTGTTTCCCAAAGAAGTGGGGCATCGTTTTCTTCTGGGAGAACACACATCTCTTGTCATCTAGCTTGTGTTGCTGTTGACATCAACAGCATAAACCTGGGACCATGAACAGTCTCAGACTGCATTGGCTCATTTATTCAGCAAGTATTTATTGAGAGAGCGGTATGTGTCAGACCCTGTGGTTAAACACTAGGCCCATGCTGGGGGCTAAAACAGCCACGGTCCTTGTACTTAGGGAGTTGAGGGCCCTCCAGAGGAAAGAGACACAAGAAAGAAACAAGCAAATGGACGTTTCATGATCAGTTCTATTAAAGAGGGCAAGAGCAGGGGGAAGCACTCACTGGAGAGTCACGGAAGAGCCGCAGTGCCAAAGGAGGCCCGAGGGGCATTGAGACTCTGCCCGCAGCATCTCCAGCATGCAAGCCTCCCAACACAGCAGCATGCTGATGATGCAAGCGCATTTTTCTTAAGCCAGACCCACTGGTGTCGCTTCTAGCCAAATGGCCTCCCTGAGCCCCTTTGCAATAGAAATTCTGGAACTGAAAACTGTCTTCGAGGCCCCAAAGGTGATCAGGGTCCTGAAGAGGTTGCAGAATTCATTCAGCACCCCAAGCAGAAATCCTAAAACAGTAAGACTCCACTTCCCTGCCCCAAACCTCTGGTGACCTCTGTTCTTCTTTCCCTCTGTATGACTCCCCCTTTGCTAAGTACCTCCCCTAAGGGAAATCCTACAGCATTTGCCTTTTATTTTTTTTCCCCAATCGTTTTATTAGGGGCTCATACAACTCTTATTGCAATCCATCCATACATCAATTGTGTAAAGCACATTTGTACATTCATTGCCCTCATCATTCTCAAAACATTTGCTCTCCACCTAAGCCCCTGGCATCAGCTC
>NW_022111358.1:30373492-30374482 GCF_000313985.2 Echinops telfairi | reverse complement strand
CGGGTCTTTGAGCCGGCAACTCAGCTTCCGAGTCCCTCCACGACAACACCGTGTTGTTTGCACGGCTGCGAAGGTTCCTGGGAAAATACAAGGAAAAGAGAGAGGAATCAGTTTTTCCACAGAGTTTTTGAAGCCCCCTTATAGAAGTCTCCATAAGCGGCCCCCTATAGACATGTTCCACCACATGAAAAGTCACAGAGAGAGACTGGGTTGAGACTCAAACTCTTCTTCTTTGTGACCTTCGGGTTGGTATTTGGGCAGGGAAAAAAAATGGGATTTTTTTCCTTGTAGGTACTTAAGTTTGTTTAAAATTCTTGAGTCAAAATGCATCCTTTGAGGGTTGTTTTAAATGACACAAATTCTATATGACAAGTCCTCTCTGTTTGACGGGCTAGCAGAGGGAGAGAGTAAGGGTTGGGGCGCAGGGTATTCAAGGATCTTGAGGCCGACTGGTGCTGTTGGCAAGATGGAAGCATCCAACCAGCAAGCTATGGAGAGAAGAGAGACCTTCCCCGTTTCATGGTGCCGGGCAGCCTGAACTTGGACTTCTGTGGGCGCAGCTGTGTTTACCGTGATGCTGAAATTGCGAGACCGGGCCTCCATTGTTCACGGAGTTCACAAGACGAGCCCTGGAAATCCTCGGCATTGAAGTCTCAGCCCTTGGCTCCCCGCTTTCAGTGAATCCAGAGTCCTCTCTCTGGACACAGAGCAACATGTGTTCCACCAACGGTTAGGAAAAAAGTGTGTTTTTCCTGTTTTTAGAACATTGGTTTGGGAGAACTGGAGATGGTCAGTCAGTTTGGAGAAGACGGAGAAACCGCTTTGGTGGAAGAGTTCAGGCTTTTTGTCATCACTATTCCGGCAAGATGAACTCATTCTGAGGCTGCGGCTGAACTTAGCCCTTCCGTTCCCGGTCTCAGTAAAGGGACTCGCCACGTCCAGGGACAGCTTAACGCCAGAGGGTGCTGTGAGCCCACGCTCGCCAGGGCC
>NW_022111358.1:30370049-30371256 GCF_000313985.2 Echinops telfairi | reverse complement strand
CTATCTGTTCCCTTTGAGCACTTGGTTGTTGCTAGTGGCTGTCCTGTGGGTCGACTGTGCTCCTACCAACAGAGGGCATCTGGCCAAGACCGTGGGCTTCAGTGGCTTGTTTCTGTGTGGGTTTATAGCCGTCTTGTGGGGGAGGCAGGTGTCAGGATGGGCAATCAATGAGCCCAGTTGAGCCTGTAAGGACTGACCTCAGGTGACCTCAGCAGTCACTAGGGCTGCGGGGGAGGGTGTATAAACACTGACAAGGTTCCAAACATAAGCCAAATAGAGGTGCTGGTTGATGACCAAGGTTAGACTGTGCTCCTTTTCTCAAACAAACAAACAATACGTCATTTGACGTGTTGGGTGAGCACCAGCAAAGCACGAAGCAGCCCCGACAGAGGACGTCTGACACAGCGACTGACGGATGACTGAAGATGAGGGCTGGAGTCGCCGGGTTACTTGACAGCCCCGCGTTGAAGGCCTCCGTGGGCTGAGGGGGTAGGTCTTGTCAGCCAACAGGAAAACCGAAAGCTCCCCACAGAGCATTCTAATGCATGGCTTAAAAAAAGTGGAGATTTGAGTATGTAGTGAGCTATGATTCCCACCCCCCACCCAAACAAGCCATCATTTAATTAAAGAACAATTTGAGCAGGAATCAAAGTCTTACCGCTGTCATTTTTTGTCGGACGTTCTCTGAAGAAGGGGCACTGTACAACACCATCAACTGTCTTGGTCATGTGAACTTAAAGAGCATCCCAGGAAGCATGATCAGAATAAAAATGGCTCTTCCACATCACCCTGACCGACTGCCTCACACGTCCACCCGTCCACAGAGGCCTGCGGGAGGCAGCCTGTGGGCACGTGCAAGCCTCCCGTCCTGTCCAGCTATGGACTGCAGAGCACAAGGTTCAAGGGCAAAGCAAGCCAAGCTTTGGGAATGGATTTGAGAAGCATTGATGTGAAGAAAGGAGCAGCACTTTCTAAGGCCAGCCCAGCCTTTTCCAGTCGGGAGACTCAGGGTGGGGGGATGGAGCGAGGCCGTGGGACTAGGGAATGCTGTGATCTCCTGGGCATTTTGGATTTGCAACTCACCTAAGGTGACCAGACGTCCCGCTTTTGGCGGGACAGCCCCGATTTTTAACAATTTTCCCCGCGTCCTGCAGCGTTTTAAAAAAGTCCCGATTTTTGGAAAGAATGCACGACAAGCTAGGGTAGA
>NW_022111358.1:30367400-30368759 GCF_000313985.2 Echinops telfairi | reverse complement strand
AAGGGTAGTAGGGTGGGTTGAAACTTTAGGGTGTTTGTGAAAGGTTTCATTGAGATCGATTGGAGTCAAGACCTGCAGGAGATGGAGCCTCAAACAACAGCCAGAACAAACCACCTCCGCCAGCGCTGTTGTGGGGACGCAGATGCACGGGGACCCCCTGTGTGTCTGAGAAGACCTGGGCTTATCAAGGTTTTCATTGGCTGAGTTTTTGGAACTCGATGGTCAGACACGTCATCCGATGTTCCTCTGGGTGTTCACAAACCTCCAAGAGTTTTGATTAGCAGCCAAGTGTAATACCTTTTACAAGAACGAGCATTAGCTGTCTGTTACGGGGGAGGAGGGCAAACAGTGAACAGAGGGAGCAGCTGGTGCCAAGGCCCCAGGGCTGGAGTGTGCTTCCCCGCCCTGACTCCTTACCCGCCAACCCCCCCCTCTAGCGAGGAGCCAGGGTGGCTGGAGGAGAGGAGGTGGAGGAAATAGGGGACAAGTCCTGTCCCGGCTTGTGGATTACAGCTCTTACTCTTATGGGAACCATGGTCGGGTTGTCAGCTCTGGGGTTGGGATCTGACTTTCCTTTTAAAACAGACTTTGCTGCTCTGTGGAGAGCAGACTCCAGGAGACTGGGGAAGCAGCGGGTCTGTTAGGAGGCTGATGGTGTAATCAGATGAGATGTAGTGGGTTCTGGAAGTAAAAAAAGTCCCACTGCAGTCAAGTGGATGCTGAGCCGTGGTAGGTTTTCAGATCACCCAGCCAGCCTCTCAAGGTGCTCCGGGTAAGCTGAGACTGGCAGCTTCCCAGGACACAGTCAAATGCATTGATGATAGTTCACACCACCCAAAGACCCCTGGTCTGCAGACAGAGATGTCGATGGAGGAAATGGAAAGATTTTATGTTGGGGGAAAAGAATGTAGATGTCAGTTGGAAAAATCATGACCTTTAAGAAAAACACGTTTTCCTAACTCTGACTTTAAATGCAACCCATCAACAAACAGCAAGAATTCCACCAGCCCCCTGCTGTCCTGCGCCCCTCTAATATAAACTGAGACTCGCTGGAAGGTAGTTCATTCTGCACTTTGGAGCAAGAAAAAATCAGGATGGGCCTAGAAAACATGGATTTCAGGGGGGTAGTGGTTGAAAAAGACAAGGAAACTCATTGACCAAATTATAACGCTGACATCAAAAACGGAAAACTAATTATGCTGAACTGAATGAAGCTGAATACGTGAGAGATCTGGGGAAAAAAGATGTATGATTTATTTAAAAGGTAACTATTACCAGGATCTGTTTATTTTAGTCAGGGAGTAATGTCAATAATTATGGGTGTTTAAAATGAGATCAAATGGGTCTTACATTTCCCCC
>NW_022111358.1:30365505-30367300 GCF_000313985.2 Echinops telfairi | reverse complement strand
AGGGAGTGTCCCTTAGCCTGTTCACCTCTGGAGTTTCCCAAGATGAGAGAAAACTCAAATGTTCTAAAGAGAGAAGCTTGCAGAGAGCTTCCTGGACCTCATAATGAGCTACATTAAAAATTTTTAAAATAGCAGTCATTTTTAATACTTGTTGATATTGGATATCCTAAACAGAAGACAGGGAGTTTTGCCTAAGCAAGACTTTTAGCATGCACTATTCTGGTGAGAGTCGCTACTTGGCAAGGGGTGAATTTAAAAAATCTTACTGATGAGGAAAAAAAATCTTACTGTTGTACGAAAATCCCAAGCTGACCCAGTGCCCTGGAGTCTGTTTGGAGGGATCGGGAGCCTGTAGGGTAAGGTGGTTCTACTCTGTAGGAAAAGGTCAGTCCGAGTAGGAATTGACTTCATGACAGTGGGTGTGCTTGTGTGTGTTCAATGATTTTATTAGATATGAATCCACAAACCATCAAACACATTCATTCCAAGTGCATCATTCAAAATGCACAGGGCTGGCCCTTCATCCCCACGGTCAACGTCAGAGCATTTTTGTCACCCTAAAAAGAGACACTGTGTTCTTTAGCAGTCCGCTCTCATTTTCCCACCTCATCCCACTTTCACCCCCTCTGCCTCAAATTCACGGCCATCGAGTCCATGCTGACTCATAGCGACCCGATAGGACAGACCAGAACTGCCCCTGTGGGTTTCCAAGACTCTAGCTCTCTATCGGAGTAGAAAGCCTCCTTTTTCTCCTGAGGAGCAGCTAGAGGTTTTTGAACCACTGACCTTGTGGTTAGCAGCCCAACGTGTAACCCGTGACACCACCCTGTCGTGTTGTACTCAGTTGAGCTCATTCATAGCAATCATCTCTTGTGTCTGGTTTTTTTCCACTTGGCATATTTTCAACATTTATTCATGCTAGAGCATGGATCAATACTTTATTCCTTGTTATGGGCCAATCCTATTTGATGGATAGCTATACCATGCTTTGATTATGCATTAAAAAAAACATTTTATTGGGGGCTCGTACAGCTCTTATTACAATCCATACATCCATCCGCTGCGTCCAGCACAGCACTTGTTGCAAACAGGCATTTCCATGACTCCCATGTTTTAGCTCTCTTGCTGCCATGAACCTCTGTGTACACGTTTTGTTGTGGACATGGGTTTTCACCGACAACTCTGTGTTGCAGGAAGGACAGCCAGAGTCCTCCTTAGAGCCAGCTTGCCTAGGATGGGCAGGCATCAGGCTGGACGAGACAGGACGATCCTTCATGACAGGGACTGGCTCAGGGGCTGCTCGGACACAGCAGTGGTTGTGGGGTCGGCAGCTGCCAGGAGCGGGCTGTGTTGTGTGGTGTTGTATCGGGCTGCAATGAGTTAATTCACGCCAGGGCACCTAACGACAACTGTTTCCACCGTGGGGATGTCTACCCTCAGAGCGGTGACTTATGACTTCAACATGTTCAAGCAAGCGTGTGGTCTCAAACGTAGGGTGCGAGCGCCTCACCCGTCTTGTGGAGGATGGACTTGAAAGGGGTGAGAGTGGACGGGGCAGCCAGTCCGGAGGCTACTGCGGTCCATGAGGGACATGACTTGGATCAGGGATGGCAGCCGGAATGGCAGCTTTTCAAGACACGCAGGAAGTAAAAAGAACAGGATTTGCTGTTGGGTTGGAGATGCGGGGGTGGGGGGGACAGCAGGATGGGCGGCGGTACCATCCACTGAGACGGAGCACTGGCTGGAGGTAAGGCAGTACATCAGTGTGATTTGTATGAGGACCTCGTGTTATCCC
>NW_022111358.1:30363087-30364116 GCF_000313985.2 Echinops telfairi | reverse complement strand
GATGTTTTCTTGATGTGCACTTACCCCTTTATATAAAACTTTCTCTTATACATATGCGTTTCCGTGGATTTGTTTCTCTAATGTACCCAGACTCACACTCGTCAACTGGCATGACGTCACAGAGCCTTGGCCAAAGCTGAGATTCTGCCTGGAATGTAGCTCTTTCCCCCAGATGACCTGTCCAGCGTTCATCTCCAGCTCGGGAAGAGGCCTTTTCTGCCTTGAATTCTTCATTCTGTTTGGAAATCATCGCGGCCCCTCCCCCATGGGAGATTATGGAAGACTAAGAGAAGGTGAAGGTTAATCTTATTTTATACCGTGGGAAGCCTTTTGACATGCTCAAACATTACCACAATCTGCCCGGGAGAACATTCTGGCAGCGGTTTACATGAGCTATGGAACTTTTCCAACCTTTGACCCACCAATACTGGCTTTGGGAATAGACTGCAAGAAAAACCCAAAAGGGGGAGGGCAAAAGAGTGTTATTTGTGTAAAGATGTTCATGGTGCTGCTATTTATAAAGAGGAAAATGCTGAAAATCGTCCAAATCCCAAATAAGGAAATGTCTCGGCAAGTTATGGTATAGTGACGAGAGGAAATCCCAGGAAACTGTGTAAAGCAAGCTGCGGACACTGACCGCCGCGAGCTCTGGGGAATGCGTGGACTCGGTTATTTTAAGGGACAAGGAACACGACCTGGAGAGGTTACAACTATGTGAAATGTACTTGCATCGGTACAAAAGTTTGGAACGAAATCTTGAGGGAAGAAAAATTCCATTTTGATATCTTAGCTGCGAGTTGCTCGGGACTTGCAATGTGAAATTTGGAGCATTTCGGATCTGACCAATTTTGAGCCCAGATAAGCTCGTTGAGTATATAAGGCAGCCATTAGTTATAATATAAATCAACCATGTGTTTAGTTTGCAGCAACACCCCCCTCCAAAAAAACCCCTCACATTCATAATTATGTCCCAAGGCATGGGAAAATGTAAACTCTAGCTAACATCAGGCATTTTTGTCTGAGAGCCCA
>NW_022111358.1:30360895-30362235 GCF_000313985.2 Echinops telfairi | reverse complement strand
TATAGAGTTATACAGAACAACCCAAGGATGTGTTGTTTTTTCTAAACAATTTTCCATTGTTCAAATGTAATATATGAATACATGTAATGCCCATATCATACACTTCGTGGTTTAAACTTATTCAAAGGGTGCAATCATCTAAGCATGAACTATTTATTTTGCATTTTGCTTTTTCATTCCTCTCTCCAGCAGTTTAAGGCCAATGCGAAGTCCATCTTGACCCTTCAGTGGGCGTGAAAGTCGTTCTCTCGCAGACTCCGCCATTGCCCCCAAACCCTTTGGCCCAGCCTGCCCGTTGGTCTGCACGTCACACAGCCTGTATTTAGTGATGTCCACATTTGTGGAGCCTTCAGGGTCTCTGGGGGAGCTACATAATTCCATGTCAACTTGATAAGTACAGTGAAGGGGTGGAGTCTAGCCTGTCAATCAGGTCACAGCCTGATGACCCTTCTGGTGGGTGTGACTGTCTCATGAGGATTCTGGGAATCTTTCTCCCTGGAGGTGGGCCACACTCCCTCTCTGCTACACAGTCCTGTTGACAAGCCACATGGAGCCACGCTGGTGGCAGCTAGAGCCCTGGAGATGCGGCCACCACCATTGGATCCACAAGACTTTTCACCCACCGGCCTGTGATCTTCCCTCATTTTACATCATTGCATGGGACTGCATGAATCTGAAGAGTGATTTATGGACTAAGTATCAGACTTATGGGCTAATATCGACTTACAGACTTGATCTGGACAGGGCTGGGATGTTTTCTTTATATACAATTGCTCTTTGATAGAAAGCTCTTTCTTCTACACATATGAGTGTCTCTGGATTTGTTTCTCTAGTCCACCAGGTCTAGCAGCCCCACGTGAATTTTCTTACAGGAACTCAGCTGCAGTGACTCTAGTTCCTTTAACCAATGGACCCAGTTGGAGAGACTGAGTTTAGAACTTGTTGTTACTATTTATTGCCATCACGAGGCCGCTTCATGTTGACTTCATGCACGACAGCGTTGAATGCAGCCGACCTACACCATCTCTGCGATCCATTGGGGACTGGACTGAACTGAACCAGGCTATGTGATCCGTAACGTTTTCACTGTCTCACTTTTAGAAGTAGATCAACAGGCTTTTCTACCTGTCTGTCTTAATCTAAAAGTGCTGCTGAAACCCGGTCAGCCTCCACTAGCCGACGGCTAGTTGGCTATGCATGAGGTACACTGGCTGGCCATTGAAGCCAGAATCCCCCTGGGAAGATAAGATTTCTACAACGGATCCCCCTGTGCCCCCTTATGTTAGCACTCTGAGCCACAGATGCCCCATTTCAGACAGAATGGATCATTTGCATACACA
>NW_022111358.1:30351486-30359690 GCF_000313985.2 Echinops telfairi | reverse complement strand
TTGTTGTTTGGGCCAAGGAGTTGGTTTTGTCTCGGGGCCCTCGTGGGACAGAAGGGAGCTCCGCTGTTCTCATGCTGGGTCTACCGCTGCAGCCACTGTGTCCATCCACATCATTTGGCTCCCCCTCCACTTTGCCCCATTGTGACATCCTTCGCCAGGGAGGGGTCTGCCTTGACCACATGCCCACAGTGCCTGAGACGCAGTCTTGCCGTCCTTGGCTCTGAGGAACATTCTGGTTGTACTTCTTCCCGGACAGATGTTTGTTCTTTTGGCCCTCTGTGGTACTTTCAGTGTGCTTCGCCAGCACCATGGTCAACATGCATGGACTTTTCTTCAGTCTCCCTCCTCCATGTCCACCTTGCGTATGCAGATGCAGCAGTGGTACGTCAACAATGGCGCAGACTTTCCCTGACCGGCTAAGATGGCGGTTCTCAACCTGGGGGTCGAATGACCCTTTCTCAGCGGTTGCCTAAGGCCATCGGAAAACACATAAATATTTTACAATTTTTAATGACATATTGTCTTGTGATTTAATCACTATGCTTTAATTATGTTGGATTATGTTCAATTTGTAACAATGAAAACACATCCTGCATCTCAGATATTTACAAGATGATTCATCACAGTAGCAAAATGACAGTGATGAAGAAGCAACGACAATAATGTTAGAGTTGGGGGGTCACCACCACATGAGGACCTGCATGAAAGGGTCGCGGCAAGAGGAAGGTGGAGACGGCCGGGCTAAGAGAATGACCCGTTCATTCTGACGTCTCCTCCTGTGCCCTCAGAGCCTCAGTGGGCTCAAGAGGAAGAGAACTTGAAGGAGACCTGTTCCCTCTTCCCGACTCTTCCCAGTGTGTGCCCAGCGCTCCCCCGACAAATCTGGCTAGACCAGAGCATGTACATGGGCACAGATAAGAGCTCTTGACACATGGAATCCAGCACAGATAAACCCTCAGGAAGAGTAATGAGAGTAGTGATACCATAAGGGTAGGGGGAAGGTGGAGGGAGAAGTGGGAGAAAGGGGGGAACCAATTGCCATGATCAACATATAACCCCTTGCCCAGGGGAGACAGTGGATGATGTAAAATATGAAAATAATAATTTATAATTTATCAAGAGGTCAGGAGAGTGGGAGGGGAGAGGAGGGAGGGAAAAAAGAGGAGCTGATATCAAGGGCTCAAGTAGAAAGAAAATGCTTGGAAAATGAGGATGGCAACATATGTACAAATGTGCTGGATACAATTGATGTATGGATTGTTACACAAGCTGTAAGAGTCCCCAGTTGAATTACATATATGCTATGAGTTACTAACCGACTGAGTTGACACTCTTTCTGGTCAGCTTTGTCCGTCACAAACCCTACGCTATGACGTTTGCGTGTTTGTAGACTCGGTCAGTCCCAATCGGAGGCAGCGAATCTGTATTTGCTGAGTGTCTGATCGGAACCATCTTCCGCCGTGTCTCTCTTCTACCCTTGGGTATGGATCTAGACCAAACAGTCGGTGTGGTGATTCTAGCTTCTTTCGCTGTCGTGGTTTTGGAGTAGTGAGTTGCTTGCCGTCTGACCCAGATAGTCTGAGCATGACTGGACCTCTTCCTTGAAAGCAAAGCTAAGCTAGTTGCTTTAGACACTGCTGTCAAGCTCACGTGGTGATGCTGCCTGCCTCTTTTAATGGCTTGTTTGCAATATGGCCTCTTCCTACTTAGAAACTAACATCTGCTGAGCTTGCTTGCTGGGAGGCTCACTCTTAAGTTTTATAATGGCATTTGGCCAAAAGAAATAAAAATCGTTGCTGGCCTGAATTGAGTTGTCTTGATCCCTGAAGGTCGTTTGGGATATCTGCCTTCTTCGCTTGCGTTCATTGAGTATAGGGCGGAGAGGAGACCTGGTCTCTGGTTCCGCCATTCTGGGCAAGATCCCTAAAGCCCTTTGGGCCTCTTTAACTGCAGGATGGAAGATAAAGTATAGTGACTCCCTTATAGAAATGTGAAGATCGTTAATGAGTTAACTGTATCAATTAAGCAAGTTCCGAGAATGGAACGGTACCCGTAATGAGCACTCAATAGTTTATGTTATTATACTATCTTTACCGACTTCACAAACTACCCGGGGTCAGGGGTACCGTCTCTTTCTGCCGGAAGCCCATTCCTAGGAACCTGGACTTGATCCCCAAGAGCAGGGCATCGTCAAGGAGGGGGGCCCTGCCTTTGTTGTGGGGTTCCATTCAGAGCATCTCCTGTCTCCCACGGTGGGGCTTTGGTGGTAGCATTAGGGACCTACCCCTCTTTGAAGCACCTAAATCTAACAAGGTTTTCCCTGAATACACATATTTCAAAGCTCATTGGATGCGTGAGCAGACCTCACCCTCAGGAACTCAGGGCTATGTCGATACGTCAGGCCTTTGCAGGCGAGAACCTTCCCCGGGATGAACTAAATCATTCGGCAGAGAATCCCGGGAGCATGCTTTGGTGTTGCCACATGCACGGTTCAGACATTCTTGAGCTTCCCCAAGTCTTCCTGACGCCGGATCACAGGGTCCCAGAGCCTGCCCGGTCTTGTTCTGCCTCTGGGACTCACAGACCCTCGTGGTTGAGTTTGTTAAAGATGCTGTCAATCCCCTTAAACCGGAACTGAACAACTTTGCTTGCACCCCTGTGAGCACCTTATAAGGTCCCCAGTTTCTGCTGAGATGTCTGATCAAGGCAGAGAACCTTCATTTTCCAAAGGGAAAATGTAGGCTCATGGGAATCAAATGATTTGTTTAGGGAAATGGCAACAGAGCTAAAAATTTAGCTGAGCCAGAATTAGAACCTTTGGATCCCAATTATATCTAAAATACAGTCATCGGGAAGACTTCACTCTTAAATAAAACATTCCTTTAATAAAATACTGCACATAGACATTTTTTCTTCTTAAAGATTTATGACCAGGATGTTTGGTGTTAATTATAACGTATGCTGGTACTATATAATTAGTAGCAAAAACAAAGCTTCTCAAATAAATAGGCTTCAGCTTTTTTGTTTTGTTTTGTTTTTTTGAGGACATGTTCTGCAAACCAGCCGAAATGGGAGAAGGAGGAAAAGGACTAGACTTTTCTGCGCCAACAGGCTCTCAGTGGACATGAGCGATAGAAAGGAGTCATGTGTACCCTCCAGGAATCAGCAGTAACATTGGAGTGACCTGCTGGCCAGAGGAACCCTGACCCTTCTCTTTGCCCCTCTGCCTGGGTGTCAGAGCTCCCATCAGCCCCACAGAAGCCCCACCCACGAGGCATCCGAGGACCCAGGAGGAAGGTGGAAAATCCTCGGGAAACCAGAGCTGGGCTAGGGAGGAAGATCAAATGTGATAGAGGGGAAACCCATTCCACCTGAATGTTCTGACCGAGAACAAGTTCTAGGTCACTGCCGCCATCCAGAAAGCCAAGACACGACCATGACCACATGGTGTGAGTGGAGTGAAACAACTTAAGTAAGAAAGGGAAAGGGCCCCACTGACCCCTTATTAATTACACTTAGAGTTGGTCCCCCATCATGAATCGTGCCTTTCCTGAAGATTCAAATGCAATCAAAGCCTCTTAGGTATTGTTTGGCATCTAACTTGCATGCTATGGGAGATACTAAAATCTCCTCCTGCCTCTGGCCTTCCTTCCCTTTTGACTCTGCTACTCTTTTTTCTTTCTTTCTTTGATCCATTTGAGCACTGGTAGACAATTCTCCGTTGGACTCCCCCTGTCTGGCTCTACTTGGAAGTTTCGCTTTTGTATACCTGATAGAAGAAGAAGAAGTCTTCAGAGGGGGAAAAAAAAATCCAGAACTGACCCAAGTTTTAGCAGTCAAGGCTCCCTCAAATACCATCTACTAGTTGTTGTGTTTGGTTTTAAAAAAGAAACAGCACCCAATATCATTGGAATTGCCAGCAAGACAGGAGCACCTGAGCTGACCAGCCCCTCTGGCCCCAGAACAGGTGGCAGAGACCCTCACCCCCCTCCATTCCTGGCACAAGTCATTGCCTTTCAATACTGAAAACGGCATGTCCTTTACAAAGACTTCTTTCCTGGCTGGCCCAGGACCCGGCTGAGGCAGTAGGGGACGAGACTGGCGGCCATCAGGGGCACCGCCGCACTTTTGCAGAAGGACAGGCCGTAGAAGAGCAGCTCGATTTGGGAGGGGGGTCTCAACGAGTCGAAGAAGTGCAGGAAGACCAGGGAGGCCAGGATGCAGCCGAGGCGGAAGGGGAGCCACCTGCCCAGCTGGCCCCTGCAGCTCGCTCGGTACATCGCGGAGTTGAGAGCCAGCCCCAGGCCGAAGAGGGTGCCCAGGTTCCTGAAGAGGCTGGCAAAGGGTGTGCTGTCAATCAGGACCCATTCGGGGCGTTCACACCAGCGCTTGGCTTTCTCCAGCGTCCACAGCAGGTCCACATCCAGCCCCTTCAGCACCAAGTAAAACCCGATGGCGACGCTGAACAGGAAGCAGGTGACGAGAGAGTACTTCTTGAGACTGGTGTTGTAGATGCGCTGGGTGCGGCAGAAAGCTTCAGCCACAGCAATGCCTGTGTGGGGAAAAGACCGGCCGGTCAGGCTGTGGCTTTAGCTGGCGGGGGGTGGGGGATGCCGGTGATGGAGGGCTGCCATGCCATCGGTCTTGACGTTGTGGAATTACGTCACAGCTGCCCTGGAATCTGGATAGAAAAGTTATGTCTTGTCCCTTCCAATGACCTGTGGGGGTGGGAGAGCCTCCTGTCCCTCCTTGAAGACCCCCTCGAGGCCGGGGGGACTTATGTGCACTGGGTAGCCCAGGTCATCTTGAAGGGGATTTTATGGTGTCAAACGTCTTTCTTAGGCTGAGCTCAGATTGGTCTCCCTCATAACTCGTATGCCATCTGCTGTTTTCAGTTCTTTCTGCAAAGCAACCCCCCCCCAAAAAAAAACAACCCCAAACTCACTGCCGTTGGGTGGATTTCAACCCACAGCAATGCTATAGGACAGCAGTTGCCCCGGTGGGTTTCTGAGACTCAATCTTTCTGGGAGTGGGAAGCTTCATTTTCCTGCCTCCGAGTGGCTAGCAGTTTCGATCTGCTGACCTTGTGGTTCGCAGCCCAACGGGTCACCCCCTATGCCATGAGGGCTCCTCTGTTCCCTCTTCAGGAGTGAGTGTATTGTAAACGTAGTGCCCCCGGGCATATTTGAAAATAATTATTCTCTTGTCTAGTCTAAACCTTAGGTCTCCCACATGACACAGCTTGTAGCTTCTCCCCAGCGCCCACCAAACCACTTGCCATCAAGTCCGCTCCAGCTCACAGTGACGCTGGGAGACAAACTAAAGCGGTGGCAGAGCATTTACAAAGCTGTCATCTTTATGGAAGCAGACTGCCGCATCTCCCTCCTGTGTGGCTTTGAACTGCTGACCTTGCAGCTGGCAGCTGGATGCTTGACCGCTGGGCCGCTAGGGCCCCTTCTCAAACACACAGCCCGAGACGAAGTGCAGTCTTCCTTTCAGGGGCGCTTGCTTTCAGGAGACCACTCTCCCCCCTGTTCTCTGTTCTTCCTGTCTCTGGGAAAAGGGAGCCCGCCACGTCCCCAAGCCAGGGGGCTTCAAAAAGTTCTTAAACGATGGAGTTGAAAGGTAATGGAATGCTTCTACGAAGTTGTTGAAGCCCCTTCAGATTGCAATGGAACCCACAAGACCAGGACATTCTTTCTTATACTGAGCCCAAATCTTTTCTGCTCCTCAGACAACACGGGCATTCAAGCCCTGAGCAAGAGACCAGCCCTCGGCACCTACTAGGTTTGCCAGTGACTGTGCTCCCTGCGACAGTGCTCTCTGCCACGTTGGTCCTGCAGAGGCTGGGAAGTGCTGGGAGGGTTCCAGTTACTACAATTGGATAGATTAATTGGGTGCATGACACTTTTCTAGAACACACTTGCATGCGCACCCGGGGACACTTCTGCCGAAGTGAATCATGTGTCTCCCACTCTGGAGACGGGTAGGGAGAAGCTGGGCTGCAAGGGTGGGGAAGGGAGTCGGAGTAGCTGATACCTGACAAGACTCCAGCAACCACCTGGTGGGGGAAATGAGCAGCGAGGAAGATGCGCGACAAACAGACGTTCAGCTGCACGGCCCAGAATCCCAACCACAGAATGACGTTCAAGCACCTGCGACAGGAGAGACGACCATCAGGGGACTTGTTGAACCTTCAGCAGGAAGACGGATACCGGAGCTTGGCAACCTCAGGATCCAGCCCATCTTTTAAAGTAAGCTCGAAAAGCCAAGGCTCAAAGGTAGCCCGTGACTGGATGTGTGAGACCTCACTTATGTGAATGTTATCCATAGTCTATAGATGCTCTCTCTTCATGGAGCCCTGGTGGCGTAGTGGGCTATGGATTTGGCTGCTAACTAGAAGGTCAGCAGTTCAAGCCCATCCACTGCTCCAGGGAAGAAAAAGGAGGCTCTTTGCTCCTGGGGCGATTGACAGCCTTGGAGACCTGCAAGGGTAGTTGTATCCTGTCCCTTAGGGTCACAATGAGTTGGAATCTAAACTTTTTTACAGAGCCATGTTAACCGTTGCTAGCTGAGGTAGTTAGTTTATTGTGCCAGCCTGGCTGATAAACACATCTGGAATAATTGAAGGGTGGAGAGATAAATGGCTCAGTGAGCCTCGCCTTACTTGTCTCTCACTCTTTGATCATCGAACCAGTGTGCGGATGCCTTGCTTGTTCTGTGTCTCAATTTGCAAGCTACACTACCTGTGGGACACCTAACCTGTGGACTGTGTCGCTGTAGTTTGAGGTTCCTTTAAGACCTGCCTCGTCACACAATTGGAATGTACATCTCTTGAGCTGGGGACTGACTGTTGGTGACCTGGCTGACTGTTGGTGACCTGCCTTGCTGGTTGGCTGCCTGTGCCTGGAGAATCTGGATCTCTCTACAGAGGACGACCTGGTGACCCTCAAGACTTGAAGGACTGCCAGTGTCTCACAACTCTAACATGTTTGAATTGTACTGAGCCATTTGTACTGTTTTATAATATAACTGCTTATTTCTTGTGTTATCTACCTATCTGTCTATCTATCTATCTAACTGCTTTATAATTTAACTGTTTATTTCTTGTGTTATCTCTCTCTTTCTCTCTCTCTCTCTCTCTATATATATATATATATATATATATATATATATATATTTATTTATTTGCAATCTGGTTTTGTCTCTCTAGAAAACCCTGTCTAACACACTAGCTAAGGGTTTGCACAGTGGCTGCCTATCCATCATTCCATGTCATCAGAATGTCTCTTGCTTATTTTAAGTCTGGATGGGCAACTCTATGATTGCTACAGAAATGAGCTTTTTATTTAACCCTACCCCTGGTGATGTCGTGGGTGACCCGTTGAGCTGCTAACTGAAATGCCAGCGGTTCGAATCTACCGGGAGCTCCATGGGAGAAAGATGAGGTTTTTCCTCCCATAAGGAGTTCCAGTCTGGGACGCCCACAGGGGCATCTCCACCCTGTCCCGTAGGATCCATAGGAGGCAGATTCAACTGGGAGGCAGTGAGTTGATTTTGATTTGGAGAAACCTAAAACACAAACTCTCCACCCTCAAGCCGATGCCAACTCACAGCTACCCAATCAGAGGGTGGCCCCACAGGGTTTCTGGGGCTGTAAACTTTCCGATGCAGGCCGACACATCTTTCTCCCGCGGGCCAGCTGGTTGTCGTGAACCACCGACCTTTGGCTTAGCAGCCAAGTGCGTTGACCACTGTATGTAGCCCCAGTGCTCTTTTGAGTTTAAAAGTTCCTTCAATCCCTTAGGCCTCGTTTCTTATCTGTTAAATAAGGCTGCACGGATGGGTTCCTTCCAGCCCTAACGTTCTGTGACTCTGATAGTCAGCCTCGACTCTTATCAGTGACCCCCAAGGCACGGGAGTGGGCTGGGGGACTGTGAGGGAGGGCAAGGCTGTGTCAGCTCCAGAGAGCCAATTCACCAGCCACCCCCCCCCCACCCGTGAGCTCTTACCGAAATCTGTAGGTCGGTTTTTTCTTTCCCCGAAAGACAGAGAGGGTGGCTGTGACCATCACGTAGTACACACCTGCAGTGCCCATGGCATGGCCGGAGGGACTCCCTGAAGGGCAGGGAGGAGATGAATGGATGACGGGTGAACAGGGAAAACCTCCGGGAGATTTCCAGAGGGTGTTATCTAGCCACCCT
>NW_022111358.1:30346618-30350979 GCF_000313985.2 Echinops telfairi | reverse complement strand
TCCATCCATCCATCCTTTCATTCACCCACCTACCCACCCATCTTGTCATTCATCCATTTGCCCCTTTGCCCCTTATCGGGAATCAAAGACGGCCTCCCTGAGGAAAGGACGGGATACGAAGTGGAGTGAAAAGTGAAACCGAACCAAACTCATTAGCAGCGAGTTGATTTCAACTCCTAGCGACCTCATGAGGGTGATTGAAATGAGGTGTATATTCTATTACCTTTCCAAAAAATTCAGTATGTAATCTGGCGTATCAATCCCTATGTGTAACAAATAAAAGGCAGACACAGTGTGGGTTCGTCAGCTGAGTGGAGACATAGCCACAGACCCGGTCTATGTGCAGGACAGCCAGCGGCTCCAGCCTCCACCACACTCCCTCCTGTGGGCTGTGGTGCAGAGACTCTCACGAGCACTTTGCCTCACCGACACTGGTGACTTGCTTTCTGGGAACCTCAAGTCGATGTCTGAAGTGACCGCAAGATGGCTATTCGGGAAGACCTTGCTGAAATGCACTGAATTGTGGCTGTGCCTCCAGAGAAGCTCAGGGTCAGCTCGTGTACCCTCAACATCAGCTGCATAGCCAGCGACTGTAGATAGGCTCTCTGATGAGCAGATAGGGCCCTGGCCATTCAGAAGCAGAATGTTTGCCTTCCAGGAGGAAGACCTGGGCTTGACTCCTGGCCAGTGCACCTCACGGGCAGTGACCACCTGTCTGTCAGTGGCTGGGTGTTGCTGTGATGCTACCACCAGTTTCCGTGGAGCTGCCAGCCTCAAATAGATTAGGGAGAAAGGCCTGGTGATCTGCTTCCAAATATTAGCCAGTGGAAGCCCCGTGGATCGCACTAGTCAGACCTGCAACTGATCGTGGGGACAACACTTGAGCAGGCAGCACTTCACCGGGTCGACATGCGTCAGGGACGCCACCACGGCAGCTAGCCACATGATGAACGAGGGACACCCAGCTTCTGTGTCCAAGAGGAGGGATCCTCACCTGGCCCGGTCTCACAGGTGACAGGGAACTGCTTTATCGGGGGCACCGAGGCGTTGCTGTAGTAGTCGGTGTCCAGGACCCACCAGTACGGCCGCTGTCCAAAGAGGATCCTGGCGAGAAGCGGAACCAGGGTCTGGAGTTACTGGATCGACCCTTTTCCCCAAAGATGGCGTCTTTGAGGGGAGAAGCTGCCCCCACCCCACCCCCCGGACCCTAAAGGGAACCCTTGGAGCCCCGCTGCCTCCAGGCAGGGGGACCGAGTGACCGGGAAGAGAGATGGGAGGGAGAGTGGTGATAGTACATCCTTTACCGAGCTTTTTTCAGATGGATTCTAAACCATCTGGACGTGCTACCTGCTCACACCTAAATAAATGCATGCAAGGTCCCCAAGTCCACATAAGTATGATGATTGACGTTTTGTCTCCTCTCAGCGCGAAGGAACAATGTGTCCTAGAATACCCTAAAGATGTACAACTGCAGCTGAAGCTGCAGCTGGCAGATGCGGTGAGTTCTCGCTTCCCTCCCTGGAGGCTTTCGGAATCCTGGGTTTCCTCGGAGGCCGTGCGTCGGCATCCAGGAGAAGCCGCGACCCCACTGGAAGGTTAAAGATGACCATGGCTCTAGAGGGTTGTGCTTGTCCTCTGTGGGTCGAAACAATAGCTCAGACGATCTACTTCCCCTGTAAAAGGGCTGACCGTTTCTCCCCATGGTGAGACAGGTGCCAAAAAGCCGTTGGAATGCCCTTCTACTGGGCTGTGGCCTCCCACCCAGCCCAGGGACAATGGACAATTCTGTCCCCCTAGACAGTGCGTTCATGGGTGTTCAGATGTTTGGAATAACATTGTATCTTTTATAGTCATGCTATTTAATAAGGAAATTATAGACAAAATGCCATAGCTTTGTTGCCAGTTTCAATATGCCATCAATATGCCTTTGGCTTTTGAGCTCAATGGTTTTTTTCCCTCCTTTTTAACTCTAAAGGGCTTTTGTTGGTTATGATCAAAGACCATTAAGGCGAGATCTGAAGATCTCTGCCCGTAAGTAGAAATCGTGGTAGGGATGGTAAAGGTCTTAGAGTGGACAGCGAACGTCTCAGAGAGGAGTCCCTGGTGACATGGGGCAAGGTCAGCAGCTCGAAGCCGCCAGCCTCCAGAGAAAGATGGGGCTTTCTACTCCCATAACGAGATACGGAGTTACCGTCTCGGAAACTCACAGGGCAGTCGTTCTACGCTGTTCTATAGGGTCGCTAAGAATCGCCATCAGCTCCGTGGCAGGGAGGCTCTTTTTCGGTTGAAAAGGTCTTAGAAAGCAGGTGGTCGCAAGAGCCGATTGTTTAGATTCAGAACTGGAAAGTGGACACAGTGGGGCTGTTTCCACCATGGGAACTGGCAGATGCTAAAGCCGGCACTTCCCCCTCCCGCCGGCCCCAGTTGATTGGCCAGCACTGACCACAACATAGTGCCCAAGAGCGTGGCTCGGAAGTCAGCTGGCCTGACTGCAACCCGGGCTCTTCAGCCGTTGAACTCAGCATCGGGGTCTCCACATCTGTCAAACAGTAGTAACTGCTTCGCAGAAGAGCACTCAGCCCACGTCAGGCACATGCTAAGTATCCATGAAATGCTAACTCTGATCATGCCTGAGGAGCCCTGCAGGTATAGCGATCGCCATCCAAAAGGTTAGCGAGTTCAAAACGGCCCACTGCTCCGTGGGAGAAGGACGAGGCTGTCTCCTCCCACAAAGAGCTAGTCTCAGAAACCCACAGGGGCGGTTCTACGCTGTCCTCTATGGTCCCGGTGAGTTGGCATTGACCCAATGGCACCGAGGGCTGTTTTTCTTAACGATAATCATGAAGGTCCCAGAGATCACGTAAGTTTGCAGATGATAAAGGAGAAACTCAGAGAGGGGCTGTGGCTGGCCAAGAACACAGAGCTAGCTGGTGGCACCGTCCTGTCCCGGGGTTCCTTTGCAGTCCCCACACAACAGGCTTTCCATGACCTTTTAAAAACACTTCTCACCTTGCATCTTTCTTCTTTCTTATATTTATCTTTATGATGCCTGTGTGCTTCAAAGTAATAAAATAATAAAACTATTTTTTTCCCTTAAACCCTGTAACTCGGACTTTTCATTAAGTCCGACTAATTCTGGACCCCAGCCGGTCCGTACAAAAGCATCTCTCCTGTATTTTCCACGCACTGACAGCGCTTTCCTGTGTCTTCCATGAGGGGCCCAGAGTCGAGGGGAGTGTGGCTTCCTGAGTCACACGAAGAGGGCAGTTTCTGGCGGACAGTCATGTCCAGGAGAAGGCCAGCCTCTTCCCTCGCTCGTCTCCTCTCGGTCTGGTTCTTACTCACCACTTAAAGACGAGGTTGAGCCAGTCTCCAATCACAGCCACCCAGAGGAGTCTGACACCCACGGCTTCTTGGAGATGGAACCATATGGGGAAGAGGACGTAGTAGGCGTTCCTCAGGTCTGCGACCACAGACACCAGGATGAACCAGCCCTGGGAGTCCTGGTAGTTCACCTGGAGGTAGTGTGTGGACCGGATGCCAAAGTCATGGAGAACATCCATGCTTGCCCCTAGCGTCATGCCCTTGGCCCCTCAGTCAGCCGCCAGCTGAGCCCTGGCAGTACTTCCAGGCTTGGTGGTAATGGCTCTGCTATCAGCCTGTGCCTTGCCCTGATTTTATACACCCTGCATTCAGTCGGCAGGTCAACCAGCCCTGATCTTTGGACTCAAAAACCACTTTTGGATCTATCGATCAAAGGTGCATGAACCAGTAGGTTGATGCGAACATGTTTGGGGCGATTTACGTAAAATAGAAAAACAGGCACACAGAAACAGCTTGCTCTGCCATGTCCGCAGCAGAGCCAATGATTAACTTGGGCATGCTGCTTGACAGCACAGGGGCTGCCCTCTTGGTCTCCCAAACCAGGCCAGAGACCAAGAGTCTAATGCCACTGGGGTTCTTGCAAGTCGTCTGGTTTCTTACCGTCTGCATTGGCACATGTTTGGGAACAGAGAGGGCCTTGGTGATGGCCCCATGCGCTAAGCATTCATGTCTCAGGGAACGCATTCTACGGTATCATTTAAAACCAACTCTGTCATCCTGGGAGCCTTCGGCCTGCTGGTCCTTCCTTAACCTCACTTGGTTCTAGGAAACGCGTCTGCTTCGGAAGATAAGGCTCACTTTCCAGAATTGGCCCCTATCGCTTAGGGCCAGACAATGCTCGTTTGTGAATGTGCACCAGCTCCTTTGAAGTTCTTAAAGTTAGGGCCTTCGGGTGTTGATATTATGTGGAAGTATAAGCAATATCACGAAAGCGTGTTCATGGAAAAATGATACAAGTGGGTGGTCCTAAATAGGAG
>NW_022111358.1:30340977-30346335 GCF_000313985.2 Echinops telfairi | reverse complement strand
CGCCCGGGGATTTCTCTTAGAGATTTTACACACACACACACACACACACACACACACACACACACACACACACGTCAAAAAGCATTGCTACTAAGGTCTTGGTTCATCCACACATCGGCTCCGTCCCAACCACACGTGTTGAAGCCTATCCCTGTGATCGGTGGGGGGCTGCAGACAGGTTCTCGTGGAATTACCTGGTCTTAGTCTCCACAGGGCTCTTTCCAAACACAGGCTCGATCCAAACAGCAGCTTCCGAGGGAGCTTATCTGCTGGACCAGTTAAATTCAAGGAGGAGAGGTCAGCGCAAAAGGTTATGGGTAATCATCCAAGGTTTTCTCAAAGGACACAGGACGACCACAGGGGTTTGTGGTGAAGAAGTTTCCGGGAAAGGGGCACTGAGGTGTTGTCTTCCTTCAGGGCACTGCAGCCCAGCCAGGGCTGTCCTGGAAGATGTTTTTGCTTTAAACCTTACCCATTCCACCCGACGGGCACGATCTTGCCCTTTCAGATGTCTTTTTGTTCCCCAAGCGCAACGAACATTGAAAAGGGACACAGTTGGAGACCCTGAGGGAGATCAACATGGTTTGGTGTGGTGTAAGTCAAAGAGCCACAGAGTCTTGAAGGAAGAGCTAGAGATGAAGACGCTGCCTGCAGGTCCCCAAACTCATGTGGCCTACCGACCCTTTTTCAGAAGCAGAAAACAATGACTTGGCACCACCCTAGCAATGAAAAGCATTTGCACCTTGTGGTAGTTACATAATCTGGTGCCAACTTGAGACATTTACCGCATCTACTTGAGTATAAGCTGACCCGAATATCAGCCGAGGCACCAATTTTACCATAGAAACTGCATTAAAAATGTGTTGAAAAACTCGGCTTATGCACGCGTATATACAGTGAGCGTGAAGGGGTGGAGTTTAGTCTGTTGATCAGGTCGCTGCTTGATGACCCCATTTGGAGCCGTGACAGATCAATAGCCCACTGGAGGTTGGGACACACACTCTCTCATCCTGTTGACGAGACACATGGAGCTACCCTAGGGCCCTGGAGCTGGAGGAGCCACGTGGAGACCCCTTGCCAGCACTGAGATGCTTCCACCACCACTGGATCCACAAGACTCTCCACCCACTGGCCTGTGATCTTTCCTCCTGCATCCGGCATCATTGCTTGTGCTGCGTGAGTCTGAAGAGGAATTTATAGACTGGTATTGCACATATGGGCTAATATCGGACTTATGGACTTGATCTGGACTGGACTGGGATGTTTTCTCAATATATAACGACTCTTTGATATAAAGTTCTTTCTTATACATATTTCAGTGCTTCTGGATTTGTTTCTCTACTCAACCCAGACTAACACACCCCTATAGCCCACAACCTGGGATAAAGTGTAGGGATCTGCTTTTGTAGTGCCCCCCCCACCCCTGGATTGTTCCATTGCCCCAGGTGCCGCCCACTTTGGGAAACATGGACCTCAATGGAGGCTATGCACCAAACAAACCTTCACCTTTTGGCATTTTTGTTTAACAAACGTTTCTATGATTTCGTGACAATAATTTTCAATCTACCATTGTGTGTGTGCGCCTGCACAGGGACTTCAGACGTTTGTGGGGAAATGGAGTGGAAAGACGATGGAGTTTGCCCACAGATTTTTGAAGTTCTTTTCTAATTATGTATGCGTGCACATCTATCTGTACAGATTCTTTATAGACACATCTGCGTGCATATGTACAGATATTTAACCTTTAAAACCACCAGACAGATCATGTAATTTTGTTAGTGCCATCCACGTAGACAAGAAGTGAATAAAACCTGGCCATCTAGCTCAGAAGCAACCAAGCCCACATGGAAGAAGCACACCAGCCTGTGTGATCATGAGGTGTCGATGGGATCAGGTATCAGGCATCGAAGAACAAAAAAATCATATCAATGTGAATGAGGGGGAGCGCAGAGTGGAGACCCAAAGCCCATCTGTAGGCAATTGGACATCCCCTTACAGAAGGGTGACAAGGAAGAGATGAAGAAACGAGCCAGTCAGGGTGCTGTATAGCACCAATGAAACATACAACTTTCCTCTAGTTCTTTAATGTTTCCTCCCCCCACTATCATGACCCCAATTCTACCTTACAAATCTGGCTAGATCAGAGGATGTACACTGGTACAGATCACAGCTGGAAACACAGGGAATCCAGGACAGATAAACCCCTCAGGACCAATAATGAATGAGAGTAGGGATACCAGGAGGGTAAGGGAAGGTCAGGGGAGAGAGGGGGAATCAATCACAATGATCAACATATAACCCCCTCCCAGAGGGACAGGCAACAGAAAAGTGGGTGAAGGACGACATCAATCAGTGTATGCCATGAGAAAATAATAATTTATAAATTATCAAGGGTTCATGAGGAGCCTATACCAAGGGCTCAAGTAGAAAGAAAATGTTTTGAAAATGATGATGGCAACAACATATGGACAAATGTGCTTGACCCAATGAATGGATGGGTGGATTGTGATAAGAGCTGTGTGAGCCCCCAATAAAGTGATTTTTAAAAAAGAATTAAACACGGGGGAAAAAAGAAAGAAATAAAACTAACAAAAGCCGAGCTCTGCGAGGCCAGGACGCGGAGCAGAAGCCAGCTTGTAAGCGGAGAAGAGGCCAAAGACATGCCCACCAGGTCACCTGGGACTCTGAGGGGTACAGAGGCGTGAATCAGGGAGCGAACTGGTGCCTTGTTAAGGCTTCGGATGAGAGGGAGGAACCTGTGTGAAGATGCACCTGAACTTCCCATCAGATGCCCAAATGGAGGGCAGTCTGGGCACAGGGCATAGATACTCAGAGCCAAGGAGACTGGAGCCGAGGTTGGCAACGTCCCATGCGGGGGATGGTGAGCACCCCGCTCTGCGTGGAACTTGGGAAATGCGGGGATGATTGCACATGATGAACGTGGGGATGTGGGGGAAAGGGCGAAACAGCGGACGCCTCGTTGTGTGTGTATTTAGCGCGTGTTACGGATGGAATGGTGTGCCCCCCAAAGTGTGCACTTAACTCCTAATGTCTGTGCCCCTGGATAAACTCCCATGTGGGCACGGGTTGTCTCTGTTCTGTGGATGAGGTAGGATCAGTGTAAGATGTACCTTGATTAGATCTCTTTTGAGACAGAAGAGATGAAATGATCTCCCGGGGGGCAGTGGCTGAGAAGACAAAGACCTTCCTCCCCCTGAGCTGCCAGGGAAAGCCTTCCCCTGGACCTGATGCTCTGAATGTGGACTCTCACCTCCTGCACTGCATGGTCATGCATTTCTGGTTGTTAATAAACCTATGCACTTGCTGCGCTTCCATTACAGCAGCCTTAGCGAACAAAGACTCCACGATGCCCCAAACCAGTCATCTGGGAGGTATTCGCTGGGGTCTCCTCCCCAGCCCTCCTTGGGCTCCCCACCCCAACCCCAGGCTCAAGCTATCTCCAGCTGCCCTTGACCACATGGTCTCTGCTGGCCCAAGCAACCCCAGAGCCTCCTGCCACGTCTGCCCTGGAGATGAGGTCATGGAGGTGCAGTGTTGGCTGCAAGGAGTCGTGTGCTTGGCAGTGTTGGGGCAGAGGGAGCTTCAGCTGACCCACAGGTAGCCCCAACAGAAGACGCAGCCCCTTCCTTCTACCCTGCTCAGCTTTCCTCGAAAGTATTGGGTAACTCCTGGACAATCCATGGGGACTGGGACGGCTGTGGTGTGAGGAGAGTGGAGGGCAAATAAGGCAATGCTGGCGAAATAGCCAAAGGTCACTCTGGGTCTCCCCAGGATTGTCAGGAGCCAGGGTCTCCGAGTCTGGTGGATCCCCATCAGGTGCTCAGCAGATGGGGAGCCAATGGGCAGCCTTATCTTCTGAGAGAGGCTCCGGTAGAAGGCTCCCGCTGATAAGGAGTCTCAGGGAGCCAACAGCTCATTCTTGGGCGGGGCAGTCTCTGCAGGCTGCCCTTGGTCTCAGGCACTGCATAGTCTATCTGTTAGTCTCCATCGTCTACTGCCTAGCCTCTTTTTCCCTCCTCCAGCAACCCTTGGTCACGTGCAGGCAGAAGGGAGGCCCCAGAGGCTGTGTGCCTTCAGACAGCTGACTGAGGGAGACATTGTGGCATTATCAAGCCCTCAAAGGGATTGTGATATTCGAGGTGAATGCTGATAACGGGGAGCGTGTAAGTAGCTGGAGGGGGTGCTGAGACGCCACCCACTTACAGAACTATCTCCAGAGGGGGGATTCCACCACTCCCCTGTCATCTTTCAAGAAGTTCTGAGTTGAACTAAACAAATGTTTAAGGAGGCCAGTGAGTGCCACGCCTGGCTCCGGGGGAGTCCAAAGTGAAACCCTAGCTGTGGTCCGGGGCTTCTAGGGCACACAGTCTAGGGAGGAAGGGCACCCAGACATTTCCACAGCTGTGCAACCTGGAGGCAGCCTTCGATGCCCACGGGACGCCCGGTGCCCAAATGTCCGTGAGCTCCCGATTCTTTTGTTCTCAAAGGTCACCTTCAAGACCTATCAGCGCCCTTTGGGGAGGCGACCAGCCTGGTCTGGGATGCGATTAGAATGAGAACTTACCGGGCCCCTTAGGCTAGCCGCCGGCTCAGTCACTCTTCTCCAGACAGACCCAGGGCCCCAGGTCTGGGAGGGGCCTGGAGGAAAATCTGTCTTTAAGCGGGTGCAGCTGCTTCCAAGGCGCTGGCAGGTTCCCCCTGAGCGAGGTTGACTCATTCGCTCAAACGCTTGCCAAGGGGAGAGCGCAGAGGAGAAGGGAGCCATCGTGTATCAGCCACCTCGTTAAAAATGGTTTATTTCTTACCAAAGGGACGCTCCGCACTGCCCTGCGCCTGACCCTCCGTTCAGGTTGGGACACTGGGGTCTACTGAGAGAGGCGCTGCCCGGCTGGCCCTCAGTGGCTCGGGGGTCGCAAGAACCACGTTCCAACACAGATCTCTGAGCCGTAGGAGTGATTTCTCTGAAGGGGAACCTGGGCCAAAGGGCCAGATGGAAACTGCTGCTTTGTGAATTTTGTAAAATGTAGTTTGGGGCTTTTTCTTGGCTTTCTGACTGAGGCACCAACGAAGGAAATGTGTATAGTAGACATGGGACAGGGCAGCATCACTTTTGGAGTGAGTGACCCAGATTTTTTTTTTGCAAAAAACCCAAATCTAGGTTGGGAACAACAGCTGGAGGGAGGTGTGTTAATCATTGCTAGCCGGAGAAAATGGCTGATTTATCTCTGGCACACTGAGAAGGTGCAGCTGTAGGACCTTGACCCTGGGCATTTGTTGAGCAGGCAGCAGAAGCATGGCGTGTGTGTGTGTGTGTGTGTGTGTGTGTGTGTGTGTGTG
>NW_022111358.1:30337523-30338890 GCF_000313985.2 Echinops telfairi | reverse complement strand
GATAGCCTGAATTGCTCTACAGAGCAGACTACCTGGCGGCCCTCAAGTCTTGAAGGACTGCCAGTGTATTAGCTGTCTCACGGAAGTGAGTTGCACTGAGCCATTTGTACTGCTCTACGGATTAATTAACTGTATTTCTTATGTTATCTATCTAAATATAGATAAAATCATTAGTGTCCTAGTTTTGTTTCTCTTGAGGACCCTGTCCAACATGCCCTCTGACCCCACACTTCAGCCTCTGAGAGGTCCCTGAGAGCCAGGATGTGGAGAAAGGGTAGAGGTGAGGCGGGCCTCACACGAGAAAGAATTCACACCGAAGCCTGGTTTGTAATCAAAGTGGGTTTTTACGAAGGATGGGAGAAGTTTCAGGTTTTACAGTCTCAAAAGAGTGCACGCTATTTCAGGGGAGCGTGCCAAGCGGTGCAGAAGCCCTGCGGAAGTTCGCCACTGGACACGAGCAGCCTCGTGGAACTGCGTGCCCACACTGGGGAGAGGGAGAGGGGGAATAGCACAGCTCCAGTGGGCACAGGAGCAGGACAAAAAGAGACCGCCCTTCCCACCCCCAGGGTATTTCAAACCTCCGGCTGGGAGGCATGGTGGTTGAAGGTATGGGTTGACCCCATTGGCTGAATCAAGGCCACCTGGGTGAGGTGCTGGGCCTGGACCAAGTTTGGACCACCCAGGTGTACTGCCCACCTGGCTTGGGGCCTGAATTTGAGCACGCCCAGTTCAGGGGATCTTCATAGGTGGCTAATGGTCGCCTGATTCTTTCCCAACCTCCTCTAGGGGGGCCTGCGCAGGCAGGCATGGGAGGGACAATCACTGTCCCTGTCCTGGCTACCTAACAAAGCCACCGCAGAGGCTGTCTCCCTGGACACAGGACTTGACAGCGCCTCCTCTCTGGCCAGGGAGAGGGGCAGGGTGACAGGAGTGGACACCCCCTTCCCAGACCTTCATACTGGAGAAGGGAAAGCAGGGCTTGTCTTCCCCTGCCTCTCCACTGCCTTCCCGTGAGAATGAGAGTGCGGGGCTGGGGTCATGCACATCCCAGGGCTTGGCTTGCTCCAACCCAGAACCCAAAGCCAGGCAGGACGCCCCTGGCTCCTTCCTCAGCCCTGTGGACCTCCCATCACCTCTGCTCAGTGACCTTGTGGCCCGTTCTGCTGGCTGCCTTTACCCATATTTCCTTCTTCATCGTTGGCCCACACATGACACTTTTGACCTTCGCTGCCTTGCAAAGGCCATTGGCTTGCTCCAGCTGGTCTTCATGCCGCTCCTGCGGCTGGTTCTCTCCGTCTCCTATGGCCCCTGACCCCAGGCCCCAGGCCGCACCACAGGGCCCAAGGCTCTCTTCTTCCTCCCTCCTG
>NW_022111358.1:30333847-30336828 GCF_000313985.2 Echinops telfairi | reverse complement strand
AGTTGGGTCTTCCAGGAGGAGGAAAGATAGCAGCATGTCAAGGGAGGGGGGGAGCGTGGGGGCAAAGGCTCAAGGGGTGAGACTGACCCGCTTGGGGACAGACAAGTGGTCCTGGGAGTTGGCAATGCAGGGTGACCAGATCTGCCCTGCAGAGTGAGGTCTGCAGGTTTATAAGGGGCAATTGGCCAAGGAACCAAATCGAAGCCTGGGTGGGGGGGCAGAGGGGTCTCCCTTCATTGCGTCTCTCGCTCTCTCTGGAAGGAGGGCAGGATGTTTATGGCTTAGCTGGGGTGCACCTGGGGTCCAGAAGGACATCTCAGGACAGGATCCGGGTGAATTCGCCACAGTCCAGGGGGCATAGATCAGAAACGGGCTCCCTCGTCAGGATGAACTGTGTTGTAAGGAAGATCTAGATTTGCCCAAGTCATGTCTGTAAGCCAATCTCTTCATCTCCAGAACCGTCGGAGCAGAAGCAGAAGGCCAGTTGGTTGACTTATAACAAGAGATAGCACTGACTTGGCCCCTTTCGTGCCGTGACTAAGTTGTGGTGGGAAGTTGGCCGTGGAACTGGGAACCCCAGTCAGCAGTAGACGGTCATGAGATGGTTTGATAAGACCTGGGGCCTCCATCCACACGACTAGTGGGGACGTACCTGCCCCAGGGTTGCGCATGGCCTGGCCTGGGGCCACCTTGCTCTGCCCCTGCCACAGTGGGATTGTCTGCCAGCGCAGGCTCAGAAATGTCCCTGGTCTGTGCCTTTGATGGAAATATTTATCTTACATTCTCTGGTCACTCTTGCAAAAATAAAGTAAAATCAGGGTTTTTAAGACTCGGGCTGCACATTAGAATCACCTGGGGAGATTTAACACCTGCTACTAGCTGAACGGAATCTCTAGCGATCCTGGGTCTGAGGAGCAGGCCGGGTATCTGGGGTTTCAAAACTCCCCAGGTGACCTCAGGACACAGGCACGGTTGGAGCTTTTGCTTTCCGGGAACTTTACATATTTTGGCTCCAGACCAATGGGATCTGATTTTGCTCTTAGAGGATCACTTCACATGGATCCGGTTTAGGGAGCTAGTTTAGGGACAGGGGCTTGTCCCTCCCATGCCTGCACAGGCCCCCTTAGAGGAGGTGAGAAAGAGATCAGGCAACCATTAGACACCTATGAAGACCCCAAACTGAGCCTGCTTGTTCTCAAGCCCCCAGCCAGGTGGGAGGTACACCTGGACAGCCCAAACTAGGCCCAGGTTCATGACATCACCCAGGTGGGCCTAACTCAGCCAATGGGGTCAGCCAGTACCGTCAACCACGCCTTCCCCCAGCCAGCAGGTGGGCTAGACTAAAGGCAGGCGCACCCTCTGGGAAGCTCTCTTCCCCTGCTCCTGATCAGAGGCAGGTAGATGGGGAGGGGAGGGTCTCTCTTTCTTGCTTGGGCGCACCTGTCCCTGCTCTGGGCCTACTCGGGGGCCCACCTGCTCTCAGCCTCTAGGGTTCTTGGGCTTCTGGCTTCCCGGGACACCCCACCCCCCAAGATCCGCATGTGGGGGTGCTCTTCTCCATGTGGTTGTTTGGGCCCAGTTGTGAACCCCTTTGAGACTGTAACACCTGACACATGTCCCGTCCTTCATAAACACCCACTTGGGTCACAAATCGGGCTTCGGCGTGAATTCTTTCATCGTGGGAAGACCGAGCCCAGAAACCTAACACATACATCTTTGTAGTAAGCACGGGGATGTCCATGCTTACCTTGCTTCTGGGGTCATCCGGCCTGCCGGCAGTACAGAGGATTGCAGGGTAGTGCCCTTCCAGGAGGATGGTTGGTCAATCCGAGCCCCTTCGCGTCCCAGACTGGTGACTTCGGAACGTGACCTTTCCCCGCCCCCCTCTTTCCTCATCCTGAAGGCAGGGGAGCAGCCTCGCTGCCCTGCAGGGTTGGGGTGAAGACTAAACGGGGTGAGTTGTCTCCACCCTCCCGGCTCCTCGTTTCCATGGGGAAGTAGGAGAGACGGGGACATGGTCTGTCCCATGGAGGGGGTGGTGAGGAACAGGGCCGGCTCTCGTCGTCCACAAGGGCTTCTAAAGGTGCATAAGAAAATCCCACTGTCTTTGTATGAAAATGTGCACCCACCTTTTGAAGCTCCCTGTATTCTGGCCACAGATCGAAGACCTCGGAGTGTGGGAGTGTGAGAAGGTGTCAGGCCCCTGCCTGAGAAGGCTCCAATGTATTTCCCGCCCTCCAATGAGGTCCTTGGGGCCACCACAGGGCAGACGGAGCCAGCCTGTCTGAGTGGGGAGCCGCAGCCCGAAGGGAGGAAGATGGGGGGCGGGGGGGGTCAGGACTGGCTCCCACCTCCAAGGACCAGAGACCATCCGAGATGGTTTCTGGTAACAACAGAACCCCCCTTAGCGTGAACCAGGCAGTGGTTTGAGGGACACCTGTCTGTCTGCCACCCACCGTCTCTCTAGCCCCTAGCACAGTGGGTTATATCTGGCACTTAGGACCCTTCCATGTCCCGAGGGGAGTAGCCAGCGGACAGTCCCTCACTGATGTCCGCGACAATGAGATGGCAACCTTAGCACAGTTATCGACGGCCCCACATGTCTGCTCCTCTCGAGTCTCCACAGGCATCCACCTCAGACATCCATTTGCCCTTTGACCCTAGAAGACAAGAGGGTGGCTGGACACCTTCCTCAGTCGAAAGGTGGAGAGAGCATGTCTGGACTCACCTGTTTCTAAGTCCTCCTTTTGGTGCGTAGCAAGTGGGGCTGTGGAAGGACCTTCCAGCATCCACAGATCCTACCAAAGGCCCAAAAGCTTTGGGGTGACGCTGATACCTTCCTCAGGGGGACATGGAAGCCCTAAGGACAGACCCCCAAGTCCCTGAGAGCCCCAAGTCCGCAAGTCTAGCATGTAAACTCCAGTGTCCAAAGTCTGACAGCAGTGAGGAACCAACCTATGTGCAGGGGATGATTAGTTTAC
>NW_022111358.1:30331306-30333747 GCF_000313985.2 Echinops telfairi | reverse complement strand
CCCTCACTGATGTCCGCGACAATGAGATGGCAACCTTAGCACAGTTATCGACGGCCCCACATGTCTGCTCCTCTCGAGTCTCCACAGGCATCCACCTCAGACATCCATTTGCCCTTTGACCCTAGAAGACAAGAGGGTGGCTGGACACCTTCCTCAGTCGAAAGGTGGAGAGAGCATGTCTGGACTCACCTGTTTCTAAGTCCTCCTTTTGGTGCGTAGCAAGTGGGGCTGTGGAAGGACCTTCCAGCATCCACAGATCCTACCAAAGGCCCAAAAGCTTTGGGGTGACGCTGATACCTTCCTCAGGGGGACATGGAAGCCCTAAGGACAGACCCCCAAGTCCCTGAGAGCCCCAAGTCCGCAAGTCTAGCATGTAAACTCCAGTGTCCAAAGTCTGACAGCAGTGAGGAACCAACCTATGTGCAGGGGATGATTAGTTTACTGTCAGCTAAGGAGTATTCTTTAAAAACCATCCTTTTGAGGGTTACATGGCAGCCTATAAAACTGCTTAGATGGACTGTTAGGTGTGGGAAACAGAACCAGGAAGAAAGGGTATGAGGGCAAACTTTCAGCGTCCATGCGTTGAGTCCGGGAGGCCAGGACTCCCATGGAGGAAACCTTCATGTTGGTGGGTTGGCGATGCGTCCCACTCACATTCTCCTAAGTAAGAAGTTATTCCCCCCGATGTCCCCCCAAATAATGCCAAATCTCAGGGCTGTCTGCAAACACATGGCTGCCACCATAACTGCTTAAAGGTTATCTGCCATCAAAACCAATCAGACCCCATTGTCTGTCCCACCCTCAGTAGTAGGACCCACTCCCTTATGATAAGGATCATAGATTGCTTCCCTGGAAAAGAACTCAAAGACATGTAAGGTCAAACCAGACAATAGCGTCTGTCTCCAAACCAGACGACTGAGGTTAGGCTGCCGTTCTGTCTCTAGAGCCCGCCCCATCTTGTGATGTATGTACCGTCCTGTCACATGTAGGCCCCTAGCTCGTCCCCTTCCTGTTAAGTGTATGCCTATTGTGCAAGACGTATGTAGTATGTGCTTGCCATGGCCTGCATGCCAGAGATGATAGGAACTGAGATTACACTACACTACGCTCTCCCTCTCTCTGCTGGGAGTCATGACTGCGAGGGAAGCCCTGGCATGCTTATCTAGTGGGCTGTCTCTTTTCATTTACGCCTCAGTTACACAACCGCCCCTTAGACCCATCCAGTTTGGGGGGCGGGGGCTGGTCCCAAGTTATATGGGAAAAAAGAGAAAGCACCGTAAAGATCTGACTTACTACCCTGCTTAAGGATGAAGTTCACACGGCTTCACCTGACTTACTACCCCTGCTTAAGGATGAAGTTCACACGGCTTCACCTGACTTACTACCCCTGCTTAAGGATGAAGTTCACACGGCTTCACCTGACTTACTACCCCTGCTTAAGGATGAAGTTCACACGGCTTCACCTGACTTACTACCCTGCTTAAGGATGAAGTTCACACGGCTTCACCTGACTTACTACCCCTGCTTAAGGATGAAGTTCACACGGCTTCGCATGGCAGCCATCTCCCGTCATTCCACCGACACACCCATGGTCCAGCACTCATTGTCCCCTGAACACACCGCAGGCCCACAGCCTGCAGAGCTGGCTCCACTCCCCTCCCCCACCTGACTAAATTCAACTCCTTAGCCACTTCAGGTGTTACTCCCCACCTACCACCAACAAAATGCACCCGGCACTCAACATTGATGCACTTTAAGAGGAGCGCTTGGAGTAGGGGCAAGAGAAGGGATGGAGAGACGTGTGCCATTTTTGTTCGATTGAATAGTTGTTTGATTGAGATATATATAATTCATCTATCCTACAACTCATCCATCTGAAGTATACAATTCAATGCTTTTAAACACATTCACACTCACACTCAATCCTAGCTCCAACTTAAGAACATTTAGTTCTTACATCATGTCCCTGTCAATCCTCGCCCTCAGGAAGGAAACGCGGAAGACATGGTGCTATAGCAACGTGTGGTGA
Source organism: Echinops telfairi (assembly GCF_000313985.2). NCBI lineage: Eukaryota > Metazoa > Chordata > Mammalia > Afrosoricida > Tenrecidae > Echinops > Echinops telfairi. Next base: position 30,331,718 of record NW_022111358.1, on the reverse strand, counting down.
AGAAATCAGAGGGTGCCCGGCTGTCAGATAGAATAGCGTCTGTCTCCAAACAAGCAGCCATCGAAGTGAGATGTGAACTAAGTCCACATGCAAGAAGCCACTGAAGGATTGCAGGCATATAATCTGAAATCAAAGGAGGGACAGAGTCAGAGCGTGACTTGTGAGAAGCTGGTTTGCAGAAGGCTCTGGATGACAGTGGGAGCCCAGGGTACATTTGTGGGGACTGCATAGGGAATCAGCCTCTGGCGATCTCCCTCCACCCTACGAGAGGGACGGGAGGAGAGTGGCCCCTGAACAGAGTCCACTGGTGAGCGGAGTGTGGAAGATCACAGGGGCAAAGCTGACGTGAACGGTTAAAACCTTGCCAGCTGATCCCCCCACCCTCTGATGCACGCTGGGCCTGCTCGGCTTT
>NW_022111358.1:30329914-30330947 GCF_000313985.2 Echinops telfairi | reverse complement strand
TGGAGGTGGGGGCGTGAAACTGAGTTGATGTCAAGGAGTCCAGAAAGGAAAAGAATGTTTGGAAGCTGATGGTGGTAGCAATTAATTGTACACTACTGTTTGATGTGATTGAACTATGGAATGATATATTAACTCCCAATTTTTAAAGAAAAAATACATTCACAGAGGACCGAAACTATCCCCAGATATGCGCTCTTTGGTGCTTGTTGGAGTCTGAACATGCACCTGTATTACCCGTCCATAGAGATGGATAAACTGGAACACACACACCCCATTCTCTCCGCCTCCATGAAGGTCTCTCAGAATCCCTCCAGTGGCTCCTGCTCTGTGACCCTCCCGTCTGTCACCGTTCAGATCCCAGTGGACTGCGTGTGCAAGGAGGCCTGCTCCACGCAGCTCCCACTTGGAGCTCCATAAAGGTAAGGGTGCCGTGACACTCTGGGGTGCCAGGCCAAATCTGGCTTGCACGAAGAGCCCCGAAATGTCGGATGAATCCAGAGAGTCCTCTTTGCTTTCACACAGAGCCCAGTGGGAAGTGGGGTCTGCAGACTGAGGTGGGAGGGCTGCTCAGTGTCGTCCTCACTCTTGTCTCGACAGCCCCCAGCCCGCTCCTTTCCCCGTCTTCACCTGCATCCAGCTCCGCACTGACCGCTGCTCTCTGGGGAGCTGTGTGAGGCCAGAGGCAGCCTTTCTACCTGAATGTCCTGTGAAGGTGGTTTTCTTGATCACAATGCTGTTACTATGAAATGAAAGGGGCCCGACGTGTATGTGACAGGGTACAGAGGAACTTGCAAGCGCACACGGCACACACACACACCTTGGGCAGATGTATGTCACAGGACCCGGCTCTCAGGAGGACGGCTGCTCTGGAGGCTGCAAACTCCACCCGCAGAGTCCGAGTCCAGAGGAATAAGCGCTGTCAGGGGGGAATAAGCGGCGGGGGTGGGGGTGGGGAGGAAATGAGGACCTGATGCCAGGGGCTTACGTGGAGAGCAAATGTTTTGAGAATGATGAGGGTAACGAATGTACAAAT
>NW_022111358.1:30328225-30329814 GCF_000313985.2 Echinops telfairi | reverse complement strand
AAGAAGGGCTGTCAACTGTGGGCCACAAGCCAAGTGTCAGGGGGTGCAATGGGCAGGCCCTGCCAGACCAGGAGGCAGGCTGGAAGTCAGCCTTCTTCAGTGGGCTCTGTCCGTCTTAAGATTCCCCTGTGGGTCCACACTTCTCAAGTTTCCTCCTCAGACGCTGGACTCCCTTCCTCAGGGCCGGGTTGCCTCTCTCTTGTGGTTGGAGGGACATGTTCCCCGAAAAGCCTTCCAAGTGAGCTGCCTTTGGGGGGGGTTCCCTGCGAGTTCCCTCTACACCGCCTCCCTCCAGAGCACACCTGGGTGGAGCCGTGGGCACAGCCAGCTCCACAGGTCCCGCCACCCCAACCTGCACCTGGAGACCTGGGGGGCGACGGCGGAGAGGAGCATTCTTGGCTTTCCCACAGCATATGCTCTGGGGGACACAGAAAAGCACATCCTCCGGTCACGGCTTTAAACTGTGTCTAGAAATCGAGAAAGGCAAAACAGGATCTTCATCTGGGCTGTGAAGAGGTCAAGGACACCCACTCACTGATGGGGACCGAGAATCAGCCACAGCGAGCCGACCCCGCCTTGCCCCCCACCCCAGCTCCATTCGAGCTCCGCACCCCATCCTGACGGCATTCGTGGGGAATGCTGCGCCCACGGCTCTCACTCTTTGCAGGGAGGCCCCTTCTCCCAGAAGGTCATTCCTTTCCAGGGTGAGTGGAGGTTGAGGTCGTTTTTGAGGGAATCTCAGAGCTTCCACCCTCACGACAGACTAAGCACTGATAGGCTATCTGCTCAGCATCCAGGGGGTTCTTGTGCATCTGCCTACAGTGCAGAAACCTGACGACGGCCACCTTGCTCCAGTGCTGCAGGCAATGAGGCATCTTGGGGACAAATACCCCTCAGTGGCACTCTTGCCCAGAAAGCTTGAGCGCAAAGAAATGGTAGAATCATGAGTAGGCATCAGTGACTAGAATAGACTCCAAGAATAGAATCCAGACACCCAAATAAGACACAGCAATGGACTAGTAATGTTCAAAAGGGTCAAGGTCATAAAAGGAAAGCCCCAGGGGCAGCCACAGGGTAGAGGGGACGATGGTTGGTGAGCTGGAGTCAGCTGAATGCCACCCCCTCCCACCCTCAAGGTAAGGAGCCGGAGCAGTGTGTGCAATATGGGAGCCTGGGACAGAAGAAGACGTACTAATGAGGAACGCGTGCACTCTGAGTCCAGAACAGTGTCACATCCTGGTTTGGATAGCTGTGCTCTGATTACGTAAGAGATGAATGAACATTAGAGAGACTGGGGGAAGGCTATATGGGAACTCGGCACTTCCTTTTTTCTTTCTTCTTTAAGCTTTTTATTGTGATGTGAGTGAAACGTTTACCAAGCAAATTGGCTTTCCATTCGTCAATTCACCAATTCACCGCATTTGTTTCATGAACTTGATGGCAGCGCTCAGACGGGAGCAGCAGCTCCTCCCACTTCCTCCCTGCATTGCCGTTTCCACTCTCCAGTCGTCCCTGCCTCTGAGCTCCAGCCCTAGGCTCATGCTGCCCTTTGGATCTGGTGCAGTTGGTGGGTCTAAGGAATGGGCACC
>NW_022111358.1:30324380-30328092 GCF_000313985.2 Echinops telfairi | reverse complement strand
TGTGGTCACCTAATCCTTCTTGTTGGGCCACCCGCCGAGGGTGGGTTCAGTTCCAGGCTGGAAGGGTGATGAGGGCCCATACCCTCAGAGGTCCCACTAGTCTCTATCAGGCCAGTCAGCCTGGTCATTTTTTTATGATCTTGAGTTTTGTTCTACATTTTTCTTCCACTCTATGCAGGACCTTCTATAAAGGTCCCTTTGTGATCCCTTTCAGAACAGTCAGCAGCGGCCACCGGGCACCATCTAGTTCCTCTGGTCTTGGGCTCACGGAGGTTGGGATGCCTGTGGCCACTTGACCTTTGGATTTGTGGTCTTTGGACTCCTTCACTTGTCTTTGGTCCGGACAAGAATCAAGGGACGCACCTTCTGGGCCACTCGAAAGCTTGTAACATCCCGCCACCAAAGCCGGATATAGATCTTAGTCTATGTGAACTCTGTATTATCCTCGAAACGTCCTCCAGTTGAAAATGATTCCAATGGACACATGTGTTTTTAATGAGCTCATCAGCAACCCTCACAACCCTATGAGGAAGGCACTGTTGGGTTTTTGTTTTGTTCTGTTTTGCAGTAAACGGAGGTACAGAGAGACTTAAGCATAAAAACGTCACATACCTCCCATCTATCCAGGAGTTCTCCCCAGCGCGCTCCTCACCTCTGTTCTGATGTAACCTCCTGAGATCAGGGACAGTTTCTGTTGTTCAATTGTGTTGGAGGCATCCTTGGCGCATAGTAGGCACTCAGTTAATATTGGCTGTTGGAGTGAGTGGTAAGTCCTTATGTGAAAACGGTACGTAGCCAAACAGGGATGGTGTCCCTCCCATGCCTGCAAGGCCCATGGAGGAGGTTGGGAAGGAATCAGGCGAGCCCTAGGCACCTGTGAAGACCTTCATGGGGCATGCTCAAATTCAGACCCCAAACCAGGTGAGCGTTACACCCAAATGGCCCAAACTAGGCCCAGGTGGACTTAATTCAGCCAGTGGGGTCAACCAAACCTTCCACCACGCCTCCCCAGCCAGAGGGTTGAAGCGCCTCTTTTAACCCTGCTCCTGTGCCCACTCGGCCTCAGGCCACCCCGTGTGGGCGTGCAGTCCCACAAGGTTGCCCGTGTTCAGATGTGGGTCCCAGCATGGCTTCTTGACCCTGTTCCGTTGCGGGCCCCAGCACGGCCTCAGCGCCGTGTTTGGTACGCTTCCCTGAAATAACGTGTACTCTTTTGTAAAACCTGAAACTTCTCCCATTCTTCATAAAAACCCACTTGGATTACAAACAGGCTTTGGTGTGAATTCTTTCTCATGCGAAGCCAAGAACTGAAGTATTTCCCACTCGAGAAACCTCACGAAAAGACAGATGCAGCAGAAACCATGTACATGATGCTTCCGATTGTATATTAGTCTTTCATATTCTCTGTATCAGTATAACAGTCCCTGTTGAGTCAGATCCAATCCATGTCAACCCCATGTGCGTGAAGTGCTCTGCAAGGGCTGGGGAGAGGCACTGGTCAGACTGTCTGTCTGTCTCTGGGTGAACTGGAAGCACCCGCCTTTCAGCTGTGGTGGGGAGTGTTCACCACGCACCAGGAGGGGCTCCTGGTTACAGAGCGTCTGCAGCAAAACCCAGCTTGTGGTTTGTCACAGAAAGAACTGCTCTGCTAACCACGAGACGCTCGGGAGGGAGGGTCCACTGGCTGTACTTTTCCATATTAATGAAAACAAAACAACATTCTATTGTGATTTAGGTGCAAGTTCATGGAGCAAATTTGTTTCCCGTTCAATCGTTTCTACACGTTTTGTTCCACACGGTTGCAAAGCCCTCCGCGTACTCGCTCCATTTCTTCCCTAGCTTCGCCATATCCCTTTGCCCATCTTTCCTGCCTTGCCCCTAGACACTTACTCTCTCTCATCCAGCCAAAGAGGAAGCAGGAAAATCCCAAACCTCATGCCCATGAACAAACCTTTGCATCCTGGACAGCGATCGAAAACCCCAAGTCAACGGAACGAAGTCTAGAGCTACCTCCACGGGCACCCTTGCCCAATCTGTTTTACCCGCTACGTCCAGATTCACCCTAAAGCTGGGCACAATGGCTGGGGCTGGTGCCCGGTGTGTTCCTCAGCCTGGTTCCAGCGTCTCTGGTCCAGGCCATGGACCGAGGAATGCTGAGCTGCCCTAGAGCGTGGCAGGGAACCTCACTAGCATGGCTGCCCTTGAAGATGCAGCGCGTCAGCCTAGCAGAGAGGAGGGACATTGTCGTCAAAAGGGACAAAAGTGGCAGCACAGCAGATCACATTCGGTGTGCAATGGGGGCCGAGGAGCAGTGAGAGCACCCCCTCCTACAGCGCGTGTTCTCGGCAGGGTGGTAATGGCAGGAAAACAGTGAAATGGCCAGGTAAATCAGTCCCAAGAGGGACAGGTTACCCAGCCATGTTTAGCACCGGCTATATTGGGGTATGGAAATACGACAGGTTTCCCTCTCCCAGGACCCAAACCCATGTGGCTGCTCCTCCTCAGGGCCGCCCCTGTGTTGGAATGGAAAGCCCCATGGGGCTCTCCCCACTGTCCTCTTCACAGAAGCAGATGGCCGGTTCTTCCTTCCACGGGACCACTGGGTGGGCTCAAAGGCCAAGCGCAAAGGGCTCCCACCGCCCAGGCTGTATCATAAACCGATCAGCCATCGCTGGTCTCACTCTCGGTTGAAGGCGTTGGCCCTGTTCTCTAGAACTGACTCATCCGCCAGCAGGTCCACTGACTCTGGGGGGCAGTGCCTGGTCGTGAGGCAGGCTACAAAGTAGCAGCTTCTGTGGTGTCTGAGCTCTCTGGATCGGATCTCCCCTCAGGCCAGAGGCTGAGCAGCAGGGTCCCCGACCTCCCTCCATTTTCTGCACTTCATGGCCTCCTGCCCTGCCCTGGGCTTCCAGCAGACACGTCACCCTCTCCCTGAGGCTTCTCCCCACCCCTTCTTCTGAGAGACAGGCAGTCCTGAAGAGAGGTAACCTTTCCCTGAAAGGTATGTATACCAGTCGGAGGTGTCAAAGGTGTTATCAGTCGCCTTGCCTGTTTCTCAAAAGCTTGAGAAAATGCAGTCTTTGAATCCGTTCTTTCACCCACCTTCCCCTCCCTCCTCACCTCCACCCCTGCCTAAAAAAACATGTCAGCACCTGGTGGAACCCTTTTATTATTTTGAGTATATAATACGGTCACATGTTTCCAAATTCAAAATGTACGAAAGGATATATAGTGCCAAGTCCCCACCATGCGCTTCCCTCCCCAGAGACAACAGAGGAAGGGCCCCAGTTAACTCCCGAATGTATGTGTACACCTGTATATATCGGCAGATATGTTTTTACCTTCTCCTCCTCTCTAAAACGCCAGCGGGACACGCATGACCACTCTTGCACGTTCCTCCGAGAGCAGGCACACGGTTCCGTTTCCCAAGAGCTCGTGGCGTTCCACTGGTAAGGCCGGACTGAACGGAAGCGTGCCTCTGCTGTTCCTGATCTCCCACTATCTGTACTCATCCGGAATCCGCCTCCCAGCAGGGACGGCACTGGGGAAGGGGTAGCCCTGGAGGCTGGGTCCACGCAGGGCAGCCCCTGCTCCCTGGAGGCCGTGGCCCGTCTGCGGGCCTGCGAGTGTTGGGACGCTCCAGGGGGCTTCCGCTTCCCACCAGGGGTCATCTCATCCTCTCACAGGGACTGCGGCAGAGTAGAGGCCATGG
>NW_022111358.1:30318969-30322845 GCF_000313985.2 Echinops telfairi | reverse complement strand
CTAACGTAACTGAGGATGGGAGGATGGAGGCAGGAAGACCAGAGCTTGGGAGGCCGGGAGAGGCCCACCTTCTGAAAAGCACCCAGCAGTGGTCCCGGCAAGAAAGGGAAAAGTTTCAGGTCCAAGAGGTCTGATCATCCTGCATGGGCTCCCAGTCCTTCCTGAATTCTGGAGCCAGAGGAAGCTATTACTCTCTGGCCAGTCATCTTCCAGGACGCTGAGAGCGAGAGGGACAGGTCTTGGAAGGACAGGCCTGCGTCCTCACACAGTGTCTGTATACGAACCCCCAGCTCCGGCCCGGAGCAGCTCAGATGGTTGACAAGGACCCGTAAGAGAAGGTGGGACTTGCTCTTGTGCCCCAGCCTCCCTCCCCTTGCCCTCCCCAGGTCAGCTGACCTCTCCGGCGAGGGTCTCGTTGTTGATGAAGTCCGTGAAGGCCACGGTTGGGGTCCAAGGGTCATTCTGATTATAGATGCTGGTGCTCCGCGGCTCCTCCTCCTTCCGCTGGGTCACAGCCAGCTGGTACCTAGGGAGAGACCGGTCAGGCCTCCCTGGTCACTAACCCCTCCTGCCGCCTGACTATAATGGAAGAGGGCTGAGCAAGCAGAGCTCAGGGTCCCCATCTCATCCACAGGGACGGCACGCCGCATCCTTGCTGGCATTACGGAGGAGCCTGGCAACCCCTTCCCAAGATCTGCCTGTTCGTGCCCTGCCTTGGTACAGAATGGTCCCTCTCTCCCAGCCACACAAGGGAGTGCTCACTCTGGGGCTTTAACTAACCCTAACCCAGCCGGGAAACAGGCCCTGGGAGGTATCTCTGGACCAGGGGGAAGTCCTTTCTGAACCCCCACCCCAGCACCGCATTCCAATGCCGTGCCCAGTTGCCCTTCTCAGGCTGCCCCTTGCTGGCACTCACCTCCCCCAGCTGACGGCTCTCTCCATGGAGCTGTTCTGGGGCAGGGGCTCCCCTGCAAAGCTGACCACCTGGATGCGGTAGCCCCGTGGGTGTCCCCACTTGTTGCTCTCATTGCTGGCCAGGTACAGGTAGCGAGGGGTTGGTCCTCCCAGGGGGAAGGCAGCTTGCTCCTCGCTCTCCAGCAGCTTCCGGGTTACCTGCAGCCTCTGGATCTGGTGCTGGGGGTCCCAGGGCACCGAAGTGGGGACAAAGGCCATATCCTCAGCCCAGACCCAGTTCTTCAGCCCTGTAGGGGGCAGAAGGGAGGAACAGGGGCGGGGCCAGGGAGGGCCAGTCAGGAGCTGCCTTGCCCCCTCTGGACTCTGCCCCACCCAGTGAGGGTGGGAGAGAAGCTGTGAGCTGAGCTGCCTGAGCTCCGTTTGTGGTCCCTCGCCCGCCTCCCCAAGATATCCCTAACCCTTCTGCCAAAGAACCATTCCCAAGGTTCTTTAAGGACTCCAGTCCAGGCGGTCATCCTTTCAGCACACACACAGACCATAGCGGACAGGGCAGGACTCAGCCCTGGGGACACAGAGGTGAATGCAGCCCCCCACCCCCTGCGGGGAGGGGCACAGAGAGGAACCCCCTAACTAGCTGAGGCAGCACCAGGCCTGCAGGGTGGGCAGGAAAGGGGATCTTCATGGGCCACTTGATAACCAGTGGAGACCCGGCGGAAGGACGCTCGGGTCTGCGCAAACACAAAGCAGCTAGCCTGCACCTGCAGGGTGTCCGGGGACCAGGGTTCAGGGGTCATGCGTGTGGCAAGAGCCACGTGTGGGACGGACTTTGCCGGGCAAGTGGAGCTGCACAGAGGAGCGGGGGGCCTTGTCAGCCACTCCTGCCCAGAGGATCCTGGCGGTCGGGGATGGGGGCTCCTCTGGGCTCAGAGTGGGCCCTGCATGTGTCTGAGAGGAAGAGGAGACAGATGAAGCAGAGCCGCTGGTGACAAGGGCGGCAGTGGGACCCAGGATGGAAGGCTGGTGACAAGGGCGGCAGTGGGACTCAGGACGGTCAGTGACCTTGCAGAGGCAGAATGGAAGGAGAGGCTGATGATCAGCTCAACGTGAGGAGGGAGAGATGACTCAGAGACGTCACGGGGTCTTGGCTCTGGGACCGACCACCAGCCCCAGGAACGCGCCCCAGTGCCCCCCGGGCCCCCCCCCCAGCCTCCAATGTCAGTGTGCGCTGTGCCCAGAGAGCGGGGGAGGAGGCTCCTTGTGCCAGAGATGCAGTGGTGTTGTCTCACGGTTGGGGGCTGAGTGGCACGAGAGCCACCCAAACCCAGCCAGGTGCCGCAGGGCCCTCTCCCGTTCACTGGGACCCCAGCGTGCAAAGCAGCCTCACTCCAGAGCACGGGTTTGTCACAGGAAGACTGCTAGCCTTTCTCCCAAAGCGTCTCTGGGTGGTTTGGAAGCACCACCCAGGGCCTGAGCACACCAAGCCCAGCCGTCCCACAGAGCAGACAGAGGCTGGGCTCGAATGCTGAACCACCCAGCTACCTCCTGTAGACGGAGCCCGGGTCAAGTATGAAGGAGGGCAAAGGGAAAGGGGACCCTGGGTGCCCGGATGCTGCCTGGGAAAGAGCAGCGCGGTTTCCCAGACGCTCTGCTGGGATCCCGTGGGAGGAGGCCGGCATCTGTGCGCGGAGCCAGTGAACCAAGGTCCGAACAAGTCACCGGCTGTCTCCCATCCAGCAAAAAAAGGGACGCACAGACATTCCAAACCACCCACACAAGCCCTCACTCTCCTGTCCTGGGTCCCCACACAAGACCCAAAGGCGGCAGACAGCTTCACCCTCCTCCCTGGCATCCTTGTCTGCCAGGTCGGCTTACCTGCTACGTCCAGATCCACCTTGTAGTGAGCACTGTGGGTGTGGACGGTGCCCAGCGTGTGCTCCCCAACGCGGTTGCCGTATCTCTGGGCTGCGCCATAGAGGAAGGCTGAGCTGATGTAGCCCGTGGCGTGGAACCTGACTTCGATGGCCCCACTGGGGTGGAAGACCATGTCCCATATATAGTCGTAGTTGAGCAAGGTGGACACAGACCTGACCACCAGCACTGTCTCCGCCAGGCCGCCAAAGTAGGGGGAGTAGAAACTGGAGTGGTGTCGTCGCAGGGGGAGTCCCTGGTTCTGTTCAAACACACAAAAGGCATCACGGAGCGTCTTGGGGGCCTGCGACTCCAAGAGGAAGTGCCAGTCTATGTAGGTGGCCAGGTAGGGGCAGTCCACCCCCCGGGTCAGGGGCGTGGCGAACTTTCCCATGCCAAAGCTGCCATCGATATAGCGGGTCCGCATAGCCACTGGTGTGTTCCCACCGTAGATGGCCACGGCCTCTTGGAGGCTGATCTCGTAAGCTATCCTTTCTCTCCGGAACCGGACGTCAAAGATCCTTGGGCCACCGAAAGGGCTGAGGCCAAAGGAGAAAGCCCAGAGCGAGGAGGTCACTTGACTGCCCTGGATGCTGAAGCGGGGACCCTGCGGATAGAATTGTAGAGGGGCAGCCGGACCTGGGGTCCCCCGAGAGTTGAGAGACCAGGACCCACCTGTGCCGTTGGTTGGGATCGGCACAACATTCACCAGGCCAGCTTCAAACTGCTCCTCAAGCTGGGCCAGGCTGTCATAGTAGCGGCCTTGGTAGAAGACCTTCTGGATGGTCCATCGGCCAGGGTCTAGCGCCTTGTGGTTCACCAGCAGCTCCAAGCCCACGGGGTGCAGGTAGATCCCAGCCCCTGAGATGTTGTGGTAGAGGCCAAACCAGGAGGCCCGATCGCCAGACTGCAGACCTGGAGGAGCCGTGATCAGTGTCACCAGGCTCCGCTCCTGGGGTCTGTAGAAGCAACAGTGGTGGAGGAGGCCCGCGGCATGGGGCAGTTCTCTGTCAAAGATCATCTTGTCTATGTCCTTGTACTCTCGGATCAGCA
>NW_022111358.1:30311256-30318726 GCF_000313985.2 Echinops telfairi | reverse complement strand
GGGCAGCTGCAGCTCCACGGAGAAGACGCAGTTGTCTGAGGGCCGGGCCTGAGCTGCATCCACCAGCCTGGGTCCCAGCTGCTGGCTCAGGAAGCCCATCACAGCAGTCAGTTCTTCCCGGCTCAGGTCTGCAAACAGCTGGCTCTGATCATCCTGTGTCCAGGGCTGGGCAGTGGGCGATTCCGAGGGGCAGCGGGGAGTCTGACCGTGCGCACCCGCATCTCCACCCCTGCCAGCTAACAGGACACACACCAGGGCGAAGATAGTGATGACGGCAAGCAGGAGCAGCACCAGGGTGGCCTTCTGGCTCATCGTCTCCTGAACCAGAGGCTGGAAGCAGGGTGGAGAGGTGTGTGCCCGCCTGAAGGAGGGGGATCGCTCTTGGCGTTGGTGCTGGTGGGTTCCTGGGAGCTAGGCACACAGCAGGCGGAGAGCTGGGAAGTCCAAGAGCCAAGCTGGGGGAAAGGGGCCGGGCCAGGGCTGGGGGCGGATCTGAAGCCCAGCAGCAGCAGAGATTTCCACAGACCTTACATGGCTTTGTCCTCCAGGCTCTAAATCAGACTCGGCACTCCAGATCTGCACTGGGGTTGGGAGGTGAAGGAAGGAGCTGGACTTGGGGGAAGTGGGTAGGGTGAAGACATTTTCGAGACACTGCAGCTGGTGGGCAAGAGGCAGGAAGTGCACCACTGGCACAGAGCAGCCCCCTCACCCACCCCTCTGAGCCCAGCTTCTGGCCCCAGTCCCCACCCGCCCAGAGCCAGATGTTCCCCTTCCTGGAACTGCAAACAATTGTTCTCCTTCCAAGGAAATGTCTACTCCCGGCCCCGCTGGGCTTCCCAAGTGAGGTCCTGAGCCAGGCCTCTCTCCTTTCCCCTTCTCACCTCTCCTCCGCTGAGTTCTTGGGCAAGAGTCTGGAACATTCATTCTCGGGGGAACTCTAGAGAAATTTAAAAGTCCAACAGAATCCAAGCAAGCAAGATCCTTGCTATTCTTTTTATTGCAGATCGCACAGACGATGTAATTCAGTTCACAACATGCTACTAAACATTCTTCCATGTGACTGTACTGCCATAAAAAAAAGGTCGTGTATGAAAACAAGGCTCCCCCAAAGTGCACACGAGCTATCTCTGAGTGGTAGGGTGCGTGCTAGTTTTGCTGGAGTATTTTAATATCCTTCAAATAAGTCATTAACGTATGAAGGTGAACGGGGGCGCAAGAGAACTGAAGAAATACAGGTGGCCACTCGGCCAGCGGCTATTTCCAAATGGCCGTGAAGCGTGTGGGTATCAGAGGAGCAGGGTCCAGGAGGGAGGGCGGGAAAGGGGGCGTGGCAATAGAAGAGGGTGCTTGTGCTTCAGCGCCCCGTGTCCCACCCTAGCCTGGGCGCTAGAAGCCTTGGTAAGAAAAAGGGGGCAGATCGGGGGCACAGGCGGCCAGGTGAGGAACGCAGGCCACGGGGTTGACACTGCAGAGCCCAGCATCCTGGCCCTTCTCAAAGTAGACACTTCCCGGGGAGAAGATGGAGGGGTCCTCATCAAAGAAGTTGTAGGGTCGGAGCAAGAAGCCGACACCGTTCCCCACCGTCACGGTGTTGGGGACATCCTCTGCGTGGGGGATGTGCAGGAAGCTGGCTGTAACCCAGGCCACCAGATCCTGGAGGAAGAGGGAGGAGCTGGAGGCCTGTGGGACCAGAAGCCCCACCCAAGCCCCAGCTCCCCGCTCTAATCCCCAAGCTTCCGGCCCAGGCCTGTGTCCACACTGGGGCCAGGCGCCAGAGCCTGCCAGCCAGCCTAGCTACACAACATGCCATGGTGACCCAAGGGCTGGTCACCAGAGCACCCTTGGCGTCTGTATTTGAGAACTGGAGGCCTGCCATGCCCTCCAGGGAATCCAGCCGGGACACTGGGCTCTTTGCACCTAGGGCCACCAACCTCTCCTAAGAGGGTCTCGTTGTTGATGAAGTCGGCAAAGGCCACTGTGGGTGTCCAGATGTCATTCTGGTGGTAGATGCTGCTGCTGTGTGACTCCTCTTCCTTCCTCCGCGTCACCGCTAGCTGGTATCTGACCGGGCATGGTCAGAGGGAGGGAGGGTCAGAAAACGGCAAGACCCTGACCAGCCCCAGAGTCCTGTGGGTCAGACTGATGGGCCATATCCCATCATCCCAAATCTACTTAGACTTGGGGAGACTGGGATGGATTGTGAGCATGGAGCGTGAGCTGGGGGGATCCCCAGGGGCTGAGATGGGGCTGAGAGCCCATCCTTCCCTCTCACCCACTGCGTGGGGTGCCCCTCACCTTCCCCAGCTGAGGGCCCTCTCCATGGCACTCTCCGGGGGCATGTGTATGCCGAGGGGGCTGTGGACCTGGATTCGGTACCCACGCTGGTGACCCCAGGCATTGGTCCGATTGCTGGCCAGGTAAAGGTAACGGGGAAGGCGGCTTCCCAAGGCGAAGGCGGCCAAGCCCTCCCTTTCCAGGACCTGCCGGGTCAGCTGTGGGCGATACAGCTGGTGCTCCGGGCTCCAGGGGGCTGCCATAGGCTTGAACACCACGTCTTCGGCTACTACCCAGTTTTCCAGCCCTGCCAGGGGAGGGGAGGGAAAGGAATTCCACACCAGGTGAGGTCACCTGGCCAGGAGCCTAAGGTCTAGATGCAAGTGCTATAGCTTGCCTTCCAGCCTGCCTTGTCCAGTGTGATGTCCCTTTTCAGTCTTGGGCAAGGCGCCCGGGGGCACTGTGAGGTTGGGCTGTCAACCCAAAGGCCGGCCGGCCAGATCCACCAGCTGGAGAGTGTGGGAGCTGCTTGCCTCCCGGATGATGTCCAGCCTCGGGAACCCTCTCTCAGGCGGCTGGGAGGCAGAATCGACTTGATGGTGCTGCATTTGGCGGGGATCTCACGCGAGGGGCCCTGGTGCTGGCACGGCGGCTAAGCGCCGGGCTGCCAACTGGAGCCCGCTGGCTACCCGGTGAGGACCGAAGTGGCCATCTGCTTCTGTCAAGCTGGGCAGCTTCAGGAACTGCACGCGGTAGTGCCACTCTGTCCTACAGGCTTGCTGAGGGTCAGGACCGACGTGGGAGTCAAGGAGCTTCGCTTTACTCACCTGTGCCCGAGTTAAACAAAGACCACCTGAGACGCTTGTTCCTTAGCCCGCTGGCCACACTGCAGAACGCCGTGGCTACGAGGGACGGTAGCTGACCCTGGCCAGTGCACACGGAGAACACTGCTGGCAGGCCTGTTCGCCCAGGCCTGTCTACCGACAGCCCTGGACCAAGAACTGTTGGACCGCGTCTCCGGCTCTCTCTGCCTCTCTGCACTGGGGGACGTCACCTCCACCATTCGACCTCATGGAACCAGTGGGAGGGCCCGAGGAGTGACCCAAGCCGCTGTGCTCTAAGAACTGAAAGCCCCACGCAGGCGTCGAATACTCTCACAGCTCTGGGAATTGGCTGGAAAATGTCAGCCCCCTCCCACGGCCCCCTGCACACTCCGTCCAGCCGGAGACGGCGCTTTCTTCCTGAGACTCGGGCCGTCTTTTCTCTCGGGAAGCAGGCAGATGTTTCTCTCTTGGCTGTCTGGAGCTCTCTGAAGGCCACTGCGTTCAGATCCTGCAGACCCCGCTAGGGACGGCCTTTTGGTCCGTCCGTCTCGAGGCGCGGTTGCGTTTCTGCTCTTACGTGTGGCCCACCTCAAAGACCGGCACAGGGAAGACTCTGGAGGTTGGGCCTCCTCCTGCGAGCGGGGTTTGTCCACACGACCTCACGGCCGTCAGTCCTTTCGGACGCAGAGCGACCCCAGAGGGCAGAATTGGGTGGAACTGCCCTGCTGGGGTTTCCTGAGGCTGAGAACAGAAAGTATCCCCCTTGTGGGTTCAAACTGCTGACCCGGTGTTCGGCAGCCCGACTCGCAATGCACTCGCTACGCCGTGCACCCTGGGACACAACCGGGAGGTGCCCTTTCCTCCCCACAGGAGGCTCTGGGATGCCAGCGAAGCTGGAGAAACGCCACAGGTTTAAGGAGCCTGGTCGTACAAGGTGCTTATTCCGATAGCACTTAGCACTTGCATTTCCGCGCCCCGCCCCCCCCTCTCCTGCCCCCCCTTTCTTTCTAGGAAAACGCTTCACAAATGTCACATGGCGCTGTCCTCGGGCGGTAGGTCACTTCCTGCCCCCTCATGGCCTCCAACTGTGCAGTCAAGATGGTCTGGTACATTTCATCTTCTTTCTTTCTGGGCCTGACGTGATGATTTGATGACCCAGCTCTGGACCAGATCGGTGAAGAGCAGCAAGTCCTCTGGAGAAATCGCGTTTGGCACTGGCAGTGGCCGGGCCTGCCCATCACTGCCGACAGGATGGCCTGGCCCTCCCCGCGAGGAAGGGCCCACTGCCCGCCCTGTGTTCGCAGGTGTCTGGCAGCCTGTGGAGGAACCCCTAGTTCCTGAACTGCACCCCAGCTGTTTCCAGGACCAGCCTTGCCTTGAAACCGTCTCCTGGACTTTTCCTTCCTTCTAATGGCAGGTCCGGGCCGTCATCACCCCTCCCCCCCAACTAACCCTCAGAATTGGAGGAAGACCGAATTCCAGCCCCATCCAAGCTACACCTGCTCCCACACTGCGGGACAGGGTCACAGTCGCCCAGGCAGGCCCACGGCACACAGCAGGGGCTCAGGCCGGCATGACCGTGACCCCTTTCCCAGTCATCTCAGCAGGTCTGTGGGAGAGGGAACCTTTTCTATCTTGTGCCCGATGCCCAATATTCTAGACTGTCTGCAGTGGAAGCCGACTCACCATGACCCTAGAGAAGGGCAGAGAACGGTCCCTTTGGGGACATGAACCTTTCCAGGAGCAAGAAATCTCCATTTCCCCCTCAGTGACTGGCTGGTGGGCTTGCACGGCTGACTCTGGTGAGCGGGTCAACACTTGGCCCACTATGCCCCCAGGGGTGTTTCTGCGTTGCCATCACCCCAAGGGCGTCTGCAGGAGAGTTCACTGAAATGAGCCTGTTACCCATCGCCACAAATACAGTGATGCTGACACCCCGTCTTCTCATCTCTTCTGGAGACCTCGCCCCGCCTCCCACCTGCTCCACCCCTGGCCCCTGGCTCACTCACCTGCCACATCCAGGTCCAGCTTGAAGTGGAAGGCGTGGGTGTGCACAGTCCCCAGCACATGCTCCTTCACGCGGTTCCCAAAGAGGAGGCTCCCTTCGGCCCCGCTCAGGAAAGCTGTGTTGATGTAGCCTGTGGCATGAACCCGCCCTTCCACCGCCCCAGTGGGGTGCAACACAAACTCCCAAATGTAGTCATAGTTTCCCACCGATGAGACAGACCTGACCACAAGGGCTGAGCCGGCCAAACCGCCATAGAAGCGACTCCCAAGCCGATTGTGGTGTCTGCGAAGGGGCAGTCCCGGGGCCTCCTCAAACACACACACGGCACCGGGGAGCAACTGGACTGTCCCTTTGCCTACTAGGATGTGGACGTCCACCATTGTGGCCTGATAGGGGCAATCCACACCCCGTACCAAGCCCTGGCTGTTACGGCCAAGCCCGTAGCTGCTGTCCAAGTACCGGGTCAGCATGGTCTTTGGTGACTCTCCACCATAGACAGATAGGCACTCTTGGACACTGACCTCATAGGCCACTCGCTCACCTTTGAACCGAATGTCAAAAAGCCTCAAGCCACTGTACACCCCATGGCCAAAGGAAAATGACCAGAGCGAGGAGACCACCAGGTTCTCTTGCACGCTGTACTGGGGGCCCTGCAGTGTGAGTGGGAGTGGAGGCAGACGACTTGGGGAGGCCCGGGACCTCAGGGAGGAAGCACCGTTTGGTGAGGGCAGGGGAACTCTAACTACTTCCAGCCGGCCAGCCGTGAACTCCCGTTCTAAGTGGCCCAAGTCCGCATAGTACTGTCCAAGGTAGAAGACCTGCTGCACCGCCCAGTGGGCGGGGTCCAGGGCCCTGTGGTCCAACAGCAGCTCCAGCCCGACAGGGTGCAGGAAAATGCCAGCACCTGAGATGTTATGGAAGAGGCCCATCCAGGTGGCACGGTCCCCTGAGCGTAAGCCACGGGGGGTGGCGTGCAAGGATGACAAAGTGGAGCCGTTATAGTTGAGGACAGAAGCCAGGAAGACCGGTGCCTTGCGGAACTCCACCTCGTTCAGATGCCTCCACATCTGGGCGTACTCAGCGGCCAGCATGGGCCGTCGGTGGTAGGGCAGGGGGCCCCCGTGGCGCTCCACGGTCACATCCCGCAGGTAGGATGGGCGGGGCAGTGGCCCCACCACCAGCTCACTCACATTGGGCTGGGCTTGTCCACCAAACAAGACGATGGCCAGGGCTTCCCTGGCAGGCGGGGGGTGGCCCCTGTCCAGGTGAGCTAGGGCTGCTGCCTTGGGGGGCAGCTGCAGCTCCACGGAGAAGACGCAGTTGTCTGAGGGCCGGGCCTGAGCTGCATCCACCAGCCTGGGTCCCAGCTGCTGGCTCAGGAAGCGCATCACAGCAGTCAGTTCTTCCCGGCTCAGGTCTGCAAACAGCTGGCTCTGATCACCCTGTGTCCAGGGATGGGCAGTGGGGGGTGCGGAAGGGCAGCGGGGAAACTGGCTGGAACCACCTCGGCTGGTCAGCAGCACATAGGCCAGGGTACAGACGGCGATGAGGGACAGTGCTAGGAGCACAAGGACGGCCTTGATGTTCATGGCTGCACCCCCAGACGCTCCTTCACTGTCCCAGACATAACTCCGGGTTTATATGCACCAGGATGGCCAGGAAGGGAGACTCCACCCCGTGGGTTGGGCAGGAAATTTCTGACCTTGATTTGTATAATTCTGTCGCAATTTTCTGCCCTGTGGTTTGGCTCAAAGAGCCATGCCCACATATATAGCCTTCCCTGCCCCGAGCAGACACGGGCAGTACCAACTACCCATTCCTATCCATTCAGAGCAGTTTAGAGGGTCTCAACACCGAATGCCTTCCATGCAGAACAGCCCTGAGCAAGATTGCAAAACTACTCAGATGCCCATCGAGTCCTGTGTGCCGCTCACAGGCGCTCCCAACTGCCCGCTGCCTGCCTCCTGGCAAGCACTCCATCCCACTATTCCCAGGACCCACTGCCCACTTCACCAGGGAGCCCAGAGTTCTGCCTGCAGCCCGCCGCTGAGACCTGGCCCTGGAGGGTCAGTTCTTCCCTTGCTCTTTGGAAGGGATGAAGGCATCATGCACGGTGCAGCAGGGCCTGGGTTCAGCCAGGACAACAGCCCGGGCCCGGAGCTCTCTGGTCACGGGGGAGGTACTTAACCTGAGCCTTGGGGTCCTGACGTACCGGGCAGGGAATGAACGCCAGCCTAGAGAGTCACGAAGACAGAGCGTGACCACACACATGCTCAGCTGGGGCAGTCAAGCAGGGCGCTCTTGGTACTGAGCTCTGCAGTGCGGGAGAGCGTTTGGCACTGGCAGTGGCCGGGCCTGCCCATC
>NW_022111358.1:30303737-30310851 GCF_000313985.2 Echinops telfairi | reverse complement strand
GTGGCAACCAGAAGAACCAGCAGTCACAGAATTTACCCTGGAATCCACACACTGGCACGGCCCGGCCTTGCCAGAAGCCTCCGTCTTTCCATCACTCCAGAGAAAAGCAGCAGCTCCACGGGCATCAGGATACGAGAAAGTTGGGGGGGTGTACGTGGATCTGACTTTTCCGCGCACGCTGTGCCCCGAGCTACCAGAGCACCGCACCAGGGTCAGTGACTTTAGGAAGAAGTCAAAGTACCTGCATTTTAATCATTTCTTGACATGGTAAAATAATTTTACATTAGATCCAAGAGTGGGGGGGTGGGGCGAGGAAGAAGGGCTGCAAAACAACCCCACAAACAAGAGAGCAGGTAGAGGGAGACAAGGGCTCGGCATTAAGCTGGAAGGAACCTGGTGCGGTGGGAGAGGGGCACTGCCCAACTAAAATGCGGTGGTTTGTTACTGAGCACGACTCACGGGAAGACAGCATCCTGACTCCTTTCCTATGGGCATGTGATGCGTCAAAGGGATGCATCCCAGGGAGAAATGCAATTGGGGGCTGGAAGACAGAGACGGGGAGGAGTCAAAGCCCGGAGCAGATGCTGGGTCGCTGGCCGGCTGACTGTCCCATCGACTCACTGGCAGGCCTGGGGGGTGGCGAGCGACACAGAAGCTGTAATAAATGGTCTCCCCAGGGGTGTGAGGGAGAGGAGTGCAGAGATGGGAAGCAACTCTTCTACGGTCTGACTCACCCAGCAGAGAGGCACATACACACAAATACATGCTGGCACGTGTATCCACGTCCACACGCACGCGCGCACACACACACTGCTTTCCCTGGAAGCACAATACTATAAATAAGGGAAGTATTTCCCAAGGAGAAGCCCAGAAGGACCAGCAGCACTGGGACCGCACCGCTGCATACCCCCTTGCTCCACCCCCCGCCCCAACTGACAAATGGCCCAGGAAGAGGCATGAAGGAGGCAGAAGCCAGCAGGCAGCCTCTGTGGTCACGCAAACAGGACGTGAGCCAGAGGCAGGGGGCCTCTCGAAGCCCTCTGCTTCTCTATCGGGTCTCCAACCCACCCTGGGCACCACGAGGCTACAGTACCGGGAGAGAAGAGGGGTCCCGGGTTTTTGTCTGGGTAGATGGTACCCTCAGAAACGATCACCTCCTCCTTCCAAAAGGTGTGGGGTTGACAGCAGGTGGTATCAGCTAATGGCATGGGAAGGCAGCATGCCTCAATGTGTGTACACCTGCACACACGCGTACGTGTGAAAACAGCATTCTAAAACAAATGAAGAAGCTGGGGGCTTGGCTGAAGGGCTAAGGTGTTTCCTTGTGATCAGGGTCGAGGCGGGCTGTGTGCAGATGGGAAACCCTAAGTCTTCATCTGGGACTGGGAGGTGGTGGTAGACGGGGGCGGGAGCCAAGGTCCCAAAGAGGCAAGAGATGCTAACCTATGGCAGGAAAAGAAAGAGCTAGCCACAACCCCTGCCATCCCCAAACCAGTTCCTAAGAGATCACCACATACTTTCCTTCCAGTTCTCCCAGCTTCTAAGCAACTATCCTCAAAACGAAGAAAACACACAGCCTGAGACACAGGAGAGAGGGGAGAGGGACGCACACGGACGCTTGTGCCAAGAGGGGAAGCCGGTCCCTACACACCCAAGCTGGAGTTCTCCAGGACACAGGGCAGCTCGGGGTGGGGAGCAGGGGGAAGAGAGAGGAGAGTTCCTGAGGCCTGAACAAAGAGGTAAAAACACATGACAGAACTAGAGGAGAGTTTCATTAGACTAACTACAAACAGAGCGGTGCGATAGGACTTCCAGCCAGTTTCCCGGTCACGATAGTCACGTAACAACCCAAGGCAATGTCGGTCTTGGGCCAGACTCACAGAGTCCCCTGGCCCTGGCCTCAGTACAGAGTCTCTGCATTGCTACTCCGGGGCCGTTTGATCTTCTCGATATTTTTCAGGATCATGTCATGTAGAGTGACCTGGGAGAGGAGGAGGGAGGGGCAGGGGATCAGGCATCTGTCACACCACTGCCTCACAAAGAGGTGTAGCCCCACAGGTATGACCCCCAACCTCAAGCCCTTGAAAGTGCCTTCTGGGTAACTGCCCCCACCTTTTCTAGACACCCCGCCCCCAACCTCAAAACTGGTTCTAGGGCCTTTAACTAGTTTCCCAGACTCCACCTGTCCAGTAAGAGCTAGTGCTTACGGGGGCTTAAGTGGAGAGGAAATGTTTTGCGAATGATGAGGGCAACGAATGTACAAATGTGCTTTACACAATTGATGTATGTATGGATTGTGATAAAAGTTGTATGAGCCCCTAATAAAATGATTAAAAAAAAAAAAAAAGAGCTAGTGCTCAACATGTACCGAGTCATGCAAAACCCTTTGACGTGCGATCACCTGACGACTGTTTTTAAACCACCACCACCTTGGTGAGATAGATACAAGCCTCATTTTTAGAGATGAAGAAAGTGAGGTTTCAGACGTTAAAGAACTTGCTCCAGGTCACACCTGACAGGCAGACTGTCTCTTACCTTAATGCCATTCTCTGAAGTACCACACTGCAGCATCCCTTACCCCCACGTAGGGAGAAAGGAGGGAGGCACTCGGCGAGACCCCTCAATGCCTCCTGATTCTCCACACTCGAGTTCATGAGCAGACTCTGTCCCACTCATTTTGACCTCCCTCCCGGGGCCAACCTCCCAAGAACGACAAGGAGCTAACCCCGGGAACGAAGAGGCCGGGCCAACTGTGGGCAGGGGCCTGGGTTACTCACGTATTGATTCCGTAGCTCTGATATGATGAGCCGCAGACTGATATATTCTTTCTCATCGATCTCTGTCACCGTGCGACGATAGTCCTCCTGAGGGCGGAGGCAGGAGAGAAGGTGGTTTCCCCAGCAGTCCCCACTCTCTTACTGCTTTCACCCATCAGGCCACAAAACCCATACTTACCACATGGGGATATTTAGCTATTTTAGAGACCAATTTGGCTCTTGTAATATAATATCTGGAAGAGGAGAGAAAAGGAAGTTGCAGGAGACCCTGGGCGGTGCCCACCACCTCCTGGCCCCCAGGTCCTGGGTCAGGGCCAAGCCCAAGCAGACCTACCTAGAAATCTGGTCCAGATAAGAGGCAGCTTCACTCTCCACAGTCCTGAGTTCTGCGACTGTCTCTTCCTGAACAAACACAAACGCGCACACGAAAACATTCCCACGTCACCCCACGGCAGCTACAGACCAAACAGAGAGAGGGGAGCACCTGCCAAATGTCCCTCCCCGTTTACACCAGGCCAGCACATTACCTGAATGGACACCCCAAAGTTGTTCCCATCTTCTATCCTGGGAATCAGGAGCTGTACCCACATTTTGACCTGGATGGTGCAGGGACCAAGACACATGCATAAGAAATGTTTGCCTTTCACGCGGAATCCCTAAAGTAAGAGGGGGCTTCAAATTCCATTTTCCCGCGAACTTTTTAAGCCCCCTGACATGATTCAGGCTGCGGGGGTCCAATACCAGGAGGGCAGGAGATGAGACACCCAGCCTGTCAAAGCCCGGCCCTGCCCCTGGCCCCGGCCCCGGCCCCGGCCCACCGTGTTGCATTTCTCGATCAGCAGCCGGATCTCGGGCTTCACTTTCTCTATGATGTCCACCAGCTGCTGGTTGCTCTTCAGCATGCCACTGGGCATCACAAACACCTTGGTTCCTGGCAGGACATCAGGAGGTCAGATGACTGGTGTGTGGAGGGCAGGGCATCCTTTGCTTCTCCCTCTTGGTCCCCACTCCCCTGAGATGCTAGGACTGTTGTCTTGTGTCGCGACCCTGCCTACAGGCTGTGACATCGGTTAGAATCCAACAGAGAGGAGACATATTCTAGGTGAGTAGGTGAAACGTGCCCAACACCTTAACGGTTCAGAATTGAAAATAAAGCCTAATGTGCTCATTTCCTGGAAGGGGGAAAAGTAACACGACGCGGGGACTTCCACGAAGATCTGGATATGTGGATGCTACCTACAAATTCCCTACCTCACCAGGCCCAAACTTCCCTCCCTCACCAGGCCCAAAGTCCACCCCTTCTTTTTTACTGGAAAATTAGCCTCGCATCTAAATAATGACTATGTTTAGAGAGCTGACTTTGGGAAATAAAAATCAGATCCTGCTTCTTGGCTAGGAGACTTTCAGGTCCACCCTGCTGCTCAGATGCACGTCAGCAGTGGTGTGTGGCCCTTACCTTGGAAGGCCTCTTCACACTCATCCAATCTTCGCTTCTTGTACGTGGGCTACAGACACGAAAAGGCACGAGTCAGCCTGACCCGGCACCCACAGCTACAGCTGCTTTCAAGCCTGCTGAATCCCACCCTGAACCCCACCGGTTGTCTGAGCAACGTATGCACAATTCATTAAGCACAAATAACGCCTTCAAAAAAGGTTCTTGGCACATAGTAACCTATATTCTAATTGGGAAGACCAATCTTTCAAAAGGAAAAGACATCGACCCACAGGGGAGTAGGGATGAAAAGAGACGGTAATATATACAAATGACCAAAAAAGAACCAATTTATGCGGGGTGCGGTTCATTAAGGAGCTACATTACAGATCTGCTGGTTCCACAAAGGAACACAGATTTCAGATACCAAACACATCTAGCACCTGCTAAGCACAATGGTAGGTGCTAACAATGCAAAGATGATCAAGGCAGTTCGTGTCTCCCCAAAGTGCACTTCTATCAATGAGACAGTCCTTCAGACAAGGAAGGATGCAGTGTGATCCGTGTTCTAACAGAATAACCCAGGACTAACGAGAACGAAGCTGCCCGGCACAGAGAGGGGCTGGGGTTATATGGCAAGAAAAAGTTATCAAGGCATGGAAAGAGTAATTTCCCAGACTCCACCTGAAGTACTATTCTTGGAGCTGCAGGATAGATCGTACAGTCCAATAGAGCCTATACTTGGTTTACTCTTACACACAGAGGGTAGGAGGCATAGAACATTCTCATCATGCTACGAATCCAAAGGGAGTGTGCAATAGCTGTCATGTCCACAAAACCCAGAGGCCTGGTTCCCAGATCCAAAGCCAAACCTCACTGTCTCTTGTACTGACCAGGAAGCAGAGACTCTATTGCTTAAGAACAGGAAGATAAATATAAAACACTTACACCATCCAGTCCATCGTGGCTATTGGTGAGCAGAATGGGGTCAGGGACCGGGAGATTCATGTCTGAGTGGATCTGAGTTAGGTCATGGATGTTTAAGATCGGTTCCTGAAAGACAGATGGCCACCCCACCAAAAACCTTAGTCTTTTCAAGCTGAGCAAAATATTTCACCTGAAGGGCAAGAGGCAGCGTGGTGAATGACAGCATGGAACAAAGCGGACCCAACACAACACTTCGCCCCAGTTTTCTTTGAAAAGAGCAGAGCACCTAGCCCTCACCCCGCAAATGGGCAAAACTGGAATAAAAAGAGGAAAGAAATGGGTCTCTCACCTTCAAAAAACTATCAAGTTCTAACAACTTCTTTGGGAAAAAATTTGCCACCAAGTCTTCAGCCTAAAAGTGAGGCAAAACACAGCTGCTTTAGCAATTGTAGGAAGGTGTCTCCCTCTCCCTCTACACACACACACCCCACTGTGAGGCCTCTCTACACACCCCCCACTGTGGGAAGGTATCTCCGTACATGCACACCGCACTGTGGGAAGGTCTCTCTGCACGCACACACACACACACACCCCACTGTGAGAAGGTCTCTCTCTACACACACACACCCCACTGTGAGAAGGTCTCTCTACACACACACACCCCCACGGTGGGAAGGTCTCTCCGTACACGCACACCCCACTGTGGGAAGGTCTCTCTCTGCACACACACACACACACCACCGTGAGAAGGTCTCTCTACACACACCCCACTGTGGGAAGGTCTCTACACACACACACCCACACACACACGCACACACACACCACTGAGGTCTCTCTACACACACCCCACTGTGGGAAGGTCTCTCTACACACACTAACAACCTCTCAACTAGTAATCAGCTACTTAACTTTCTTGTCTACTTCACTCACCTCACTTGTGATCCGCTCCCTGAAAGAGTCAACCTAAAATTAACAAAGAGAGCAGCCTTTCAGTCACAGCAAAGTTAATACCTTGCAACAGAGGTTGGGGGGTGGGGGCCACCTGGGAATCTCAAATCCACCAGCCTTTCCCTCACCTTGTAATTGTAATCAGAAGCTGAAAGGCCCCCGGTCTGCAAATACTTTATTTTTTTGAGGATCCACTTTTCCATCTTAGGAGAGGGGGGTGGGGCTTGCAGGGAGCACCCACTTGTCTGCCTCTCTTTCCTCCCTCCCGCCCTCCCTCCCACTTCCCCTGCCTCCCCAAGCTGCCAGGGTTTGCTAGGGAACAAAAGGCAAGGCAGACCGGAATGTGAGCTCACAAATGTGCCAGCCCCCACCCAGGCCTGGCCTATGATATGGGCAGGCCTGAGTCGCCAAGGGTAGGGGTAGGGTGAGGGGTGGGGGGTGCGGCGGCGGCAGAGGCAGTGGCAGTGGCAGTGGCGGCGGCAGAAGCAGCGTCCGGGGGCGGGAACGTTGCTGCGCCGGGAGATTTCCAGCTGTCACCGGCCTGAAGCAGGGAGGCCAACACGTGTCCTTGGAGGTCTCCGACGGGCTCTCCAGCCCCAGTCGGGTTCCTCGGGTACCCCGATGCCGTCTCCGGGAGTGGGGGGCGCTGGGCTGAGCCGAGCGGAAGCTCAGAGCGGGCGTCCCCAGGGAGACAAAGGCGCCACGGGGAGCAGGGAGCGGGGCGGCCTGCGGAGGGAGCCAGGCGAGGGGCGAGGAGGCTCGAACCGGCGCCGATACCTTGAGCTTCACTTCCTGATCCACCTTCAGCAACGAGGCCATGGCCGGGCCGGGCCGTGTCCACTCCGCTGGAGACCGGAGGCGCTGTGGGCTCCGGGGCGGGGGCCGGGAAGCGGGGAGGAATCTCGGCTGCCCTGGGGACACCGCTGCCCGCGCCGGCTCACCCACTGCGCGCTCGGTGCCTGCCTCCGTGCCGCCCGCCTGCTGCCTGCTCGCTTTCTCGCCTGCCCTCCCGGCTTTCGCCGCTCGCCCC
>NW_022111358.1:30293459-30303257 GCF_000313985.2 Echinops telfairi | reverse complement strand
CCTCCGGGCCGCAGCGACGACGAGCGGGTGCGTAGCACGACGCCCGGCGGTGGGAAGGGCTGGCCCAAGGCAACGCGGCGCTCCCGTGAAGCCTGGACCAGAACCCAGGACAGCGCTGTACCCCTTTCCCTAACGGAGCGCAGAGACCCTGTCTCTTCCCTCGCCCATGCATGAGACTTAGCTCATCATTGGTGATTGTACTCAAATAGCCATCCTCTTTGGTTAGGACTATGCAACTAAAGTACTGTGACCCTTGAAGGGGATTGGACGGACAGTTTGCTAATAGTGAAAATCAGCTATCTGGGGCCCTGCAGGGATAGGACCAAGCAAATAAAGGTGTATGCAACTTAAAGAGGAGATTGGTCAGTTTTGCCATCACTAGCCTTAAAATGCGCCATTCCAGAGACAGACCGGAGGGTTCTGACCAGCAGCAAGACGAGATTAGAGTGGAGCGAATGTTTGGACCCGTACTGGAAACCATCTAGACCTACATCACCCAAGACAGCAAGACCGTGAGGAGCAGCAATAGAGAAGCAGGCAGCAGCACCAGGGGACTAACAAAAACGAAAGTGCCGATCATCTTTGTGCTAGCGGGTAGAGGAGGATGAGTACCTCCAGGCACTTAGAAAAAACTCACAGTCCTTGAGTCAATAATGACTCAGCACTTAATGGTGAAAGCCAATAAAGCTGTACTGACCTTAGCAAGACAAAGGCTAGGTTCCAGTGGAGCAGAAGACAGGAACTAGGCAAAGAAGTGAGACTACCTGCAGGCATGGCCAACCAAAAGCTGAGGTGGTCTTGGTTGACAACTCACTGCTCTGGAATAGATTCTGACTCATAGCCTGGGATAGGAAGCTGTCAATCTTTATGGGAGTAGAAAGCCTTGTCTTTCTCCTGTAGAGCACCTGGTCGTTTTGAACTGCTTACTTTGTGGCTAGCAGCCTCCTTTGCCTGGTTAGAGTTGGAAGCTGTTCTAATTGACAAGCTGTCTTCTGAAGTGTTCCTGTTACTTCTGAGTTGATCCTGATTATAACCTATTACTTCCCTAATAAACCCCATAAATGTGAGAGTAGTCTGAGTTCTGTGATAATTGCAACAAGTTATTAAGCCCAGCAGAGAAGTAGACAGTGCGGTGCAGAGGACCCTTGGTGTCAGACTGGTAATGTTTTCAAGCTTAAATTCTGAGCACCCTGGTTTGCAAAAAGGGATAAATGGCAGTGAAAGCCTGAAATCCAGTTGCCAAGTCCCCACATGAATGAAGGTTTCTGTCATTAACCAAGGACGCAGATAATCTTACCCTCAGGCAGAGTGTCTTAGAAAGTGGATTGCTTCCACCCCTCTCTGGTCAATCTCTTCAGGGCTTGCCTAGGTGTGACCTTGATGGAGGTCACAATACTGAGGATGATAAGGTTTGGGGGGTCACATAGCTGTGAGTCATGCCCTATCATTTTTCCCCTGGCTGCCTTGGTCGGATGGCCCTGGGCCAATCTTGTCAGCCCTTCTACCTAACAATGTTCGGGTCCCAATCATGGTCTTTCGTTCCTGCTTCTGTGGTTCCACCTGTAATTGTGACACATTGATCTGCCACTGATCATGCTTAGCATTTCCTTTGCCCACCCATGCCCTCTTTGAAGCATGGCATCTCCAGGAACCCTGGGTCATCATTTTCATCCAGATGATGGGTCTGTGACTTGTATATTTTAAGAATTAATAAATGTTCTGTTGACATTATCGTCGAGGTCTCTTTTGTACCTTAGAAGAATAAAACGATTGGGAATCGGAGGCATGTCTGACTCCCACCCCAAGGTACCGTTGGGGTGTTGTTTCTTCTCATTCCCCCCCTGCAGTAAGGTGGTTTCTGACACTGCTACTCCCCTTTTGACAACCATTCCCTTTCTTTTTTTTTTTTTTAATCTGCATGCTGATCGGTCTTTTTTTTTTTTAACATTTTATTAGGGGCTCATACAACTGTTATCCCAATCCATACACACATCAATTGTGTAAAGCGCATTTGTACATCGTTTCTCAAAACATTTTCTCTCCATTTAAACCCCGACATTAGGTCCTCATTTTTCCCCTCCCTCCCCGCTCCCCCCTCCCGCATGAGCCCTTGTCCCTTTCTTAAAACACAGGGGGATCCCCCTAGTGACTCAGTGGGCTTACTATTGGGCCCTAACTGGAAAGTCAGTGGTTCAAAACTATCAGCCTCGGTTGGGAGAAAGCTAAAGCAGCCTGCTTCCATAAAGAGTGTTAGCTCTGGAAGTCCTTGGGGGAAGTTCTGCTCTGCCCTAGGGGGTCTCTGTGAGTGGGATCCATTCGACCATAGTGAGTGGTTTCCTTAAACATGTGTGGTAGGCAGCCCCTTCCTCTGACTGTCCTCCAACCTCAAAGGTGGCCCCACGATCTCCGTTCTGGGTCTTCCTCCTCTCCATTTCAGAAGGCCTTAGTCTTATGTCCTCTGCGTTACTCTGCTTAGGCTTTGTCCCTGAGAGGGCCTATCCATGCTCATAGACTTTAACACCATCTGGAGGCCAATGGCCCCACATTTATAGCTTCAGTGCTGACCTCTCCATGGAGCTCCAATTGTTTGACCTCTCTTATTGGAATTGCCACTCGTAAGGTTTTCAAAAGCTAGTTCCTCAGAAGTAGACAGCCTAGCTCTTCTTTGGAGTCTGCTCTTAGTTTGAACGCTCCGCTGAAACCTGTTCCCCGTGGGTTGACCTGTTAGCATTTCAAATACCAGTGACATAACTTCCAGCATCACAACAGCATGTAAGCCACCGCAGTCGGACACACTGCCCGGCAAGTGGTGGCTTGTCTGACACTTGCTCGTGAGTAGCTAAAGCAAATGGAAGAAATGATGAAGTAAAAAGAACTAAATCAAAAATTTCAAAGGTCAGTTTGAGAAGACAGAGTTTTGTAATGAAATGTGCAAAGACCTGGAGTTAGAAAACCAAAAGGGAAGAACAGGCTCATGTCTTAAAGCTGAAAGAACTAAAAGGGGGAAAATTCAAACCCCAAGTTGTAATACTAAAAGATGATGCAGACAAACCATTGAGCAGTGCAGGAGGCATCAAGTGAAGCTGGAGGGGAGGGGGAGTGAGTCACTCGTTGCACCAAAAAGAACGAACGGCTATGAAATCATTTCAAGAGGTAGCATATGATTGATGTTCCTGAAGGAAGTTCAAACTTCATTGAAGACATTAGCAATAAACCAGGCTTCAGGAATTGACAGAATACCAATGGAAATGTTTCAAGATGCTGAGAAAGTACTGGAAGCATTCACCCATCTGCACCAAGAAATTTGGAAGACAGGTACCTGGCCAACCAACTGGAAGAGATCCCTGTTTGTGCCCATTCCAAAGAAAGGTAGCCCAATTGAACGCACAAATTGTAGAATATCGTGATTAATAGCACATGCAAGTAAAAATTTGTGAGAGATCATTCAACAATGATAAAACAACAGTATAAAAAAACAACAGTGCATTGACAGGAAGCTGCCAGCAATTCAAGCTGGATTCAAAAGACGTGGAAGAGATGTCATTGCTGATGTTAGATTTGGCTGAAAGCAGAGAAATAAGAAAAATGTTTCTTTCTTTGGTTGACCATGAGAACACATTTGTCTATGTGAATCATAACAAACTATGGATCGCATTGAGCAGAATGGGAATTCCAGAACACTGTGCTCATGTGGAACCTGTACGTGGACAAGAGGCAATTGTTCCAACAGAACAAGGGGATGTTGCCTGGCTAAAAAACCAGGAAAGGTGTGTGTCAAGGTTGTGTTCTCATACCATACTTACTCACTCTGTGTGCTGAGCCATAGATCGAGAAGTGGACTCTAGAAAACTCAGCATTAGGGGTGGAGGAAGACTTGTGAACAGCCTGCTGTGTGCAGATCACCCAACCTTGTTTGCTGAAAGTGAAAGGCCTTGATCACTTGCTGATGATGATCAATTGCAGCGTTCAACGTGGATTGTAACTCAATATAAAGAAAACCAAACTCCTCACAACTGGACCAATAAATAACATCACGATGAGCAGAGAAAACATTGAAGTTGTGAAAGCTTTCATCCTGCTGGGATCCACAATCAGTGCTCATGGAAGCAGCAGTCAAGAGATCAGACAATGCATTGCATTGGGTCCGTCTGCGGCATACGATTTCTTCAAAGTGTTGAAGAGCAAGGATATTACTATGAAGACGCAGGTGTGTCTGAACCAGGCCAAGGTATTTTCAGTGGCATCATGTGCGTGTGAAAGTTGCACATTGAATAAGGAAGACCAGAGAAAAACAGATGCATTTGAATTGTGATGCTGGCAAAGAATATCGACAATGCCCTGACTGCCAGAGACCAGGCCCTGGAGAAAGACATCGTGCTTGGGAAAACAGAGGAAGGTCCTCAATGAAGTGAATTGATGGGCAGCAATGTGGCAGCAAGGATGGGCTTTGACACAGGAACAATTGCAAAGATGCTGCAGTACCATGCAGTGTTCCAGGCCATTGTGCACCAGGTCCCTGTGGGTCACAACTGACACCACGGCATCGAACAACACCCACAGGGACCGTCCACAGAGTAAACATCTGTCTCGGAAGACCTGCAGCTAGAGCCCTTCTTAGAAGCGAGATTGTGCTTTGGACGTGCTATCAGGAGCAACCAGTCTCTGGAGAAGGGCAGCAGCAGAAACGAGATAGGCGCTCAATGAGATGAACTGACAGTGGCTGCAGCAATGGCTCCAACTTAGGAACAATTGCGAGGTTGGCGCAGGTTCAGGCCATGTTTCATTCTATTGCACCGAGGGTCACGGTGAGTTGGGACCAACTTGAAGTCACTTCACCACCACCACAATGGTTGGAATTGACTCAAGGTCAACACACATGTACGCACATGCATGCACGCATGCACACATATCTAACAGGCACATGGCAAAACCAGATTCTTGATTCTTACATATGACCGTTGTTTTCTTAGTCTCTTCCATCTCAGTGACTGACAACCGTCTGCCAGATTTTCAGTCACACCTATCATTATCTGAAACGGTCTTCATGATTTTTTGTTTCTTGTCTTCTCTTCTCTAGACCATCAACAACTAGTAGAATAGTTCACTACATTCTCAGACCTAGAACCATACGTGGACCTAAGGTTTGGAATAGATTTTTTATTTTTCCTCTCAAAGACTAGATCTTACTAAAACCCAGTGATGTTCAGAGTTAGCATAATTTGGAGCTGTTCAGGAATTTCGACGAAGTGCACCTTCACAGAAATCAGTGTTGTTTTTGTATACTATATTGCTGAGACCACTGTGTTTCATGTACCAGAATCAATTTTTTTTAAGTCAGATGGAAAAAGCAATGCAGTCCCAGAAAATAGAACCATAATATTAAACTATCCAATAGAGCCAGAGAAGGAAGCGAGTGGGGGTGAGAGAACAGGTGAAGCCCTGCCTCCAAGGTTGAACAGGAAGTCCAGTGCGAAGTACATGTCCACAGTCACTGAACCAAAAGCAACAACAGAAACCTGTGTGAGAATCCTTAGAGTCCCTCTAGTCCTGAGACCCGAAAGATGGAGACCACGCAAACATCTATCACGTGATGAATCCGCGCACCAGCA
Organism: Echinops telfairi; assembly: GCF_000313985.2. Classification (NCBI taxonomy): domain Eukaryota; kingdom Metazoa; phylum Chordata; class Mammalia; order Afrosoricida; family Tenrecidae; genus Echinops; species Echinops telfairi. The sequence continues at coordinate 30,297,648 of NW_022111358.1, read as the reverse complement.
TAAGGGGATATTGCTCCGCCATAAAAGGGAATAAAGTGTTGACTCAACATGACGAACCTTGGAAACATTATGCGAAGGGAAAGTAGCCAGTCACAAAACGCCATCACATCCCGCGCTGCCCAAAGCCGCCAAGTGCACCGCGGAGGACAGGGCAGCCCCAGCAGCACAGCGAGCATTGGAGGCGTCTCCCAAGAGGTGGAAGTCAGACATCCGGTCGTTCTCTGCCCCTTGCGTGATTCTGACACCGCTTGCCCGCCCCACAGCACTTTCCCCTTCTCTCCTGGGTTTGATCATTCATCACAACACACACACAACTCACACACGTACTCGCGATTGTGCTGTTCATCAGGGAAGGACGGGGCTCTCGCTGGAGTCCACTTAGCGGTAAGAGGAAAGCTCAGGAGATGGGTTACAGTTTTCATTGAGGGCAGTTTCTCACCAAGACAGCTCAGCTGTCTCTTGACTGCCGCAGAGGTTCTTTACTTGGGCCCCCCTCAGGGGCACTGCCACAGGGCACCTGGCCTCTGCCCTTCAACAAGTGCCCGCGGGCACACCACTCAATCAGTAAACCTGCTGCGTGTCGCCGCTCAGCCCTCCTGCTCAGTGGGCTGGCAAACTCACCACAGCCATCTTCAGTTTCTTCCCGGGCGGGTTACAGCTCGATCTGTCTGTATCCTGGGACGAAGAGTCTCGGCACAGAGACCCCCTGACACTCCAGACTCTGTTTTTGATGGTCGTGAGGTCCCCCTTAGCTTCTGTGGGATTACCTGCTCTATAAGATCCCAAGGGGACCAATCCCTAATTTGCTTAGTCATCAACCAATCCCTGCAACGGTTGGCTGTACTTTTATTTACTTTGTAACCGGTCCAATCCCTTTGCAACATTGTAACCGAGCAGACCTACAAACCCAAGGCCAGCAAGGCTACCAAGAGAGAACCTGGTGTGCTCTCACCCTACGTTGTAAGAGTCCATTTACACAAAAATGTCCGGAAACGGCAAATCCAGAAAGTCAGAAAGTGAATCAATGGTTGCTGCAGCTTCAGGGTAGAAACCGATTCAGTACAAAGGACACAAAGTCTCTTATTGGAGTTACAGCAAATATTCTTTGTCTTTTATAAATCATTTTATTGCCTCTGACAGCTCTTATAACAATCCCTACAGCAAGTGTATCAAAACACATTTGTACTTATGTTGCCATCCTCATTCTCAAAACATTTTCTTTCTACTTGAGCCCTTGGTATCAGCTCCTCTTTTTCCCTCCCTGTCCCCCTCCCACCCTTGTGAACCCTTGATAAATGATAAATTATGTTCATATCTTGTACCATCTGTGTCTCCCTTCAATCGTGTTTCACTGTTCGTCCCCGTGGGGTAGTGGGGTGGTGGTGGTTATACCTCGATGGTTGTGATCAGTTCACCCTTTCGCCCCCTTCTCACCCCACCTTCCCCCGACCCTCATGGTATCGATACTCCCATTACTGTTTCTGAGGGGTTATCTGTCCTGGACTCCGGGTGTCAAGAGCTCTTATCTGTACCAGTGTACATGCTCCAGTCTAGCCGGATTTGTAAGGTAGAACTGGGGTCATGATAGTGGGGGGTGGGGCATTAAAAAACTTGAGGAACGTGTGTTTCGTGGATGCTGTACTGCAGCCTGGCTGGCTCGTCCCTTCCTGTGACCCTTCTGTGAGGGGATGTCCAGTTGTCTACAGATAGGCTTTGGGTCTCCACTCTGACTCCCCTCATGCCCATAGATAGGATTGTTTGGGGTCTTCTGATGCCTGATACCTGATCCCATTGACACCTCATGATCTCACAGGCTGGTGTGTTTCTTCCATGTGGGCTTTGCTGCTTCCCTGCTAGATGGACAACAATTATTCTAAAACTAGATTATGGTGAGCATTGCACAACTTGCTGAACTTAATAAAAATCATTGAGCTGTACACTTAAATGGGTGAGGTTTTTTTTTTAATATTGAAAAGGTTTATAGTTAGCATGAGCCAGCTGGGCTCAGTTTAGATGATTCCGATTCTGTTGGCAACATCCAGAGCGTCGTAGTCAGGAGCCCGTCGAACACACGCCTTCTTCTCACGTCAGGCCCGATCCAGGTGTTGACCTTGGCCACGTCAGTGTCACCCAGCTTCTTCGCAGCCTGTTTGGTCTGGGGCTTGTCGGCTTTGACATCCACAGTGAACACAGGTGTGTTGTTCTCTTCGATCTTCATGGCAGACTCCGTGGTCCAGGGGAACGTGATGATGGCAGAGTGGTCCAGCTTGTTTCTCCTGGGGGCGCCCTTCCGAGGCCATTTGGGCTGCCTTCTTCATCTCAGGGTCTTGGGCCGCCGGAAGGTGGGTGACGTGCGGATCTTTTTTGTGGCTGTGGACGCCCCTCTCAGGACGGCCTTCTTGGCTTTTAAAGCCTTTGCTTTGGCTTCCGTTTGGGGAGGGGCAGGAGCTTCCTTCTTCGCCTTCGGGGCCATCTTCTTAAATGGGTGAATTTGATGGTAGGTAAGTTATATCTCATGAAACTCAGTTAAAAACAAACAACAAAATAAGCCAAACGATGTCCCTGGCGAAGGACATCACTCACGGAGTGAAGGGCAGAGACAAGGAAGAAGGCCTCAACGAGAGGCGCTGACACCGGGCTGCCGCAATGGACTCGGACAGGAGAAGGTGGTGAGGGTGGTGGTGGGTGGGTGGGCCTCGGGGTCTGTTGTGCAGGGGTTGCTATGAGCTGGTAGTGACTCCAGACTCCATGGCGCCGAACAACGTGTCACTGTACTCTGCTGGAAACCCTCGATTCCTAGCCGACTCAGAGTCAAAGCCAGACCTTAACAGTCACCCCTACAGCCGGTGGTGGGCTCGACAGCCAGCCCTGTATCACCTCCTGATTACCTAGCCCTCTCTCGCTCTCCTCTAACCAGCCCAGGGTCTGTGCTGTTCCTCGCACGGGCACCCTCTGCTCTCAGCGCCTTTGCACCTGCTATTCCCTTGGCCCTAAATAATACACTTTCTTCTAATATTATAGTACGGTCTTCCTTACCTTCTTCGAGATTCTAGTCAAGTGTCCTTTTCTTAGAGAGACTTTTCCTGGCCCACTCTAACCCACACACCTGTTAAAATGCCCTTTCCTAAACTTTTATTTTTCTCCTCGAGTAGTAACCACGTGGGAGTTGTGGCTGTTACATAGAACGCGTATGCTTTCTGTCTGTCCCACTAGAATCAACTTCCACGAGAGAATGGGGACCCCAAAATGGACTCGTAGCTCCTCCCTGGAGGCTTCCTGAGGTTGGCATTCTTTGTGGGAGCGGTAGCCTCATCGTTCTCTTTTGGAGCATCTGGTAGGAGTTAGAAGTCCACCAGAGTACGAATAATGGTTTCATTTTTGTTGCTCTGCTGAATCCCCCAATGCCTAGAACAGTTCTTGACACAGGATAAACTCTCAACAAATGTGTTGAATCAATCACTGAGCAATATTCCACAGAGTCTTTCTATAGTTATTTACTTCATTCTTTTTCATCTTATCACACGGAATGGGAAGTCTCGGCTGCCATCGAGTCCCGTCTGACTCAGAGGACCCTTTGGGACAGACCAGCACTGCCCCGAAGGTTTCCACGCTGTCATCTCTTTGGAAGCAGACTGCCTGCCACCTCTGGTAGACAACGAACTACCGACTTTTGGTTTGTAGCGGAGACCGTAACCACTCATACTTTAATTTACTTAAGCAAATAATACTTTATTTAAATAACCCCTTATTACTGAAGGAAATCTAGCAGTGAACTTTCTGTGACATGGAAAGTTAGGTATTTATTTACTATTAGGAAAGGCCCTAGAGAGAGAATTTATGAGCCAAAGAATATGAATATATTAAATTTTTATAGATATTTCCAAATCTCCCTAAAAGATACACTAATTTTACACACCTCAGTCATAGGAATGGAAAGTTCCCCCAATCCTCATCAACAATAGATGCTATCAACTGGTTCAATCTGCCCTAAATTCACAAATGAGAAATGCTGCTTTATTACAATTTCATTTCTTAACTATCAGTGAAATGAAACATCGGTTCTCTTTTTTTAAAATCATTTTATTGGGAGTTAGTATTATATCATTCCCTAATTCAATCACATCAAGCAGTAGTGTACAATTTCTACCACAATCAGTTTAATCTGTTCATTTCTTGATCAATTATTATT
>NW_022111358.1:30290060-30291478 GCF_000313985.2 Echinops telfairi | reverse complement strand
TAGACCTCTCCACTGATTCCCTACTCTTCTTGATCAATTATTTGTGTGTGTGTGCTTTTTCATATCCTTTTGTCACTTCATTATTAGCCTATTGATATTTTCATTGATTGAATGGAGTTCTGTATATTACGGAAATTACCCTTCTCTTATGAACTTCACCTATTTCCCTTTTTTCTTAAAAAAAATCATTTTATGTTGTTGTTGGGTGTGATAGCTACGTTTTGTGTCAACTTGGCTGGACCAGGATCCTCCGTGGTGTGGCAATTAAGGCCTAGTAACACCCCATGCTGTGAACTAGCACAGGTTGCTAACTCCATAGTGGGATCTACTGTGAGCAATCTGTTTTAAGAAGATTGGAGTGGCATCCAACTCCCTCCCCTACTCAACTCACTCCCCTGGTGCAAAAGGATTTCCTCTACACGTGGAGGGTGTGGAAAAGCTTCTTTGCTTTTTGCTAGGTTTGGATCCTGCATTTGGCTCCCTGACCTCTAAGGAGAGGAAATGGCCTGCCATATTGTGTGCCAATCCTGGGAGTCATCTGACCCGCCCACCTTGGGTACATTTGCCTGTCCACTCATAAGCCTGACTTGCTAACCGTGAATCCGTTCATTCTTCTGTGGCTTCCTGCACACTTGGAGTTCATCAACTACTGGAGTCAGGAGAAGGCTACATATGACCTATGGAATTGGGGCCTGGACCGGCCCACTTCTATAACTATGTGAGCCATTTTCTTGATATACATTTCCTCTCTATAGATGAAGGCTTCACTGGTTTTGTTTCTTGGGAGAGTCCAGCTTAAACCAGTGAGCATACACACAGTAAAAACATAGACCAAGTCACATTTCCACTGGTCCAGTTCAGTGACATTGAGGACATTCGACAAATTGGACAACTATTCTCCTGCTCCTTTTCAGAGTTCTTTGTGCCCCATCAACAGAAAATCACTGCTCCCAAAGTTCCTATTGAACCTTTGCAATTACTGTTATCAGTTTGATGCCAAATAGACAGATCGTAAAAGACCACAATGCTCAAGGCACTTTTTTGGGGAACTATGTAAGCTAAACTATTTAAAGAAAACTTCAGGGGATGTATATATATAATTTTATTGGGAGGCTCTTACAAATCTTGTGACAATCCATCAGTCAGTTGTATTAAACACACTTGTATATATGTTGCATCAACATTTCCAAAACATTTTCTTTCTACTTGAGCCCTTGGTATCAGCTCCTCTTTTCCCCCCTCCCCCTCCCTCTCCCACTCTCCCAAATCCTTGATCAATTATATATTATTATTGTTTCATGTCTTACACTGTCTGTTGTCTTCCCTTCACCCACTTTTCCGTTATTCATCTCCCTGGGGGGTGGGCTACCTTGTGATGGGTTCCCCCTTTCTCCCCCTGTCTCCCCCAACCCCTCACT
>NW_022111358.1:30286721-30288887 GCF_000313985.2 Echinops telfairi | reverse complement strand
ATTGTTAACAATTAAAACACAGTAACATTCATCGGTTCACCCTCCTCTCCCAGCTGGTTTACCACTCTCTCAAGAAGAGCTAAGAAGAGCTAAGGAGCGAAGAAGAATTTTTTTAAATGGAATTAAAGTGGCTTCGTTTAGGAGTGACAAATCTTGAGAAAGTTAAATAACAGAGCAACGGAGCCTCCTTCTCTCCAGACGACTCGTCCGCTCCCCTGCCCAACCTTGGCTGCATTTCTCCAGGGAGCCTCTGGGGGCGCTGCCGGCCACGACCGAGCACGCGCCGCCGTCGTGACGTCACTTCCGGACCCGGGCGGAAGTGTTCCGCCGGCGGACCGGAAAGTAGCTGAAGTCAGGGCGGTGGAGGTTCTGGAGGCCCTAATCCGGGACAGTCCTGGCGCGACCGGGCCCCCGCGGTCGAACCGACCTGGTTGGCGAGCTCCGGGGCCCCGAGGGGAAGAGCGTCAGGGGCTGAGCCGACACCTTAGCACGGGGCTGTGACGGTCTCAGTTGCGCTCCTTTCTGACTGCGGGCTGTAAACGCCGCTTGAGCCCAGTTGCCCCGGAAGCAGGTTCTCCTGTTGCGTTGCTCCTGGAGGTGATGGAACGGGCGGGGATTTCCCCCTTCACCGCCAGGTCAGGTGGGAGCCAAGGGCTGGGGGTTCACAGGCCGACTTCCCTAACATCTCCTCCTCTCCACCGCCACAGGGATGGAGGGCGCTAGGCCGTCCAGCAGCACCATGCAGGTTAGCTTCGTGTGCCAGCGCTGCAGCCAGCCCCTGAAACTGGACACGAGCTTCAAGATTCTGGACCGTGTCACCATCCAGGAGCTCACAGGTCAGCGCGAGCGTTGGAATGAGGGAGGGCAAGAACATGGAGAGTGGCACAGCTTTGGAGAGCTCTTTCTCTCTCTCTCTCACACACACACAGCGTTGGAGATCTCTTACACACACACACACACACACACACACCTACACACCTACCTACCTCACTCCCCACCCCCCTATCCCCGTGGCTCTCAGTATAGTCTGCCACCTAGCTGCTGTGGGAACTTTAGGAATGGTTTATCATTTCTCTGGCTCCCTATGTTTTCACATTTATAACATGATTTCTAGAAAGCAAAGGGAGTTCTAACATCCTGGACTTCTAAGGGCTTTCTATAGCAAAGAAAGTCCCCATTTTTCTCTCTGCTGCTTCACAGTAAAGGAACATGTAAATAGCCGGCATTTCTTCAGGACTCAACACAAACCGATGCTTACTTAATTTAGTTCCTGGCAACAACCCCTCTGGAGTAATACCACTATTATCCTCGTTTTACAGACTAGGGGTTGAGGTTCAGAGAGGTTAAGTGATTTACCTAACATTTCAACTGTTGCTAAGTGGAAGAGCAGAATCTTAAATGTATTCTTGTCTAATTCCTGGCAGTGAGGTGAAGTTAGAAAGGGATGGGGGAGATGGCTGAACAGGTGGTTTAAATGAGTCTGGAGCCCGCCTGCTTGAGTTTAAATTCCAACTCTGTCACTGCTGAATAACTTTTTGAAAAATACTGCATCTCTCTAAGCTTTGGTCTATCTGTAAAATAAGGTTGATACCTACAAAAGATGGTTGTGAAAGAGCACACACATATTTAGGGATGACCTGGACAAATTATTGTTAGCTGTCATTGGGTCACCTCCTTTTATGGTGAGCCCCAGGGACCGCAGAACACACCATTGCCCAGTTCTGGGCCATCTTCACAATCACTGGTCTGCTCAGATCTACGGGAGTGACCACTCAATTCTCTTGAGTGTTTTCCAACCTAGAGGACTCATCTTTTGTCACTATATCAGGTGACATTCTGTTGTGATCTTTGGGGTTTCCATTGACTAATCTGGGAAAGTGGGTTCCCACACATTCTTCCTGGGGTTATTAACTTTTACCATAAAAAATGTCCAAGAGGATACAACTTCTTCGCCTAGCTCCAACAGTTGTCAATACATATCAAATCGTGCTTCATACCCATCCCAACCATTTCTTCGCCGCCCAAAATTGAAGCACATTCTGAACATTAATACCATAAGTGCTTCAAGATCTTCGAATAAGGGCTTTTTTGTAAAAGCCATCATGACACCATTTGCATGCTTTCCAGATATTGGACAACTCCTTAATCCGATTTAATGGGGAAGAA
>NW_022111358.1:30284535-30285589 GCF_000313985.2 Echinops telfairi | reverse complement strand
GCTTAACCACTGTGCCCCCAGAGTTCCTACCAAGGTGGGTAGGGGCTCCTTGTTTGAAGCAGGCCTGTAGGCCAGAGATAAAGGTCATTGTAGATGGAGGGTGGTGTGACCGTGGGCCCAGATCTTGCAGGGCGTTCTTGAGTTGCTGCTGTTGCTCTCAAAAGCACCTTGTTTGGTTAATGAGTTACATGACTCTCTTATTAGTCAGAAATGCTTGTTTGTGTAAGAGAGCATGCCTCTTTGTTTTTTAACTTTTGGTTGTACACTGGGCACAGGTTTACAGTGCCAGTCCGGTTTCCACTCGGTTGTTTGTAACAGTTTGCCTCATGCTGTTGGTTGCAATCCCCACAAGGTGATATCCCTTCTCCCACTTTCTCCCTGTGTTCCCCACTTTCATTCCTCTGCCTTTCCCAACCTTTCTGAACGTGCTTTTTTGAGACTATGCTACCCTTTGGATCTGGAAGGTTAGATTGTTATTCTAAGGAGGACAAAACCTCCCTGGTGTCGTTGTTCCCCCTTACAGACCTATCGATTATCTGACTGGGATTTGACCACAGGGGTGAGTTCGGTGATGGACCTGAAGGTGGCTAAGGGTCACGGTCTTGAGGTTCCACCAGCCTACCTACCCCACCAGTGTGCTCAGCCTTTTATGATTTTGAGTTCTGTGCCACATTGTTCTCCCACTCTGTAACCAGGACCTTCTCACGTGCCCTTCCAGAGCAGTTGGTCGTGGTAGCCAGGCACTGCCTGGCTCTTCTGGTCTTGAAACCCTGGAGACTGCTGGTTACGTGCTCCCTTAGACCATGGGACTCACCGTGTCCATGTGTCTCCAACGTTCTGCAGTCTCCTTTGCTCCAGAAAGGCACGTCATGTGGTAGCTATGAAGAAAGTGATGACATCAGCAGTAATTTTCTCTTTTATTTTATTTTTATTTATTATTTTTAGCAGTGATTTTCAATGCCAGACTTAGATGTCATAAGATTAGAACACAAACATAAGCTATTTTCTTTGTTTTGTTTTTCTTTTTCTTTTTTCTTTTTTTTTCCTGGGAAAT
>NW_022111358.1:30278256-30283049 GCF_000313985.2 Echinops telfairi | reverse complement strand
TCCCCCTCTCCCATGTCCCCCCGGAACTGTCAGTCCCGTTGTTTTCTCCTCCAGATTGTTCATCCAGCCTGTCCTATCCAGACAGGCCTGCTATTTTCTTTGTTTTATACTATGGCAAACTTCCTCGCCTCCTGGTACGACTTGTTCCTTGTACTGTGATTCAGGGCATTTTCTGCCCTGACTCCAACTGGTAAGTGTTGAAAAAGTGCAGATGCCACCATAATCAAGATAACATCGTTAGGGACTGTTGTTTCCCCTCAAAGGAGCCTCGCAGCTTGTCTGTACACGGAGCCAGGGCTTAACTAGATGAGGCCCGTTTTAAAAGTCTCTCTGATTAGTCTTGTTATCCGGGGTAAAGCTCTGAGTAGCCCTAGGTCTGTTTGGGAAATAGACCCCACCTCGAAGCTGTCAGAACTCTTAACACCCTCTTATTTCCTTTTTAGGAGCCATTTACAGAAACTCGCCAGGACGGTGTGTCTCGCAGGTTCATCCCCCCAGCCAGGTGCCGCCTCCTCCTCAGCCCTTGTCCCTTTCCAAAGGCCAGTAGACTGAGTCAAACCCAGGGGTTGAGATGTGGAGCCGGATGATGGCAATGGCCTAACCTTTGGCTCTATCAGAAAAGATGTACTCCCTCAGACCTGGTCCGTTACCATCCATTATTGATTGAGTTTTTCTTGCCACTTACCCCGTAGAAAGGGACAGTAGCTGTAATGAAGAACTGAGGAAATGATGAAGCCTTGTGTGGTTAATTAGTAGAAGAGCTGGCTTTTGAGAAGAATTTTAAAATAGCAAATGATGTTAGATATTCCCTTAGTTCATGAGAAGGTAAAGTTCATGTTGGAGGTAAAGGTGGTGAGGGATGTAATATTTCAGAATGGCCTTTCTTGACTCCGCTCCCCTTTCCACTGTAGAGACACACACAGCCGTTTTTGATGCCCCTTCCCTTAGCCCATCCAGGCCAACCTTCATGCAGCAGGCCCCATGGAAGACCAGCATAGCCTCTCCATGGGAGAGCGGTACCCTAGGGAGGCTAGTCAGCTAGGAGTGCATATGCACCTTGAAGCCCCGCAGCCAGTGCTTGAGAGTCTCTGCCACTGGCACCTCAGTAGGTGGAGGAGGCCTCTCTGCTCCCTCACGTGGCCCGTGGGCGGGGGGCTGTCTGCAGGATGATGTCTACCGAAAGTGCCAATAGCTTCACTCTGATCGGGGAGGCATCCGACGGCGGCACCATGGAGAATCTCAGCCGAAGACTGAAGGCAAGTGTGCCTCATCCCCGTGTCACGCGGTGGGCACGGCTAGTAGACGAGCACAGAGGCCACCCCCTGACTCTCTCCTCCTCCCAGGTCACGGGGGACCTTTTTGACATCATGTCAGGCCAGACGGATGTGGACCACCCACTGTGTGAGGAGTGCACGGACACCCTCTTAGACCAGCTGGACACGCAGCTCAACGTGACCGAGAACGAGTGTCAGAACTACAAGTGAGTGCTTCCAGCGCCCAGAAGCAGGCCGAAGTGGTAGGGCAGTCACTGCTTGGAGCCTGCCTTGGCTCCAACTCAGGAGCTGTGTTCCTCTCGGGCAAACGGCTAGCAGGTTCGCTCTGGTAAGTGTGCGCGGCGCTGCCTGTGTCCCTGGCAGACGCTGCCTGGAGATCTTGGAGCAGATGAGTGAGGACGACAGTGAACAGCTGCAGATGGAGCTCCAGGAGCTGACCCTGGAGGAGGAGCGGCTGATCCAGGAGCTGGAGGACGTGGAAAAGAACCGCACGATCGTGGCCGACAGTCTTGAGAAGGTCCAGGCCGAGGCCGAGAGGCTGGATCAGGAGGAAGCCCAGTGAGTGCCCACCCCATTCTCTGGCCTGCGCTCCCTTGAGACTCCAGGGGAGGAAATGACTTCCTGCTGAGTGGGCTGGTGACAGTAGGGACTGCAGTGGGTCCTGCCCGTGGCCTCCAGGCCCTGTATCTGGGCCAGTGTTTGCTAAAGTGAGCAATCCCCCCTCCCTGGGGGCGCTGGAAAGATCCGGGAGCCCTGAAAAAGCAGATACCTACATTTAATCCTGGATTGGAGGCTTCAGCACCAAAGTTTTTAATTGCTAGGAGAGTGCTAAGTCATGTTTATTCATTTTCAGAAACGGGGTGGTCAGCCCAGTCTGTTGGGGAAGCTTGTCGGGAAGGTCACAATGCTGACTGAATGCATGAATAAGTGGAGAGGGGTGTGGGTGGGGCAGGACTCCCATAGGAAGAGGGAACTTCACTTGGGGAAGTCACCCTCAGAACTCGGCACCTCACCTGCAGGGAGGGTTGAGCCACAGGTGGTATTGACCTGTGACTTGTGGAGGAGACACAGCCTCCGTCCTCTAGGTGGCGCTAACTGAAGTTGGGAAGTGAGAAGCAGAGAAGTCCCCTTTTTTTGCAAAATAATTTGATTGGGAGCTCTTACAGCTCTTAAAGCATTCCATACATCGATCGTCTTTTTCATGGAGCCCTGGTGGATCTGCTGTCTGAGTCCAGTATGGCCAATTCATGGAAAAAAAACCCCACCCTTGGCCTACCCCCTCACTTTGGAATACCAGAGGGGCTTTTCCTGGTTTGGGAGAGTCCTGTTTTCTACTTTTTTTTTGTTTTTGTAGATGAGCAGTTGGAATTTGAGACATCTTTTGTTCCTCCCAAGCACAATGACTAGGGCCCAGATCTATGCGACATCTAAAAGATGCTGTGACGCGGTGTGCCCTCCCCCCACCAGAATAGGTCGTTCAGAGGGGTGGTGAGGGAAATGGTGGCCCCCAGATAACAGCCTTCAGTGGCCACCTTGCCTGCTCACAGGTATCAGCGGGAATACAGTGAGTTTAAACGCCAACAGCTGGAGCTGGATGATGAGCTGAAGAGTGTGGAAAACCAGATGCGCTATGCCCAGATGCAGCTGGACAAGCTGAAGAAAACCAATGTCTTCAATGCGACCTTCCACATCTGGTAATGAGGCTGAGGCTGAGCCGAGTCTGGGAGGTACTGAGTGTCTGCACGTTAAGCCAAGGAGGTGCCGATTCCCCACAGAATAGCACTGCTCCCCTCTCTTGGTTTTTCTTTCACTCCTGGTGATGGGATAAGTACAGTCAGAGCATTAGAATCCTTGGAGCTTGGTGACTACCCTGCCAAAGAGGGAACAGTCTGAGCCTCCAGCTACATGAAAATCTGGTAGCATGCCTGGTTCTGATTGCCTGTCACCACATCATTTATGCGTTTGTTCACTCCCTGTTTTAGCCCCTCAGCTGAGACCCATTGACCTAGTTGGGCAGCCCCCACTGCTGTGCACCACTCGGGCAGCACCACACAACACATGGTCTGCCGTTGGTCACTCATCTGGTGGAAGAAAGAGATTAGTGGACACTTGTAATCCTGTGTGATCACGGTAAACTCAGAGTGCCGCAGGAACACATGAGGACGTTTTACCCAGTTTGGGGAAACCTGGGCAGCTCCCCCCAGAGGAGGCTGCGGTGAAGCTGAGACCTGAAGTCTCTCGTGCAGGGAGTTATTCCCGAGAAAGAGAACATCGAGTGCAAAGCAACAAAGAGGGAGCAGTGGATTCAGAACTGAAAGGAGCTTATTGTGGCTGGAGACGGCGCACAAAGGGGAAAGGGGCAGGATGTGAAAGTGGAGCATGACCAGTTCCTACAGCATGTGGTCGACCTCACTAAGGGGGTTGGGCTTTATCCAAATGCTAGTGGTGCCACCAAAGCATTTGGGGCAAGGAAGTGACACCAGTGTGTGCAGTTATCAATGAGAGTTGTACCTGCACTTTGGGAAATGGCTTGGGAACACAGAAGAGTATTGTTTTAAAAAATAAAAAAAAAGTATTGTTGCTCAGAAGACTAGTTAATGGGAAAAGATTGGGTGGTGACTAGCGTTGAATTTGGAGGGAAGTGGGGCACCTTGAAGAGATTTAGGCGGTAGAAGCAGCAGGGCTTGGTGGGTTTTGTAGAGGAAGGATCCGAGGATGGCACCCTGGTTTCTGCTTTGACAGCTGAGCAGTTGGGGGAAATGATGACGGGTTTGGGGATGCGTCTAAAGCGTGTAAAGTAGAGCTACGTTAAGTGAGCCTGAAGACAAGGGGAGATTCGTGTTAGGTTTTGGCTGGGAGCAGGCGATCGCAAACATTTCTGGGTGTTAAGTTCCTCTTGTGTGTTTCTCCACTCTCATTTGTAGGCACAGTGGACAATTTGGCACAATCAATAACTTTAGACTGGGTCGCCTGCCCAGTGTCCCCGTGGAATGGAACGAGATTAATGCTGCTTGGGGTCAGACGGTGTTGTTGCTCCATGCCCTGGCCAATAAAATGGGTCTGACATTCCAGAGGTAGGACATGCGGCTCTTTGCTGGGGTGTGGTGTGTCTTGGTATATCTCAGCTCTGGCAGGAGCACTTGTTCTCAGTAGCCAAGACCAAACTCACTGCCACTGAGAGAGGAGGTCGATTCATGGCGCCCCTACAGGATAGAGTAGACCCACCCCTGTGAGTTTCCTACGGGAGTAGAAAACCCCATCTTAGCAGCCAGCGGTTTTGAACTGCTGACCTGGCAGTTAGCAGCCCAGCTTATCACCACTATGCCAGTGGGAATTTCCTGTGGCGAGACTCTGCTGTGGCTCTCCTTCACCGAGAGACTCTGCTGTGGTTCTCCCTCATTGAGAGACTGCTGTGGTCTCCCTCATTGAGAGACTCTGCTGGGGTCTCCCTCATTGAGAGACTCTGCTGTGGTCTCCCTCATTGAGAGAGTCTCTGCTGGGGTCTCCCTCATTGAGAGA
>NW_022111358.1:30266881-30277295 GCF_000313985.2 Echinops telfairi | reverse complement strand
TCTCCCTCATTGAGAGAGTCTCTGCTGGGGTCTCCCTCATTGAGAGAGTCTCTGCTGGGGTCTCCCTCCCCGAGGGGCTCCTACCACAGGTGACACAATCCACGAGCTGTGCAAACAGCAGCGTTTCCCATCCAGAACCTTAGTGTTCTTCAAGCTGTTTTCATGATTTCAGTCTAATCCAAAACTCACATTTGTCTGTGAAAAGGCCACAAACAATTATACAATAAATGCAGCTTGTTTGGTAAACAAAATCTAGTTTTAAAGCCTGGAGCATGTGGGGAAGTGGGGAGAGAGGAGCAGGACTAATGCACCCGAGGCTCCTGGCAGCATCAAGATGGAAAGCTCTTGGTCTCTACCTTTCCAACAGTCCCTTTCAGAGAGTTCTTGCACCCATCTCTGCCTCTCCATTTTAGGTATCGCCTTGTTCCCTATGGAAACCATTCTTACCTGGAGTCTCTGACAGACAAATCTAAGGTATTTGGGGATGCTCCGTTTTCGTTGAAATACGTGGGCCCACGTACTTAGCAAAATGGCTCTGGTTTTGTTTTGGTACTGGCATTATTCCATTTATTTCCTAGACCATGGTACCTCCTGAAGAGCCAGTGCCTCATAAGTTCAAGTGCAGCTCATTGGGACCTTTAGAGAAAAATAGGTTTCTAAAATCTGCTGAGAAAGGATATGGGCAGAACTCGTGTGTGTGTGTGCGCGCGCGCATCCCATTTTGCACATTGCCATTGAATATGAACTCGAAGTGATAGCAGTTGGAGTTCATGGAAAGTCGAGTCCAACCACAGATCTTGTTTCCAGGGACTAGACAGCATGGCTTGGGGGGCTGGGCAGCCGGCTGCTTGTCGGGCACCGCACCCACAGTCACTCTCTCTGTTGGGGGGCTGGGCAGGGCTGCTTGTCGGGCACCGCACCCATAGTCACTGTCTGTTGTGGGGCCGGGCAGGGCTGCTTGTCGGGCACCCACAGTCACTCTGTTGGAGGGCCGGGCAGCCGGCTGCTTGTCGGCACCGCACCCACAGTCTCTCTGTTGGGGGGCCGGGCTGCTTGTCGGGCTCCGCACCCACAGTCTCTCTCTCTGTTGGGGGGCCGGGCATGGCTGCTTGTCGGCCCCGCACCCACAGTCACTCTCTCTGTTGGGAGGCCGGGCATGGCTGCTTGTCGGGCTCCGCACCCACAGTCTCTCTGGGCAGGAGCTGCCGCTGCACTGTTCCGGGGGCCTGCGGTTTTTCTGGGACAACAAGTTCGACCACGCCATGGTGGCTTTCCTGGACTGTGCGCAGCAGTTTAAAGAAGAGGTTGAGAAAGGCGAGACGCGTTTTTGTCTTCCTTACAGGTCAGTATTTTCCAAAGCTCAGTGAGCCTTTAGCAGGACCAAACTGGACAGACTTGAAAGGGGCAGTAAGCCTGGGAGCAAAGCACAGGCGGGGGTGGGGGGTGGGGGTGGGGCAGAAAAGCACGTGACAGTGCCAGGTACAGCCCGTCCAACACTGCACACAGGATAACCTGATGGCCTGGTCCCTAAGTGGTTTGGCGGGGTTGCTTGGCAGCATCCAAGCCTGCTCCCTAGTTCAGAAAAGTTTTCCCCCAAACCCTTGGAAATATACAGGAATGCTTATTTGGTCAGGTCTCCTGGGAGCCCAGTGTAGCTGGGAACCTTTGTTCAGGGAATAAGGCTGACTGCAACTAGCACCCCAAACAAAGCACCTCCTTGCTTCACTGTCCACCACTCTCCCCCCCCCCAAGTTCAGGGATGCCTAGGAAAACAGGGAGGAGCACTGTAACCCTCTCTCACCCCTTGCTCCTGGCTCATCTGTTTGGGTGTGTGTCCTGTCCCAGTACCCACAATGACAATGAAGCTCTTGTGACCGCCTTCTTGATTTTTGGCTTTCAAGCAAATCCAAAATACACTACCGCTCCTCGCCAAGAGTTCTTTAATAGATAAAATGACGTGACTGGCCCCATGATCAAGTTCCTGCCCATTTGCCTGAGCTGACTTGCCCTCAGTTCTCAGTCACTAATGAGCCCTGCTGTGTCCATCTGCAGGATGGATGTGGAGAAAGGCAAGATCGAAGACACAGGAGGCAGCGGCGGCTCCTATTCCATCAAAACCCAGTTTAACTCCGAGGAACAGTGGACAAAAGCCCTCAAGTTCATGCTGACAAATCTTAAGTGGGGTCTGGCCTGGGTATCCTCACAGTTTTATAACAAATGACTTTTTTTTTTAAGAAGGATGTTTGCCTTGAAGGCTTTCAATTTTGTTTTGTTTGCAAAAAAAAAGTTTAAATTTTTTAATTAAATTTGGGTAATATTAAATAGCATATGTTTACAATACCAAAAATTACAAAAGCCACTTTATTTTAAAGTACCGTATGAAAGCCAGTTTCCAGAGTTACAACCTGCTGTGTCTAGCTACCAACCCTGGTAATAGTTTGGAGCCTTAACCCTATGTCTTCCTTCCCTCCAAACTAAGTCCCCCACCCCTGCCTTTTTTGTCTTCTTAAAAGAGTTTAAGATTGATGTATTTCCACTGGATTTTTTTCCTGTTTCTCACCGTCCGCACCTCCAATATGAAACAGAAACCTTTTTCTCCACCACGCGCGAGCTGAGCGGCGCCGTTGGACCACGTGGGAAAATGACGTAGCACTTTGTCTGCTCACTGTGTGATGTGATCAGATGCTTGAGTTCTGGTGCTGAATGCCTCCTCCGCTCTGTTGCAGAAATAGGAAATGGCGTTTGATGCCGTTGAGCATTATGGACAGATTTAATTATTTGTAATAAAAGACCTGCTGCAGTCTAATAACTGTCCAGAGGTGTGCTGGTGCATTTTTCTTTAAAGCAGTGTGCTTTTTATTCCAGAAGAATTGGATTCAAGTGCATCCATTTGATTCTTTTGAAGCATGCTGAACAGAGGTTAATTTTAGTTATTACAAAAGATTAGTGTAGGAAGCTATAGTGGAAGCCGTTTGTATAGCTCCAGGTTTTCAACCTGTCGGTTCAGAATGCTGTTCAGTCACTGCTGTCAGGGCCGTCCATAGCATCCAGATACGTTGCCCAGGATCCATGTAGTAAACAAAGGGCTGTCCCCTGCTCCAGGATGGCAGCCAGGTGGACTGTTTCAAATGTATTGCTCACCAGAAGCCTGCCAGTAACCAAATCTTCTGTATCAGGATTCTGAAACTTTTTGAGGAGAAGGGACGGTGGCTGGCCTCCCTCGTTTGGAAGGTTTGGGGCAGGGCACTGGAGGGCGACACGCTACGTGCTGGTGTCCGCCACCATCTTCTAATGGGACCCAGCTCTTCGTTTCTGACTTGGATCAAAATACCGTAAGGGACTGTTTTGAACTGGTTCGAAGTCCCGTGCAGCTCTCAATGGCAGAGTGGAGTTGTTAACTGTAAAGATGAAAGTCTGCCTCCTTGATGCTCAGTCAAGGTCGCATACATAATTTGGTTTGTTTGTTTTTTAATAATAATTTGGGTTTTGAGCACCCTGGTTAATGCTTATTTCCATGTTCAGAGTTCTTTTTTGTTGTACTAGTTTATAGAAAGGCATTTGCCAATTCAGTATTCTCTCCGTGAAATGAACAGTTACAGAAAAAGCCATAAAAATAAAACAAAAATGAACCAACTTTATTCATAATCTTTCTTTCCAGCTCTGACATTTTCAGTCTGCTACAACCAAAAGGACATGTCTGTCTACCTTTATTCCCTCTGATGTGGGTAAAATAAGCCTGAAAGTGGAAAGCAAAACAGGGCGAGAGCTACTTAGAACTTTTGTACCCCGAGTAATGAAAGTAAACCGGGGCGGGCAGGCTGCAGTAGTGGGCGCTTGTTGATAGGGGGCAGATTCAGCCTGCCTCATGTGTTGGAGGAAGCAGCAGCCCTCAGAGCTCTGGCCGCCAGGTGGGGAGGAACAGACTGCTGTCGTGCTGGAGTGTTGGCACCCACGCTGTGAGTCAGGATTGCGTAAGAGAACTCAGCAATGCTCTCCAAGGCAATGCCAGTGATGCTCTGCAAATGCCCAGTGACCTTCAGAAAGACATTTCTGCTTGTTAAATAGTCCCAGCATGTTTTAGCACACACACTACTTTGGATGCTTTCTCGCGCCAAATGCAATTTTTGTGTTTGTTTCTCAACTTTGAGGGAAGATTAAATCCAGATTTCAGTGTCTGCCAGTGGCTGCATTTCATGAGGACACCTTTATCCTGATAGGGCTCACATGCAAACAGTCTGGTGGACATTCCCCTCTGCTGAGCTAGGTTCTGTGAGATATGAGAGCTCTATCTGGGTCTTGATGCTTTCTCAGTTGGGGAGGAGAGACTTACTAGACTGTAACACAGCACTGGGTCATCGTCCTAAAGGGAAATGAACAACCTGGGGCCCCTATTTCTACTTTTACTTCCTAAGAGGAAAACTGGAAAATATTTTTCAGCTCGACCCTAGTTCTAACCTTTCCAAATCCTGTTCCTCAACACTTAGCTTTTGTCAGTTGTCACCTGTAATCGATGGGGGAATGCTGTCCAGTCAGTGACTTCTGGCCCTGCTGCTCCTGCTTGGGGGGCGTACCTGGCTCCAACACGCAGGGTTTTGGATGAACGCGCTGGCTGCAATGACTCCGACTGCCAAGAGCATGAAGTCTTCCTTCACTGCAATAAACTTTTCCCTGAGTGATGGAAACCACATTAATTTGGGAGTTAGAATGGGGCCCGATCTTCCAAAGTCGAGGGTCATGGAACTTCAAGTATGAGCTGTGTGTGTTGGTCATCTTGGATTTCTTAGACATGGAGGGAAATGGTCGAGGAGTAGCTGAGGGACACCTCTCCCCACCACCAACTCAGCTGAGGTGAGAATACGAGCCTGGTGTCTGAATGGGTTATAGGCCTTTTGTTCCATCTGTCTCCCTAACAAATGTAATTGTGAGACTTTTTACTGGTCTGACTTTACAGTAATCAAACACTTAAGCCAAGTTGCAACCTTGTGACTGGTGGTGTGTTTTATTTTTCCTCACCCCCAGCCCCAGGTGGCTGTAAAAGCAGTCCAGTAACGGCAAGTCATAAGCAGTTATAATGGAAGAACTAGGAAAGAATGTATGTTAATTACCCAAAGTCATGTAAATGGAAAAGTAAAAGCCTTTTGGGCTTTGCCGATTGGGTGCAGTCATCTACGCCCAAACCACACACTGGAAATTAATGAACCAGGTAACCTGCCAGGCTAATTCCATTGCCTCCACCGCTCGTGGTTTCTGGAAGGAACCTACCCTATAGGAATTGCCTTACCCTTGCAGTTGACTGGGGGTGGAGCTCTCGATTGACGCTCTCAGCAGGCTCTCATAGATGGGGTCGTGCAGAAGATAAACCAGGTCAAGCAGAGTCAGGCAGGTTGCGTGCAGCTGTGTGGCCGGGACCAGACAACCATTGTACCCTAGACAGGACGGAGGATCATTTAAACGGGCTTCCTCCAATCCTAACCACAGTGGTGACAGAGAGCTGTTGAGCTCTTCATGAACTTCCTGGTGGTTCTATAAGAAACCTGTTTGGCTCAAGTCCCGTTTTAAAGGACAAAGGAAGAAGTGGAGAAACCTCCATGTACAATACACAATTAAACTGTGTATTTGTTCTCATCCCACGCCTCTACAAAGTCCACTCTGATCCTGCAACAAGGGAGTGTCTAGTGATTCCAAGTGGAAGCCAGCTGCTGAGACGGCCTCCTCCCTGGCAAGTGCCAGAGGGAACACCTTTCTCAGCCATCCAAAGACTGCAGCGGGGGCTTCCTGCGATTCCTCATCGGCAGGCTCTGTCCGCTGCCACCAAGCCTCTGGGCACACAGTTTATTGCCATCTACAGAAGGTTCCAACCCATATGTCCTGACACACTTTACCTAAAACCTCCAGGAGCACCTCCACATATGCCAGGGGCGTGGTCAGATTGATTTGGAAGTTCAGGGACTTCAAAACATCAAGCTCAGACTCCACCAGTTCTTCTTTAGTGTACTGATACCCTAGGGCCTGGAGGAAATTCAGGATTGTAATGTTGCTGATTATCTGAAGAAAGGAACACAGAAGAAAAAGAAAGGTCACGTACATGGAGAAACAGTGCACATAGCCCTTCATAATCCAGCACATGCCTTCGTTTCTGGTCTTCCTGGTAAATGACCCTGGCACTGCTCATCACACAGAATTACTAGTAAGTTTTCCAAACCCACCATGCCTCTCCCTCTCCCAGCCTCTACATGTTCTGTTCTCAAACCTTAAAAGCCTGCCTTCCTTCCACGCTCCCTCATCCCTCAGGATCTCCCCCTTGCCCTGCTTCAAGGTGTCATTTTCTCTGAAAGCCCTCGGTTCTCAGCGGCTGAGGTACTGCACATGCATACTGCTCTGTGTCCACTCTTCACCGGTCTGTCTCCCCCGAGACAATGAATACACTGAGAACAGAGGGCATTCCTACTCTTGGTAGCCATGGCATCTAGGGCAACACCTGACCATAGAAGACAGTAAGTACCTGTTGATTTTACTCTACAGTCTTTAGGGAGCCGTGTGGAGCCTTTTAATGCTTAATGAATGTAAAAGTTCAACTTTATACTGTTAAGTATGTTGGCAATTCAGGTACCTTATGTAAACTGTCCGTGAGTTCCAAGGGGAGGAAAGGTGACCTGTATGAATGATGGCACCTAGCCAGCAATTCTACTTTGGGAATAGAACTTCAGGCTATTTAATAAGTGCCCCTGTTTGACTCTGTGTGTGTGTGTGTGTGTGTGTGTGTTTAGGAAGCATAAGTACTCTGGAATTTCTGCATGAATCAAGTGACCGAGCCCAACCTCGGAAGAGATTCTTCGCAGCCCCTTTGGAGGAGCTGGTTTCTCCCTCATGCCCATGGGAGGTGCCCATCGACGACCCCAGGTCCTTACATTGTAGTGGAAGGAAAGTTTGCTGGCCAGCTGAACGCAAGACACTAGCCGCAGGATGAACTTGTTGAGAAGCTGCTCTCTCAGCGCCCTCCAATTCTGCGGCCCTGCCTTATTCTCTCTCGACTGGAGTGTGGCTTGTCTGCAGATGCTCTCTGCTTGCTTAACCATAAACCTATAAGTGACAGGATGGGAGAGTACACTAGTCCACACTCAGACTCAAACAGGTTTGTGCTTCACACTCTTATCTTCTCTGATATCAATGGCTGGCTAAGAAATTTAATTTGCAAGTAAAAGGAGGAAGCAAACCAGGCCAAGGGACAACTAGTACTTTGCTAAAGATTTGGGTACATTGGCCATTCTGAGAGGTACCACTCGGCAAAGACCTTGGGCGCAGAGCTTTACCTTTCTAGGATTTCTACAGCCTGGTAGCTCGCAGATTTCTCCAGACACCATTGTTCAGACAGGAGAAAAACAAACTCTGCCAAAACAGGAAAGAAGAGCCTAATTCACAAGATGCAACCAGAACCAATCTGTGAACTCTTGGCGTTGTGTAAAAGCCAGGATGGGGCCAAGGGAAGGAGGTCAGGAGGTGAGGAAGATGAGACTGGAACAGCCCTGGCTGCACTCAGTCCCCACTGCTGCCAATAGGCAGATCAGAGGCATGAAAAGAGGGCTGACTGCGTGCCAAAGTCAAGGGCCAGCCAAGCCCCCTCACTGGCCCTGGAGCCTTCCTGTGGGTCTCAGCTGATAAAAGGCTTGGCCGGTTACATGCAAACATCCTCAGCTGGTCCATGCTGGGAGCTCCCCTCCCCGCCCCCCTGGCCCTAGGGAGATTCTTGGATGGATAAAAAACCCTAACCCTTATATTCTGTTCAGTGGAATGTTGGCAGGAACAGAAAGATCCCTCCGGGCGCTTCAATATTCTTTATGACACTGCTTGTTTAGTAACCACCCTCTGGAGAACTCCCATTGCTTTACAAACACAAGTCACCTTACAGCTGGACAACAGCTCCCCACTGCCAGTTTGTTGGGTAAATCTGTGACGCCTGAGCCTCGCCCAAGGAGCAAGTGTGTTAGGGTAGAGTGGCATGCTGTAAAGAAACAGCCCCCAAATCAGGGGACCTATCGCCCAATTTTAGAGGGAAACAAAAGCAAACAAACCAAAAAGGAAAAAAAAATTCCCTGCAAGAGTGGGAAGGGCAAGATATCTTGGCGAGATTTTAGACTGCCTGTTTCTCTTTGAAAGTACAGCCCCAGATAGAGTTCTATTTAGCTTTCAATATCATTCAAGGGTGGACACAAGGGTAAATGTCAATTCTCAACAAAGAAAGCTCTTGCAGACCCAGGAACTTTTAACATTGATCAGCAAGAATGATGTGTAGTCAAATTACCATATGTTTACAGAGAACAATTTTCCTTCGGGCAAAGGGGGAAAAAAAGGCTATTAAAAAAGTCAGGTTAAAAAAAAAAAAAAGTCAGGTTGGTGCTCGCTTCACCAGCACATATTCCAAAATTGGAACAATACACAGAAGATTAGCATGGCCCCATACAAGGATGACAGGCAAATTCATGAAACGTTCCCAAATTTGGGAGGACACAGGACAAGTCATTGGAAGTTAGAGAAATTGTTTTTAGGTTGTTGAATGTAAAAACACTGATATGTAAACCCCCACCTAATTCACAATAAAAAGGTGTTATTTTTTGCAGGGGGGGGTGGTCATCAATCTAATTAGTACCAAACAGTCTAACCATCTACTCCACCATGTTCTATCTCCCCACTGCCATTAAGTTGATTCTGGCTCAGTAGCCTCGAGGACAGGACAGCTGCTCCGTGGAGCTTCTGGGACTTTCATTCTGAGAGCATACAGCCTCCTCTTTCTCCCACAGAGTGGCGGGTGGGGTCAAACTACCTACCTACCCATCTATATTCAGCCCAGTACTTAACCTACTGTGCTACCAGTGCCCTTACGTGACAGTTGTGTACAAAAGGTGATTGCCAGAGACTACAGCTCTGCTAGCAATGCCCAACATAGACGAGAATGTGCTTGAGCAATTCCGTAAAATACTAGATGACAATTGTGTTGTCAATCCATTTGTATGTTATAGTCCAGGCTCTATTTCTTTTTGTTATCTGCACTTGTAGTTGTTTGCTTTTCGCCTGAATTATCTGGCTTATGTGTCTATTTCCCCTTTAATTTGCCAAGAAAATTGAGCTTAGATTAGGCGGGATCTATGAGGGTTACACCTCTTCCTTGCTACTGGCGCCGCCACCTCTACTTATAAAGCATACTCATGTCTACTATTAGAGACCCTCCCCTCGAAAACCAATTTGCTCTTAAGCTTTCATTCAAATTACAATCAAAAGTTAAAAAATAAAAAGGCCCTCCCTTTACTTTCTTCAGCTTGGACTCCATCTCACTCCTTCCCTTCACTGTTAAATTTCTTAAAAGCCTAGCTTACATCTACTGCTTCCACATTACCATTCATTCATTCATTTTCTATACATTGGTGTCCACCCTTCACAGCTTACTGAAATTATCTCAAAAGAAGCATGTCCAAATTGCCAAACAGCATGGCCTTTTTGCAATTCTCATTCCTGTGAATAACTTTGAAGTACTTGATGCTACTGAGCACTAACTATCCTTGAAACTCTTCTTCCAAAGGTGTCTTGGCTCTGTTCTTCTCTCTCCAACCACTCTCTCTTCCACTACTCCCACACTCCAATTCCTGGAATACAAAAGGTTTCTCAAGGAACTGTTGTTCTTCACCTGCTTCTCCCGACACCCTCGAGGAACTAACTCATGCTCTGCCACACCCTCGGTGAACATTATGGTCCCCCAACTTCCACTTCTGGCCCGTGCTCTAAACCGTCTGCCAGAAACCTCCCGCTAGGTGTTCTGCCTGCCGCACCTTCACCTAAGTAGCTCAGAGACCCAAACTGCTATCTTGGCAGTTTGTCTCTTTCGTAATGTGTGCGGTGTTTCAGTTCATGACACCACTACAGCTCTGACTCAACTCTTTGGCATTGTCATATTTGCCTGCTTCACTTCTCAAATTCACCCATGGGAGAACTGTAGGTTTTGCCTCTGAGATGTTTGTAATCCAGCTCCTGGTCATTCTCTCCGGCCTGTCACCTGGGTTTCTGACAGACTTCATCCCTCGTTAACTCAATCCATCTTCCTTCATTGCCCAAATCACTTTTCTTTAGCAAAGGTTGCATTCATATTAAAAAACTTTCAATGCCTTGTTTCCCAACTAAAGTATAAATCCCTTTTGGCATTCAGTTCCAGACAGAATCCCCCAAACTACTTTGTTTTAGTTTCAACGACCCTTCCACATTCTCTGGCCAACCTGGACTTCCAGTACCCATGCTCCCTCTTAGCTTCCCCTTCCCTCTCTATAAGGGCCTTTAACGGCCTTTTGGTTGAAACGTCCCCCTCCTCCGCCGCCACCAATCAAAAGGCGTTCTTCCTTCCCGTGTGGTGTCCCTCGAGAACATAATTCTT
>NW_022111358.1:30246886-30265810 GCF_000313985.2 Echinops telfairi | reverse complement strand
CAGCCTCCGCACTCCTCGCCCCGCCCCTCCTCAACGGCCGCGGACCGCTCAGCCAATCACAGAGCGCCCCCTCCTCTCGGACTACAACTCCCAGCGTCCCCTGCGGCGCCCAAGGACTACTATTCCCAGGGAGCCCCGTGGCCCGGGACTCGGAGTAGCCGTAGCAGTATGGCGGCGTCCGGCGCTGGAGGAGACCCTCTAAATCCTAGTAGCGGGAAGGGCCCGGTGGCTCAGCGTATCGACCCAACCCGGGAGAAACTCACTCCCTCGCAGCTGCACTTCATGCGGCAGGTGGAACTCGCCCAGTGGCAGAAGACGCTGCCCCAGCGGCGGACCCGGAACATCGTGACCGGCCTGGGCATCGGGGCCCTGGTGCTTGCTATTTGTATCCGATCTTCCCGTGTGGGGACCGGGAGGAGCTTGTGGGGACGTAGAAGGGACCCGAGCGGTGACGTTCGCAACCACTTTTCACCGAACAATAGCGGGCCAAGTGTTTAAGGTTTGGGTAAAACGGGGGGAATCCCTTGTGTGTGAATCAAGTGAGAGGGCGTGTAATGCTTGCTTTACCATTTCAAAGGGACTCCCTTATTTTTTGGGGGGGAGGGTGATCCTCTTCTAATACGAGGTATTCATAAAAACGGAGTTGGGCTCAGAAGTCGGGCGAGGGTAAAGCAGCATCGTGAGCATATTCCAAGCGGTTTCCTGAACGCGGCCCGCAGATGGTTACACCTTCTACTCGGTGTCCCAGGAGCGCTTCCTAGATGAGCTGGAGGACGAGGCCAGAGCTGCCCGAGCCCGAGCCACGGCTCGAGCGTCAGGCCCCTGATCCGGATGGCCGTCATGCGCCTCGGCCTGCCGAGCCCCTTCACAAGCTGGATGACGCTCCGCGATCCCGCAGAAAATGAAGCTGCTCGCGGCATGGCTGCCCTAACCAACCTCACGCCATGCCTGAACCCCAGCAGCTGGAGACGTCTGCAGTCCACCATCGCAAAAGGGACGTTGTCCACCCCACACTCCCCGTGGGCAGTGGCCAGGCCCATCTTGTAGTTTGTTTTCCTTGTTTGATGATTGTATAACCCTGGTTTTTCCTAAGAGCTGAGGTGTGACTGGTATGGGGGTGGGAGGTGGCAACTCCTAGCTGTATTGGAGCCTGATGTGGGAATGATGGGGTCCAGTTGAATATAATAAACTGAGTCACCTCTCCTGTTGCCAAGTGAGTGTGGTGGGGCTAAGAGACTACAAGGCATTTGATGGTGGAAAGCTTTGCGGGCACTAACTGGCTGTGGCATTGCCCCAGGGAGCTGTAAATGTTTAACTAGACTTACTTTTTCTGTGAGATCTTTCCACCTGATTTAAGAGAGAGATCATGGCAGGTCATTGGGCTGTTGGAGCCTGAACCAGGTCTGGGGGTAGGCGGAGAGTCATTCTCTGGTCTCCACTTCCTTGACCTCAAACACTGAACTTTATCTTTTCTCCTCTACCTGGTCTTTCCCACACCTCGAGCGACAGGTGGATGAAGAACAGTCTTCCTTCTTGTGACTACTACGGGGCCTGCCTGTGCAGGCCAAGGGTGGAGCCTAGAGTGGATGTTGGCATGTTCAAGAGCATCGTTGACCTGGTCCTTTCCTCATGATCTGGGAGGTAGCCAGAGGGTGGGGCAGCTTCTACCTGTCTCCCATTGTGAGAGGAGAGCCCCTTCTCGACTCTCCCTTGCCTCACCCCACAAGTCTTTGTCCACAGGCCTGACAGATATAATCCAGAGTCCTGGTTTCCAGCATGTTTATTGGCTGCGGCTAAGTCTCATGTGAGAACATACCCAGCTGGGAATGGGCATCCGGGCATCTGGAAGCATCCGGGCTTGGGGGGCAGTGCTTAGTGGTTGACCCTCGCCTGGGGAGGTCGCCGGTTTGAGGAGACATGATGGCAGAATTGACACCTTTTACAGCAGTTTCCCTGTGTCTGCCTCTCCCCTAGAAAGGGCCCACACTGTCCACGTCCCTGGCACCATGCTCCCCTCCCAGTGCTGGGTCCTCTTTGCTGAGATGTGTGAGGCACAAAAGCAGCAGATTCTGCGAGCCCTCTGGGAGCCACCGGCTTCTGCTCTGAGTTCACTGGAGGGAAAAGAAAGCGTGCTGTAGAAACGCCGGGGTGGGGTGGAAGGAAGGAGGGCGGCGCTGCAGTGTTAACGCTCCCTGGGCGCTCCCGCCCTTGGGCCCCCCCCTCACCATCCTGCCAACATCCCCGGCGAATGTCACCCCCTTGCTTGCCCGCTGCTCCTGGGAGCCGGTGCTGCTGCCACTCAGGGAGTTCCTTCGCATGATGCCTGGGAGCGGGGCGGGAAAGTGCTGAGTAAGGGAGGGGCCCAGGGGAGCTAGTCCGCCCCCCCCCAACCGAGGGGCAAGACCCTCAGGGCCTGCCAGAAAGCCAGCGTGGTAGGGAGGGCAAAGATGGGAGCTGGGCCGTGGAGGTCTCACCAGGGCCCGGGGCGTCCGAGCGCTGCAGGCTGTTGCGGCGGGAGGAAGGGTAGCTGCCCTTGGAGAGGCGCCGCTGACGGCTGGACAGCATGGCAGCCGGGGCCACGATGCCCGGTGGGGGCTGCTTGCCCAGCCGGCTATACAAGTCCTCAATTTCCTTTTTCTGCAGCGTCTGGAGAGCCTCCACCTCTGACAAGTGCCTGAGGATGGATGGCCAGGGGAGTGAGGGGGCCAGCCCCACTTGGCTCTCCAGAGGCCACCTCTTGCTCCAGACAGCCCCCTAGCGCCCCCAGGCTCACTTCTGCCGCAGGCTCTGCATCTCAGCCCAGAACTCCTCGTCCTCCCCACTGCTCTCCGAGTCCTCACTGCTCAGACACAGGCTGCTGTAGGAGTAGTTCATCCACACGGGGCTGGGGGTGGGCTGGCTCAGAGGTGGGGGGCTGCCTGCTCCTCGGGGCTCCTTCCCCTCGCCCCCTTCCTCCTCAGCTCCAGCCCCCAGGCCCTCGGCTGCACGGTCGCTCTCGGCCAGGGCCTCCCTGGTCTCCGGCCCGCCTCCAGCACTGTCCTCTGTGTCCGAGCTCTCTGAGGCCAGCGGCGGGATGGCAGGCTTCAGAGGACCAGAGGGCTCCGGGGATGGCCGCCGCTGCAGGGGAAGGGGCTCGGCGGGCTCCTTGGACGAGGTCACTTGGAAACGCCCCACAAGCTGGGGCTTTCCCTCTGTGGAGACGGGGAAGGCGGAGAGGGAGACAGTAAGTGCAGGCCACGAATCCACGGGCTGGGGCTGACGGACAGAGGTGAGGCGATCAGTGGTCAGAAGCCTCACCTTCAGAGATGGGTGCCAGTCTGGCTTCCCCTAGGAAGGGCCGAGCAGGATTTGGGGAGACCTACAAAGTAATGGGGGTCAGTGAGGAGGGAAGTGTTCAGAATGGAGCCTCTGTGATCGTCCCTCTTGGCTTCCTAAACTCACCTCGCTCTCCATCTCAGACGTGAGGGCTGGAGGGCGTCCTGGGTCATCAGGGGCAGGGGGAGCAGGGAGGCTGGGAAGGGCTGAAGAAGACTGGGAAAGGAGGCCAGGCGAGGGAGACAGTAAGGACTGAGCCACGGTCATGACAGCCAGCGAGAAGGCACTAGCCAGAGAGAGGAGGGGGGCTGCTGTGCTGGAAGGGTGGTTCTGAGGGACCTGGGAACAACTGAGAGGGCATGTGGGTGGAGAACTTGGGGGGAGAGCGTCCTGAGGAAACGGGGTGGATGGGATTGGGAACTGGGAGACACCGGGGGACAACGGAAGCGGAGAGCAGGGGGGATAGGAGGAGGCCTGGGAAGGACCAAGGGAGGAGCTGGGATGATACGGGGGAGGAGTGATGGGGAAGAGGGGACAAGGGGACAGGGGACTGCCTGGGGAAAATGGGGTTCCAGGAGAAGATGGAGAGGTAGAGAAGGCCGTCCAGCTCCTCTGGTCCAGGGAGGTGCTGCTCCGGGGCTCTGCTGGGGAAGAGGATGCTCTGAAATTCCAGACCCCAGTCCCTTAGGCCCCTCCCAGGCACACCCAGGAGAAACCCAACCCCCCACCCCCACCCCAGAGCTTGGGGAGAACTCAGACTTTACCGCTGGAAGGGTCTGGAAGTGGGCCTGAGAGGGCAGACAACGGTGCCGGCTCCTCCTGAGGGAGAGGGGAAGGGCTTAACTCCTGAGCTGCTTCAGCAGGGACCCACAAGCCTCTAGGGTAAGGTGACCAGACGTCCCGCTTTTGGCGGGACAGTCCCGATTTTTAACAATTATTGCCGCATCCCGCAGCGTTTTTAAAAAATCCCGATTTTTGGAAAGAATGCATGACAAGCTAGGGTGGAGGGTTTTCGGCTGCCATGTGGCTATTTCGCCAGGATATGAGTTTGATCAATGGTGGCCCGCTTTGGTTCCGCTTCACCAGTGTCGCACATGTCTGTGCGGACATCTTTGGAGGTCAGGGGCTTGATAGCCGCAACTTACTCTCACGTGGTTCCGGGGAAAAAAATGGATGCATGCAGAGAGAAGCGAGAGAATGACAAAACTGATGTGGTAAACTATTAACAAGGGTGAAGCTGAGCAAAGCTGGCTAGGAGTCCTCTGCACATTATTTAGAACTTGTTTCTCTGAGGTTATTTCCAAATAAAGAGTTAAAAGCATGTTGAAAACAAGGTGTTTCACTGACAAAACATACAACTCCTCTAGTTCTTTAATGCTTCTTCCCTACCCACTATCATGAGCCCACTTGTACCTTACAAATCTGCTAGACCAGAACATGTGCATGGGTACAGATAATAGCTGGAAACACAGGGAATCCAGGACAGATAAATCCCTCAGGACCAATAATGAGGGTAGGAGGAAGGTGGAGAGGGAAGGGGGGAACCAATCAATGATATAACCCCTCTCACCACCACCCCCGGGGTGAGGGGGAGGCAAACAACAGAAAAGTGGGTGAAGGGGAACCGGTCGGTGTGAGATATGAAAAAGAAAATTATAAATTATCCAGGGTTCATGAGGGGGGCGGGGGAAATGAGGATACCAAGGGCTCAAGTAGACTGAAAATGACAACATCTGTACAAAGGTGCTTGACACATGGATGGATGGATGGATGGATGATGATGAGCTGTGAGCACCCCCAATAAAATGATTTAAGAAAAAAAAAAGGTGTTAGCTATGGATGAGCACCCTTGGCTATCAGATTCTCAAATGGGGTCCATAACCCCAAAAGCTTAAGAGCCAGTTTTCAAGCCCCAGGGATGAGCTAAATCCCAAGACGCTGTGGGGGCAGCGGGTAGGGAGGCCACCACCCATGGGGGTGCCCAGAGAGTCTGACCTGGGGCTCCTGGGTGTCCTCAACGGCCTCCACAGAGCCTGTGTCTCGCCTCAAGAGGGTCTCCACGCGCTGGATAATCTCCCGAATGCGGCGCAGGAAGCCTTCCCGCTCCACGGGTAGAATGAACTCGTTGTACACCTGGTGATGGACGATGGGGGGATGACAGCTGCCCACTGGGCCCTCCCCCTGCCTGTGAGCTTTAGAAACCCCCCTTCACACCACCTGCCTGAAACAGGGGCATGTAAGTTCCCACTGGGCCAGGGGCTGGGTGGAGTAAGGCGAAAGCAGTCTAGAGGAAAGGGGCTAATGGCCCTGGGAAGCAGGTTTGTAGCAGGCACTTTACACATAGGACCACATTTAACACCAGGAACAATCTTCTGGGGTTGGTATTCAACTCTTCATTTTAGACTAAGATTTATTCAAAGAGGTGAAGCTCAATCTGCCCAAGGTGAGAGGATTTGAACTCAGGCCTCTAAGTCCATCTCTCTAAAAGCAGTTTGGATTCTTTCCACAACACAAGTATGTACTTTTGAGCAGGATTCTTGCTTCCAAAGTGTACCAGGCAGGCCCACGTGCACACACAGTCCACAAAGTTATTCACATCTCATCGCTGGGGCTCCCTTTGGGCCCATTTGTTGTTCTAGTTTTTAATAGTTTCTGCTTTCTTTTTGATTGAGGTTTTCCTCTGATGATTGCTGTTACTTTTTTTGTTTTGGTATGTTTTTTGGTACATGTAATCCAGGATGGGCGAATCCATGGAGACAGTAACTGGATTAATGGTCCCTTGGGGGTATGGCAGGGGAGGTTGGGAGAATACGGGCGTGAAAGTCAATTGTGGGAATGACTGTCCAACTCTTCTGGATCTGATTGAATTATTGAATTGTATATGTGGGTTATGTCCTAATAAAACTTTTTTTTTAAAAGAAAAGATAAGTGGCAAAGCTCACGTTCACATCCACAGACATTGATTGAGCACCTACTGTGTGCGGGGCATTATGCAGGGAAGCAAGAAACAAGATCTTGCTATCAAAAAGCCCCGAATGGAGTGGAAGAAACAAGTAGATTATCAGCAATCTGCAAGTCAGCCCATGATAAGTAAGGTGTTTATGAGTGAAGTAGCAATAAAAATGCCTTTCCAAAGAGGGAATAAGTCATAGCACCCAGGGGGGAGGGGGGGAGCCGGGACAGCTTCCCAAAGGAAGTCCTTTGAGCTGAGTTTTGAAAGACATAACAAAAGCAACTCTTATTGAAGGCCTACCATGTGTGCCCTGGTCTCATATAGTATCTCATGGAAACCTCACACCAGCTTCAAAAGAAGAATCATTACTTGGATTGTACCAATCAGCTAGTAAAATTCAGAGGGGTTAAGAAAACTTGCCCAAAGTCCTGATCCAGATTCCAACGTTCCGTCATTTCTTTAGATTCCAAGATTCCATTTCTTTAAAGAGATGGGAAAACTTACTGCCAACTTTATATAGAAAGCAATGCATCACTAAAGTAAAGCATTACGAAAGAAGAACAACAAAGTGGGAGGCCACTCACTTCCTGATGGCAAAGCCTAGTACAGCCCAGCTTTGGTAGCCCAGAACGCCTGACCGGTACCACGATAGACCCACGGGCCCATGGAACAGAGTTGAGAACCTAGAAGTAAACCCATCCACCTGCGGACCACTGATCTTTGACAAAGGGCCAAACCCATTGGGAAAGAAATAGCCTCTTTTACAAATAGTGTTGGCAAAATTGGGGCCCCACTTGCAGAAAATGAACAGGCCCCAACACCTCACACCAAAGACAGAGAAACAAACTGAAGATGGATTAATGACGTAAGTGTAAAACCCAGAATTAGAAAGCTCATTAATGAAAGACAGGGACAAGTGCATGGCATCGATACACTATAAAAGTTAATGAGAAACACACAGCAGAGGACAAACGAGACGGGGCCGAGAGACCTTCTAAAGATCAGACACTTAGGTGTAGCATACGCTTCCCAAAAAGAGGCATGACAGGCTGGGAACAACAACAAATTGGGTTACGACATATCAGACAAGGGCCTTCTGTGATCTCTATGGTGATCTCTGAAATCTCTAAAGGACAGCAAGACTTCAACAAAAGAAAGAGAAACCATCCCATTGAAAAACAGGCAGAGGACATGAACAGACACTCGGACAAAGAAGACATTGAAGCCACCAGCAAGCATATGCAGACATGCTCACCACCGTTAGCCACTAGAGAGAGGCAGATCAAAGCAGCGCGATCTTATCTCAGCATGCACAGCAAGCTGTTCCCTCCCAGCGATCCCTCTACTCGGTCTGTATCACAGAGAAGAAACCAAAAGAGCCCGACATCAATAGATATACACGCACCCATGTTTGTTGTAGCACTGTTCACAGCAAGAAACAAAACAAGATGGAAACAGCCCTGGATAACAGACGATGGTACCGATACACAATGGAATACCAAGTAACATGAAAAGAATAACAATGGGTCTATGAAATAGCGCACCACATAGATGAACATGGGCAGTGTTATACTTTGTGAAAGAGATCCATTGCAGAAGGATAAAGATCGTATGAGACCACTGGTGTAAAAAGTTAAGAAAAGTCTTTCACACTAAAATAAACAATTCTTTGATGGTCACCAGGGGTGGAAAGGGGTGGGAGGGGAAGTTGCTGGCTGGAAGGTAGACATGTGTTAACTTGGTTGAAGGGAAAAGCAACATATAATCAGAGTGAGGTTAGCAAAAAATGAACGAGGCAGAGAAAGACAGTGAGAGGAGTACAAAAGTGAACGACCACAGAGGTACATTCGGTCTATGAAGAGTCCCGCAAGGGTGGTGATGGGTGAGTAGGTACCTGGACAGACAGGCAGGCTGACGGGGTGAGGGAGGGAAAGTGGGAGTATACATATATATACATACAGATTCGACAGGGGTGTTTACCTTTGCTTCAAATATATCCACGAACGGGGTGGAGCACACAGAAGACACTGTTATGAAAACGTTGCAGACACAACCAAACACACTGAGGGAATGAGTCACTAGAACTGTGGGCTCAGGGTCATCATCTCAGGGGACACCAAGATAGAAGAGAGTCCACAGAGACCGTGCTCTATACCGTACTTGGTGCAGAGTGAGCGATCTAAGTTGTTACTACTGGCCTTTCTCTGTCCAGCGCCAAGAAGAATGATGAACATTAAACACTAATTGTGGGAACAATTAGTCCACTGGTCTAACGGAGCACTCTAATATCCATCTCCAAGACCCTGAGACCAGAAGAACTAGATGGTGCCCAGCGATCTCTATCCATTGCTCTGAAAGGGATCCCGCTGGAAGGTCCTAGGTAGAGCGGAAGAAAAATGTAGAACAAACTTTAAAGGATGTAGAACAAAAACATACAAGAGAGCAGGCTTCCTGGTCAGATAAAAACTGGTAGAACCTCTAAGAGTCTGGCCCTTCGTTGCCTTTTAGGTCTGAAATGGAATTTACCCCTATGACTCAATTTTCAGCCACGGAATACCTTCCCCAAACCAACAAACAATCCATGGAGTCAGTTCCTATTTATAGCCCCTGTAAGTTTCCGAGACTGTAAATCTTTAGGAGCAGGATCAGGAAACCTCATCTTTCTCGCAGAGAGTGGCTAGTGGATTTGAACTACTGATCTTGTGGTTAGCAGCCTTCAGCCAAACAAAAGACAGATGTATAACAGGAATGATGACACTGTGAGATACACACACCTTCGAATAACCCACCACGTACAGTCAAACAGGCAGCATTCACTCAAGGACGAAGCTCAGAGGCGTTAGGAAAGGAGGAGGGCGGGAAACCGGGAACACAGGGAGGGAGGAGGATAAATGGGGTAACATCAGGAGGACGGACTGCGGCCAATGAGATGAAACAAAATTCGTCTGACGTGAACAGAAAAGTGATCCGCTCTGTAAAACGTCACCCAGTCCACAATAAGAAGCGAAAAATAAATAAAAGAGAAAAAACGAAAGAGATTAGGCCAAGTTCACTGAGCTAGTACATGATGGAGCAGGGATTTGAACTCGGGCCTGTCTTCGGTGAAAGTCCACCCTCTGCTCGTCCACACTGCTCATCAGGAGGTCGAGGCCTGGCCTGGGGAAGCACGTGAGCAGGAGCTCTGGGTTGTGAATGGGAATGGCACATTCACCAAATAGCGAGGCCTTGAGTGTACTTGAAAGTGCTGTTCCTTTGAAAGGCTACCTCTGGAATTTGGACCTTACTCTGTAGTCATAGGCAGTCACTACAGACTTTGGGATAAAACACTACATAGAGTAGAGGGTGGGCTGGTAAGAGGGTGAGAAAAGGGGAATTGACCTCGGGTTCGTGGGTGGGGACACTTGGGCTGCATGGGACCAGCGTTGGCCTGAAAGCCAGTAGCAAAGGAATCTCAGAGCAAGAGATTCCTGCTTGGATAGAGACAGGCACAGAAAGGCACCCAACCTCTTTGGATGCTGGACCGTTCCAAAACCAGTGTAGCTAGAGAGAAGCCCTGGAAGGGTCAGGTGGCTTGGTGGAAGGTGCGAAGTCTTGTGTGAGACTTGGTCTTTGGCCGGCACACAATGTGAGTGGCATGATGGAGGGGCTTCAGTGAGAGTTCGTGAAGCCTGAGGCTTTCTCTCACTTCCTTTACCCCAGTGGCTGCAACCCACTGTCCCCACTCTCACCCCAAGCCCTTCTTCCAACAAAACCCAGGGTGGGACTGCCCCGGCTTCACCCTATGTCACTTCCTTGAAATTCCCTCCTCACGCAGTTTCTACTCACATTTTTCAGATTCCTCCAGTGTCCTTCTAATGACCTTCCCTGCCCCACCCCGCCGCTGCCTGCTCTTTCTCAGTGGGCAAGCCACTGAGATGCACTCTCAGGCCCTCAAGCCTCTGGCTTTGTGGACCTGATCTGTGTGCTGATGACCCTTAAATCCACCTCTCAGGCTTGCCTGATCCATCCTAGAGAAGGTCTTCTTGTAGCTGGACCTCTTCACTCAAGTTCTTCATGATCCCTTCATTTCCAACTCCCTCTCTCCCTATTCCCATTATCTAGTCTCTCTAAGCTATAAGTTACCCTTAACATCTTCTCTCTCTCATTCCCTATCACATCAAGTCAGCAAATATTTGTTGTGCATCTACTATGTGTACTGTACTATAGCAGCAGGTTTTGCAAGACAGAATAATCAATTGTCCTGAGACAACCTTCAGATTCATTCCTCTTCCTCTTACCATGGTCTAGTCTCTCACGGTCCACATTTGACTTCCTGAGTCCACCTCCCAGCTGAATTCCCCTACCCGCAATTCCTCTCTGCCATTCCACATGGCAGAATGGTCTTAAAATATTTACAGTCTGGGTGACTCTTAAGACCTTCTATATTCTGGACTCACACTACCTGCCCAGCCTTGTTTTCCATGATTTTCCTGTAGGGACACTTGCTTCCAATGGCATTGGTCTCTCATGAAGACTTCCCAACCCTAAGTCTTCCCCAATACCCACATCTTTGCTGATGCAGCGAGAAAGGGTCTTTCCCATAGAAGGTGCAACTATCGGTCTCTCTCCGTCCAGAACAAAGAAGAGTGAAGGTAGCCAAAGACACAAGGAAACAATTAGTCCAAAAGGCTAATGGACCAGTATCCGTGGCCCTGAGACCAAAAGAACTAGATGGTGCCCGGCTACACCGCTAACCACTCTGCAGGGGATCACAGTAGGGGCACCTGGGTCGAATGGGAGAAAAATGTGAAACAAAACTCAAAGACCATAAAGAGGACTAGGCTTACTGGTCAGACAGAGCCTGGTGGGACCCCTGAGACCATGGCCTTTAGACATCTTTTAAGCCTAAAACTCTCATGGCTCAGACAA
Organism: Echinops telfairi; assembly: GCF_000313985.2. Taxonomy (NCBI): domain Eukaryota; kingdom Metazoa; phylum Chordata; class Mammalia; order Afrosoricida; family Tenrecidae; genus Echinops; species Echinops telfairi. The sequence goes on along the minus strand of NW_022111358.1, from coordinate 30,254,634 downwards.
GAGGCCTCCAAGGTTAGCCATACCACCAGAGAGATACTCACTCATGACCGCAATTAACCACAGGAGATCCAAAGGGCAGCGTCTGCTCAGGGATAAAGCTGCGAAGGCAGGAAGGGACAGAATGCAGGAAGGGGTCGGTGGTAGACAGAGGGAGGAAGCAGGCGGAGTGCAGTGAAGGTGGGGACTGCGATCCAAGCAAGATGCGCACACACTGTGGACTGGAAGACCAGTGTTCTCAGGTGCGTTCACACAAGTCACAATAAGAAAAGAAAGAACGGAATGAAAATGACAGTCTGGGAAGCCCTGTGGGGAAATTCTACTCTGCCCTACAGGCTCACTCAGCATATACATGTGACACCAAAAGACGCCCTGCCCACTGCCTTGCTTACCCATCTGCTGCCCCTCTTCGTCCCGCTGCTCCCGCTGGTGCTCTTGTTGGAGACCCAGGACTGGGCGCCTAGCACGCACTTCACACGTAGTATACCCAGTCCATATGCCCAGTGTGGATACCCAGTCCATATCAGTCTCCGATTACCAGCTACGAAGTCAGACCTCACTAGCTAAATAGAACTCTCCCCAAGAGGAAAGGCTCCTTAGGGTCACTTTGCTGAGGGTCAACCAGTCAATAACTGGCCTGGGTGGGGGCAGGGTTCAACACCAGGGCGCCTCAGCAGGGGGGGGTCTCTTGACCCAAACACCCTGTCCTCCTCACCATGGCGGCTGCAATCTCCTCCGGGCTGTCCCCATCCAGATCAAATCGGAAGGTCACCATCTTGCTGTTGTGGGTCTGCAGTTGGCACTCCACCACTCTGTCATTCTGATCGGACACCTTCAGAGTCAAAGCAAGTGGAGGAAGGGAGGTCAAGTCCTCTGCCCTCATCGCCTGTCGCTCACCCTCCCACCCTCCCTCTCCCCGTAGCCAAGTGTCAGTGGTCAGACTGGAACTGGAGAGAAGCCAATCCCATGCCCAAATGAGGGTATTAGAATCTAGACGACTGTCTCTTGCATACCATGTCACACATGGCTCCTTGCATTTTCCAGATAGCCTCCCGGCTCCCCACCCCACCCCACCCCACCCCACCGGCTGTCCAGGTTCTTCCTCTCCTGCGTCCTTCCCTTACACTCGTGACCCGCAGCCGGGATCGGGGTCTGCGCCGGAGATTTCTCCCCGGGGCTCTTCTTATCCGCCCCATCCCTTCGCCTAGGTCACTAAGGCCCGATGCCACATCCGAAGCATAGCTGGACAAGAGGAATGAGAGGTGGGTGGTAGCCAAGTGGACCCAAGAACCCCAGCGTCCACTCCAGCTCCCACCAGCACATACCTGTCCATTGGGGCAAAGTCACTGCCAGAGCCAGAACGTGGTATGGAGAGAGCGAAGGCCTGAAACAGGACAAGGGTTTGTGAGACTTGGGGCAAAGAGCCGTGGGGATCTCCAGAGCCCGGGACTTGGATGCTGGGTCCTAGGGAGACAGCACTGGCAAGGATAAGCCTGGTGGGTTACCAGGGATCTGGGGTCAGGTGACGGGGTTGAGTTTTACAAGGAACAAGAAAGCTCAGAGAATCAGAAAGGCTGGAAGCCCCCCAGGTGACCCCCTCTCACCGAGGGCAGGCGGAGATGGGACTCAGCGGGGTTGGATGGCACCCCCCCAGGGGGCTGAAGGGCAGGGTCGGAGGCATCCAGGAAGCCGGAGGAGCTGAGGTAGCCATCAGTCTCGCAATCCGCTGGTGGGGGATGGAGGGGATCAAAAACATGGGGAAACACTGGGGAGTGGGGGTCCAGAAGGGGTCCTGACAGAGCCAGATGGGGTGGGGGAATCCTTCCCAGAGGAAGCTTCCTGGCTAGAGGTGGAGGGCGGGGCAATAATGCTAGGTCGAACTTCTGGATGGAAGGTAGAGGTCAAGGGTTCTGGGACCCAAGTCCCCAGGTGAAGGGTGACTTACAGGTGGTAGATGAGTAGCTGGCATGGCGGAGGAGGAACGGCGGCGGATGCTGGTCTGCCTCAGGCTCCTCGGGCTCTGGGGGGAAGGCAGTGGGGGGTCCAGGAACCTTGGGGGCAGTTGCTGGTGGAGGTCCTGGTGGGGGTGGGAGGGCCTCTAACTCTCGAGCTTGGCGAAGCTTCTCACGCTTTCGCTGGATGGCAGCAACCCGCTCACGCACTGCACGGGCCACTGGCTGGTAATCAGCTTCACAGACCAAGCCCAGAGCCACCTGGAATTGGGGGGCGGGGGCGCGGTTGAGGAGCACAAGTTGAGACCTCCCTCAAAGATCCATCAGGATACCTCATTGGGGTCTCCAGGGTGGATGGGTACCAACACTGATTGAATAACCAGTGTTCATTAACTGGCAATTCTTTACATTATCATTGTCAAACTCCAAGAAACCGTCTGGGGCAGGTCTTAGCACCATTTTCCAGAGATGTAGAGTTAGTGAACTGTGTATGGTTATGTATAGAGAGTCAGTGGTTCTCAGGACTATACACTAAGGGTGGGGAAGAGAGACATTCCCTAGTATCTGGAGACTATTGGGGATAGAGGTCGTACTGATATCTCATGAGTAGAGGCCAGGAATGCTACTAAGCATCCTACAGTGTACAAGACAGTCCCCCAAGCCAAAAAAATCACCCCACCCCAAATATCAACAGCAACAAGGTCAAGGATCCCTGCACAATTTGGTCCCAGCCTGATCTTTTTTGATCTGCACAATGCACACCTGTTCTTAGGCCACAGTTCAAACACATTCTCAGGCTGATCCTCCACAGATGATCCCCACCCTTTCAACGGCCATTTTTCTGTGGCAAAAATCCCACCTTCCCCCCCCCCCCAGACCTTCCTAATCCAGCCTCCCCTGCCATCTTCTACCTCCTATAAACGCCTCTGCGGCCCTCCGTCTTGTCTGTGCCTTCTCCTTATTGGCTCAATAACGAGCTTTAGTGATGGTGTAAGGAGGCGTCACAGAGGGGTTTGCCTTGCAATCTGAATTCCTAAGTTCAAATCCAGCCACTTACTTGCCGCGAGACCTTAAACAACCTCTCTGAGATTTGTTTCCTCATCCATAAATGGAGATGAAATTACCCTCCAAGCATGCTGGTCACAGCAATCAAATGCATGCCAAAGTGCTCTGCGCCACATCCGGGTGAGTGCTATTAACAACTCCTACCATGCGGGCGCCAAGCACTGCCAGAAACACCGTCTCTGCCCTCAGGCAGTTTAAGGTCTAGCAGAGGAGAAAGATCAGGATGGTTTTAGGATGTACTTGGGTAGCTGTGATGGGAGGCTTGGGGGAAATGGAAGGAAGCATTTAATTTTAATTCTAAAGGCCAAGGTTTCCTGAAATTGGTGTTTCTGGAAGTAGAGAAGGAAAAAGGACTAGAGGGGAAAATAAATGGATAAGACAGAAAGGCATTCCAGAAAAATTGATCAGAAAGCGCAAACGCCCCCTGGAGAGCTTCCAGAAAAGGAAATCTACAACTGGTCCCCCTGGCCCCCGCCCAGCCCCAGCCCTCCCCTGCTCTCACCATCTCCTGGGCCACCTCCTCGGCCGCGTCCCGGCCCAGCTGGAACAGAAACTCAATGGCCTGGTTGTCGCGCGGCCGCCCCACGCGCCGCGCGTCCTCCATGCGCAGCCAGAGCTTCAGGCCCGGCTTCTCGCCGTCGTCCTCCTCGGCCAGTTCCACGTGCACGCCGCGCTCCTCGCGGAAGAAGGCGTGCGCCAGGAGGTCCTGGATGGTGAACCTGGGGGCCCCTGCCGCCGTGAGCCGAGCCCCCCGCGGCGCCCCGCGCCCCACCGGCCGGCCCCCTGCACCCACCTCTCGTTCTTGTCCGTGCGGATGCAGCCCTCGATGATCTCCTTCACCTCGGGCATCTTCACCTTGTAGAAGCTGTTCGGCTTTGTGCCCTGCAGGAGGTGGGCGGCCTGAAGCCTGCGTCCCTAGGCGCCCCATTTCTTGCTTAGACGACCCCCACCCGTCCGAGGCAGTGGCAAAGCTTGGTGACCGCGACTGGGAGAGTCGATCTCAAATCCCATTCCCCAGCCCTCGATGGCAGTGTGACCTTGAATGTGGCTCCCGCTGCGCCCGTTTTCTTATTTCTAGAATGCAGGGCATACCCCTTTGCCCTGCTCACCTCCCGGGGCAGCTGGAAAGTAAGGCTGGCTGCGAACCTGTTTGTCACCTCTAGGGAGCGCTACCCAAATCAAGATTCTAAGTGGTTGCCCGGGGGAGGGGTTGGGGGTGGTTAGCAGCGCAGATGCACGCAAAATCCTTCAGGGCGCAGCAAGGCCTTTTTACGTCTAGCCTGTTTTCATGAAGAGAAGGCATTTCGTCAAAGGAAGGGCTGATAGGGCAGGGCAATGGGAGGGGGACCCGGAATGCCTTCAGCCCCCCCACCCCTTCTCACCGAAGTGACCTTGCGGTAGATTTGCGCGGCATTTTGGCACTCGGAGTATGGGTACTCAGAGGTAGCCATCTCTAACATGCACATGCCGAATGCGTACACATCCACAGCCTCGTCGTACTTCTCCTCGTACATCTCCGGGGCCATGAACTCCGGGGTCCCTGTAGGGTTCACAGCAGGAAGCAGGCTGCAAGGCCCCCCTCTGGTCCCTCCTCTTGGGTACTTTATAAACTAGGAACCCCGGGATGCCGGTGGTGACTCGGTGACTCAACAGAGTAAGTGAGTGTGAGAGGGAGGGAGAGAGAGAAAGAGAAGGGTGGGGGCGGGCGTGGGTCCCATAGCTTTCCCCCCTCTACCCCATGATTTTCTAGCTCCTCAGATGTCAAGGGACTATGCGTGTGGGGGTTGGGGTCCCCAGAGCGGGAGGTAGAAATGGTGTGAGGACGCACCGATGACACTCTTGGCGAAGGAGGCGCGCTTGAGCGTAGCCAGGCCCAGGTCCCCAATCTTAACTGAACCCGAGGGGCCGGTGATAAAGACATTGTCACACTTGAGATCCCGGTGCAAGATGGGGGGGACTCGAGAGTGTAGGAAATGAAGGCCCCGCAGGATCTGCCGGCTCCAGCGCTGAAGGACCCGAGGTTTCATCTCTCGGAACCGCCTCAGGTACCTGGGGGAAGGTGCACACAGCACAGGCAGGGTCCAGGCGGGGAGGTGAGGGGAGTAGGGGTAGGGGGCCTCACCAGCAACCCTCCCTCCTCTTACCCCACCCACACCGCCACCTGCGCAGCTTCTCCCAACCTAGCGCCTGGGGCAGGGAGAAATTGAGTCTGAGCGTGGGGTAGGTAGACACACTAGGCTTCCAAACCCACAGGGAGGTAAATGGACAGATAGGGCTAAGGCCAAGGTGCTGTGGAGGCCGGAAGGGATGATTAAGTTTCCTGAGTGAGCTAGGGGGAGCTCTCCACAGAGGAAATAACTTTTGTGTTGAGCCTTCAAGGTTGAGTTGGAGTTCAAGGGTGAAAGGGGAAGGGATGGAGACTTTCCAGACAGAGGGGACACGGTGTTCAAAGGCAGGGGGAGGGAGCTGGGAGGGGGGGCAGTGCTGGAAATTAAATTCGGTCTGTCCAAACCTTAGGCTGAAAGTGAGCAGGGTAGCCAGTGTGGGCTTGATGCCTAGGGTTGTGGGAAGGGCTTTTTGCAGGGTTTTAAAGAGCAGGGTGAGGCGGTCGCATTTGGGATTGAGAATGATGGTCTGATCCCCAGTAGGGTCCAGAAGGCAGGAGGTCTTGAAGGAGGCAGAGTAGGGACTAGACCACAGGAGGCTGTTATGGGTGGGCAGTGGAAGCTGAGAGGCCCGGGAGTAGGTGAGGCAGAGTGAGGAGGGAGAGCCAGGGGCCTGGGGCAGAAGCCCCGATTTGTGGTGGAGTCCTGGGTCAACTCGAAGTTGCCGCTCACTGGGGCACAGCCACAGGGCGGGTAAGTCGGGTAAGTCGGGTTTGGACCCGGAGGATGATCGGAATACAAGGAAGCTGGGGAAAGTTAGGAAGCAGTGGGGCCACTTCCCAGCCCTCCCCGAGTCAGACGCAGAGCTCACGTCTTGAGCGTGCCCGAGGTCATGAGTTCGGTGACCAGCACGATGCAAACCTGGCCCCTCAGCACAGACTTCCATGAGTCGTAGAAGCGGACGATGTTGGGGTGCTGCAGCCCCTTCAGCATCTCCACCTCCTCCGAGAAGCGCTGCCGCTCGGCCCGAGACAGTTTCCGAGTCTGCGGGATGGAGGAGGGGTCCCCTCAGGCCCAGTACCCCTATGAAGAGGGATGGGGCACACAAGGGCAGGGCTAGGTGAGAAGTGAGGGCTGGTGAAGACATGTTGGTGGGTTGGAGGGATGGCCAGCCCAATGGGTAGGGACCCCGAACTTCAGAACTTCAGTTTAGGCCACTTGGGGTGGCTGCAAGGACACGCCCACCTTGGACCCCTGCTGGACACAAGTGCTTTTTATACAGCCCAGGTCTAGGAGCCCAGAGCTCAATAGCGTCTTTGTGGCTGCTCAGCCGGCCATGGGGCGGGAGGGGGCGCCCAGGGGCTGGCAGCGGACAGGCAGCAAGCCGGCAGGGGACAGGGAGGGAATTGGGGCCTGGAAGGGGGCTGGCCCCATAACTTAGGCACTGCTAGATCCAGACAGGAGGTGGGAATACTGTGGAGGGAGGCGAAAGAAAGAAAGACAGGATCCAGGACCGGGTGCCAGGAGACTACTCACCCCTCTAGCTGTCTGGCCAGGTCTCATCCTCCTCCCTGCTCCCCCCCTCGCTCCCCCTGCCCCCACCAGGTTTGGCAGCCTCTCTTGGCCCAGAGTCCAGGGCGTGGCACTGGCAGGAGCAAGGGGTGAGCTGTGTTCCAGGGCTAGAGGGAAGGACCCTTACAGGCTCCAACGCCAGGATTTGACTGGTTATTCCTATGTGAAGGTGAGCGCGGAGCATCTCTCTAAAGCCCGTTAGGTTCAGCACCTTTGGGCTCCTGAAGGAAGAGCCCAGGTCATCAGTGGACTGAGGAACAGGGCTGGACTCAGACCAATCTCCTAATCCCTCCCCACCAAAGTCTGCCCCAGAAGGGCTCTCCCAGTGACTCGTGTTGTCACACAGTCCCCAGCCTGTGTCTCCGAGAGGTGGAAGGGAGCCTGCCCCCACTCCTGGCCTCCTCCAGGGTCTCACTGAGGGTCTCAGCACCAAGGGAAAGGGGGTGATAGAGTGGATCCCAACGGCAGGAGATGGGAACGACCACCTACTTTCCCATCATTACCTCCACCTCTGGGCAATGAACACGGAAATGGGGAGGGGTAATGGCTTGTCCCCGGGGGAGCACCTGCACACCACCTGCCTCAGTTTCTCTTGCAGCCCAGAGTCAAGAGGGCTCATGGATCGTCAAAGCAAGGAGAGCAGGGGGAAAACATATCCCTTCCTTGCGGCTGTCCCAGGTCCCAGCCCAGGACACGCAAAGAATCCCATTCCCAGGTGCACCGAGGGGGCGCCCGGCCGCACCTGCAGCTCACACCAGGCCACTTCCACCGTGGTGTCCGTGTCCAGCCCTCGATACACCGTCTTGAAGGAGCCACGTCCGATCTCTATGTCAAACTTGAGGTATCGGCCATCCGGGGATGTGGCCACAGCCTGCGTCTCCGTGTCCTCCTTCTCCTCCAGCTCCCGGCGCCGCTCTCGGGCTGTGGCTTCGGGGATCCTGAGCGGCTCCCCAGAGCCCGGGACCCCGGGGGAGCCCGCGACCTCAGAGAGAGACGAGGCTGCCGCCTTCGCGGGGGCTCCCTCGGCCCACGTGCTCTCGGGGGGCTCTTCGGAGCG
>NW_022111358.1:30234043-30246321 GCF_000313985.2 Echinops telfairi | reverse complement strand
GGCCGCTCTGAGAAGGAGCAGGGAGTGCACAAACCTGTTTGCGCGTTGGGAGGCGGGACGGACGCTTAGGACAGGGGAGGAAACCGTGACCGTGAGTCTCCGGCTCTGGGGGGAGGGGCACTTAGGGGGAGGCCACCACTAGCCTGCGCACCCCAGATAAGGTTAACGCCACCCCCTTCCGAATGGTCCCTGAAGCCCGAGCTGAGCTGACCATATGGGGGACAGAGGTCTGGTCTTCTCGGGCACCACAGTCCCCTCTCCCACGTTACACAGGGAAGGCGTGTCTCTGGACATGCCGTCCCTTAAACCCAGAGCCCTGGGCGCCCATCCTTCCCAACCCCTGCCCTGCTGTGGCTGCAGCCCGGCACTGGTCAAATTGGCAGTTTTTGCTCTGTGGGCTCTCCTTCCTCACCCTGTTTGCCAAAGTCTCCAATAAACCAAAGTCCACATCCGCTTTCACCCCCTCTCAGCTCCTTGACCACAACTACCGCACCCAGGCCAGATGGGTGCAGGGAGGGGCTTCGGAGAAGTTCCAGGGGGAGATGGGGAGGGAAGGGGGAGTCAGTGACCCCAAGGCCAGCAGAGAGCAGTCTGAAGGAAAGCTGTGCTCCATCAGCACTCCCACACAAAGCGGCCCACCCCACAGATGTACACCACTGGCTCGCCCAGCCCCAAGGCCCTGCTGGGCCGGTACATTTACTCGGGCCTGTAGACCTTCCCTCGCTCCCTGGCTAGAGGTTCACGCCCGTGCCAGCCCCTAATGTGGTATAGGAACCTGAAGGCAGACAGTAAGAGCTGAGATTTTTAATGTCATAGATCAGTGTCCAGCCTGCCTCTCGCTGCTAGGCCCCTTTGTGGGCCTATCTTGACAGTGCCTAGAAGGCGGCCTGCAGTCAGGGCTTCTTCCCACCCCCTCGGAAGGACCCAGCACCAGCCTGAGAGGCAGTCGGCCACACTGAGGGAGTGGAAGGGGGAGGAGACAGCAGCGGCCTGCGCAGGCCTGAGTGCGTGTGTGTATGTGTGTGAGCACGTGTGGAGTGAGGTTTATAGACCCTGCCGCAGGGACAGTCCAGGGTGGGAGAGCAGAGGAGGGAAGAAGCAGCACATCTTTTCTCCTGGTGCCTCAGCCTCACCCTACCTCAGGGACAGAAATGGAAAAGCCCTGGTCCTGGGTCCCAGCCTTCAGGACTGGAACCCTGTGGAGTCCGGAGGAGTCACAGACCCAGTGTGTGGGGAGACTGGATCTGTCTCCTTTTGAAAGCCCTGGAAGGGTGGGAGGTCAGAAGCAGAAGGGGGCGGGTCTCTGCTAGAAGAATTTGACTCCTCGGCCATCGCTGCCGGTGGTGATGATCTCGGCCTTGTGCTCCTGCTGGAGGGCCTGCAGGGCACGCAGCAGGGTCGCCTCATCCAGCCCGTGGAACTCTAGAGAGGGGGAGATGGGTCGGTCAGGGTGCTGGGCACCTCTGGGCCTAAGGCCTCTGCAGAGAGCAGGTTAGCTGGAATCCAAGATCCAAGAGGCCAAGCTATACTCCCCCAGTCACCACTCTCAATTCCTGGGCACTCCAGATGAGCGAGGGCAGGAAGGACACCCCTGTCAGCATGAAATGACCACTTGCGCTTTGCTCCTTCCTTGGTTGTGAACGCCCACGTCCTCCCCTCCCCTCCCCCCCTCTGGCCATGAATGTCTGATGCTCAAGATGACACCCTCTGTTACCAAGGAGCAAAGGGGGGGAGGGGGGTCCTTACATTCGGCCCGAGGGAAAGTGAAGGCCCTTATCACTGGATATGGACCCTAAACACACATCTATACCCGTCAAGATGACTGGTCCTAAAATGAAGAGCAGTCAGCACCCCTGGCCAGGAGACTAGTAAGGTCCAGCAGAGATAACTATCTTTTCCTAGTAAAAGGAGACAGAGCCAGGTGCCAATGGCCAGCTGCGTACCTAGAGGTATGGCAAGACACTCCACGGAGGCGTGAGAGGCAAGAGGCAAGCCCCAACAGGCTGGCACACCTCAGCCCTTGCAGGCCCTCACTGTGGAATCAGGGAGTTTAATTTTTGAGGGAGCTTCACCTTTGCCCAGCCTGAGTGGTGGGCTGGGCAAGGCTGCAGCACTGAAGTCAGGGGGTGATGGTGGGAATAGCAAGCAGAGGCCTGCAGGGCATGGGGAAACAGCCAACATAGTAAACTCTGCTGGGGCAGCCCAGGGGAGGTGCCCCATTACCCTCACTAAGATGAGAACTTCTCATGATGTGGGGAAGAGAATATGGAGTTAGAGAGCTAAGGACTATTTACACTATGCCAAAATCAAACCCTATACAAATCCTTGCCTGGGCAGAAACCAAAGTACTTCAATGAGCCGGGAGTGTCGGTCCAATCACTTTGGCTGGTGCCCACAAATCACGAGCCTTCTAGAGGAATCAAGGGTGAAAGAAAGCCTGAGTCTGCCAGCAAAGAGGTTTCAGGCTTAATCCCTCCACCCTAGTTCCTCATTCGACATCTGTATCCGCAGCTCTTAACTTTTCACGCATCACACGTGCCATGACAATCTTATAGTAGGGACTCCATCCCTAGAAAAATGCATGGGCCCTCACACAAACAACAATCATTTGTGGGGGAGGGAATTTGAAATCAAGCCTTTATGGAATCCCTGGACATGAGGAGAGGGCCTGCAGCACTTGGAATTCGGCAGCTAAGAAAGAAATGCCAATGAAAGCAGAAGAAAGGATTCAGGTGACAAAATGAGCGGGGCCGGGGAGGGAAAGGCATTACCCTCGTCCTCTGTGTCTTCCCCATTGGTCAGTTCATACAGGGTGAACACGGAGTTGTTTTGGCCACTTTTTGAAACCTGTGGACACAGAAAAATGGGACTGAATAGGGGCCGGGAATCTTTTGGGACACGGTAACCTCATCAACTCCACCTCTCGATCCAAGAATGGTACCTATCCCCAAACCACAGCTCACTCTTGCTTCTGCAGAGGAGTCCTCAAAAGCCACAAGCCCCACAGGTGCTATATTTGTATGTGTACACACACACTCAGAGCCACTAAACCACAGGTCTTCACGTGTCTGCAGTGACCTCGATTCTGGCTGTCTTCCTGTTCAGGGAAGGGTGGTGTGTTTTTGTTATGTTTGGGTTGTTGATACTTCTTGTCCTCCCTCCCTCCTTTAGGAAAGTTGGGGGTTTGTGGCGGCTCGGAGTTGGGGAAAAGAAAGCATTGGGCCCCCACACCCATACTGGTTGAGAATGTCTCATTCACGTTGTGGACAGCCCCAGAAGGGTGCAGTGGGGGAGGGGCCCAAGGCTTTTTCTTTTTTTTCTTCCTTTCCTCATTTATCTCCTGTGGCCAGAGCCTCCTGCCAACAATAGCACCCTTGGTTCCCAGTACTGCATTCTCCAAACATGGCCTCAAGTACACCCCCCGCCCCCAGCCTCCTACAGGCAGAGAAAGGGAAGTTCTGTGCAGTCAGGGAAATTGAGTCAGTGGGGAAAAAAAAGGGGGGGGGGCTGCCTGGAAGGCCTACCCTTTCTCTTTCTGCCTCCTCCCCACTTTGTTCAGCCTCAATCTGGTGACAACACCGGACCTGCTGGGGGGCTTCACCCAGTTCTTGGAACAATAAAACGAAAAGGTAAGAGAATGTTCCCATGAACTCTGTGAAGCCCGCTGGTGTCCACTGCTCCTATGCCACGGGCCACGGCTGAGCACTCAGCGACAGGATGGGCTCACCCACTGATAGATGAGTTTCCCCCATTCTTCTGGCCTCCGCCACATGATCAGGAAGCTAGACTTGCTCTTATCCAACCACTCAAGGTTCCCTGTAAAACAGATACGCGTGAAAGCATGATGCTCTAAGAAGGGACAGAGAGGGGAATGCCAGGGTGGGACAGAGCAGAAGAGGCAGCTTTCAGAGAGCGAGTTATTCTTTGTTTTACTCTGTCTGTCTGTCTGCAAAACGCCATGCTCCTCCTCCCTCCCTTCAGGTCTCAGAACACGAACGGGAGGAATTTTTATTTTATTATACAAATGGGAGGAAGGGATCTGAGGACTCAGACCATTTACTGTACAAAACTCTGGGCTACAGGCCAGGGAATGAGAGAAACGAAACAAAACAGAAAACTTGTCCTAATCTGCCCTCAGCAGAACACAGTCAGGAAGATCAATAAGGGATCGGGTGAATGGAGCCCACCTTTCTTCCTCAGTTCCTCTAATACAATCTGAATGGATTCCACAGGGAGCTTCCCTGTTTTAAGGTTAAGGGAATGGTATACGTTCTTTAAAAATGATATGAATTGGGTGGGATTTAGAAAATTTCAGAACTAGTCCCATGCTGAGAAACATCCGCCCGCTCTCCTCACCCCTACACACACACACACACACACACACATACACACACATGTCTACACCTGTAATTCCCCAACAGCATACAAAACGGCATGTTGTGGCTATTGGGTGTGTGTGTGTAGGATAAAGAAATCTTTCCAATGAAAAGGTCCTCTGAAAATGAAAATTGCTATTCCTCAGCCTCTGTCCTTCCCCTCCCTTTGGCCCTTCACAAATATTTGAGGGATGAATCAGACAGCAAAAATGAATGACCCTTACTTCCTGGCTGGGGGAAACGTGGATGAGAACATTATTAAAGGTATTACGAATTATGAGCCTCCGAGAAGGGGCATGCAAGTAACAAAACAAAAACAAACAAAAAAAACAAAACTCAGGTTGAGAAGACTGGGGCCAGGCTTCGGAGGCAGAGGCTCTAAGACCTGCAAGACACACTGGGCACTTCTCACCGCCTAGGACAAGAGGCTGACCCTAAACCAGAGTCAGTCTCTTACCCTCGGTAGTGCTGAACTCCTGGGTTCGGTGGCTATACATGCTTGCTTCCAGCTAAATTCACTTGGGGGCGGGTCTGCCTGCGTGCGGGCGGGCGGCGGTGTGAAAGTCTGAGCTGTGGGGGGCTGTGGGAAAGCCCGAGGGAGGATACGCTGCAGCTTGACGTTGTTGAAGAGCGGGCTCTCCTGCGCTTCCATCACCGTCATGCAGGACTGTTTGTGCAGGCGGCAGAAGGACAGGACCAGGGAGCACCAGGCGGCCAGCTGCTTCTGCCGGGTGTCCACGTTCGGCTGTAACCTGCCAGGTGAAGGGTGAGGCGCAGAATTAGAGGGCTCGCCAGAGCGAGAGGCAGCACTCGTCCCGGGCACGATCGGGGAAGGAAGCGGGGACCGCGGGCGGTGGCAGCCGGCTCCTGTGTGCCCCTTCCCACGTGGAGCAGCAGGGCTAAGGCCAGGGTGGGAAAGGGGGCACAGCGGGGCTTCTCGGGGTCTAAGCCTCACGTGAAGAAGGGCGGGAAACGATACTGCCACGGCCACTCGAAACCCATCGCCATCGCGGGAGCCCAGGACACCCGGAAGCTGCAGGCCGGCACTTCCGGCCGGCACTTCCGGCCTCCCCGCTCACTCGTCCGGGCAGAGGGCGCAGCACAAAGGTTCCCCCTCCTGCTCAGCCTGCCTGCCGTTCGTCCTGACAATGCCGGCCTCAGCTGCAGGGAAAGGCACTGGCTCTCACGGAAAGGCACTGGCTCTCCTAAGGCGTCACGCTTTGCATTACAGATAGAACCCGGGTCTCCAAACTCCAGTGCAGGCGAATTTCCACGATGGGGAGTTTCTCCAGGATTAAGGTTCGTTGAACGTTGAATTTAAAGGTCTCACAACACCACGGTCTCAATGCCTATGTCCTTTGACACCAGCGTTCCTCCTACAGAACCTACGAGAACCTGCCCTGTAGCTTGTATCGTTAGAAACAGTCCTGCTTCCATCATTCCCAGCTGCCCTCTTGGACCACAGCTATACCAAGGAACTTAAAAAATTTTTAAAAAGCCTTTGCTGGGGAAAATTGCATGATCTCTTCATTGCAATTCCCCATAAACTTTTCTGAAGCACCCTCGTATGTCTTCTCCTTCTCCCACCATCCCACCATCCTACCATCCTACCATCCTAGTCTCAAATCTTAGTGCCGTATGGGTGTCTAGTACTCTTTATCCAGCCACCGACATTTCCCCTTTATAACCCCGCTATAGGCTGGGGTAGAAATATCCCTGTGGGAGTCTGAGGCTGTCAATCTTGACAGGAGCAGACAGCCTCATCTTCCCCCTGCAAAGTGGCTGGTGGGTTCAAACTGCCGGCCTTGCAGTTAGCAGCTAATGGGCATGTCACCCCTTACACCGCCAAGGCTCCTTTACCCAGCCTAGTCCACTCCATTCTCTCAGGCTTCTTTATGTGCTGGTCTGTCCCCAAACCAAGGTGTGGCTACCTCCCTACCTCGATCCTCTTTAATAAAACAAAACCAAAAAGAGACCCCAAAACTATAAAGTACTACTGGAAGATAAGTCACCAGAACCGACTGGCTGATCCCCAGATTCCCTGACGCCGGGGCAGCCCATCTTTTATGGACTTCATGGCACACACTTAGGGGGCCGCTCAGATGTTCCCAAGCTCATCAAGCCCCTTCTCTTGTTCTCGTCCTTTTTTCTCCAATTTTTTACACGATTGAGGTCATGTATACGAACCCTTTAAACTTTCCCTCCACCTGTTATCCATACTCGACTCATCCTTCAAAAATTCCTCTCCACTTTTCCTCCTCTTTCCTTTGGGAATCATTGGAAGAGTGTCACTCTTCCTTTTCAAAGCTAATAACCCTTTGGCATCGCTCCTTTTTGAAAAAATAAAAAATGAAGTTAAAACAATTTTTGGAAAGTCTTCATAGGAGTTTACGTTCCCATTCAACAGTACCTATCCATGCAAGTTCTTCAGTAGCACTCTTTACATTCTTCACAATGTGCGAGCATTCTCGTGATTACTGTTTGGGTTATTCCATTTTTTGGCAGATCTTTTTTTGAGTTATATTGAATTTTATGATATATGATACTGCTTTGGAAAACACTGAGTTAATATATAAATATAAGGCATGCTTATTTAGGTTTATACCATTTTGAGCCATATATATATTAATCATTTTATTGGGGGCTTTTACAACTCTTACCACAATCCATACATACATCCATTGTGTCAAACACATTTGTACATTTGTTGCCATCTTCATTCTCAAAACACTTGCTTTCTACTTGAGCTCCTCATTTTTCCCCTCTCTCCCCACTCCCCATCCCTCATGAACCCTTGATAATTTATAAATTATTATTATTTTGTCATATCTTACACTGTCCAACGTCTCCCTTCACCCACTTTGCTGTTGTCCACCCCCCAGGGAGGAGGTTATATGTAGATCCTTGTAATAGGTTCCCCCTTTCTACCCCACCTTCCCTCCACCCTCCCAGTATCGCTACTCTCAGCACTGGTCCTGAAGGGTTCATCTGTCCTGGATTCCCTGTGTTTCCAGTTCCTATCTGTACCAGCATACATCCTCTGGTCTAGTAAGGTAGAATTGGGATCGTGATAGTGGGGGGGCTGGGGGAAGGAAGCATTTAAGAACTAGAGGAAAGTTGTATGTCTCATTGGTGCTGCACTGCACCCTGACTGGCTTGTCTCCTCCCTGAGACCCTTCTGTGAGGGGAATGGCATCTCTTCTTGAGCTTCTTATTTCCACCTTCCTCCAGGACTTCTCCCTTATCGTCCTGCCTCTCTCTATCCTCCGGCTCCATTCCTCCAAGATCTTCCCTGTTTAAAAACAAGTCTAGTTTCCTTGACCCTGCCACCTACGCCCCATCCTCCTGATCTCAGTTTTTCCACCATCCAACTCTGCCCTCATTGTTCCCAGTCCCTCGCCTGTAGAGTGCCCGGACCAGGATTTGTTGAGAAAATGAATGAGGGAACCATTCCATTGAGAATGCTTTCTCAGATGGTACCATTTCCTCTACCTCCGTGGCATTGCTTGACCCCTTTCCTGCTCCTTCTCTGATCTTCCCAGCTTTTTCCATCACCTCATCAATGTGTTTCCTAACCTCAGCCCTTTTCCAAACCTGTATTTCCAGCTCTGTCCTCACCACTCCCCCTTTCTAACTGTCCAGGAGTGAGAGGACTTGAATGTTCCATTGTTAACTGCGTTGGCCTCACCCTCTTCGGGTCACCCTCGTATGTCTTCTCCTTCTCCCACCATCCCACCACCATCCTAGTCTCAAATCTTAGGGCCATATGGGTGTCTAGTACTCTTTTCTCTATTATTTCTGCCATCCTTCTCCCGGTAACTCAGGCTCAAAGTCTGGCCAGCCTTAACCCCCACTGCCACCCTGCTCCTTCACCCTCCAACTGTCCCCTACTGTTCAATCGCCTCTCTTCCTTTTGATTCTTTTTTTTTTTTCATTTTTATTCTTACCCACCCACTCACCACTCTTTCGTGTCTCCATTTGCTCAAGCCCGGCTTATTGCTGTAATATCTTAATTCAATACCGTTTCTACTGTCTTAGACTAGCATATTCCGTCTAAGGTCAAGTTCTGTCTAAGGTCATGATCCCACACTCACCTCCTGTGATCATACTTCCTCTAACCATTCCAGGAATATATGACCCCTCCTTCATTTATAGCCATCACCCACAGCATTGTTGTTTATCTGTGTACATGACAGCTCCTCTCTTAGATGAATGCTATTGAGGGCAGAAACCAGGCTGGTGTAGTTACATAATCTGGTGTCAATTTGAGACTATTAAAAATGAAAGGGTGGAGTTTAGCCTGTTAATCAGGTCACAGCTTGATGACCTCAGGTGGAGGCGCTACAGAGATAAATGGCTCAGTGGAGGCCAGACCTACACTCTTCTGCTTCATCCTCCTGCTGACAAGACACATGGAGCTACACTGATGGAGTTAGAGCAGCCACATGGAGACCCCTGCCAGCAAAGCATCTCAGCATTGGCAGGAGTCTCCACGTGGCTGCTCTAGCTCCATCAGCATAGCTCGATGTGTCTTGTCAGCAGGACTGAGATGCTTCCACTGCCAATGGATCCACAAGACTTTCCACCTACTGACCTGCGATCTTGCATTCGGTGTCATGGCATGTGTTGTGTGAGTCTGAGGAAGAATTTATAGACTGGTTTCGGACATATGGGCTAATACCGGACTTATGGACTTGATCTGGACAGGACTGGGGTGTTTTCTCAACAGACACTAAAAGCTCTTTCTTATACACATATGAGTGTCTGATTTTGTTTCTCTAGTCATCCCGGACTAACACACAGGCCTTCTCTATTTTATCTTTCCCACAACATTTACCACGTAGTGTGCTGTCCCCTTGATGTGGATTAGTAAAGGCCAGCGTGTGCCAGGACACGGGCAGATCCACAGGCTTGGGGAAGATAGATATGCTCATGGAGCTAGAGCACAGGCTGACCACAGGAGAAAACTCACAGTGCATCTCTAGAAAGAGAGACACATCCTGAGAGGAGTGTGTCTCAGAGAAATAATAAGAAATGTTCCCTAAAGCATACAAGCATATGCATATGGCGCAGACAGGCATTTCCTAGGAAATAGGCATGTGTGTACTCAGAGAGCAGAAACTTAAGGTTAACTTCCACTCTGTGGAACAAAGTGCCCTTCTAGATAGTGTCAGTCCCCTGGCAGGTATGTCTCAGGGTGCACTGGAGGGAGGGAGGGGTTCTCTGGTGAAAACGGGGGCGTAAGTATGCAGGGAACAAGGGACCAGGTACCACTGGCTGGACCCGTGTGTCAGGGTGGAGTTGTACGGTTTCTTGTGTTTTGAGAAGTGGACTGCCAGGCTTTTCTTCCCACATGCTCCTAGGTGGTCTCAAACCGCCAACCTTCTCCGTGAGCTGCTGAGTCTTTTCTTTGCACCACCCAGAAATCCCACACGCTGTTGTTCTTTGTGTGCCACGGAGTCGATTCCAACCCCCGTGACCTTGCAGGACACAGTAGACCGGCCCATACGGGCGCAGGCGGCTCAGTCGTGTCTCTGTGGCGCAGCTAGTGAATTCAAACCACAGACCTTTCAAGTTAGCAGCTGATCACTTACCCTGTAAGCCATCAGAGCTCCTTGGACTCCCTAGGAGTATCACTATGCAGAAATGCCGAGCTGCAGAGGGAGGTAAGGATGTCTACGTTTACAGAGCACAGCTGTGTCTCAGGAAGCTGAGAGAAAGGGATGTGGGGGTAAGGAAGGGGTGACTAGAGCAATGACAGGCCTCTGACCCCAAAGTCCAGTGAGCTCTGTCCAGAGGACAGCTCTTTTCTGGTTGTTGGCGTCAGCGGACACCAGAGGGCACTGTGTGGCCAGGTTGGAGGCCACAACCCTGGTCCAGGACAATTGTAGATGGGGGCCATGGATCTGGAGGAGTCTGTGATGAACCAAGGGAAGGCCTCCACCCAGTCCGAAAGTCTTTAGGGATGGACTCCTGTGTGTCAGGTGAAGGTTTCTACTCACAGACCGTCAAGTAAACTGAGGCAAAAAGAAGGGGGAGAAATCGGAGCTGGGTAGCCAGCTGGTCACTGCAGTCAGAGCCAGAGCGTTCACCCTCCCCCCACACCTCCCCAATCAAAGGACCCCAGCTGCTGTCCAGACCGGAAGGGAGTCTCTTCCTGTATGTTTCCTGGAGCTGGGTTTGGATAGGAGCAGGAAAGGCCTCACCCTGGGAGGAAGGAGGAGAGGGATGTGGCCTTCAGGTGGGAGGGGACAGTGTGTGTGCGTGTGTGTGTACATCCATGCGTGCACCTCTTCTTCTCTCTCTTTCTCTCAAGTGAAAAGAGCAGAAGGGGGTGGGAGTGGGGACCTCTGCCCACAGCTGAGGGCCTGTGGAGTGGCCGGGACTGCATAAGAAGCCCACAGGCTGGGAAGGGATGGGAAGGAGTCAGTGTACACACACAAAAAGATTTATTTTGAAGATTACATGACAGAGCTTGTGCCCCCACCCCACCTGACTCCTATTCCCACCCAGTCCAGGGTCTGCTGTTGGGGTGAAGAAGGAGAGGGGCGGGGGGGAACGGGGCGAGGCACTAAGGGCTGGGCTAGGGGAGAGGAGCTGGTGGACCTAGGCCTGGGCCTCCCGATCTTTACTCCGCCACACCACCAGGGTCACCAGGAAGGGGATGAGGCAGATGGGGGCTATGATCATGGCCAGGAGCACGTCCTCCGGAGGGTCGAAGAAGGTGGACTGAAGCAAGGAGCAGTTGGCAAAGTGCATCTGGTGAGTCTTAAAGATGACCCTCTCTGCCCAGGGGTTGGGGAAACCCAGGCCAAACTCATCAGCATGGTGTTCTAAACATTCTTGAAGTAAGCTGTAAGGCCTGGGGTGGAAAGAATGCTAGTGAGAGAAGGCCTGGGCCCAGAGAGAGGGGTGCCCCACGCTCCCTCCAGGCCCATGTGGAAGAGACCCCCACCCCCACCCCAGACCCCCACCAGCAGGGTCCCTACCTGCTAATCATGGCCCAGTCACACCAGTCCTTTTCAAGGGGGTCCATATACGACTTATATTCCAGCCAGCAAAATTGGATGTTGGTCTCATACTTCTGTACCCTCTTCCCTGTGGGCACAGATGCCGGGCATGGACCACATACATCCCTGCCCTCGCCTTCCCCACCCCCTACTCTGCTCAGCACAGCGCTGGGCAACTGTCTCTGGCCCAGGTGATGTCCGGTGTCACAGCAGATGATTTAAAGCCTCCCTGTGTGTAGCACTTCCCACTCACAGAGGCTTCTCACCATTTGTGTGTGTGTGTGTGTGTGTGTGTGTGTGTATGAGAGAGAGAGACAGAGAGACAGAGAGAGAGACAGAGAGACCGACCACAAGGGGAACAGAAGAGTTTAGTTGGGGCTGGGATCTGCCTTGTGGTTAGAGAGCCTGCCCATGCTCCTTGGCCTTGGTCACCCTCCCACAGCAACAGAGCACCCACCTTCGGATTCCAAGATGCCAGGGGTGGTTAGAGGCTGCGCCAGGGACTCCTGGGGCTTCAGGACAGCTGTGGGTAGAAATGGGAGCCAGAGGTGGGGTGGCGGGGATGGGAGCATCGGAGCCTGGAGAGGAGTGGTTCAAAGCCAAGCCCCTGGGAAGTCGGGGCTCCTCTCCGAAGACAAAGACGACTGGGGGTGGGTGGGGGGTGGCCCAAGGGTGTCTCCGTGCCCACGAAGAAAAGGGCCCCTCCCAGCCCCTCCCCACTCTCGTCCAGGCCATCAGAGCCCACTCCCGCCACCCCAGCCCCAAGTCTCCCAAGACCTGGCTCTCTCCCCGCGGGGCCAAGTGGGAAGCCCCCCACCCCCGCGCCCAGCTGGGGCCAGGGACTGTCTCCGGACGGCGCCTGTCGGCGGCCCGGGGCGCGCGCTCACCGCCC
>NW_022111358.1:30230521-30232273 GCF_000313985.2 Echinops telfairi | reverse complement strand
CCCCCCACTACTGCTGCCAGGTTTGAGTCCATTGTAGCCACACTGAGTGTTCCTCTTCTTCACTGCCCACTGGCTGGACCAAGCATGACAGCCTTCTCCTGAGACCGGTCCCTCCTGATAACGTGTCTAAAGTACAGCAGACAGTGTCACCATCCTGGGACAGCCCATGGTGGCTTTCATGTTGCTGCAATGTTGGAAACGCTGCCGCTGTATTTAAAGCCAACCTCAGGAGGACGAGGCACAAGCAAGGGCATTGCATTTGCTCACCAGATGCTCCTTTCCCTTCCTTTCCCGAGTGATTTTCCTCAGGTCTAGCTGCTTTGGAAGCAGCGAGGCTGAAGGGGGTGGGGTGGGAGTGGGAGGATGGGGGGGATGGGTAGGGGCCTGGCTTCTGCTCCGCCACAGCTGCCTTTCTGTCCTGGCCAGCACTTATGAGCCTGGAGCACTGGAGGAAGCCAGGAGCAGGGATGGTCATGATGTTGAACTCCCAGACACAGCTGTCAGCGCTGAACGTTCCTAAATTACTCCCAGACACTCACCCTTGGACTCAGCTCCCGCTGTTGTCCCAGTTTGCTGATTGCTTCCCGCCACAAATTATCATTCTTCATTGCTCTCTCTTAAAGTCTTCATCTCAGGCCCAGGCTCTCAAATTGTGACCGATGACAACCCATTATCTTCCTCCTTGGAAGTGGCACTGCCCTCACCCAGAGGGAGAGGCGGGTATCCAGCTGTTCTGAGGGAGAAAGATGACCATCTGCTCCCATGAAAATGTATAGTCTCAGAAACTTGATGGCGGGTCTCTGTGAGTCAGAACTGGTTCCTCCATAGCTGGTCCGTCATTTCGTTTAGCGAGGCAGCCAGCGGGTGGTCCACTAGACATTAACCAGCAGGCCTTCCTGTTGAGGGGCATCTACTGCAGTGGTCAGCCATCTGCTATTACTCCCTTGTGATCAAGAGGGTGAGCTCTGGGTAATAAGATGGGAGGAGGCAACCATGGTGGGCAAAAAGCAAAACTAACTTTTTCCACTGGGCTAAGGCCGGAAGTACCTCATCCTAGGGTGCAGTATGCTTGGGGATGGGGGCCAAGATTGAGGCTGAGAAAGTAAATGTGAGGTTTGAAATAGGGCAGCGTGGCTTGATGGATAAACAAGAAACATTGGTTAGTACTCCGAAGACAGGTCCTATCTTTGAAGTGTCGGCTCTCAAGATTTTAATATATAAAATGACCTTAGAAGCTCAAAGGAAAATTGAGGTGATTTGGTAGGAAGTGCTAGCCTGCAGTTAGGGTTAAGTTTGCATCCTGACATCGTGACTTCCGAAGGAAGAGGCATTCCTGAACTTGGGAGCCCAAGCCTCTAGTTGGAGAATCAGGGAATGTGTCCTCTTCCTGATTTTTCTTCTGCCTCTTTTCCATAACAGTCAGATGTTTTCCTCAGCTGCTGAGGGATGCTGGGGACTCTGGGGTCTGTTACAGGTCCTTCGCAGCTGCACAGGTGACAGGAGGCCTCGCTTTCCTCCTCTAAGTTGCTATAGGAGGTTGTCCCAGGATCTATAGCAATGTTCAGGGAAGGATTTCCTTAGGGTCTGAGGTGGTTGAAGGTAGGCACCCTGCTCCCACCCTGGGGGCCGTCTCTAGGACCATTGCTTTGTTTGTGATCGATACTGATAGATAGATGACGTGGTTCAGATCCAACTCAGTGGTCCCTCACCGCAATGAGGAAGCATGTGGAGGGGCAGCAGACAAGAGGATAG
>NW_022111358.1:30228131-30230070 GCF_000313985.2 Echinops telfairi | reverse complement strand
AAATGAGGAGCTGATGCCAAGGGCTTAAGTGGAGAGCAAATATTTTGAGAATGATGAGGGCAACGAATGTTGAAGGAGCCGTGAAGGGAGAGCGGTGTCTGAGTCCTGTATTGTCTCAGTGTGGGTGTGTCAATTCGTGTTCCATGTTCATTCTCCCTGCTCAATAAACCGCGCCATCTTTTGGTGCCCAACGTGGGGCCGGAAAGAAACAGGGAGAACCCAAAAGGGAAGCGCCTCAGTGGTCAGCGGCGATCACTAGAGGGACTTTCGAAAGAAATAGAAACAGGAGAGACCGAAAGGGAACGCCTCTGTGGTAAGTGAAAATGCACAAGAGGGACTTTCGAAGTTTAAAAATAACCTGTGTAAAGCAGGGAAAGCCTAAAGGGAGCGCCTCTGTAATTACTAGAGGGACTTTGGGAGGGGGGGTAAAAGAAAAAATAAATGGGAAATTCCCCATCCATGGAACGTGAATACCAAAAGTTGATAAAAGGACTTCTCCATTCTACAGGGGTGGAGGCTAAAGATAAATTTTTGGGAGAATTATTTGCGCATGTACAACACATTGTTATTGGTTTTACAGTCAAGAAAAGGTTCAATTGAATTCGTGAGCATGGCAACAAGTAGTAAAAACATTACACACTGCTCATCAATGGGGGACAGATTATGGATTTAAAGCTATGGTCCTTGTGTAGTGCTATTACTCAAGCTTTACAGTTGTTAGAGACAGACTCGGAGAAAGGTGAAGAAAGTGATAAAGATAAGAAAGAGAATGGAATCCAAAGGGAGGAAGAGGAGATGCAGAAGTAGCTGAGGAGGAATTAGGTCCAGAATTAGCAAAGAAAGAATCAGTTGATGTGGGAGAAGGAAATGATGTTCAAGAGATTATAAAATTGCTAAAACAAATGTTTAAATGTCAGTCAGCTACCAGTCCTTTAGCTGCTTCATTGCCGGAGCTACTTTCCCTTTGCACGGCCGAATCATGGGGAGGAGGAAGAAAATTTTCCTTTATCTCCAGGATTGGATACCATTCATGACAAGGACAAGCTGCCTCCTGCTCCAGGAATAGTAGCTTTTTCCATATCAGAGCTTGTGCAGGGATCGGCGGAGCTGCATAACAGGCTGAGTTGTTTGCAGGGGCGATAGCTGGTGCTATAGGTGGTGGAAAGCGCTCTGTCTGCAGCACTATCTCATTTTCCTAAGCCTAAAAGAAAGTGTTCCCCTCCAGAACCAATATTGTATAGAATCAAAGAAGGAGAGATTTTACAATGGAATCCAGGGTTTGCTCTTATCTCCACAGATTCTGGAGCTGAGTGGTTGCCAACCCGACTTCTGAAATGGAGAGATGGCTAAGAGGTCCCACACTTAGAAGTTTCTGCAGGAGTTTAAAAATTTTCCCTTTCCTTTTGCTGAAGAAGAAGGCAGGCATATTAATAATTACAGCTTGGGGGTGAGGGGGTTCCCTATTTGCCTAGGGAATTCTTATCTTATTCACATGAAGTTTGAGGAGTGAGGTATAACCATTCTTCTTTTGCAGCAACTACGGTTATTATTTCTGCAAGAGGCTTTAGGTGGGAGGTTGGTAATATCTCCAAGATTGTTCCTACCCTGTTATCTATTTGCCCACTCCCTAATGTAGAACTCAGAATGCAACATTTGGTATGGACTCATTGTTGAGGAGAACAGCCTAAGATATTGTTAAGTCATACAGACTTTAAGATAGTAGATTGGAGCCCTCATGGAGACTTTATTAATAAATTTTCTGCCCGCCACCGCCTCAGGTACCGCCCCCGGGAGAGAGGGCGGGGCCCCGGAAAAAAAAATTTTTTTCTAAAATACCTTTAAGATGGCACATACATAATGGTTCTTTGAAAGGAACTGGCAATGAAGCTGTTATTTGGCATGATGGAGGATTAACCCCTCCTATGCCGCATTTGTTGGG
>NW_022111358.1:30209700-30220844 GCF_000313985.2 Echinops telfairi | reverse complement strand
GTAATGAAATTTTTCAGGGAATTGCTAAGAGACTGTCTTCTATTAACCCTTTGGAACAAGCAAAAGCTTTATTATCTTTAACCATTGGTAGTGTTATTCTATTAATCCTTATATTGTTGTTTGCCTTTTTAGTCTTCTGGCGACGAATCCAAAGACGAATGATTATGCAAAAGCAGCATGATGTCATGGCAGTGTCTCAACATATTAGAGATCAAAATAAAATAAAAAGGGGGTTATGAAGGAGCCGTGAAGGGAGAGCGGTATCTGAGTCCTGTATTGTCTGTGTGTGTGTGTGTGTGTGTGTGTGTGTGTGTCTATTCGCGTTCATTGTTCATTCTCCCTGCTCAAGAAACCGCGCCATCAAATGTACAAATGTGCTTTACACAATTGATGTATGTATGGACTGTGATAAGAGTTGTATGAGCCCCTAATAAAATGATTTTTTAAATGTGTCTGACTCCTTTATTGTATGCTCTCTCCTGTTTCTCCTATCCTCTACGTCTTTGCTGTAATCTTCATATGTTATCACCACACAGTTGCGCCTACTGGTCCTTTGGTTGTTGGAGGCTGGCTTCCTCTGACAGATTGTGTCATCCCAGCATAGCAAATCATATCATTTTCTGATTCAAAATGGTCAACACCAGTCCATTTCAGCTTCTTCACTCCTAGATACAGATCTTTGTGTGTTCCATTTCCTTTTCGATGACTTCCAATACCCCTAGATTCATAGCTCACACATGCCACGTTCCAAATATTAGTCGACTTGTTGTAGCTGACACTTTCTTCTCAGCTTGAGTTGTGCCTTCCCGGCAAATGATGGTCTCAAAGTCTTTACGCCCACAGGGTTTCCTCAATTCCAATTGTGTGGTTGATTCGACTTTGAGAAGGCAGCTAGTTCTTCCTCAGTCATGTTCGGAGCGCCTTCTGTCCGGAGGGCCCATCTCTGGCACTCGCTCGGACAATGCTCTGCTGCTGTCCGTTTGGCCACCAGTGTCTGACAGTGTTTCGATGCTCTGCATCAGGTTTTCGGAGGGCAAACGGACAGCTGATTCCTTCTTCATAGTCTGTTCCGAGTCAGGAAGCCCTGCTGAAACCTGTTCACTTTGGGCGAGCCTGCTGGTGTTTGAAATACCAATGACGTAGCTTCTAGCATCACGGCAGCACACAAGCCCCACAGTAGGACACGCTGGCAGACAAAGGGTGTCTGTAGATTCCTGTAACCTCTACATATTTAAGCCAGATTTAAAGGTCTAAATCATGTCCAGCTAGATATTAGCTGTCAATTATTTAAACCCAACAGACAACTTTAGACTTCCATTTCTCTCACTCTCCTCCCCACAAATTTTGAACTTTTAAGAAAAATGCAAATAGGATCTAATATGCCTATTGTCCAGAGACTTTTTTTAATGTCTGGAGTACCCCGCCATGATATTAGATACAGGTGTGCCTTTTGCCTTCTCACGGAGTAGGTTGTTGCTAGTTGCTGGCAAATCCTAGTATTGTCTTCAGTTTTTGTTCTTGTTCATAAACCCAGTGGGGTTGAATCCTTTGTTGCTGCTGGGAGGTGCCACGAAGTCATTTCCGACTCCTCGTGGCCCCATGTCTCGCGCCGTCCTCACAACTGCTTTCGGGTTTGAGCCCTTGCTGCAGCCGCTGTGTCAATCCATCTCACCAAGGGTCTTCCTCCTTGTCGCTGCCCCTCCACTTCACGGAGCATGAAGTCCTGGTCTCTCCTGATAAAACGTCCAAAGTACGTGAGATGAACTCTCGCCATCCTCCCTCGAAGGAGCTCTCTGGCTGTACTTCGTCCAAGACAGATCTGTCTGTTCTTCTGGCCGTCCAGAGCACTTTCCACTTTCTTCACCGGCACAACAAGCAAATGCATCGATTTGCCTTGGGTCGTCCTTACTCAATGTCCAATGTTCCCATGCACAGGAAGCAATTGAAAACACCAAAGCTTGGGTCAGGCACTACCTCACGTTGAGTCTTTGGGGTCTTTTCAGATCCCCTCTTTCCCCTGCCACCACCCACTCCAGTGCTTGGGAAGAGAGGCCCCCATTCTGGTCCACTTGGCCATTCTCCCGAGATTTCTGGCCCTACCTTAGAGATCCTCCTTACCTTAGAGATCTTCCCTACCTTAGTGACCCTCCCTACCTTAGAGATCTTCCCTATCTTAGTGACCCTCCCTACCTTAGAGGTCTTCCCTACCTTAGTGACCCTCCCTACCTTAGAGATCTTCCCTACCTTAGAGCGCTTCCCTACCTTAGTGATCCTCCCTGGGCAGGGGATCCTACTGCCCAAGTAAGTTTCCTTTTGGTTGTATGCCAGGAGCCATCCTGCCTGCAGCAGGGGGAGAAATGATGGGGCTCTGAACACTGTTTGCAACCTTCCCTCTTGTTATGGATTGGAGGATGCCCCCACCCAAAAAAAGTGTTATAGATTCTAACCCTTATGCCTGTGATTATAATCTCACTTGAGAATGGGCTGTATTTTGATGTGAATGAGGCAGGATGAGTGTAGGGTCTATCTTGAAGCCATCTCTTTTTAAGCTTGCAAAGCAGAGCTCAGAGGAGAGAGATGCCAAGCCACAGGCAGACTGGCAAGGAGCAGAAGCTCAAAGCACCCAAAACCCTCCTCCAGAGCCAACAGAGAGAGGAAGCCTTCCTCCGGAGCCCGTATCTGAAGTCGGATTTCTGGGGGAGAAAGATGAGGCTCTCTGCTCCCGTCAAGATTTAGAATACCTAATAATAAGGCAAGAATGAAGAAAATGTTCTAAAATGTATTGCACTGATAAATGAACGAGCCTCTTTAATATATTTAAACCGTTCAATTGTATTGTGAAGCATGAATTATATGTCAATAAAACAGTTTTTTAAAAAAAGATGTACAGTCTCAGAAGCCCATGGGGACAGTGCAATTGTATTGTGATGCATGAATTATATGTCAATAAAACTATTTTAAAAAAAGATGTAGTCTCAAGAGCCCATGGGGACAGTTCTAGCCTGTCCTTTCGGGGAGCTATGAAGCAGAAGCGGCTTGACAACAGGGAGTACACTGAGAAAATAACTTGCTGTTCGTGAAGTCGTCTACTTGTGGTATTTTCATCACAGCAGCTAAAATCACTAACACGCCCCTAAAATCTAGAACAACCTGGGGGACTAAAAAGCACTGCAAGTCTCC
This sequence comes from Echinops telfairi, assembly GCF_000313985.2. Taxonomy (NCBI): domain Eukaryota; kingdom Metazoa; phylum Chordata; class Mammalia; order Afrosoricida; family Tenrecidae; genus Echinops; species Echinops telfairi. The sequence goes on along the minus strand of NW_022111358.1, from coordinate 30,217,664 downwards.
TAACCCAGGCAAACTCTACACAGGACGGCCTGCAGTTAGTGTCTTTGCCAGGCATTGATAGTCACGCGTGCTGGCCTCTTCCCCAGCTGCAAACAAACACCCCGAGCACAGGGCATGTGCAGGAGAGGCTGGATCAAGGAAACCAGAAATCCTGGCTGGGAAAGACGGATCCTTGCAAATGTGAGACGAGAGACAGACTTCTTCAGAGGGAAAGCAGGCCGGTGGGGAGGAGAGGAGCTGCAGCCAGGGAGCCAGCTGGCCAAGAGAGGGGAGGCAAAAGGGGAGGGACAGCCGCTCCATGGCTCTCCAGATTGCCAGAAGGTAGGAGGAGCCGGACTGTTTCCCAGAAGGAAGAATGGTTCCTGGAGAAGACTTTGGTCCCCGGCTTGGGCAAAAGCAGAAACATTGGCCAAGTCATATTCCTCATTGACCCCTATAGCTATCACTTATTGAATGAACATTGGCACAGTGCATTCTCTGACGCATGTGCCAAGCACGTGCGGATACTTTTGAAAGCCCCCTAACACGAGAGCAGAATGAGCTCCATGGGCGAGATGAGGAAACAGGATCAGGGCATTTACGTGATTCGTCCAAGGTCCCAAAGTTAGGTATTGGCATAGCCAGGATTTGAACCTACATCTGCTTGGCTTCTAAGGCTCACTTTTTAACTACCCTGACTCATCACGTCCCCCTCACTCCAGATTTATTCCTTACTGTGTCTTGAAAGGAGGAGAGAAGGATCGAGAGCTTCTTCCAGAACCAGGCTGAGCCTTCTTTCCCTACGCAGGGCGGACCATGACGTCAACAGAGTGTCGCCTGTTTTTCGGGAAAGAACCAGGGCCAGATTCACAAGCATGACACTCAGCTAGCATGACTGAAGAGGATCATGGCCAAATGACCACAGTACACGCCCAGCCATGCTGAGATCAAGGCTGGTCCCTCAGCACCTAGGGCTGACTCATAGTTGCTGTCAGGATCCAATGGCAGATGCCAGGATTGCTTTCACACTCCTCGGACCGGGCCCTATGGCTTGTGTCTGTGCTATGCAACCCTCTCCCCCCTCCTAGCATCCCAGGAGGCCAGATGTGCTACAGCACTGACCAAACTCTGCCTGTCCAGGGCTTCACACAACAGGTTTTGTTTTAAATGCATAACTCGATTAAATTAGGTGCCAAAGCAACCCGTTTTGCAGATGACAAAAAATGGAGGCCAAGGTCCCACGACGAGTCTTGTTGGAGCCTGGATGTGGAGCCCAGGTCTGTTTGATGCTGCAGCCTGAACCCTTCATCTCTGCTCCCACCCATATTTGGTGGCAGTCAGATGGGTGGACAGAATCAAACTGGGAGTCACTCAGGTGGCCAGCAAACACACGAGGAATTGCTTACCCATCGTTCGCCACGGCAGCTGTTGTTCAATGCGTGCAGTTGGCTCCACCTACAGCTGCCCTCTGTGCCGCACTGCCTAGTCTGGGGCCGTCTTCTCCATCGCCGATGGGCTTGAGCCCATTGTTGCAGCCCTGGTGCCCATGCACTCGCTGAGGGTCTGGGCCCCTAGAGAGATGCACATCAAAGAATGTCATCTTATTCCAGCCTTCATAGCAAAATTAAACAAACAAATGAACAAGAACCAGAAAACATCAACTGCCGGTGAGGGAGTCAGGAACTAGAACACTCATACCCTGCTGGTGGGCACATTCCTACCCGGTAAGATGGTGCCACCACCGTGGGACGTGGTCTCACACGTCCTTAAAAGGTGGGAAAGAGAGACACCTACCATGTGACTTCGCAGTCCCACTACTTGGTCTGTAACCTAGAGAAATAAGTGCGGTGATACAAACATATAGACGCACACCTGTATGCATCGAAGCACTAGGCACAACAACAAGACGATGGAAGCAGTGATTGATGTAGAATCGTCCCCACCCCACGTAACACGAACAACCGAAATGTGGGTGAAGGGAGGCAGCGGACAGTGTTTGAACATAGTAATGATCTATAATATATCAGGGGGCCATGAGGGTGGGAGCGTGGGGTAGGAGGGGAAAAAGAGGAGCTAATATCAAAGGCTCAAGCAGAAATAAAATGTTTGAAAATGATGATGGCCACAAATGTGCTTATACAATGGATGTATAGATTGTGATAAGAGCTGTAAGAGCTCCCAATAAAATGATTTATTCATAATAAAATTTTACGGACAGCAGAGAAGTGGGTGAAGGGAGATGTCGGATGGTGTAACATATGACAAAATAATAGTAATTTGTAAATTATCAAGGGTTCATGAGGGAGGGGGGAGCAGGAAGGGAGGGGAAAAATGAGGAGCTGATACCAAGGGCTCAAGTAGAAAGCAAATGTTTTGAGAACTTCCCCTGTGAGTTTCCAAGACTGTCACTCTTTATAGGAGTAGAGAACCCCATGGAGCGGCTGGTAGTTTCAACAGGGTTAAATCTCTGCCTTTTCTTTTTTTGGGGTTGGGGGGTTGGGTGTTAGCTGCTGAGCAGGAAACCACTGTTTGTGCCATCAGGACTCCTTACTGAGCTCACAAACAATGTTTATTGTCAGTTATTTTGCTTCAATAGTCAAGAGCACACCCTTTGAGGTCAGTCCGGCCTGGGTTTGAATCCCGGCTCCATCACTTATTTAGCTGTCTGTGACTGACCTTCTGAAAGTTACTTCACTCATCTGCAAAGTGTCGCCCTCACCGAGTAGGACAAAGAATGTATATAAAGCACTTGGATCAATTCCTGCTGCTAGGAAGCATGCAGTGAATAATAGTTCCTATTAGAACACGAGTATATCTCATCGTGACCCTATAGGACAGGGTAGAACTGCCCCTGTGTGTTTCTGAGACTGTAGCTGTTTATGGGAGTAGCAAACCTGATCGGTCTCCCACAGGGTGGCTTGCGGTTTTGAACTGTGGACCTTGAGGATTATACATAAGGAGCCACCAGGGCTCCTTTTGACTCTATGGCAGTGAGTTTGGGTTCTTATTACAATATATGATGCATATCATTATGACAGCTGTATTTCCAAGCTATTCTGACATCATTTTAGTTTTCTAGTTTTATCAGTTCTCACAAACTTCCTTATACAATACTTCTTTTCATGGAAAAGAAGAAGACTTTGGAGTCAGCAGGTGAACCCAAGGCTTGAATTCCAGCTCTGCTACTTACTAGCCATATAGCCATGGCCTATACTGGCACAGTCTCTGAGCCTCGATGCCCTTCTCTATGAAAGACTGACCTTCCTACCACCCATCTACCTCCCTCCCTACCACCCATCCGCTGACCTACCTCCCACCTTGTGGGGATTATATGAAACATTCCCAGTGCAATGTCTAGTGAGGATGGGCGATATATGGATCCTGAGGCTTATTCTTGCTCCTTTTCATAAAGTATCCTGGACGTAGTCTGTAGATGGCTTGCTTGTCTTGTGGGTGGTGCTCTCTTGCTTCCAAAGGATGTCTGTAGCTCAGTGCCCCAGTATAGCCACAGCATCAGCGCCGTGGGGCCCTGTTGATAAGCCAGGGAAGAAAAGGAGGGGAAGTCATGGACAGAACCAAGGGGAACTCCCCTTTCCTGTCTGGGTAAGATTTGTTTGTCTTTCACACCGGCTGTTCCCTGCTGATATGGGGGTCTGTCGAGCGTCCAACTTTGATTGGTGTCTCTCGAACAGAGGAAATAAAGAGCCCCTTGACTCTCAGCAACTGCTTTCTTCTCGACTCGCAGACGAGAGTCTCAAACACATCGCCCTTGCTGGCGCCACTGGTGAAAGCAAAAAGTCATGGAGAGAATCCAGAATCATGATGTCAGAGCTAGAAACCCCCAGAGAGCAGAGGAGGTAGAGTAGACTGGCTCAGAGTATGGATTTGCAAGTCAGATGGACTGGGCTCCAGTCCTGGCCATCCCACTGACCAGCTGGGTGTCCGTGGGTAAGTTCTTTAAGCTCTAGTTTCTTGAGCTGTAAGACACATAGGGATATGACTGATTTTCTAGGAAACAAGGTGGTCTGTGTACAGCACCCAGCCCAGCGCCCGGCACATGGTGATGCTCGGTAGGTCAAGGCCATCATTATTACTGTTTTCCTATTTCTGCTGTTCTGTTGGAGACCCTGATGGCCAGCGAGGAAGCACAGATCATTAGCTGTCCACTCAAATCAGGGTTACTTCCCAGGAAGGGCTTCGCCAAAGGCTCGTCCCGCGGGGATCGAGGCTGTGCAGAGAGCGAGGTGGGCGGCACTCCCCTAACTGTGGGCTTGCAGCTTCTAGAGTGTGTACCCCTCAAGGCACGAATCCCACCCAAGCGAAACCCACCCCACCCCCACCAAATGGGAAGTCCCTTCCTGCTGGACTGATTGATTTTGGCAGTAACAAAAATCGAAGAGGCCTTTTCTGATTCTTTGGCTTGGAGCTCAGCATTTCAATGTGGAACACCGATGGACGAGACTTTATTGTGGGCCTGTTCTTCCTTGCTGAGGCATTACTATCATCCCTGAGCAACCAGGGGTCAGGAGCTAAGTACTTGGGTGACCAGCTGGGTGTTTTGAGATCAGGGGACAAAGTGTCCAAGGGTGGAGAAGCATTAGAAACGGAGCCATGTTCCCAGGCAAGGCACTGGGCAGACCTTGACTTCTCAGTGTTCAGGGAGGGCTCTGGCCCTTCGGCTGGCAGCAGCCCCAGTTTCTGGTGACCTTCCCGCAGGCAGGCTCCAAGCGGGTGCTTTGCTTTCTGGCTGTTTATTTGCTCAGGGTAGGGAGGCCTGTCCTTGCTTCTGGGTGGGAACTGGGGGAAGGGAAGGGGATGAGCTGCTCCCATGTCCACAGCTGTGTTTACTCTTCCTGTTAGGGACCATCTGGGGCCCAACCTCGCCTCGGTCTCTGCGTCCGTAGAGAAATGCTATTTGATGTCCCTGTGGGCTTTCGAAGGCGCCGAGGGTTCATAACTCAAAAGCGGCTCACGTTGGAAGAGAGAAAAGAAGCGCGCCGGAGAAACGGAATGCCGGGAGGCAGCACCTCCGCTCCTTTCCCCCAGTGGCTTGGGGACTGGTCCTTGAGAAAAGAAGTCTCAGAGTTGGCCCTCCCAGAAGGCGCAGGACTGTGACTGGTCAGTGCTCATCACGGGACTGAGAGGAATCCTGCTCTGGGATGGGGATGTGAGCTTTCTTCGGAGCAGAGAACATCTCATGGTGGAGGAGTGGGGTGGGGGTGGGGGGCACTAGCAAGAGGCATCATGGGAAGCCAATACGATTATAGTGGAAAAGCAACACTCTGAAAAGGACTTCAGAAAACTGACCCAGTAAATAGAGCCCCCCTTCTCCCGGGAGCGAGGTGAGCTGGTATTAATCAGTGACTGCACTCGCAGCTGGACCCTGGGCCAAGCCTGGGAGAATGGCTGCCAAGGCAAATCAGGCATTGGGTTTCAGAAATTAAACACATAATTTTATTTTTCCGCAACAGAGAACTCTCAGAGAGAGAAAAAGAACCAACCCCGTTCCGCTTCTCAGCACACTCGGCCCAGTTTCTTTGGGCCCCAGAGGCCTCCAGCCTCGGAGGAGTGAGGAGGAGTCAAGAGTGACGCAGCTCTGCCCTTTCCCCAGGAGCTGTTTGGGGTGTGGTCCAGAGGAGTGGAGCAGGGATAATGGTCCTGTTTTGCCAAGGGCCAGCTGCTGACCACCGGCCAACCCCAACCGTTTTTCTGCGAATTTACAGGACAAACACCCGAAGGACTGGAAAATAAAAGAGTTGCAAGGCCAGGGCCAGCCAGGCAGAGCCGGGGCGACTGGCGCCACATGGGGCTCAGTCAACTGAGAAAGAGCCCGGTCTCCGGAAACACTTACCCTCACCACCATAAGGCCAGAGGAAGCAACTGGCAAACGCATTTCCCCTCAGGACCTGAAGTTGATAGGTGATGTAGAAAAGTGTTTTCACCATCCTTTGGTAAACAGGGGTGACAGAGCATTCGCCTAGCCCGGTGCCAGCTGCTGTGGCCCATAGGAGAGGCTGTGAAGGAGAGTGGAAGCATCCCAGAGACCCCCGAGGGCTTCAGGCTTTAGGAGGAACTGGAGCGGGGCTGGACCACCGCTGTAAAAAAATCCAAACCCTCCCACTCTCCTTCCTTCCGACTTCCAAATATTTCTGTAATCATTGTTGTCAGTTGCTATGGAGTTGGCTCTGACGCCTGCTTGTGCTGAGCCAAGGGTTTTTCAAGGCTCAGATCCTTCAGAAGTGGGTCTTCAGGCCTGTTTTCCGAGGAGCCTCTGGGTAGGTTTGAACTGCCAACCTTTTGACGAATACATGTGTGCGAACCTGTGCCATCCCAGGACTTTGATAAACATACTCTCCGTGTTATTTTGACATTTCTTGGTATCCCTCCTCTTAACACGGTCTCCTAAGGCAATGTTGTCCACTCCCATGGCTTCAGTTACCGTCAAAATGTTGACGATCCCCAAGCTCTCCGCAGCCTCCCCTGAACATCCTCTCCTTAGATAGCCCATATTCTTATTGTAGTGGTTTGTTTCTAGAGTTCAAGGGTTCTCAAACTTGGCTACAAATTAAACTAACCTGGGATGGTTTTAAAACTATTGAAGCTCAGGCTATTCCTCAGACCAGGTGAAGAAACGCTCAGGGTGTAGAAACCAGACGTCAAACTCATGGCCGCCAAGTCAATGCTGACTCCTAACAACTCCTAGGACAAGGTAGAGCTTCCCCTGGGAGCTTCTGAGACTGCCACTCTTTTTTTAAAAACAGTTTTATCAGAACTTCATCCACATGTCGTCTAATTCAATCATTCAATATATCAAGAAGAGGTGTACGCTGTTAAATTGAATACCGAAAATTGGGGGGATAAAGGCATGAAGTGGTTGGCTTACAAACTTTCATAGGTGGGAGAACATATTCACAAGATTATAGGATTAAGGTGTAGGTGTTACTTAATTGGAATCATGAAGCTAAAGAATTATGTACAGGTGCCAGGTTGGCGAGGGGTGGATTGAGGTAGTGAGCTTATTGTGCCAACCTGGCCGATAAACACATGTGGAGTTAATTGAAGGGCATAGGGATAAATGGCTCAGTGAGCCTCGCCTTTTGGGTCTCTTGCTTTGTGATGGTCAGACCAGGGTGTAGCTGCCTTAGCCAGTTCCTGCTTCAGCTGGCAAGGCTCACTTCCTGCAAGACATCCCAGAGGAGAAGCCACATGGACCTACCCCAATGCAACCCTGAGTGCTGGAGCAGCAGTGTGGAGACCCCTGCCAGTGCTGAGATGCTTACACATTCACTGACTGGCTTTCCTCCTGCAGTCGGCATCATTGTGTGTGTTTTGTGAGATGGAGGAGGACTTTGTGGATTGGTGTTGGACATATGGGTTAATGGGTTAATGATGGACTTGTGGGCTTGGGCAGCACTGGGTTGGGATGTTTTCTTTGTGTGTACTTAAACCCTTCATATAAAACTCTCTCTTATACATGAGTTTCTGTAGATTTGTTTCTCTAATGTACCCAGACTAACACAAATGTGTATAGCGTATTCAATTCTAGAACATTGTTTTCTTCCTTGTACTCATTGTTATTCATGTAATCAATTTTTTCTGATTGTGGTAAAAATATACACAACAAAACATTCTCCAAATCCATAACTTTGACAAGTACAATTCAGTGGGAGATTGTAACTTTAAAAAAAAATAATTTTATTAGGGGCTCATACAACTCTTATCACAATCCACACATACATCAATTGTGTAAAGCACATTTGTATATTCATTACCCTCATCATTCTCAAAGCATTTGCTCTCCACTTAAGCCCCTGGCATCAGGTCCTCATTTTTACCCCTCCCTCCCCACTCCCCACTCCCTCATGAACCCTTGACAATTTATAAATTATCACTTTGTCATATCTTGCCCTGTCCGATGTCTCCCTTCACCCACTTTTCTGTTGTCCGTCCCCCAGGGAGGAGGTCACATGTAGATCCTTGTAATC
>NW_022111358.1:30205839-30208870 GCF_000313985.2 Echinops telfairi | reverse complement strand
GGGAAGGTGAGCATCATAGAATGCCACCTTAATAGAAGAAAGTATTCTTGCGTTGAGGGAGTACTTCAGTGGAGGGAGGCCCAATGTCCTTTGAGACTGTAACTCTTGATGGGAGTAGAAAGCCCTGTCTTTCTCCCACAGGGTGGCTGGTGGCTTCAAACTTCAGGCCTTGCTGACTGTAGGCGAACACAGACCCACTGTGCCACCAGGACTCCTCCATCAGACATCAGGATACAGTCAGCTTCCCCAGATGATTTCATCGTACCTCAAATTAAGAATGGATGTTCCTGACAGGCAAGGATGAGGAGACTTCATCTCACATCCTTTGGACAAGTTTTCGGGAGAGACCAGTCCCTGAAGAAGGACGTTACGCTTGTCAGAGGGGCAACAAAAAGAGGAAGGCCCTTGACCAGATGGATGGATAAAGTGGCTGCCACCGTGGGCTGCAACATAAGGACACTTGTGAGGATGCAGCAGGACTGGGCAGTGTTTCGCTCTGTGGCACACGGTCAGAACTGACTCGATGGCACTTAACACTGACAAACAATCTAGAAGAAAGGAACCCAGGTGAAAGCGCTCCATTGTAAACCAAAAGGTCCGCAGTTCAAAACCAGCGGCTACTCAAAGGCAGACGGTGTGGTATCTACTTCTGTCCAGGTTTAGAACCTTGGAGGCGCTCTGGGACAATTTTACCCTGTCCTACAGGACCCCTACGAGTCAAAATTGACATGGCAACAGGCTTTACCTTGGATCCAGAAAGCAATGGAAACGGGAGCTGCCGGTTTGAAGGAATATTTACCATAATCTGGTCAGCTGATCGAATGCGAGGAAAAAAACAATCAGAAAGTCAAACTTTCTGGGACCAGTGCCAAGACTCTAGATCTGGAATTCAGAGATGTGCATTGAAAACTCTGTAAGACAAGACTTTTACCTTTTTTATTATTATTAAATACTTTTATTGGGGGCTCTTACATCTCTTATCACAATCCATACATTCATCCATGTGTTGAGCACATTTGTACATCTGCTGCCATCATCATTTTCAAAGCGTTTTCTTTCTGCTTGAGCCCTAGATATTACCGGTAGCTCATTTTCCGCTCCCTCTCCCACCCTCCCTTCCTCCCTTATGAACCCTTGATAAGTTACAGATTATTATTTTCATATCTTGCATCGTCCTCTGTTGCCCTTCACCCACTTTTCTGTTGTTTTTTCCCCTAGGAGGGGGTTATATGTTGATCCTTGTGCTCAATTCCCCCAGACTTTTAACTATTTTATGCCCAAATAGTCTAATATGTAAAACTACATTCCATTCTACCTTCCTCATAGGGTGTGGTGAAGATTCCTAGAAAAAAATAGACACGAAAGGCATTTGCAAGTATGTTGTTGGAGGCAGATGTAGGATATTTTGTATTTTAATTTTTTAACTATTTTGAAACAATTTGGGATTTATAAAAGAGTTAGTTCATCTTTCGATATCCTTCACCCAAGTTCCTCACAGGTTAGCACTTTATATAATCATAGTACAAGTATCGAAACGGATTCACCTTGATAAGATACTGTGAACTAGTTCACAGCCCTTTTTCTAATTCCAGCAATGATTCCACTTGTGTCTTTTCTGGGATCACAAACATCTTGTAGTTGTCCTGTCTCTATAGTGTCCCCCAACCTGGGGCCTTTGCTTATCCTTTCTTTGTCTTCATGACCTTGTCATTTTCAAAAAGTACTGGCTAGTTGTTTTGTAAAGTGCTCCTCAAATTGGGTTTGGCTGATGTTTTCTCACGACTAAATTCAGGTTATGCATTTTTGACACATACACTAGAGCAGTTTTGTATCTTCAGTGCCTCCTACTGGGAGGTACTTGATAAGATTTCTTATAATCCGTGATGTTAACTTTGATCATTTGCTTAAGGTGGTCTCTGCTGTTCTCCCCTGTAAAGTTACTGCTCACTTCCCCATCCCCTGCCCCTGCTCCCTTCCTTTTTAGGTATCTTATGATAGTTTGATACCAGGCTAAAATTTTTTTCAAAAATTTGTTATGGGTTATATTTTATTTCTTAAACAGTAGAACTTGGTTCTGTCATTGTCTTGGAATTCAGTTGATTGACATGTATTCTTCCCTGACCAATCATTTTTCATCATACCCCAAATTTAAAATCTTTGGGAGACACTTTTTTTTCATTTCATTTCATTTTATTTTTTGATCATTTTATTGGGGGCTCATACAACCCTTCTCATAATCCATCCATACATGAATTGTATAAAGCACATTTGTATATTCATTACCTTCATCATTCTCAAAACATTTGCTCTCCACATAAGCCCCTGGCATCAGCGCCTCTGGGTGACACTTTTCATGTCTCTGAACATCTCTTAAATCTTTGTTATGAAGTGTTTGTTTTTCAGATTTCTTTCCCCGCTGGGACATATGTTACCTAGCTGGCAGGTCTAGTGGATTTTGCTATCACGTGGGCCGCATGTCCCCATGGCAGCTGGTGGTAGAAACGGTGGCATCAGATAAGGAAACAATATTCACTGGAATATTATCTTATCCTGAAGGTCTCCCCCCCCTTCCCAATCATACATAGGAAACAGTGAATATGCGTACAAGTCTTCCCTTGCTGTACTGTACAGACGGCCAGAGAGACAAGTTTTACATCATCACCTTCCCGGGGCATACTACCTGTCAACACAGAAGCACATTGTCTACAAGATCCCTTTAAAGTTACACCAGTCCCCAGTCCGATGCCAGGCTAAAATTTTGAATGTGGGTGATTAGGAAAATTATTGACTGAAATCAGGAAATCAGTTGTCAAACAGGAAAAGTCATTTAGAGCTTCATCGATCCGTGTGAAGGGGTCCCAGGAGTTCCTGGTTAGCTTGAAACACTGGCAAGAGACATGGCTGCCGCCAGGGTGTGAGGCTGCAGAGGGTGCAACCTCTAGATAAGGTCCAGGAGCAGCGAGGGTACTCGGGGGCCCTTCCTCTCCCCCGACAGTGCCACCTTGCTCACGGCTGGCTCGCGCTGACTACT
>NW_022111358.1:30199094-30200642 GCF_000313985.2 Echinops telfairi | reverse complement strand
CATACATCAATTGTGTAAAGCACATTTGTACATTCATTGCCCTCATCATTCTCAAAACATTTGCTCTCCACTTAAGCCCCCGGCATTAGGTCCTCTTTGATTTTTTTTTTTACCTGTTTATTTTATCTGTGTAATTCTTGGCCTCTGAAGCCTAGACTCCTGAGTCCTGTGAGCAGCAGTCGTTGCTGATAATTTGTGCCTAATATGAAATATGTAGCAATTCATTTCATTCAAAGTTGTTTTTTGTATTTCAGGCTTGGACAAATTTTAACGTTTCTTTTTGCTTTGTTCACTAGTGTGAGTTATCTAGTGTGGCTGTAACAGAAATATACCACGTGTGGCTGGCTTTCACAACATGAATATATTCTCTTAGTTAGTTGTTTGCAGTTGTCAGGTGCCTTTCAGTCAGTTCTGACTCATATCCACCCAATGAGCAACACAGTAAAAAATAGTGCGGTCCTGTGCATCCTCACCATTGTTCAAGTAGCTAGAGGAGTCCAGATCCAGAATGCCCGCTCTAGCAGAGGCTTCCTCTTTCTGCTGTTTAGGGGAGAGCCTCCTTAAATCCTGTCAACAATCCTGGTGGGCCCAGGATTGCAGGGAGACAAGGTGTGTCTTGTCGACAATCTTCCCTGTGTCTAGGAGGTTCTCAGCATGGGGACCTTGGGTCCAAAGGATTCGCTTCTCTCCAGACTCCTCTGTTTTGGTGGTAGTCAGGTGCCTCTGATCACTGTTAGCTTGTTTCATGTCTCTCACATCTCCAAAGAGATTGACTCAAGATACAGGTTAATCTGTACATCATTATGACTCCCTCTAATCTTACCTCATTTACAACCTAGAGATTGGGGCTTACATCAGGCCTAGAGATTGGGGCCTACATCAGGCCATGCCAAGGAGGAAAGTTACATAATGAGAATCATAGCCTAGCCAAGATGACATACACAACTGAGTCCTTAGCCCTAGGGACTTCCCAGAGAAGGTCTGAGGCAGGAACATTGAAAACATACTACATTCTCACATGAGAAAGTTAAAGATCGAAGAAGAAAAACAAACACATACCTCCATTCCTAGAAGTCCCCAAACACCCCATCCCCTTAAAAAAATTTTTTTTGTACAAACTGACAATATATTGAGTTCCTAACTCTCTCTTTAGTCTATCAGTTGGTCATCAGTTGGGATTTGAATGCCATGAATTTAATTTCTCTGGTGTATTGTATTCTCTGACACATGTGTCCTCATGCTTTAATTCAAGACGGACACATTAAAAGTCTTGTTTTCATTGAATGGTAATTGCAGTCACTGAGTACTAAGCTCTGTGCTCTGTTGTCCAGAACCAGCCAAGGAGACTGGTTTAAGGAACTCTCCTGAGTCAGCATTGTCCATTTTCCTTTGGGTCTCAGAAAAACCAATCTTGCTCTGATTTGTATCTGCCGTCTCTGGTCTGGTGCAGTTGCCCTCTTAATGAAGCATCCATAGAAAAGAACACTATTATTTACAGTGAGAACGCAGGGTCACAGGTTCCTGTTTGTAAGGCTCTATTCTTTTTTT
>NW_022111358.1:30196522-30197741 GCF_000313985.2 Echinops telfairi | reverse complement strand
GTGAACTGGCATCAGTTCCATAGTCCGTAACGGGGGACATGTAATGGTACCTCATGTGTTTCCGTTTCCCTCATTATGGACGGCAGTTCACACTAAACACTGGCTCCTAACTTAAAATGGGGGAGGGGCCTAAAGCCCACCCAAAGGTCCTTCAGCACAAGACAGAGCAGTGCTTTGGTTTGTTGTACACCGGGTGGCTGTGAGTCTGAACGGACTCGGCAGCACCTGACAACAACGACAACATCAACAACAGCAACAAAGGTGCTCTCTGTCCTCTCCCCAGAGGTTACTACAGCCTGCGGAGCCCGTGGAGCACGGTTCGGCTGTGAAGCACATGGGTCTCCATGAGTCACCCGGCCTGGAAGGCAGCTGGGCTTCATTTGGTATTTAGGGGGGTGGCGGCAGGGAGGGGGTGCTTATTGAGTAATGATGCGCGCGCATGTGTGTGTGTGTGATACGTCTGTTCCAAGTTTTCTCCCACTTTTTATTGAGTTGTCATCTTGGTATTGAGTTGTGAGAGTTGTATAAAGATTCAGTTTAAAGTTCTTGACCAGGACAGCGCATGTTCTGGATTTTGTTTTCAGTTTATGAGTGAATATAACGAAAGGTTCTTCAGTACTAGCTTAGTACTAACTGGAAGGTAACTGCTGCCTTGTACATGTAAGTAACCAAAGACTAGATGGAGAAATGAAGTGTTTTCTGTGTGCCCAAGATGAATGAACCAAACCCGGGCTGTGACTGCAGCTTTCAACTTGGAAGTAATTGTTGTTTGTTAGGGTTCAGCTGTTGTGAAAACCCACCCAATGGCTGTGTTTCAGGTGTTTAATCAATCGTATCTGTTCCAGTGCATTTCATCTGCCTCTTGTCCCTGTGGGGACTGACCAACTGCCAAATAAACTTTTAGAGACACTGAAGAGGCATTAAGAGGCCAAGTGAAATCAGTGTTGGCTCATGGACACGAGAGTCAAGTATCACTTCAATTGTAAACGGGAAATGTGGCTTATTTTACAGTGTTATTCCTTGAAACTCAATGGCATTTTTATGTATATGTGTACACTCCTGGCCAAATGAAACACTTGATTAAAATTAGAAATGATACTATTCATTGTTGGATTATTATGGTATGACTACTATCTTTACACAGAATGTAGATCACACTTCAATTGTAATTCCTTGAAGTAAAATGTTATTTCTCTGTGATCACCTCCTCTGAGCAGTG
>NW_022111358.1:30165684-30194667 GCF_000313985.2 Echinops telfairi | reverse complement strand
TGTGCTTGACACAATGGATGTATGTATGGATTGTGACAAGAGTTGCACGAGCCCACAATAAAATTATTTTAAAAAGAAGAAAAAAGAATTATGTTTTCAGAAGAAATGAAATATTAAAACTCCAAACGAAGAAAGTTGTTGTTGGAGATTTCTTAAACATCGGAAACTTTTGTTTCATTTTCAGTCTCTGCCTCTTCCAAGCTCCTTGTAATGCTTCCAGAATTTAAACTACTCGGTGAAACAAATAGAGCTAGTTCTCTAAGAAACCTTAATTAATGCAGTGAAAACACCTGCGGATTTTGTCGTATTTCTGACGTGCTTGCTCTTTCTCTAAAATAATCGGTGACTGAGTCTTAGAACCTGGTTCAGAAAAGCACTGCTCACTTGGTAACTGTGGGAGTGTATGTTGTGCCCATGGCTAGAATGAGACTATCTAATAAAGTAAAGCACTGTTCCTAAATGCGTCCAGGAAAATTGGGCTCTAATGAGATCTTCCTAGTTCTGGGGCAGATTCTGCTGGGGGGATCAGGCTCTGAGGTATGCCACTGATGTAATCACACCCCGCTCTCTTCCCTTCTTAAAAGCTGAACATTGGTTTACCCCTTGCGTCTCGCCATTCCTCTGAAGACAAGACACAGCACCACACCTGAAGCTTCCCCTTGCGTTCGGTGAGGTAGGTAGAGCTGGTTACAATAAATACTTCCTTCTTTACGACTTTGAAGCTTCATTAAAAAACCAGAGGATGTTTCCTTATGTCTTGCTGCTGCTCGGAGATGAGATGCTGATGTTCGCATGGCCCACTGTGGTGGCTAGGCATTAGTTGGTAAGCAGTGTGGTGGGGAGTGGGTCTGCCTGTGAAGTGCTTTCAGGTTAGTGTCATTTTTCTTCCTCAAGGTCATGAGTGGGATCCCACATTTCCAAATAGTCCAGGTTCTTAACAGCTGTGAGAGAATTCTATGAGGTCTATGTTTAAAGTGTAGCACTACAGGAGGACAGAAGTTCAGCTTCCTGGTAATTGGAGCAAGAGTTACATGGAAAAAAAAAATGTTTCCCCATTTAAAAGTGTTATTGAAACCATAGATTTATATTTTGATGAGGACATGTAGTAGAAATAGTTGGCCATGTTTATTTGTATTTGAGGAGTGCTTTATTTCCAAGCAATACAATGTTGTTGCTTTCTCATCTCTGTGTTTCTCTTAGATTTGCAACAGAATGGATATTCAAAATGCCCCAACTTCCAAATGTATCACTTACTGGAAAAGGAAAGTTAAATCTGAATACATGCGACTTCGACAACTTAAACGACTTCAGGCCAATATGGGTGCAAAGGTACAAAATACAAGTTCCAAGTGAAAGGTTGTACATTGTAACTATATAGAGTATGTTGATTCAATGTGTAATGGTTGGAACCCCCTTTGGTCATTTTAGTTGTTTTTTAACTCTTGCTGTGAAATCTTAGCAGTCTTCTCTTGTCTGTGCCAGGCTCTGTATGTCTCCAATTTTGCGAAAGTTCAAGAAAAAGCTCAGCTCCTCCATGAAGAATGGGAGAAGCTTCGTGTCCAACCTGTTCAGCGGATGAAGCCTGTGGGTGGGCACCCTTTCCTCAGAAAGGTACTGGTGGCTGCAGCTCAGCCGTGCTCGCTACCTGGGCCAAAGTTGCGAATAACTAGCCGCTATCCTCTAAAGAATAACCTTTCGTCTTGTTTTCTTCTCAGTCGGTGTGCTCATGAGTCTAGCATAGAAAACATCAGGCCTTGGCCACCTCCTCTCCTGAGCTCTGTGCCCAAGCTCCACAGCCACCACTTTTGTTCCTGGCTTGGTCTCCGAGGCGCTTAGCTACTGGGAAAGGAGGGCCTCGGGTACTGTTTGGGGCATATTGATGAAAAGTGTAGCCTTTGTGGTCCATACAAAAAGGGCATTCTAGCTTCTTTTAAAAATGACTACTTCCCAATATAAAAAAGCAGATAGTATAGTAAGTGTAACTGTCCTTCCCAAAGCATAGGCATCTTCATTACTCTGAACAATTCTGCTTCCCTCTGCCCTGTGGCCATCCCCTGTGCGGCTGAGCGGATGTCCACTGGGTTTAAGTTTATACCCCCAGGAAAACACCCTCATCTCCTCCTCATCTCCCTGGCCTTTCAGAGGCCCGCTGCTCGTATGCCTGCCCCAAGGAGAGCAACAAGTTGAGATTGACTGAGCATCAGTGGAGTCACGATAGCAGGCACTGTGATAGAAAACTTGCAACCATCCCTGTCACCATCGGCATGATGCCGACTCGAGGTGATCCTGCAGGACGGGGTAGAACCTGCTCCTTAGGGTGTCCAAGGCTGTGATTTCCACCTCACCTTTCACATCTGAGGTCAGGTTTCAATCACTGACCTCTCTGTGAGGAGCCCAATGCTTAACCCCTGTGCCACCAGGGCTCTCTGTACCGGGATCTGAAGGTAATAAGAGACAGCTCCTGCTTCCCACAGGCTTACAGCCTCATGCTTCCTTTTTTGGAGCAAATCGTCCCAAAACCTCAAGCTTATAAATGTTCAAGAGTTAGAAGACAACAGGGCTCCTTTTGGGAGGAAACTACAGTTCTCTCTTGGGTTACAAGCTTGCCTTCTTGTGTCTGTTGTTGCTGCTTCTCTTTTCAGTGTACCATCGAGAGCATGTTCCCAGGATTTGCAAGCCAGCATATGTTAATGAGGTCCCTGAACACAGTTGCATTGGTCCCCATCATGTACTCGTGGTCCCCTCTCCAGCAGAACTTCATGGTAGGCATGGAAAGAACGGTGGTGGTGGTTACAGCTCCGACTCTCCCAGTGCCGGGCATTGTCAGCATCTTGGAGGGCAGGAGGCTCGTGTGATGGATATATATTTTAAATATACATTTATTGCAAAATTCAGCAACAGCAAAATATATTCATGCACATATATTGCAAAACATGCTAACTTGTTGAGATTTGGTATTCTCTGAAGTGAGCTTCTGAGGTGACGCTGGTTCTGTTTTAAATGACAGAGACTGGGCAGAACTCTAATTTTCACTTACTGCGTTGGCCAGCGTGGGACATCCTGTAGAATTAAACCCTATCTGAATCAGCCCCTGTCTAAATCATCTCCCTGCTGATGAGACAGCCCTTTCTGAACACCCTAAAGACAGATGATATGAAAACAACTGAGATAACAAAGGGGCACGTGGATCTACAATTATTTTATCATGCTGGTTCCCACTGAAGTTGTTTGTGGTTCTGATAACCCATGCTCTCTAAATAACGAGCAGTGCTTATCATGTGCCTGTGACAGCAATTCTGCTGACTGGAAGAGGATATAGCCTTACTGAAGGGAGTCATCTCTTCTCAGTATACAATTTCAATGTAGTAATTCTACTTGCTACTTGGGGATTTGAGGATGATTGTGTTCTCTGATAAACTGAAGTGGGTGTGTGCGGTGAGGGAATCCTCTACTATTATTTATATCAGGAAAATACCTGTAGTTCATCCTGCAATTGACTTTAGGTCCCCATTGAGAGCAGTTGACATGAGTTAAAGTTTTTACTATTGGACAGGTTAGTCTTAGTCTGTTTATAAAATATCCAGAATTATCATAGTTGCCTTGTGTCTCTTCTAAATATTCTAGTTATTTTATAAATCATACTATTCTCTGTCATTCATTTGTCTATCTACTTATGAAAATAATTTAAATGAACCTATAGGGACAGCAAGTAGAAGAAGGAGTTCAGGGGGAGCGGGTACAGTGGTAAGGGAGGTTTAAAAATGAGACGATGTCAAGGAGTCCCAGTAGAATACAAATGTCTGGAAACTGATTGTGGCAGCAATTGTACATTTTACTTGGCGTGATTGAGCTATGGAATGATACGATATGTGTATTAAGCCAAACGAATAATAATCATAATAAAAGAATGTAAGACTTTTTAGACTGTTGTTCAGGTGATATTAATACTTTGTTTACAGTCATGTTTAATAGTGATAAAATGAGGTTATGGGTGGGAGCAATGTTGAAAAGAAACATGCTATCAGATTCCAAGTGTTAGTGGAACTACTATTATTAGTATCAAGCTAAACTTTTGGTTGCTAGCTTAATCATCAAATAATTAAACTCTTTTTCCCCTTCCATTTAAGATTTTGTTGACAAAACAAAATAGCCAGTCTTTGCAAGGTAGAAAATGGCACTTTCAGTAAATCAAGAAGCAACATTGGCTCAGCAAAGAATCCATTAAACAGGAAAGAGGAAATGCGTAGTGGCTCGTAGAATGAATGAACTACATGTGGTTTCATTTCAGGTGGAAGATGAGACTGTCTTGTGTAACATTCCGTACATGGGAGATGAGGTGAAGGAAGAAGATGAGACTTTCATTGAAGAGCTGATCAGTAATTACGATGGCAAGGTCCATGGCGAAGAAGGTACTGGTGCTGGGCCCTGGAAGCAAACTGTTAGGGCACACTTCTCATTTATCTGAATGGCTAGGTTCCAAAGGCCAGATTGTCAGGCAAAAATATGTGAAAATGGAGGATGACCACATCATACTAGAAACTGGAAAGCAACTACATCATTACATAACTGCCAGATTATATCATTGCACAGCGATCGAACTAGTCATGGCCCAGCCCCACGGACATGTCATCTTAACCATCACAGTCAGCATTGCTTTTGCGTCTCACGTCAGCGTTTGTTTTTGTTTGTTTTGTTTCTCTTAATCAGAATTTTCTTTTTCTAATCATTTTATTAGGGGCTCATACAACTCTTATCACAATCCATCCATACATCAGTTGTGTAAAGCGCATTTGTACATTCATTGCCCTCATCACTCTCAAAACATTTGCTCTCCACCTAAGCTAAGCCCCTGGCATCAGCTCCTCATTTTTCCCCTCCCTCCCTGTCCCCCCTCACTTTAGCGTTTGTGTCTGTTCAGACATATGCTGTTACTGTGCACATGGTAAATAGATAATCCATGGTTTTTACTATGGTTGAAAATATGGAATGTCAGATGGAAAGATGGTCATCGATAAGTGAGGCGGGAATACACTGCCGTGCCGTCTTGCTCTTGGCGGCTGCCCTTCGGCTGCGAAAGAAGCCCAGACCTGCCATCAAGTCAAGTCCCACTCGGGCATTGCTGGCCTTTCGGTTGGCAGCCTGTTTGTAGCCCACTCTGTATACCACCAGGGCTCCTGCCCGCCTCTGGGGCACTCAGGAATTTTTAATGTCATCATGTGGCTGTGAGTTACATTTGTATATTAAGAATATCCCAGTTAATTTTTTTAAGTTTTAAACGGGTGATAATAGTAATCAGTGACCAGCGAGAAAGTTCCGTGAGCAAAATGTTCAGTCAGCCGCCTTGTTCCCCTTGAACGTAACCTCCATCATACTTGCTTGATACTGGCACCCTCGGAATTCTCCAGTTGATTCCAGTGTCGGAATAGTAGCAAGTCGCTGGGGATTTATTGTCGCTTTGGAAAAGGCTGTCCGTGTGCAAGAAGTGGGGAAATGGGGGAGACTCTTGAAGTTTAAATCAACAGCCCCTTCTGCTCTGCAGACACACTGTAAGTGCTCTCGTGATGCTGCTGAAATGCATTACGGGTCCACAGCTCCCCCTGGCGTTGAAAGAAATAACTTGTGGTCTTCAAGAAAAAGTTCCAAAAGTCGCTACTGACTGACTCATCAGCTATAAGGTCCCAATGAATTTTTGGCTTTTAAATTTGAGTTCCTTCCTGGTCCCACTTGTGGCTGTTTGCACACTGCTGTGAGGTTTCTGACCATAAATACAGGGTTTGTGGCTGAGCAAGTAAACCGCCCTAGTCAGAATATAAGTGGATTTCATTAGATCTGCTTTACCCAGCTGACCTGTTGCACTTGTAAGAGCCAAACAAACGATGTCAGTCCTCTGATTGTCCAGATAAGAATTTAAATATGTTACCTATCTGGAAAATGTGTTAGCTAGCCAGCCTTCCTAGAAATATCCGCGGGCCATGGAAGGAGCACTGCTCACCCGTCTAATCTTCCTGTTGCAGAAATGATCCCTGGATCCGTCCTGATCAGTGATGCCGTTTTCCTGGAGTTGGTAGATGCCCTGAATCAATACTCGGATGAGGAGGAGGAAGGGCACAATGACACCTCAGATGGGAAGCAAGACGACAGCAAAGGAGACCTGCCGGTCACAAGAAAGCGGAAACGACACGCCATCGAAGGCAAGCAGCACCGCCGCCTCCTCCCGCGTGGACAGCGTGCAGGACGAGGGAAAGCAAGGAGGGCTACTTGCTTAGTAACGGATCGGGAGCTTCTCCTTGGCCCAGTTAAAAGGGAGACACAGTCACGGAGAGCCTGAGACAGCTGTAACCCCGCTAAGAGGAAAGTAGCCGAATGCACTCACTGTTCTTCCAGCTACAAAAGCAATGTGTGTAGAAAACATGAAAAATTGCAAAGGAGAAATTAAAGTTCGCTTTAATCCTCCTAACTAGGCATACTCAGCATTAACCTTTTGTTCTCCTGTGCTTCACACCTACACACGTACAAACTCACCACCCACTTGACAGAAGAATGAGGATATCCCCATAAAGATTTAAAGCCTCGGAACTTTATGTTGGGGCTCTATGAGTTGGAAGCAGCCAGAGGGAGTGCGGTTTGGTTTTTCGTGTTAAATCATCTTTTCCAGGGCACCGCGTTTCTCTAGACTTTCACTTATAGTCACAGCATAATTATATCAGTTTTCTTCTTCCGTATCAACAGTACGATAGGATTCTTCAAGATTCAGGTCTCTCCTGTTTCCACCTCCAGAGTCTAATTGGGACTGTGGGTTTAATTGCTAATAGTAGACAACTCTGACTTTCTCCTTTCCTGGTGCCCAACGTGGGACACGTGCAGGTAGCGTTGACCTTCACGTATGCCCCAACAGTCAGTGGTCAGGCTGATGGTAGCAGCTCTTGTCAAAATGCAAAAGCAAATGCAGGCAAGCAGCCTGTTTGCTCTGTTGAGAGCACACGTGAGCTTTCTGTCTTCTTCCATTCAGGCAACAAAAAGAGCTCCAAGAAACAGTTCCCAAATGACATGATCTTCAGCGCCATCGCCTCCATGTTCCCCGAGAATGGGGTCCCAGATGACATGAAGGAGAGGTAGGCACAGCTGCCCACTCAGGCCATTTACAGGCACTCGGATACAACTTTTCTCCAAGCTGATTTTTGTTGTTGTTGTTGTTGTTAATAAGCAGCCCTTGTGGTAAGTACATTAAGATTTGCTTGTTCTTCTGATTATTTTTGTCCTTACTTGCTGACTTCTAAATGCCTCTTCCTATGTAAGGGTCACTGTTTACTCTCAGTCTGGGCAGAGAAATTTTCTTCTACCACTTTTGCCGAGAGTTAGTCTCACATCATCCTTACCAAAGATTTCCCTTTCTTCCCCACCCCCGATTTCCCCTTCTTTGTAGGCACACGCCCAGCATAATCCCAGTGGTGCACCCACTTGTCCCTAAGTCCCTCATCTACCACGGGTGAAAAACATCCATCCTATGTTGGCAGACCACCTTTAGACTCTCAGGCCTCAGTTGAATTTTCGCGGACATTTCCCTGGAAGGAACTCTTCTCTCTCTCTCTTCTTGGATAGGTATCGGGAACTAACAGAGATGTCAGACCCCAACGCACTCCCCCCTCAGTGCACGCCCAACATCGACGGCCCCAACGCCAAGTCTGTGCAGCGGGAGCAGTCTCTGCACTCCTTTCACACGCTTTTCTGCCGCCGCTGCTTTAAATACGACTGCTTCCTTCACCGTGAGTGGGGCCCTGGGTGTGAAATGCCGTTTTCTTTCTCCTCCTCGGAGTCCCCCCGTTTCCTCCACTTAGTCCCAGTCTATCATGTAGACCTCTGGGCTCTGGTCGGACGGACGATGGCTTTACGAAAGGCTTCACTTGTCGCGTTATGATTGTCCCTCACTGCCTCCTCGCTCTGTGTTGGTAGCAGCAGTGACAAGCTGCTGTGTGCCCGTGGATAGCTGTGGATCTCAAATTCCAACTCCTGCAATAGCTCCCCATCCAACTCTGCTCCTGCCCCACCCGTCCAGTGGATGGACCACTGGAAACACTACCCTTTGTATTTTCCAGCTTTCCATGCCACCCCTAACGTATACAAACGCAAGAACAAAGAGATCAGGATTGAACCAGAGCCGTGTGGGGCAGACTGCTTCCTTTTGCTGGTACGTCATAAGCCGTCCTAGCGCTGTTAGCTCTGTTGACAATGGTGCACGAAACGGTGCTGGGGCTGTCTGCCCTGGGGAACACGAGCCAAGTGATTGAGCACAGGGCTCTTTAAGACAGAAATTACAAATAAAACGTGCGTCCTGCTCTTAGGGAGCGCCCCAGACACTGGGGCGGTGGGGCGGTTGCTGTGGCATGAACGTTGAAGAGCACCAAAGGTTTTGTTCTCAAAGATTGCCCCTCTGATTGAGAGTCTACACTGTTGTGAGGACTGGGGTCAGGTGTGTGTGTGTTTGTGTGTCACTGCATTTTCATGACTGTCTTCCAGTGTACATGCACAACCATAGGAGAATACCACATCCGGGTGCTGATGCCTCAGTGTGAGGTGATCAGTCCCATAGACGAGTCCCTGAAGGACAGACCTCCGACCTTATGAGGCACCTTGCCTGCCTCTGGGTAACTGAGGGGAGGCAGTTCACTGACAGCTGGAAGGGAATGGAGAGTTCAGACTTCCCAAAGACACAGTTTCATTTTCTGTGCAATAGGTTAGAGACAACAGAAAGGCACCTCGAACATTTCTACCACCAAGTAAAATTAGCCTAGGAAGTCAGGTACCTTTGGGAATCATCTTTTGTGGCCAAGTGAAAAGAATATATGCTGAGCCACGAACCCAAGAAGGTCGGCTATATGAAGACTGAAGGAAGGCTTCTTAGTGACTGACATGTGCCGATGACAGCCTGGCTCGCTCGCGGAAAGTGAGGAGGACTTGAAGCACTTGCGGATGAAGACCCAGGACTGCAGCCCGCCCTCAGGATAGTCTGCATCTCTATGTAAAGAGAATGAAGATCCTCATAACACCAATAGACAACACCGCGACAGACAAAAGATGGAAGTTGTCGAGGATTTCATCTTGCTTGGATCTGCGATCAATGCTCATGGAAACAGCAGTGAAGAAAGCAGATGACATATTGCATTGGGCACCTCTGCTGCACAAGACCTCTGTAAAACGTGAAGAGCTAGCAAGGATGTCACTCTGAGGGACTAAGGTGTGCCGTAGCGTTTGTTTTCAGTCGCCTTCTGTGCATGTGAAAGTTGACAATGAATAAGGAAGTCCGAAGAAGTATTAATGCATTTGAGTTATGGTGCTGTCAAAAACTCTTGGAAGTACTGTGGGAAAACAAACAAATCTGTCTTGGAATAAATACAGCCAAAATACTCCTTAGAAGCCAGGAGGGTGACGCTTTGCCTGAAACATTTTGGACATGTTATCAGGAGATGCTTGGGAAAGTCGAGAGTCAGTGGACAAGGGGAAAACTCTCCAGGAGATGGAGTGACACCGACCGGAGCAACCACACCCACCCAAACACCGCGAGAGTGAGAACGATGCAGGACCAGGCAGCAGCAGCAGAAATTAACTTGGGGCCGTAGTTATCTTTATGTTAGACGTTCCAGGTTCGAAAATATTTGATTAGAAAATGAAAAAAAAATGATCTTGGGTTCTTTACCTCCGGACTCAATTACCTTTGGAAGGTCTCTGGAATGTCCTTCAGAGCGACAGTGTGTTACTCGGGATGCCTCATAACGGCAGACTCCTGGCTTTACAGTTGGGCATAGTTTTCAAAAACAGCTAGAAATCATTGCGAACCAAGTCTGATGAGAAGCTAGATAGCAAGTTAATGAATGCAGTTATGTTGTATAAAAAGAGGAAGTGGGGCCATGGCTATAAAGTAATGAAGTCGTGTTCAGTGTTCACTGAAGTTTCACATCCTGGCCGCTGGTTTAAGTGGTGATGTTGTACACATTCAGAGAATATACAATGTACTGTTGAGCCCGAAGCAGGGTGATAGAGTGTCAAGAGCAGCTGCACGGGACTCAGAAGCCCTGATCCGGAATAGTTCACTCTCTACCCTGCAGCAGGTTCCCTCCCCTCTCTGGACCTCCTTCCCCCACCGGTAGGAACGGGTATGCTCACAATCAAAACCGCTAACATGCACATGGATTTAAAGCACAGCTCACTCCAAGGTTGAAGATGCATAGGCTGTGTCTCTTCAGAGATTCTAAGATAGCTCTTTGATGGAGAACTGTATGTCTTGGAGCCCTTTTTTGGTTCTGCGGCCACACCCAGGGTGGACGGCGTAGGGGAGCACAGACAGTAGCCTTGCACTTAGGACAGGTGTTGAGGGAAATGAAGGTTTGCGATCCTGAGGTCAGTAGGACAGCATGGGGCCTGCCCCCGTCCCCTGTCTGTACCGTGTCCGTTGCAGGAAGGAGCCAAGGAGTACGCCGTGCTCCACAACCCTCGCTCCAAGTGCTCCGGTCGGCGCCGGCGCCGGCACCACGTGGTCAGTGCTTCCTGCTCGAACACGTCTGCGTCTGCCGTGGCCGAGACTAAAGAAGGGGACAGTGACAGGGACACCGGCAATGACTGGGCCTCCAGTTCTTCAGGTGCAGTGTGCAGAAACACAGACCCATTCCTTGACGTCTAAGGACGTTCTGCCTGACACTTTATGGCATTACCTATGAAAGCCTGCCTGTCGACGGAGTGTGTGGCAAACGAATGACAGTTGCCTTCCACCGTGTTCTTTTCCTGTTTGCTTTCCCCAGAGGCTAACTCTCGCTGTCAGACCCCCACGAAGCAGAAGGCAAGCCCCGCCCCACCCCAGCTCTGTGTCGTGGAAGCACCCCTGGAGCCTGTGGAATGGACCGGAGCTGAAGAATCCCTTTTTCGCGTCTTCCATGGTACCTACTTCAACAACTTCTGTTCAATAGCCAGGCTCCTGGGGACCAAGACGTGCAAGCAGGTATGTCTGAGAGCAGCCAGCAGGCACCCGGGCCCTCCCCCCATTGGTCTGGCCTCTGCCATCGGGGAAGGCTGCGTGTCAGCAGAGGTCGTTTAAGGTTCGGTCCTGTGTGCGTCTGTGTCTCTGGGCCATGGAGTGGGTCCCCCAAGAAGGGGGCCCTTTGCAGACACCAGGCTCAGCAAGGTGCAGGCAGCTGCTCTCTTCCTTGGTGAATTTTTATTCCTTTGTCCGACTACTGGCTATCGCGGCTGGATCTTTCTATACTTGAAGCTGTTGCTGCTGCTGTTTTGCTGTTGTTGTTGTGTTGGTCCTTGCCTTTCTTTCTCAATGTTTACTCCTTTGCTTGAAAGGACGCCCAGATCTTCTCTGGGTGCTCTTTTTCAGCACTTTGCTCTCTGCCCACTGCAGCTGCTCCAGCTGCTGCTCCCCGTCATCGGCCTCCTCAGTTGATTTTGTCTCCAGTGTTTCCATCACGAGATGTTCTCTTTACCACCCCTAGTGGCTGGGCCTGGACCTGCCACTTCTCACTCAGCCCAGCAGGAGGCAGACTTTGATCTCAGCCTCTGAGGCTCAGGAGGCCGGACATGACGAGGAGGACGGACAGGGAGTGGTGGACCACAAGGTGCCCGAGCTTGAGCTCTGTTCACATGCTTCCCTGCTCTCTGGAGGAGGCCCAGTGACCTCCCCTTCACCAGTCCTTTGCTTAAAACAAGTGAAAAAACAAACACGAGTTGAAGTGCCTTTGCTTTCTTTCTGGAACTCATGTCTCTTTCCCCAAGGCGTGCATTCTTAACCTACAAGTCCATGTTGTTGTATGCAGGTGTGTGCGTGCACACGCGCACGCGCATTCCTGAGAAGAGAATTTAGAGTTTCCACAGAATCATGAAGAGGTCTAGAACCAAAAGAGAAAAGCTCAGAACAGTAAAGGGGGAACCAGCCTTTCTGAGGTGCGGTCCCACGCAGTCGAGTAGTGCTGACAGATTTCTACAACAGAGGGAGTGAGTGCTTAGAGCGCCAGACAGGTAGGTCCCTCCGTGCTGTGTGGTGGATTCGGACTGTGCCCCTGAGAACAAGGTAGACCACCCTGTGGACAAGAGTAGAAGCCGCCTCTTTCTCCCATGGAGCTGGCAGAGGCTTCCAACTGCTGACCTTGCCGATTGTTACCAAACCCAAGCTCACCGCCGTCGAGTAGCTGCTGGCTCAGAGTGACCCTGTAGGACAGGGGAGAACTGCCCGGTGAGTTTCCAAGACTGTAACTCCTGACAGGAGTAGAAGCCCTGTCTGTCTAACCCCTTACCCACCAAGGGGAAAAACAACAAAACAGCCACTGTTATGAATTGATGCGGACTCATAGCAACCCTGTAAGGCAGAGTAGAATTAGCCCGGTGAGTTTCCAAGACTGTAGCTCCTTACTGAGATAGAAAGCCTCCTCTTTCTCGTGTAGAGTGGCTGGTGGGTTTGAACTACTGACCTTGCTTTTAGCAGCCTAACATGTAACCTCTGTAGCACCAGGACTCCTAGTGGGCCACCAGGGCTCCTTACAACCAAACTTAGTTGCCATCAAGTTATCTCAAACTCACTGACCATGAAACCAAACCAAGCCCATTGCCACCGAGTCTATTCCGGCCCGTAGGACAGAGCAGAGTGTTGTGAGGCTGTAAATGTTTATGGGCTCACACAGCCCGTGCCTAACACACAGCATCACAGGTCTTAAACTCAGGCACACAAGGTGCACAAAGTTGCCCTACCGAAGAGGCAGCTCCTGTTGGGGAGAGTCAGGGCAGCCAGTCCATGGTTCCGTATAAAGAGCAGGTTAAAGCCGCTGACCAGAGAACATGTTGCTGTGCCCAGTATGTTTCCCTCCCCAAGTCAGGATAAATACTTCAGCATTAACGTCCAAGCCAGTGGGTGAGTCGACATTCCAATACCAATCTGTCCCTGCCCCCTCAACCGCCCAGGAGCTCGCCAGAAGCCTCCAAGCCCATCCATCCAGCTCCTGGCTGGCTGGTGTCGCTGGACCACCTCACTGGAGAAGTGACAGGTCCCGTTTGGGTTTTTCTTCCAGGTATTTCAGTTTGCAGTCAAAGAATCCCTCATCCTGAAGCTGCCAACAGATGAGCTCATGAACCCCTCGCAGAAGAAGAAAAGAAAGCACAGGCAAGGGGGGAGGGGGGTGCGGGGGGACAAAGGGCTTTTTGTGACAGTGCAGTTCCTTGTGCTCTGACTGTCCCTTGAACTTCACATCTGTCTCCCTCCTAACCATTGCCCGAGGCCATGTGATGTCCATCCGTGGAGCATTACATAACTAAGGGCCGTCCTCCTCCATGCTCCCTGGGACCTGTGCCCTACATCAGCCTTGCTGCCACCCTGGCCCCACCCTCAGATGCTGTGGACCACGCTGAGTGTGTCTGGTTTCCATGTGCGCCCCTGGCCCTGCCCTGTGGGCCAGCTCCCTCTCCTTGTTAGGTGTTGGGTGCCCACTTCCCCACTCTGGCCAGAGGGGTTTCTCGGCTTTGTTTTTTGGCTCTCCTCTCTCGTTGCGCAATAGCCCTGTCCTCCAGCTCTCCCTGTCTTGAGCCAGGGGAATGGTGGTGGTGGTTGTTTCTAAGCTTTGGCATTTGGCCCGGCATGGTTCCTTAATAGCTTTGGCCTATCACAGGGAGGCGCTGGCGCCTGTGCCAGAGCTAGAAGGGCATTCCTGTTGCTTTCCCCTGTACTTCCTTTCACTCAGAGGCTTCTGAGAGGGATTCTTACCTCTTTCTCTGGAGGATCTTCACAGCCCCACCTCCACCTCCTATACTGCTTCTGTGTGTTTGCTGTTTCATGTTCTTGTCTGCCTGATTGCAGGGGGAGGTCTTGTGCACTGTTCAGTTTAAATCTTGCTACGTAAGTCACCTGGATTTAGGATAGACTCTCTTTTCTATGTGAGGGCACTGCTTCCAGAGTAAGGGCCTCCTGTGAAGGGATGTGGGGGTGATCTACCCCAGTCCACCCCCAGAGCCGCTCACATTGTCCCGTTTTCTTTTCCAGGCTGTGGGCCGCGCACTGCAGGAAGATTCAGCTGAAGAAAGGTGCGTTTCACCAGGGCCTTCTCGGGCAGTTCCCTCAGCCACCCCTTCGCCCCACCTGCAGCGGCCCTTGCTGACCCCGAGCTGCTTCCACCCACTGCAGTTTCCCTGCAGCAGCCAAGAACAGCTCAGCTCCCTACTGCAGCGGAGACCTTTGGGGAGGCAGAGCTAGGGCCCTTGTGGTCACTAACTCTCCCAGCATGCCATTTAGCACATGCAGGGCCTCAGCGAATGTGTACAACTGCCCTGTCTTCTTGGGCCCTCCCCCCACTCTACTCAAATGCACTCCTCTTTCCCCCGACCCTGGCCCTGCCAGAGTGGCCTGTGAAGAAGCAGCAGAAGGTTTCATCTCACTTCGGGCCGACGATGTGAGCAGGCTGATGGTTAGAGCCAGCCTCCTCTGAACGGGACAGGCGGCCACTGGGAGGGAGGGCTGCTAGCGAGCGTCTCCCGCACCTCCAGGGTCTTCTGCTCTCTCCTAGATAACTCTTCCACCCAGGTGTACAACTACCAGCCCTGCGACCACCCAGACCGGCCCTGTGACAGCAGCTGCCCCTGCATCATGACTCAGAACTTCTGTGAGAAGTTCTGCCAGTGTAACCCGGACTGTAAGCATCCCGCCTTCCCCCGACCGCTTCCCACTGGCAGCCGCGTGTCCTTCCCTTCTCCTGCCCCCCAGCTGTGTCGGACCTCAGCATGTTTTCTGTGCTGCCTTTTGGAAATCCAACAGAGGAAACAAGACACTTTGGACCCAGCAACATCAGAAACCAAACCAAACCTTTTTGCTTACAGTTCTAATGCTTTCCCCAGCTTTACTTCCCAGGGAAGAATTAGGAAACGTGAAAATCTTTTCCCTTACATATAAGTATCGTCTCCCTCTGCAGAAAATCTCTTTTTAAAAGGTGATTTAAAGGAATGTTTTTTCCTCTTAGGTTACAATTCCCTGTCTATTTTAGTTCTCTGTTAATGGCGGAAGTGCTTGATGTCCCTAGGAGACAGGTAGAAGCTGAAAGGGCTTCTCTCTCACTTTTCCTTCCCTACAACGGCTCAGCAGCGTGGTGGCACCCAGGGCTTGCAGAACCGGGTGCCCAAGCAGTTGTGTCAATATTTTCTAGCGCAGAGCAGATACTAATCTTGGCCACAGCAGAGGGTGGAGGGAGGAGGGCGCTTACAGAACGGATGTGTTTTGTTCTCAGAATGACAGTCTTTCTGATGGGGAAGACTTACCAGTGAAAAACCCTGATTTTCTTTTCTCTGGACCACGGCCCACCTCCTTTAGAAAGTCCAGGAGCAAAGACCCAGGCAGAGTGTTGTGGGGGTTCTCAGGAGCATGCCTCCTCCGGAGACAGCCCTCCATGCTTCGGCCGCACTGTTGGGAGATGTGCCCTGTTCTCTAGGGGAGCCCTGGGGTGTGATCACTGGGAAGGAGCGCTCTGTCCTGCTCTGCTGAGCACCCTTGGACAAGGGACAGTGACTTCCCCGACGCCCTGCGTCCTGCCAGCCCCAGCTTAGCCTGCTTCTCTCCCCAGGCCAGAACCGCTTCCCAGGCTGCCGCTGCAAAACCCAGTGCAACACCAAGCAGTGTCCGTGCTACCTGGCCGTGCGGGAGTGTGACCCTGACTTGTGTCTCACTTGCGGGGCCTCAGAGCACTGGGACTGCAAGGTGGTTTCCTGTAAAAACTGCAGCATCCAGCGCGGCCTCAAGAAGGTGAGGGCCCTGTTCGGGGCTCTGGCCCAGAGTCCGAGGTGGGGAGGAGTGGCCCCGAGCATACTACCTACCCACAGGTCCCCAAGAGGCCTGACAGGTGGACCCCGACCAGAAAGCCGGCCCAGAGTGGCCTTGTAGGCAGGGCAGCGGTGCCTACGGGGTCTCCAAGGCTGGCATCTGTGCAGAAGCAGACTGCCACATGAGTCTTTCTCCCACCAGGCGGCTGGTGGGTGGGCTCCCACTGCTGCCCCTCGCTGAGCCGCTGGGCCCCCAGGGCCCCCTCTGTACACGGAGGCACCCAGCACACCCTCAATGCCACTGTGTTCTGAGCAAATGACGCTGTCTGTCCAGGGCTCAGTTCTTGATAGACACTGCAAAGCTCCCAGCCCCCAGAGCTGGCAAGTCAGAGAGGAACGGGGAATGTTGGATGTGGTGTTCTGTTCTTCACAGAGAGCAGTGAATTCCCACAGACACGGCTCAGGGAGGGCCCTGAATCCAGAGGCGGCTGCCATGTTTCTTCTGACACCCCCACCAACCCCCCCTTCACACACCCCAGAACAGAATGACTGTGTCCTTTCTCTGTTTTCAGATCCTCTTAACAGTTGCTCATTTTTTCCCACCGGGCTCTCCCCACCCGGCCCATGTCTACATGGCACGCATACCCCCTCCCTCCCTCCCTCCCTCCCAGACTCTGCAGTCCTGAGGCTGAGGGCTGAGGTCTGGCTCCCTTTCCCCCAGCACCTGCTACTGGCCCCCTCAGATGTGGCCGGATGGGGCACCTTCATTAAGGAGTCTGTGCAGAAGAATGAATTCATTTCTGAATATTGTGGCGAGGTGAGTGCTCTGGGCTTGCCCACAGTGGGGCACTGATGGAAACCTGAGTTTCTGAGGGCCCAGTGCTGGCGGTCCTTCTCTAAATGACTCAGCTGTGGGTCCTGGTCCAAACCACTGCCGATCAATTCTGGGCGGCTCAGCCCACACAAGGAGGCAGGAGGGGAGGGGCTCTCTTCAGCCTGAAAACTGGTCAGTCTGGGTGGGGACTGGGACTGAAGCCCCTGACCCCCTGAGCTGGCGGACAGAGAGGGGCTCTCTCACTCAGGAATCTTGACATGATGTTCAGTAAGCACCTATGTGTGCCATGGCCAACCCCCAGCCCTTCCGGGGGCAGGGTACCGAGCCTGCCCCTTGCCGACAGCCTGATAACCCTGTCTGCTCCTTGTGTCTGTCCAGCTCATTTCTCAGGATGAGGCTGACCGGCGCGGGAAGGTCTATGACAAGTACATGTCCAGCTTCCTCTTCAACCTCAACAACGGTATGGGGCCTCTCTCGCCACAAGGTGGTCTTGGGCAGGTCTCTGGGCCCACTGCCCCCGCTGCAGTCCTGGTTCAGCTCAGCTCAGCACCTTCCCAACAGATGCTTGGCGCACGCACGGTGCTGGAATAGAACTCAGAGTCCCCACGGCCGAGCTCACTGCTTTGGGGAAATTTCTATTTGGGGGTTGAATTGCAGTTGGAACATGGAGCACAGGGAACTCAGAAATCCCCATGCCCAGAGAGAGGAAGATGAGCTACCAAATTGCAAAGGGGGGGCTCACAGGCAGACACAAGGCTCCCCCCAGGGTGGAATTAGGCTCCATGCCCTTCCCCGCCCCCACCCCTAGTTCCTGTGGTCAGTCCTCAGAGTCCCCATCTGACTGCTGGGCTGCAGTATCTGCGACTTGGGTTGGAATCCGGCCTAAGCAGCCGTGGGCGTTGCCTGACGTGCTCTTGGTCTGCTTCCATGTGCTGTGTACAGATTTTGTAGTGGACGCCACCCGGAAAGGCAACAAAATTCGATTTGCAAA
Source organism: Echinops telfairi (assembly GCF_000313985.2). NCBI lineage: Eukaryota > Metazoa > Chordata > Mammalia > Afrosoricida > Tenrecidae > Echinops > Echinops telfairi. The sequence goes on along the minus strand of NW_022111358.1, from coordinate 30,177,061 downwards.
CCATTCCGTGAACCCCAATTGTTATGCCAAAGGTGAGTTCCCAGGGACCTGGGGGTGGGGGCTCATTTACTTCTGTGTCTCCCCATTGTTCAGAGCTGAGTGGGGCTTTTTGTTGTTGTTTATTTTAATGTAAAGATCATCGTGGTTGATTTCTGAAATTTTTCTAGCCTCTTTCTCAGTTTCATAATCTGCTTTTTCTCCCCACATTACATGAGAAGCCTTTCCCTCCTAAACCTGAATCTTTGTCAAGAGAATTCTTTCCCCATAGCCCCAAATCACCCATCCAAGGTCTTGGGCAGCCACCATCATGACTGCTCTGGAGTCCCACTGGAAGTGGGGGGATCAGCCCAGCTCCCGCTGAGGGCTCCAGAGCAGGGCTTGGCATTGACTGGGAACCTGCCCTTGGGTTCTCCTGTTTGCAGTGGTCATGGTGAATGGAGACCATCGTATTGGCATTTTTGCCAAAAGGGCAATTCAGGCTGGTGAAGAGCTCTTCTTTGATTACAGGTGAGGCATCCAGAAGTGTCCCAGGGAGATGGTCCTAGAGACCCCGGCGGGCAGGGGCTCTGGCATTTGATTCGGGAGGGCTTCAGCTGGCAGGATAGCTGTGAGGCCTGAAAAGGTCTCTGTGTTCGGGGCCCCAGCACCTGCCGTGCAGCTTGTCCACAGCTGTGTTGGGCAGTGGGCGGGGAAGTGAAAGGGTGGGGGGGGAGGCCATCTTGGCAGTGGAAAAGCCTGGGGGGTAACCTGGTTCCTCCTCCCTTCCCTGGGACAGGTACAGCCAAGCAGACGCCCTCAAGTACGTGGGGATCGAGAGGGAGACCGATGTCCTTTAGCGCGCCGGGGCCCCAGGCCACCGCCTCTGGTAGCGGCACTGTCTCTGCTTCCGTGCCCACCCACTGCTGCTCAGGATTCCTGCACTGTGTGTGTCCCAGGCCGAGAACCCCAACCCCCCCCCTCAGCCCCCACCCCGTAGGGAGGCCTCAGCTGTGTTGAGTGGAGCCCCAACTGTCCGCAAAGGGAGGCCGGCAGCTCGGGCAGGGCCCCCAGGGGAGAGAGTGGCAAAGTGAGGTTCAGAGGACGTGTGCTCAGCCTGGGGGTGCGAGGCGGATGCTTGACTTCTGCGGGCTCAGGGAGACATGCAGGCACTAGCCTGCCCTCTGAGCTTTCCCCTCCTGGCAGCACTGTGCCCCCAGGGCTGAGGGGGGCTGGCTTGGAGACAGGCTTTCTTGGAGCACAGACACAATTCTCCCTCTCCTTGGAGCCAGGTTTGAGGAAAGGCTGGGCAAAGGAAAGCTAGGTGCCACCCCTCTATGGGTGGGGGTGGGGGTGGCCAGGCTATAAACTTAGGGCCTGGGAGGTCGTGAGAAAGCCGCCTCTATGGAGCAGGTGCTGCTGACCTGACACCCCCATCCTAGGGCCTGGAGGTGCGACTCCAGGCCAGAAGCTTTGTGCTGCTGCTGAGGAAGGTGGGGTGGGGCTGGGGGTGCAGTCCTGGCCTGGCCCAGGGAGCCACTGCCGCTGAACTCTGCAGGCCAGGCCTAGTGATTGGCTTGACATGCTTTCCTCCCTGTGCCACCTGCTGTGTTGAGAGGGGAGCTGGCAGCGTGCACTGCACAGGTAGGTGGATGAGGGGCCACCTAGTGGCATGTCCCCAGGATGACGTCCTTTGGAGGCAGTGGAAGATGCAGCCCGTGGAGCCACCTCTCGTGCAGAGCAGAGCACTTTACTCCTTCTTGTAGGTCTGGAGACCACGGGGTGGAACTTGAGCTCAGGTCGGGGGGGCCCAGCTCACATCCCACTCCTGAGGGAGGGGAAGAGGGAGCAGGGAAGATCCCGGCGTCCCCACATCTCCCGGCGGAGGTCCCAGCAGCCATGGCCGTGGCTGGTGCTGAGCCTGTCGGGAAGCAAATGCTGGGCTGGGGCTAGATAGACTTGGATGGGGGCAGGCTGACCTGTTCGTCCCTCCCACCCCACCGCCATCCCGCAAAGCAAGAAGTGGGGCTCCTCCCCAGGCTGACTCCGAGGGATTTTAGAGGGCCTCACACATACTCGCCCTCCACACTTGTGCCCTGGGCACGCTCCAGCTGCCGTCTTCCCACCTGCTTGGGCCAACACCAGCCAGACCGCAGAACCCTGCTTCTGCCCGGGTTTGTGATGTGTGTCCCCACCGAGGGTCCATAGCAGACTGGCCTGGGAGCTCTGAGTCACTCAGAAACCCTGGTTCCAGGAGCCACCGCACCAGGTGCCCGTGGAGAAGTGGCCAGGGAGGGGTGGTGGAAAAGGAAGTCGCCACCCCCAGCCTTCCCACCCCACCCCCGCTGGATCGCAGTGATCAGCAGCCCCCACGCGTTTCAGACCCCCAGTCCTCCCGTTTCTTCTCCAGCCCCTCTTCCTTTTTCTGCTGCTGTCCCTCCCCTTAGACGATGGTTCCCAGCCCCCCACTCCCGCACACTGCAATGATGGGCCGGAGCACGGGTGGGGCTGGGGCGGCAGTCCGTCTGTGGCTTTATTGCCAGTGAATCTCACGCACTTTACAGTCCTGTGGCTTGTGACCTCTTATCTGAATTGAATAAAGTGGTAGAATCCATCGCGACTAGTGTGTTCTGTCTGCTCCGGGGCCGGCAGGATCCAGGGATGGTGGGACTGGGGTGGCTCCAGCAGGGCCCACAGCTTGGCGCCCCCCACCCCCACCCTAATCCCTGAGACCTGTGTGTCCAGGAGGCCGGCAAAATTCCTTCAGATGATTCTGGGACTGTAAGGGCTCCTCTCGAAACGCCTGAGCCCCCCCAGGCCAGTTCCCTAAACCCTCCCACTTGCCCCCTCCCCACGACGCCAGCCAGCACACAGAGAAGGCTCTGCCACTCTGCCTTTATTGGAAGGGCTCCAGAGTCTGAGTGCAGCCGGCCCCGCCGTGCTCTAGGGAGGGGGCCAGCAGGACTTCCACTTCCAGCGAGCGGACTACTGACTGGGCACAGCACAGGACAGTCAGTTGTTGTGTCTTTTCCTTTTATATATAAACTGAGAATTAAAAAATTAGAGTACTATATAGAGTTTCTCTAGAGAGAGACTTTGCAACAAAAAAAATATATAAAGACTGTGACCTCCTGGGCAAGTGAAGCAGCGTCTGAGTGCAGGACAGGCCCTCATGCATTGGGGCAGGGCCAGGCCTCGAGTGGGTCAGGCACGAGGCTGTTGCATATCTTGAGAGCGAGCGGGTGGAGAGCCGTGGGCTGGCTCGTCAGCATGTCTGCCTTCTCTAGCTTGCAGGGGTTGCTATGGCTTTGGCTGAAGCATATGAAGCAGCGGAGTTGCTAAGGTGCTAAACTGAGGCCTCTTGGCCTCTGTGTGAAAAACAAAAAGGCGGGGCGATATAGCAGTGGGGCCCTCCCTCACCCCCAGCTGAGTGTAAGCAGATGGGTGACACTCTGCAGGGCAGGGGGGAGGCTGGGGGATGATTTAGCAGCCTCCTCCCCCCATGCCCTGTTCATCCCTACAATCCCACACATCTGTCCCTGCTGAGATTGTATCTTTGAAGGGAGGCGGTTAATCTCCCCTACACTCTGTTATTGCTCCCTGGCAGCAGCGGCTGGGACAGGAGTGGCAGGAAGGGCCTGCCTCAGCCCCATGCGGCTTCTCCTTTGGGGCGGGCGCTTGGGGTGGGGGGTGGAGGGGATGGCAGGGACAGAGATGGGCAGGGCATTGGTTTAGGCAGTGAGGCTCGGCCACTCCCTTTGGTCCCATCTGTAGCTCTGCCGACCACCTGTGGCAGAAGGGGTATCTTCTAGATGGGCAGAGCCAGCTAAAAAGAGCCAATGTCCCTGCCAGGGTGGGGTGGAGACAGGGGTGAGGAGAGCCAGGGAAGATGGACTTGGTCCCTGAAGCCCTCCTCATTCATTCAGACCTGGATTCCTCCAGGATCTGGGGTAAGTTCTGGTCCCGAGGGGCCGGGCCTAGGGCTGCAGGGGCGGGGGTGGGAGCAGGGGCTGGAGCTGGCGGGGGTGCTGGGGCCTGGACAGAGCCTGCAGTGGGGAGGGGAGGCTTGCTGCCAGGCTGGTAGTCATGGCTGCCCTTGGGCTCGTTGGTGTGGTAGGAGCCCTTGTAGCGATGGTTTTGCAGGTAGAAGAGCACCAACATTCCCACCAGTCCCAGCAGCAGGAAGGCCACCAAAACTGGAAGAGGAAAAGGAGGAATTCAGGACTGGTGTTGAGTGGCTCTGACTTATGTATAGGCATAAGCTTCCATTGCGCTCAGCTGGGCAGCTACGTCTAGCTATTTCTAAGTCCCTGGCGGGTCTGAGTTCCTGACCTACCATACTCTATCTCTGTAGCCCTGGTAGCCAGCCCAGTTCCTCATCTCTCCAGTTGGGCAGCAACCCCCCACCCCTTCCTCGTCCCTTACCTTAGCTCTCGCCCCATTTTGATCCTGCACCTCAGTTTAATGCTCACAGCCCCCTCCGACACGGACAGTTCCCAGCCCCTTAGCTGCGCCCTCGCCACCCCATACTACCTTCAGGGGTGCCCACCTCACCAGCCCTGGGGTAAAGGCCAGGGAGGCAGTGCTGGGTGAGAGAACAGAGTGCTACTCACAGCCTAAGAGTATGGCCACCCATCCATCGTCGTGGTAGTACGGGAAGTCTGCGGAGGGGAAGCACCCCTGAGGTGAGGTCAGGCCCTTCATTTCCCGTCATCCCTCCCTCCAGCTCCTGTGTCCCAGGGATCTACCTGGGGGCAGGTACCAGGGATCAAGCTCAGGGGGCACCTCTGAGACAAGGCGTGGCATGGCACCGCAGTTAGACTCTGACAGTTCTCCCTGGACTCGAAGTGCCTCGGCCAGCTCGGCAGTCACGGGCCGAGGGGTCCGGAAGTGGGTCTTGAGGGGAGCCACATTGTTGAATCGAACGCCCGACAGGCAGCCCGAGAAACCTGGTGTGTTGTAGCGCTGGATCTCTGGGTCAATGATGCCGGTCTCTGAGGGAGGGAGCCACGGGCCCAGAAAAGAAGGGGTCAGGCCACTGCGGGAGCCCCCACACCCTCGCAGTCCACTGTTCCTTGAGTCTTCTCCCGGGGTGTCCTCTGCCCACCCCACCTACCCACAGCTTACCCATCACACGCCCCAGATACAGGGCCTTTGGTGAGTCCAACTGACTGTCCACCAGCAGTGAGAACTTCTGTTCTGTCAGTGGGAAGTAGTCCACCTAAGGGTGTGGGGGGGTGCGGTGAGCAAGTGGGGCTCGGGCTGACGCTCCCTCTGTGCCCACTGGTGGTGCCACTGCGGGCGGGTGCCAGCCCAGTCTGCAATCCGCAGGGCTGGGAAGTTTTTCGAAAGCAAAGTGGATTGGGGCCGCCGGTCTTGGCAGCCTCCTGGCTGGTGAGTTTGGGCAAGAACACCTGGCAGGTTGAGCCCGACCAGGACTGATGGTGAAGTGGCGAGAATTAAGAACCCCTCCTCAGCCCAGCGACTTGCCAGCTACTGCGAGGGTCACGTGCGTTTTGAGAGCGTCTCCTGAACGCTGCACTGGACAAATCCTCGCTAGGTTCCTGGGTGCCCCGCCCTAGACCTTGAGCTCAGGCCCGGGGCCCGCCGGTGCGTACCTGGATGAACAGGGTGCGGTAGACCCTGGTGATGTTGACGCTGTGTGGCTGCCCATCTGTCACCGGGCGGGTGGTCAGCTGGTACATGTAGGGGCTGGTGCCCAGCTGGTAGCGCAGCTGCAGGGTGCCTGCAGAGTGGAAGGAGAAAGCGAGACTCTCCTCCCAGCTCCCACCACCCCTGGCTCCTAAGAGCTCACTTGGGCCCTGGTGGCAGAGAACCCACAGTCCTGGGAACAGAGGCGTCTAGGGGAAGGAGAACCCACAGTCTGGGGGAAGGGGGCGGGGCGGGGCAGGGCCCTCACCATCTTCCTTGATGAGCACCGCCATGTAGTCCTGCACAAAGGAGCTGACGTACAGCAGCACCGCAGGGGCCGAGCTGGTGCTGAAGCTGAAGGAGACTTCCTCTCCAGTCACGTTATACACCGGGCCGCGGTAACCGGGCACCGGCCGGCCCGGCCGGGGGTAGTCCGGCAGGCGATACCCGGGGCCATGGTGCCCAGGCACGTAGCCTGGAGTGTCATAGCCGGGCACGTAGCCAGGCTCGTAGCCCGGCACTGGCCGGCTCAGCATGTGGGAGAACTCCTGGGCCGCTGAGCGCAGTGCCGACTGCAGGTTGTAGCGCATCCAGGTGCCAGGCTCGAAGAAGCCGCCGATATCTGCGGGCGAGACCAGAGCCTGCAGGGTCTCCCTCCCAATGCCAGCGGTCCCCACATCCCCCCTCTAACACACATCCCTGTTGTTGCCACCGAGATTCGATTTGGGTCCCTTGACGCTCCTCCCCCTGAACAAAAGTTTAGATTCTTGAGAAACTTAGAGCTGTTGTCTAGACTGAGTGTGGTGACGTGTACGATACTGCTCGACTGTGATGGAACCACGGAAGGATAGGGTATCGCTATTAGCTCGCAATGACATGGTTTTGAAAGGGGGAAAAAAAGGAGATCATCTAATCCCCTGCCTCTACAAAAGGGGAAACCGTGAATCCGAGAGGGTTAGCGAGTGGCATGGAGACACAGTAAGCAGAGAGTCAAGATTAGCATCGGAGAGCCTGACCCCAGCCTGGTGTCCCTTCTGTCATTCACATTTCCAAGCCAAGACCAAAGGCCTGCCCCTAAGGCAGTGGGTCTCCACCTCCCTTACGCCTCGACCCTTTCAGACAGCTCCTCATGTGGTGGTGACCCCCCAACCATAACATTATTTTCATTGCTACTTCGTCACTGTCATTTTGCTACTGTGATGAATCGGGGACCCCTGTGAAAGGGTCGTTTGGCCCCCAAAGGGGTCAAGACCCACAGGTTGAGAACCACTGCCCTAAAGCCTTGTATACCCCTCATCTACTGGCCCCTTCCCACCACTAGCCAGCCTTGAGGGCATCGGACCGGGTTTACGTGCTACGTAGAGCAAGGCTCCTTAACCCACCACCAGGTATGTTTTTCCAGGGCATAGAGACTGCGAAATACGAAACGCCTTGCAGCCGGGGCGGGCACGTCCACGAGGCGGTGACAGGAGGGCAGGTGATGGTGGAGAGGGAAGAACGTGGCCCAACATCTTCCACTACCTGACTCCCCAGCCCAGAGCATAAGCCCCCAAGGACGACTCTCATTTTCCCCACGCTGACTTTCACCCTCCCTCGCTGCCCGCCCACCCTGCAACCCATCCTGCTCCCTGGGGTCCTGTCCTGCCTCCCCCTGCCCCCGACCGGCTGCACTGCTCACCATGGTTGCAGTATGGCCCCTCGAAGGCTGTGAGCTCACAGTCGCATGTGTAATAGCTGTAGCGCTCCACGCAGCGGCCCCCATGGGAACAGGGGAACCGAGGGTGGGTGCAGCGGCCGGTGCAGTTGGGGGAGGTCCCCTCCGAGGCATTGGCACGGCCCTCCAGGTTCAGAGTCGCGCCATTCAGACGCATGGCCCGCAAGCAGCCCACAAAGGGGCGCCTCTTCAGCTCTGCAGACCCTGGAAAGGAAGTCGAGACACGGGGTAGAGCCAGAGACAGGACTAGGAACTAGGGTGGGGCGGGCGGCTCGCTGGCAGCCAGCTCACTTGAGTGTTGTGAAGTCCGCACTAGGGAGAAGAGAAATCAAGGAGTCGGGGAAGGGTAAACTGGCGGTGGGGTGGTGGTGGTGGTGGTGTTGTGTTTGAGTAGTAGTTTAAACTATGGAATACAAAGTTGATCATCTGAAATGTACACCCCCACCTAATTTACTGAAACATTGGTAAAAAAAGCTGGGGTTGGGGTGTGGGCTGGGAAGGGAGCTGGGGGGCGAGAAGGGCTGGCTATGTATGATACTAGGGACTGGATGGTACGATGGTGGGAGGGGTGGGGGCATTGAATCTACGCTAAGGAGCATCGGGAAGCCAGGAGAGCAGCCTTGGGAGGGTGGGAAGGGAAAGGAGGCGTCCGTGCTGCCCCTGGGGGGCCGCTCACCCACATAGAGGGGCTGATCATACTCCAGCCAGATGTAGGTCTGTGGGGGCATGGGCCGAAGCACCCAGGGCCGGTGATCCACTCGGAGTCGGGCCTGCTTCACGTTGATTTCTGCCCGGACCAGGTGCCACTCATCGTCGTTGAACTCAAAGTCATCGGAGCGCACTGTCAGGTTCTCATCCCCGTTCCCCACATCGAAGGCGAACACCACGTCCCGGGATGCTGGACAGTGACGGGGTGAAGGGTGGGCGTGGGATCAGGTTGCCAAGATGCTTAGCGATTCCTTGCTCAATGCACCCTCCCTTCCTCCTCTCCTTGGCGCTCCTCGAATGGCCCTCTAGTTTGTCTGCAGCTGGCACCAGACCCACTAACTGCTGAAAACCACAGGCTCTTGCTCTCTCCCAAAGGAACAGACCCCAAGAGTGAATGTCCCAGGCGGCCATCTCCGGCTAGAAACAGAGCTCATCAGAGCTGGGAGGGACCTCAGGAGTCCAGCCTCCTCCATCACAAGCAAGGGGCCTAAAGTCTGCAGAGGCAAAGTGGGTGCCCAAGGACCCAAAGCTAGCTCTCAAGACAGCTAGCTCTACCAAGAACAGCGAAAAGCAGCTGTGAAGGGTGCTGTGTCACACCAAACCCTTGGTCAGATGGGGCTTTCTTACATTGGAGGTTTTAGGTCACAGCTACATGGGACATCCAGTTAACCGGTCCAGTATAGTTAGTGCTTCTGGTCTATAAGTGCCGGGGGTCCTACAAAGCCTGTAAGCAGCCCCCCAAGTCACAACAATTGACCTCCATGTGCTTGGAGCTACCGAAGGAGAGTCAGAAATAGGGGAGGAATGGGATGTGTGGTGAATTACCTCAAGGAGCAACTACTGCCTCCTTTGCCAGGAGACCGAGGGAACTGGGTAGTGCCCCGCCACCCGGTCTAAGTGTTTGGATTACAGGGTCTACAGGAGAATACTGGTCATGGAGGAAAAATGCCCAACGGAACTTCCAGTTCTCCTGGGATCTAGACTTCCTGGAGTCACAGCAGGTAGACGAACTCCTAAAATTATCTACCCAAGATCAACTGTAAACCAAAACATATCCCCCGAAGTCTTCTTAAAGCTGAACCCCAGATTAGCTGCACACTAAGTAAAGAATGAGAGCCTGGGGCATTGTGCTCTGTTAAGAATGACCTACACGGGAACATGTTAACAACAACTTGGAGGATTCAGTGACAGCCATCGGGGCAGTGGCTTTGAGTTCATGGGGGAGGATGAGTCGAAGAACTTCAGCGGTCAGTGTCGCTGACTCATGCTGGTAGAAATTGTTGAATCAGTGCGTGCTTTGCCGTGTACGTTCTCAACAGCAGCAAATAAATTTTTTTTTTTTTAAAGCAAAGAACAAGAGCTAGCCCCAGAATCCCTGGTCACCTAAAACCCTTTCTATGCAGTCTCTCTCCCAAGGGCATCTGTCCTTGCCTTTCACCCCCGTCCCCCAACCTCAACTCCCCAGTGCTCTCCCCATCTCCCCTGTGTCCCTCCCAGGGTCAGCCTGCTCACTGTTGAGTTCCACCCGCAGGTAGGGCCGGCGCCACTGACAGTAAGGGCCCGCTATATTCTCTAAGAAGACTCCAGAGGGGGCCGAGGTCCTGAAGTAGAAGGAGATGTCCAGGCTGTGGTTGGCACGCACTGGGGGGAAGCGCAGTGTGGCCCCCGTGTGGAAGGAGATGGTGTTCCAGGAGTTTCCTGCAATGCCAGGCGGAGGGAGGTCTGTCAGGAAGGCTAGGGGGCAGAGGGGTAGGGGAGCCAACGGCTGGGGTGGGGGAAGGTTGAGGCAAGGAAGCTATACAGCTGAGGGCAGGCTGGGAAGCAGAGTGACTGGCAGCAGCTGGGCCCTCTGACTGTGAGTCCTGGAGGGCCCCCGTGGGTCAGGTGACCTAGATCTGGGCCTCCACGGGAGAGGCAACCCCCGAGAGGGCACACACAAGGGGGCTGCCACTCACGGTCGCCGTAGCAGCGCAGAGGCCTCAGGAAGAACTGGGCTTCAGAATTGGAGCGGTTCGTATCCCCCACCACCAGCTGGGTGACGGGCAGATGGTCCACGAAGGTCAGCAGCCCCTTGTCAGTTCTCCTGTGGGGCGGGTGCAGTGACTCAGCCCTGCGGTCCTCTGCTCCCCTGGACCCTGAAAGCCCTGCTCCTGCGCCCTGCTCACCACTGGGGCTGGTCGGCATCGCAGTTGCAGTGTAGGGCCGGGTCCACGCAGCTCCGGTCCAGACCACAGGCGCAGCGCTGGATCCCAGGCTGGGAGCCTCCCCAGTAGAAGTGCTGCTCCTCATTTCGGCCAATCCAAAAGCTGTAGGGGTAACCACCTGTGCAGGAGGCGAGGCAGGGGGCAAGCTGTTACCAGGCCCTCCGGGAGCCTCCAGCTTCCTCTCTCGCCCTTCCAAGCTGCCTAGACCCTTGCCTGCATCTCTGGCCCAGGTTTCCTTCTCCCAGGCCCCCGCTGCCGGCCTCTTGTCCAGCTGCCTGCCTTGCCCTCCCGGACCCCAGCCCTGACCTGCAGTGTTAAGCAGCCTGGAGTTGTAGCAGGAGAACTCGATCCACTGTTCACAGTGCTGGGAAGCGTTGGCCAGCGCGCTGACCTCCTCCCAGGATGCATTCCAGTACTGGACAGCGCCCAGGAAGGGGCGCTCCATGCTGGATCCTGTCACCCTTGTCGTCCACAGCCTGTCATGCCGCACCACTGTCCACGCTCGGTTCTCTAGGGGGAGAGCTTCGGCTGGAAAGGGGCATGCACCCTGCCCACCTCCATCCCACAGACGTGGCCAGCAGCCCAGCCCTGGGCCCTGGACACAGCAGGACAGAGAGGGGAGAGCTGGGATGGATCAGGAAGCCGGGATTTATCTGCAGGGCTAGGTTACAGATGCCGATGCTTACAAAATTCCTGTACCCTCACCACAGTGTCCCCTGACTGGCCCTGTCTACTCCTCCGTCCTTCCCTACAGCCCCGGCCCCTGCACTGCCTGGTCACCTGCCCCAGCACCACAGCTCAGAGCTACTGACCTCGGATGTCACAGTAGACAACAAAGGGCTTCAGAGGGCCACTGCCATCAGGATCAATGGTAAAGTTCCCAGAAGTTTTCCCACTGAGCCGATAAGCCTCACAGGATTCCTTATACAAAGCTGAGCGTGGTGGGGGTGGGGGTGGGGACAAGGCCGTTCCAGAATGAGATCTCTCAAAAGGCCAGCGGCATCACGTCCTCCTCCCTCCTCCTGACCTCCCCAGTCCCGACTCCACCCTCCACCGCCTCTGGCTTACGCTGGTGGCAGGTCTCCCCCTTGTAGCCTGTCAGTTCACAGTAGCAAATGAAGTC
>NW_022111358.1:30159752-30165337 GCF_000313985.2 Echinops telfairi | reverse complement strand
AGTCCCGGGACCCAAAGCAGGTGCTTCCTTCTGATCCTGAACATGTGGTCATTTGAAGGAAAGAAATGGGAGGTGAGAGGTCCAGGAGGGACGGTCTCCACCTGGGAGACCGAGGAGCTGAGACAAAGGGGAAGGCAGAAGAGAGTGAGAGAAAGCTCACTCTTCCCGGGGCATGGTGGGGAGAGGACTTTGAAGGGGTCACCCTGTAGCGAGGGGACTTCTGCTTACCTGTCCGTGATGCCGCATGTGTCAAAGAGGACCTCGGCAAAGTGCCCGAGGCGCCGGAACTCCACCAGAGTCAGGTTGACCAGCTGGCCGTCGACCTTGAGCAGCTCCATGCAGCCATGGAATGCAGTCTGGTTGGAATGGCAGCCCCACTGGCTGGCTGGCTTGGGACACCCTGGAACAAGGACCCTCATGAGGCACCCCTCGAGGGAGACCCCAGGCGTGAAGGAAGAGATGGGGCTCGGGCCACAACTCTCCATTTTGCCCCTTCCCCTTCCAAGTGGATCTGGCCAGGTGGGTCCCCATTTACCTCCAAAGAAATATGAGGTCCCTGTCCGGATCAGTAGTGGGTACGAGACCCTGACCTCTGACCCTTCCACATCATCGATACTGATGACAGCATGGTTTTCCTGTGCCGCAAAATTCACCTCATGCCAGAAGCCATCGTTGAGGCGGTACCCTGGATGAGAAGGGATAAGGGTGGGGGGGGAGGTGACCACAGACAAAGGGTGTCTTACAAGGGATAGCAGCCACCCCACCACAAGAGACCCCAACAGCGGTGTATGTGACACGCCCCCATTGCTGCACGCATCACACGGAGAGGTGACGTCTCTGAGCATTTGTGGTCCTCATCCATCCACAACCCCTGCGACCAACACAGGCTGCAAAGTCACAAGCAAATACCGAGCACGTCCAGGGACCCGCTGACACGGAGGCATTTCCAGACTCCGCCTTTTGGTGATAGGTGTCCTTCGCCCAGCTCAGACCTGCCTCCCAGCCCCCTCCAGCCACACCCACCTTCCCCCCAGGTCAGAGGACTGCCTGCAGAGGGGGAGGTCCTGCCCTTCCCTTCCAGTCTGCAAAGGCCTCTGGTCACAGCCTACTACCTCCACCCCTCTCTAGCTTCCTGGCACCGCCCACTGCCCCCATCTCACCAGCTGCGAACTGAAGCTTCTTTCGACCCATCTGCGCGATGGACACGTTGACCTGCCCTTCACTGAGCATCAGCTCCACGTGGCCCAGCCCGTCCCCCAGGCTGGAGAACAAGAGCAGCCCCGTGAGGTCCCAGGTGCGGAAGCGGAAGGAGACAGCGAGGCGGCCCCGTCGGGGGAAGCCAGGCACTTGCACGAAGTTGTGAGGACCTCCAAAGTTGATGGGGTGCGGAACTGGGTCCAGACACCGGAAGGCCACCTTACCCTGGGGGTGAAAGGAAGGGCCAGCCAAGATCCGTCAGGCCCACCAGCCGGTGCCCCTGGCTCTGGGCCTTGCTGCTGCCAGCACCTTGGCTAAGCACTCAATGTCTCCACTGGTCAAGACCCTTCCAGCCACCCCCCTCCACCTGGACCTTCTCTCTTGGACACATCTGTCTAGCTGTGAAAAGGTTTCTCAACCAAGTTGGCTTGCTCACAGGCAACCCTCCTTTCCTCCCCTTCAAAGTCCAGAAGTGATTTAGGGCCAGGGACTCCGCTGTCAGCAATTCCCAGTGGGGGTGGGGTGAGGATACAGGATGCAGGGTCCTGGGTTCAAGCGCTGACTTAGCCACGCCACAGCCTGTGGCCCCGGCCTGGCCATGTTCCTCCAGCCTCCAATTTCCCCAACTATTCACCTAGCAAGTGGCATCGGGGATATTCCGCTGCCTGGGCACCTAACCGGTGGTGGGGAGAGGGGTCCTGGTGTTTATCCCATGCTCTTCCCACTCTCTGCTCCCCAAGCAGCTTTGGGGTCCCGTCTTCCAAGGTCCACGGCACACTGACCTCAAAGGTGATCCGAGAGTGGCGCCGCACGGCCAAGTCGGCGATGTTGACGCGGTTGAAAATGACATTCTCTATGCAGCCGCGGAAATTATGCCGATAGCCGAGGTTCTTGTGTGACGCGCCCACCAGGCCCCCAATGAATATCTGCGGGCAGGGTGGGCCGTGAGCTTCCCCGCACACCTGCGTGCAGGTTTCCCAGGCACCTGTATTACAACCCAGAGCTCAGCCCCAGGTCTGGGGTCAGGTGCTGTGTCCACCACAAACGGGCTGCACACCCCTGAACTAGCCACGTCACCCACCAAGCACGCTAGACAAGGTCTTCCCGACTCCACAGAGATGTGGGAGGACCCCAGGGGGCAAGCCTTCTCACCTGGTCGAATCCCCAGGTGCCCAGCCTCATCCCAGGAGTTCTGAGATGGTAGCATCCTGGAATTTGAAGGCTAACAGCAACAACAAGCAGGGGCCTCGCTGGTGAGCAGGTTGGCCAGCTCCTTGGGAAATCTAGGGACTCCTGGCAAGAGCAGGTACTGCCCACCACGCCCCGCTGTAGCACCTGCCCAGCTTACCTCATTGTCCAAGTTTAGCCTCTCAAAGTCTCCGTTGAGCACGAAGCGCTGCACGTAGCCATCCAGGGTGAAGTTGGCATCGCGGCCGAATCGGTCCACGCGCACGTAGTGCCAGTGCTGGTCGTTGAGGACCCCTCCGGCGGTCATGGTCGTGTGGCCTGGCCTTGGCTGGGTGGGGCTGCTGCCTGAGGGTGGGGTAGGACAGGGTCCAACCTTGAGCCCCAAGGACCCCCAGCATGCCTGACAAGGCAGCCAGGGGACCCGGCCCACTGGCCATTTGACCTATTAGAGCCTTGGTTTTCCTATCCGCATGATAAGATGGAGCAGGGCGGCTACATCTCCCAGCTGGTAGGAGCAAGTAGAGCATTAGGTTCGACAAGGACACTGAGGAAAGGAAGGCTTAGGGAAGCGCTTCGTCCCAGGTCACAGGCCAAGTGGGTGGCAGAGCCTGGAACCCAGACGGCTTGAGGCAGCGGTGGAGGCTCACCCAGGCTCATGTGCAGCAGCAGCTGGGCCCCCTGCAGCTCCAGCGTCACGTAGTCGCCCTGCGCGCTCTCTGTGTGCAGGAGCAGCCCGTCTTTCTCCTCCGTCTTGAAGCTGAAGGCGAACACGTCCCACAGGCTCCGGCTGGCCCCTCTTGGGAAGCGGTACGAGATGGCGTCGTCGCCGTCAAAATAGAGTACGTCGGACTCTGAGTGTGTCAGGAGATTGTGGGTTACGGGGACACCGCCCCCGCCGCCGCCGCCGCCACCCAGCGCCCCGACGCCGCTTACTGTAGGGGCAGCCGTAGAGGCCGAGCCTCAGGCCGATCTTGCCGCGCGGGTTCCAGGCCAGCGGCACGATGCGGATGTAGCGCGCGGTGAAATGGAAATGCAGGTCGTGGCGCACCACCGCCGACTCGTTCACGTTCCCGAAGAAGGTCTGCAGGGGCGAGGGGAGGGATGACGCCCCCCCCGCCCCCCGCGGCTTCATCTCCCCGCGGCCTCCACCTTGACTTTGGGGAGGGCAAACGCTGCCTTTGTGGCCTTGGGAACAGGTTCCCTAGCTGGACGTGCCCTCTCCCACTGGCCTACTCTTTTGATCCCGCGCCATGGTAACGACCCTTCCTTCCGGAAGCTCTCTGATTCAAAAAATAAAAAAAGGAAAAGAAAGAAAAAAAGAAACAAGAAACCTCCCTGCCATTCATTCTGCTCCGACGCATAGCGACCCTATAGGGCAGGGTAGAACTGGCCCTGTGAGCTTCCTAGACTGTCACTCTGCCGGGGTAGAGCAGAGCAGCTGGTGGTTTTGAACTGCTGACTTTGTGGTTAGCAGCCCAACCACTATGGTTTATTAAATGCTTTGGTCGTGGGCTGTCCTGCACATGCACACAAGGTGACCTGACAGCCATGCTGGCCTGAGTCCCCAGAACGGTGGCAAGTGGACCTCATCTGTGGACTCGCCACCTCCACCCTTGCCTTGCCGGTGCGAGCCCCAGGGGACGCCCCAAGAGTTCTAGGGAGCTCGAGTACCGCGTTATGGCCTCGCTGGTAGAATGGAGTCCAGCTGTCCACGCGGTCTCCATAAAGTAGCATGTAGCGTGTGACCCAGTCCCACGAGTTATAGGAGCCTTGCGTGGCCACGGCCCGGATCCGGTGCTTCGTCATTAGATCTATCTGGAGCCAGGGATTCGGGTCCTTGATCTGGGGTGACCATCCACTTATGCCTGCAGGACAAGGGCTTTACCGTTGGCATGCTGCCCTTCCCCAGCCCTCAGAAGCACCCCACCCCGCCGCCGGGTGCACCCGCTCACCGTGCAAACGAGCGAAGCGAGGCGCCGTGAGGAGCCCGTAGTAGGAAGAAGCACCCAGTGAGCGCCAGTACAGGGGTCCCACCAGCTCCTCGTCACAGCCATCTGGGGTTGGAGGGGTGGGGAAATGGACACTATGGTCAGATCGGCCCCTCCCAGGCCTCCCCAAAGCTCAGCCCACTAAGGCAGCCAGAGTTCCCTCTTCTCAGACCCTCATGGGCGAGGCCAGCCCCCACCTAAAACAACAGACACAGGGGGGGGGGGTCGGTGCGGAGGCTGCCTTCTCCTCCAGGGGAATTCCCAGACTAGCCCAGGGGACCTAACTGCGAGTCCCTTCCATGTTCAGTTCCTGCCCTTGGGGATCCAGGGGATTTTACTGCCCTCAACCCAATGCCAAAGGTCAGCATACATCACAAGCAGGACACCATTTCAGGCCGGGCCTTAAGGACAGGGCCACTCACTAGCCCCCAAACCCTCCCTTGCCAGCTCCAATTCAGGCCTTGGTCCCGTCCCAGCCAGACAGCACTGTCACCAGAATCTGCTTACATGCCATCAAACCCAACCCCAGCCCCAAACCCTAGCCCTGGGGCCGGCTCCAGAGGCCAATCCAGACCCTGGCAAAGCCTTAAGCCTAGCCCCGGTCATCCCTAACTGGACCCTCCTCCCGCTGGCAGCCCGGCCCCACGTCCCCGCCCTGCCGGACTCCATCCTCCGCTGGAAGCCCAGCCCTAGCCCGGCTGCGCGCGCCAGCCAGCCTCCGAGCTGCATTGCGGAGCGCGGGGGAGAGGCTGGAAAGGATGAGCAGGAGCGGGCGCGCGCCTGCCGGGAAGGGGCCCGCGACCACCCCGCCGCAATGCGGTGCGGGATCCGCCCTGCAGGCTCTGAGCTCCCCGGCCCGTCCTCGCCTGTATCCGAGCCCCGCACTCACAGTAGCCCCAGCCCTGGGCTCCGGAGACCGTAGCGAGCAGGATACAGAAGAGCCGGAGGTGCATCGTGCGGAGCTGACAGTCCCCGGCGCAGGCGGCCGCCTCCCTGCGCCGGCTTCGGCTCCGGCTCCGGCTCCCAGCTCTCCCCTCGGGGTTAACGGCGGGCCGGGCCGCAGTCTCTGCTCCTTTCCCTGCCTCCCTCCTCCCTCCGCTCTTCCCTCAACCTTCTCTCTCGCTCTCGCTCTCGCTCTCCTGGGTCTCCGCTCTCCTCTCCTTTCCACCTTCTCACCTCCCCCCGTCAGCACCCCCCCGGCGATGTTGACGC
>NW_022111358.1:30147533-30159481 GCF_000313985.2 Echinops telfairi | reverse complement strand
AGCGGGGGGCGGCGGGGAGGATGGTGTCTGGAAATGGGAAGAAAGTTAAGTAAAATCTAACCATTTCTGAAGGCAATCAATGCCCCAGGGCCCAGGGCCTGAGCACCCTCCCGTAACTGTGGATTCAGCATTTTTACCTTACTCCACCTTGCAGAGGGGGCAAAAAATAAAAGAAAAGGAAGAAGCTCAGAGAGGTCAAGAAACTTATTCAAGATCGCACAGCTAGTTAGCTAAGGATAATTATTCCAAAGCGCTCCCCAATCTCCACAACGGGCAGGGTAGAAAGAAGTCCTCCGGGTGGAAAATCGGTACAGTGGGTCCACAGATCCTAATCCCCACCTCCCTCTTGGCCCCTCTCCCCGCCCCTTCCTTCCTGTACCTAGTTTAACTTCTCCCATCTGTGACTACACCTCAGAAACCCGTGTAGCAAGAGATGGGGACTGAGCACACGGAGCAGGTGGGAATTGGGCAAGGTTTAGGGTGGGCAGGGGTGGTTAGAGAGAGGGAGGGCCAGGTGATGGAATTTCCCACCTGGCTATTGGGGTGCAGAGGGCTAAGGCTCTAACCTGTGGTCTATGCTGGTGGGGGCCCTCAGATGGATGGGGTTGGTAGTGTAAGGCTGAGGTGGGGGGAAAGAGGCTGAGGGGAAAAGAGTGAATCTAGGGACCAAGACCCCAAGTGAGCCCCAACCATTGGCTGGACTGGAGTAAGGGGTGCGGCGGGTTGGAAGCTGGTAAGGGGAAGAAGGCAAGCAGAAACCCTCTCCAGACCAAGTAGGGGCCGCTTAGGAAGCAAAGGCTGCATGGGCAAGTCTCTCCAGGAGAGGGCGCTGCAGAGGAACCGAAGCGCAAAGATTGATTTAATAACACCAGCGCTTTCCACTCTGGAAAGCAAATCCTTCACATTCACGGATCGTCCTTATTTCAAACAACCCTCACAGCAAAACCTGCCAAGCGGCATGGTCAGGATGCCTGATCGGGAGTTTACATATTAGGAAGTTGAGGTCCGAAAAAGGGCAACTCCCTTGCTCAAGGTCACTCAGGAGGTTGGAGGCAGAGGCGGGATGGGGTGCACGGGAAGCCCAGGTCTTAAGGCGCCAGGCAAGATTTGGGGAAGTTTCTGTCTTCTCTCTTCGATGGTTGGAGCTGTTCCAACCCCATTTTGGAGGTGTGGGGAGCGAGGGGGCGAGCGGGCAGGGAGAAGTGTGAGGGCAAGTGTCTCATCTCTCCTCTCCTCTTGACCTCCCCAGGGCTCCTGGGGACCCTACTCTGGGGACGATGACGAAGCATATTCCTCTGAGCCGCTGCCGGAGCTCTGCTACAAGGCAGATGTCCAGGCTTTCAGCAGGGCCTTCCAACCCAGTGCCTCCCTGACGGTGGCTGCGCTGGGTCTGGCAGGCAATGGCTTGGTTCTGGCCACCCACCTGGCGGCCCGTCGGGAGGCCCGCTCGCCCACTTCAGCCCACTTATTCCAGCTGGCCCTGGCCGACTTCCTGCTGGCATTGACCCTGCCCTTTGCCGCGGCAGGAGCTCTGCAGGGCTGGAACCTGGGCAGTGCCACCTGCCGTGCCATCTCGGGCCTCTACTCGGCTTCCTTCCACGCTGGCTTCCTCTTCCTGGCCTGTATCAGCGCCGACCGCTACGTGGCCATTGCGCGAGCCCTCCCAGCCAGGCCGCGGCTCTCGGTTCCAGGCCGAGCGCACCTGGTCTCGGGCGTCGTGTGGCTGCTGTCATTGCTCTTGGCGCTGCCCGCGCTCTTTTACAGCCAGGACGCGCGGCGGGAAGGTCTGCGGCGCTGCCGCCTCATCTTCCCCGAGGGTCTCACGCAGACCCTGAAGGGGGCAAGTGCGGTGGCGCAGGTGGTCCTGGGCTTCGCGCTGCCGCTGGGCGTCATGGCGGCCTGCTACGCGCTCCTGGGCCGCACGCTGCTGGCCGCCAGGGGGCCCGAGCGCCGGCGCGCGCTGCGCGTCGTGGTGGCCCTGGTGGCGGCCTTCGTGGTGCTGCAGCTGCCCTACAGCCTCGCCCTGCTGCTGGACGCCGCCGACCTGCTAGCCGCCCGCGAGCAGAGCTGCTCGGCGAGCAAGCGCAAGGACCTACTTCTGTTGGTGACCGGCGGCTTGGCCCTGGCCCGCTGTTGCCTGAACCCGGTGCTCTACGCCTTTCTGGGGCTGCGTTTCCGCCAAGACCTCCGGAGGCTGCTGCGGGGTGGGGGCTGCAGTCCAGGGTTTCACCCCCGAGGTCGCTGCCCCTGCGGGCCCCGCCTGTCTTTCTGCACGGCTCCCACTGAGACCCGCAGTCTCTCCTTCTAGGTCCTAGAGCGCGAACCTAGAGGAGGGGGCGACCCCCGCCCCCGAAACGATTCCCGGGGAGGGAGTGGGAAAGGGGAGTAGGTGGGAGAACACTGCGCCAGAGGTAGGGACCTGTGCCCTGACACATTAAATTGATAACATGAAAATGAGATGCAAGCCAACAACTGTTACTATTTTTGCGTCACGGAGGTTGGAAGTGATTTGTAGCAGGGCAGAGCTGGTGGGTGACCCCTCCCTCCCGCTCCGTTCTGAGTGGAAGACGCCAAGAGCCGGGGTGGGGGTGGGGGACTGCTGAGCCGGTTGAGGTTCTAGGCACTGACACCCCCTCCACCTTCGCTGCCTCCGACAGAGGTGCGGCGGGAAAGCTGCCAGGAGGGGAGGGGCGGACAGACCTCCTGAAAGAGTGCAAAGGAAAGAGCTTTCTAACAACCAGAGCTATCCAGTCATGGCTGCCTTAGGAAACAGCCAAGTTCCTGGCCTCTGGAATGTTCAGGCACAGGCTGTGGGGACTGTGTGTGCCTGGAAGGGGGGTGTGGGGGGAGGGTGGACGTTTGGATTGGATTACCATTTTGCAATCACTTCTGAGATTCTGTGATGGGGGGAAAAAAGGGAGTGTTAAAAGTTGAGCTGAAGTTCTTCTCCATGGAGCAAAAACCAGGCAAGTAGGGAATTGTAATTTGTAAATTTCCAAGAGTTCTTGTCATTGGCTGGGAGTAGTGGGAGAATTGCTGTACCCCATCTTCCGGGGGGATGGGATCAGAGGAAATACAGGAAAAGGGGAGGTTAGACGTCGGAAAGCACTTCCCTAGAAACAATGCCATTCGAACCCGAGAAGAGCTAATCGGATAGTGAAATCTTCACCCTGGGAAAACTCAGGGCGGGCCACCCATCTGGGGACAGGGCAGATTCCTGGTCTTTGTTCTACACAAACATACAAGCAGAATCATGTTCACACGCCACGCAACAACTCTCGCAGTTTAATATACGGTCAGCAAAGCCGTTTGGTTACTCCAGCCATTAAACTGGGGATGGGGGGGTGGGGAGGGGAGGGGAGAGGAGAGGAGGAAAGGGGCCGAGGCGAGTGGAACGGGGCGTGGCGTGGCGGTCTCCAGGGAGGCGCAGGCCTGAGGTCCCCCCACCCCCCGCCCTGGCTAGCCAGCGATAGCCTTTCCTCCTGAGGGATCCGGCGGCCACGGCCCAGAGTCACGGCTTCCAGGGCACAAGGACCAGGGAAGGCCTGGAGACGGCGGGCGCAGATCCTCAAAGGGTCACGCATGCCAGCCGTGCGCGCCCGACCTGGAACCCATCACGGGAGACCTAGGGAACCATCGCTGAGTCAGCAAGGCGCGCTCCCGCGAAGGCTAAGCACCGCCCCGTCCGCCTCCCTCCTCGGTTAACCCCTTCCTACACAGAACTACAGTCTCCTCGCCCTTTGCGACTGCTGTATTCGGAGATCACCGCCAATCCCAGGGCCCTCTGCGCCCCAGAGTACAGTGAGCAGGCGCCCGCAGGTCAGTGCTATATTTGGCCTAGGTCGGCACCTTCTCGGAGCCCCTGCCTCAGTTTCTTCAATTCTAAAGGAAGAAACTCAGACCCGCCCTAGACCCCTTCGCCCCAGGGGCGGAGGGCACCTCCAGCACTATGCCCGATGCAGTCTGGACGCCCTCTCACTAGCTTCGGCTCCTCCCCTTTGCAGGCCTTCTGAGACCAGACCAGGGGTTCGGAGGGCAGCAGTCGGGTCTTCCTGAACATCACTCTCTCTCGAGACCACCGCTCCGGTCTGCCTTCCCAAGAGCTGCCGCCGAGGCTTCATCTGTTGGTTGGTGCGCCAAGAGTTAAAACAAGCACCTGAAGGCGGGGCTTTCGTGACGTTACTGGCACCCCGCGTCCGACCTGGGGCGTGCCTAACATATCACCGCCCTCTCTCTCCCCTTTCTTCCCGCCCCTCCCCGCTGTCACCAAGCCAGGGGCACATGATGCAACCCGCCGCGGCCTCCGCTGTTTGATTGGTGGCCGCGCCCGGCGCCAGGAGCAGTGATTGGGCAGAAGAGGCTGTGACGAAATCTGGACCCTGCCCTGGAAAGAAGAGAGGGAAAGGGGGGGTCCCCACAGAGGAAAGGGGACTGGGGAGGCGGGGTCCCGATGCTGTGCTCGCGCCTCTAGCGCGCCAGTCCCGGGGCTGCAGGGAGCGCAGCGCGCGCGGCCCGGGCCCCGGCCACCGGATGCCCTACCGGACACAACCCTCCCAGGGGCTTGGACAACTGCCCACCTCGGACACTGCACCGGACACTGCCCCCCACAGGACTGGACACTACAACGGACACTACTTCCCAGCTCCGGACATTGCTCCCACCTCCCCCCCACCCCGGTCCTGGACGCTCTTCCCCCTCCCCCTCTGTGGACCAGGCACCGAGCCCCCCCACCCCCCTCCCCGCAAGCTCCAGCTAGCGTCCCCTGGAACCCCAGAGCTGGACACGGCTCTCCCTGTTGCTCTCGCCTTCCCTCTCATCTCCTGTCCTCCCGACCCCCACCCCGCTGGGTCGGAGCCCCGACAGTTTCCCAGATCCCCTGCTGCCTGCCCGCGGCCGCCCGCGCCCCCATCCCCAGCCGCTGGCCCGCCCGGATGCCTCTCCCCGGGGGACTGTGGTGGCTCCTGTGCTGCCGCCGAGGCTTCACCCTTCTGCACCGGGACTACGGGGACGGCGAGCTTAGCGGGGACGGGGACGAGGACGAGGACGAGGAGACTTTTGAGCTGCGGACTCCGAATCTGGCGGGCGGCGGGAGGGTAAGTCGGGGCTGCGGTGGGGTGGGGGGTTGTCTTGGAGATTTGTCTCAATCGTCGCTACAGTCAGTCGGCTCCCCGGCTTGCGATCCAGGCTCCAGCCAAACTCTGTTCTCTGGGAGCACTGGGGACACCGGGGAGGTTCCTGCCTGGGGGCTAGAAGCCCCCCCCTCTCCCCCGCCTGCCACCAGAGCTCAAGGCACAGTGGGACTCCGAAGGTGCCTGCGGGCTTCGCGCCGCATGCTGGGCGCTGTCCACCTGCTGGGGGCCCTGAGGCAGGGTAGGCGTTACGCGTGGCCCGACCTGGCCCTGCCTCTCCCTTCCCGGTCGGGCCCGCGTCCCATCCCGTCTCCTTCCGCCTCCACCAGCTCCGAGGAATGTGGCGAGGCCGGCTGGGCGGCTCGGATGCCTGGGTCCGCTCCGCTCCCAGTTCAGGAGCTCTGGGGCCAGATGCGGGAGCTTCTGCCACGGGGACCTGGGCGAGGGGGAGAAGGCATCCTAGGATTGGGGTCTGTGGCAGGAACCCCACGGAGAAGGAGCTGAGGAGCGCGGTTCTGCAAGTGTCCCTGTCACCCCCCTGCCACTCTGGACAGGACTCTCGGCCCTGCCTGGTGAGGCTCCAAGGGAATCCCAGAGGGATAGCGAGGGACAGTCGGCGGCTCCGTCGACTATTCCCTTGGGGAAACTGAGGCACGAGTAGCATAGGAGCCTTCATGCTCCTGGTGTCCCCTCCTCCATGTTCTTTCCCTCAGACGGTCAGACTCCCCGTGTGCTAAAGCCTGGGCCAGGCTCCCATCCCCCGCTGCTCAGGGGTCCCTGGCAGGCCCAGTGGCTCAGTGCCCGGGTGGGGCGGGCTGCCTATGCCGGGCCGGGGCTGGCGCCAGCACCTGGCGGAGGCGAAGGGTGGATAAATATAGAGGGAGGAGGAGGGAGGGGACGGTGATTAGGGGAGCTGGTCTGAGAGGGTGGTCACCACCTGTCCCCCTTGGTAGCATGGCTCAGAACCTCGCTTGGACCTTTCAGAAAATGGGTGCATCCCCACCCCTGGAAGGCCCAGGACCTTCCAGCCTGAGCAGAGTCGGGCTCCGCTCAGTCAACCAGGCTGTGGCTTCTCTCATGTTCCACCTCCACCGCCCCCCTTCTCTGGTGTTCGGGGACAGGTGTCCCTGGCCCCCCTCCCCCTCCTGGCTGGAGCTGTTTGGGCCCGATGGGAGGATGGCACCGTTCCCGCCTGGCCGGCCTCTCAGACCGCAGTCTAGGACTGAAGTTAGGGCGATGTGTGGCGGTTGGGGAAGTGGCCAGATCCCAGACTACCCCTCCTAGGGGTGTGTGCGCCTTTCTTCAGCCCAGCCTACCCCACCAGAGCCCCAGCGGAGGGCCAGGGGCTCCGCTCACCCCTGTGCCTTGGGGACGCTTGGGGGCGAGGTAAGCAGCGCTCTTTACTCACCTCTGCTATTGCTGCCTGACGCTGGCCCCTCCCTCCCCCCAAGCAAAGGAGACCAAGTGCAGTACAGGAAACGCGAGAGCAAGGGTTGGCTTCTAGTCGGCTAGAGTGGGAAGAGACTTCATCTGGTTTACTGAAGGGGAAACTGAGGCAGGAAGGGACTTGTCCAACGTTCCACAGAGAGCCAGGGGCCCAGTCGGCACTAGAACCAAGGTCTGCTGGCACCGCGCCTAGTGCTCTCCCCCCCCCCTCACCCCAACTCCACCCTGATTTCATCTTCAAAGGGTAAAGGGGACTGAGGCAGCTGCCCTGGCCTCCCTGGTGGACCAACAGAGGGGCGGGCCCAGTGACTGCTGCGGAGACCCTGCTCTGGGACTCCGCAATTCCCGCGGCAGCGCTGTCCCGGAGGCACGAGCTGCGGCCTTCTCTCCCGGGCGGCGCCGTTCTTGAGGTCTTTTCTGTCTGCCTCTCAGGGCCCCCTGGACGTGACGCTGACTCAGCCGGTGAGAACCGGGCCCGTCTCCGACAGGTGAGCTTCAACGCTCTGACCCGTGCTAACGTGACCCCAGTTCGCCCGCGAGACCCCCTTGCTCACCCTCGTCCCTCCCGGGATTGTGCAATAAGGGAGAGGCCCACTGCCGGACGCTGTGGTTTGGCCGGGGTCCCGGGGATGGGGGCGGAGGGGGGGCGGTCCAGCCAGGGGTGCCGGGAGAAAGGGGGGGGTCCAGGCTATTTCTGGTGCGAGGTCAGAACAGCCTGGTGGTTCCCACAGACAGGGGGAGGGGCTCCCCGCCCGGGAGCCAGGCACCTCTCTGATGAAGTCTGATGAGCTCCTGGTGAGACGCCCCCTTGAGACGGACCCGGGGTGCGGCAGTCTCGCTCTACGCTCCCTCCTCTTCCGCCTAGGCTGCAGAGTTCAGATGAGACGCGGAGCCTCATTCCGGAGAAGGGACCGCCCGAGGACGACCCGGACGTCGTCGTGAAAGGTGGGGGACCCCTTCGGGCACTCCAGAGGCGTCCAATCCCAGGGAATAATATCTCCACCTGCTGATCCTGCCCCCTCCCCCCAGGCTGGCTGTACCGCGAGCCCCGCAGAGGAGGGGCGCGGCCCTGGCTGCCCCCGCGCCGGGCCTGGTTCGTGCTCACGCGGGACTCCCTGGACCAGTACAGCAGCAGCGGGGATGGGGCGCGGCGCCTCGGGAGCCTGGTGCTCACCAGTTTGTGCGCCGTGACCGGCCCGGAGCGCAGGCCCAAAGAGACTGGTGAGAAGTGGGGGGACTCCACTTCTAAGTCCCTGGACTGCCACTATCCCTGCTGGGCCCGGCCCCTCATCCTGGTCTTTCTTTCCCCTAGGTCTATGGTCAGTGACCGTGTCTGGCCGCAAACACAGTGTGCGGCTCTGCTCACCACGCCAGACAGAAGCTGAACGCTGGGGGGTGGCCCTTCGAGAAGTGATTGCAGCCAAGGCCCCCCTGGAGACCCCCACCCAGCTACTGCTCAGGGACATTCAGGTGTGAGAGAGGGGACTCTTGCAAAGAGGGTGGCAGACCTGGAAGCTGTCTGGGGACATAGGGAAGTTCTGCCACATAATCTGACCCTCCCCCTTGGCCTCTAGGAGAGCTGTCAGGACCCGGAGGCTGTGGCCCTCATTTACCACCGCAACCCTATCCTGAGGCACACGAGTGGGGCCTTGTATGCCCCACTCCTGCCCCTGCCCTATGGAGCGAATGCCCCAGGTGAGTGGCCCCAAGGTTCCAACCCCCTGTAGGGGATGTGGTTGATCCAAGTTAAGAATCTGTCCTATCTCCAGGAGCCCTGGTGACCCATGGGGGCTAGGTGTAGGGCTATGAGAAAGATGAGCTGTGTACTCCTGGAAAGATGTAGAGTCTAGGAAACCCTGGATAGAGATGCTTGGATAGCAGTGGGGTGGGGGTAGCAGGGACTTATTGAGACACTGCGGGGCCTACCAGCCTCTCACTTTTCCAAGAATGAAGGGGAAATGGGAAACTGGCCTGATCTACCTAGGGCCAGGCCCGGGGTGGTGGTGGTGGGGAGTCAGAAGGGCAGGGCGCCAGCCAGAAAAAAAAAGGGCTGCCTTTGACCACATTCTCTGTGGGTCTCACTCTGACCCCTGAACTTTGTTGGAGAGTGTTCACTCTGATCTTTCTTCACACTCTTAGGAACATGTCATGTTGCCATTGTGAGAGGGTTCCGACCCCCAGAGCAGAACTGCCCCATGGTCTTTCTTTCTTTCTTTTTTACATTTTATTAGGGGCTCACACAACTGTTATCCCAATCCATACACACATCAATTGTGTAAAGCGCATTTGTACATCGTTTCTCAAAACATTTTCTCTCCACTTAAACCCCCGACATTAGGTCCTCCCCATGGTCTTTCATAGGCTGTAATCTTGACAGTAACAGATGGTCAGGCCTTCTCCCAGGGAGCTGCTGGGGTGGGGACAGGTCTACAGCCAACCTTTCGTGTCACCAGGGCTCCTTCCGTGTCGTGTTACCTGTCCATGTCACTTCCATGCCATGTTACCTGTCCATGTCACTTTAACAAGCAGTGAAAGTGCTGAAAGGGCACCTGCCCTCATCCAGCCAAACTAGCCCCCATAAGATTCCAACAGTGAGGGGTCAAATGGGCGTGGACCAGCACCTTGGTTTTCTTATCCCCCCCACAGTCTATGTTCTGGTCCATCACAGTGGTGCCTAGTCCCAGTTACTGGATCTAGGGCAAGCCTGTGTCTCTCAACCTGTCCCACTGAATAACCCCAACTCCCCTTAGAAGCATCTGGAGTAGGGATTCCCAGAAGCCAGGGGCTGAGAGGGTGGTTCTGGGTGACCACTGCTTTCCCTTCACTCTGCCTGTCCTTAACCTCTTCTCCTCGCCACCCCCTGTCCCCTTATACTCCTGACCTCCCCCTGGTTCATGCCTTCCTCCTAGGGCCCAGCTCTGTGTCCCCTTTCCAAACCATCCCTCCACCCCCACCCTCCCGCAGGTCCGGGCTATGCGCCCTTGAGGGAGGAGGCGGTTCGGCTGTTCTTGGCGCTGCAGGCCCTGGAGGGGGCGCGGAGCCCTGGGCCCCTGATGCAAGGTGTGCTCCAGACCTGTCAGGACCTGCCAGCGCTGCGGGATGAGCTCTTCTTACAGCTGGCTAAGCAGACCTCGGGCCCCACGGGCCCTCCCGGGCCCCCTGCGACCCATGACCCTGCTACCCTGCGGTACTGGCAGCTCCTCACCTGCATGAGCTGCACCTTCCGGCCTGGGGGAACAGTGCGCGGGCACCTCCTGGGGCATCTGGAGAGGTGAGCTGGGTGGGGCGGGGCGGGGCTCAGGCTTGGGTCCTGCTGGGCTGGGAGGGAGGCCCTTTCCTTCTTCCTAAAGAGTTTGGCAGATGGCGAAACTAGGCGTAGAGAAGGGAGGGGCTCGCCCTAGGCCAGGGCTGAGGCTACCATGCACCATATCTTTTGCAGGCGTAGGACTGACAAAAAGGCGCCCCCTTTGGACAGACGACTTTTTTTTTTCTTTTTTAACATTTTATTAGGCAGACGACTTATTTAAAAGCACCTTTTCTCCCAGGGCTGATGCCCTCCTGCTCTAAGGCTTCCAAATTAGCCAGCGAAATGCTGCTGGATTGCGAATTTTAGCCGGAATGAGCATTCAAGAGACTTTCTGAAGTGGGAAGGGACTGCTGGGAAACCTAGAAAGGAATTCGTCTCCAAACAGAGCATGGGGTAGTTGGAAGGGCGAGTGGCTGCCTTTGAGGAATTTAGTTGGAGGGGAGGAAATCCCCGGGATGACGGATGGACGGCGGGCGGGAGCGGGGAGTTCTCTGAGCACTTATGTCCGGCACCCTCTGGCACCCTCTGTCCCAGAACCGAGCAGGCCCTCCCAGATTCTGAGCTGGCTGAATATGCGCGCTTCATCAGAAGAGCGCTGGGCCGGACACGCGGCCGCGAGCTGGTGCCGTCGTTGGCGGAGATTTCCGCGCTGAGCCGGCGGCAGGAGCTGCTGTGCACCGTGCACTGTCCCGGGGCTGGTGCCTGCCCAGTGGCCATCGATTCGCACACCACTGCCGGGGAGGTGAGGCCGGAGAGAGGCTTCCGCATCTCCACCACCACGTGCCCTGCTCCCAGCTTCCCGGGCTCTGCTCCATCGGTGCCTGGGCCCTAGATGTCCCCAGCGTCTCAGAATCTGCATTTGCGTACAGGGGGGGTGGCGGGGGTGGAGTGGGCGGGACTAAGCAAACTGGAAGACCTCCTCCAGTTGTATCGTCCCTCTCCAACTGCTGGCAAGACCCCTGCACGGACTGACTTCCCCCTCTCTGCTTCCCCCCAGGTGGCCCGAGAGCTAGTCGGGCGATTGGGCTTGGCCCGGAGCCGCAACTCTTTCGCGCTGTATGAACAGCATGGGGCGCAGGAGCGAGCCCTGGCTGGGGGGACCCTCGTGGCCGACGTGCTCACCAGGTTTGAGAAGTAAATGTCCAGCGCCAGCCCTGCTGCCCCCTAACTCTTCTGCCTCCCAGATGCCCGTCAATCACTACACAAATGTTGATCAGTCAGGGCTATGAATTAAGCCACTGGCCACAAGGTCGGCAGTTGGTGCCCACTCTAATAGCTGTGTGTGTGTGTGTGTGTGTGTGTGTGTGTGTGTGTGTGTGTGGCGGGGGCGGGGGGATGGAGATGAGGCAGTCTGCTCTTGTAAGGCTCGAATCTTTGGGTTTAAAGAGCGAGGCGTTTTTCTTTTAAAAATTGAGTTATTTTATGCCCCGACCAGCACCTATCTATGCTGGGGTCTCGGCCTCTCCCTGGGACCCCGCAGTCTAACTTCAAGACTCTTTTCCCTTTCCACTCCGCCGAGAGTCCCCGCCCGCAAGAACAAAAAACAAACCTGGCCCACCCAATTGCTTCCTCCCTCGGCCCAGCCCAGGGGCCCCGGCCCTGGAGGCTCTGCTTCCTGGTTGAAGGTCTCTCCTCCTCCGCAGTTTGGCCGCTGGGGAAGAAGCCGGTCTGGTGGACCTGCCAGACTCGGGCTGGAGACTGTGTCTGCGTCTTCACGGACCTCTGCACCCCGAGGGGCTGTCCCCAGACGGTCACGAACTGCCGTTCCTCTTCGAGCAGGTGAAGCTCCCCTTCAATCACTCCCCTCTAAGAGATCCCTGAGCTTCCCTTTCTAAAAACCGAGGTGTAGCACATGTCCACTCGCGGTGACCTGCGCGTGTCAGAGGAGAACAGCGCTCCATTGGGTTTTTGGCGGCTCACGTTTGCGAGCGAGCCGATCCGAGGCGCCTCGGGGTGGACCCGAGTCTCAAGCCTTTCCGCCCTCGCCTTTTATACCACCCGGACACGCCCTCCCTCCTAGGCGCCCCTGTAGCCGGACCTCAGATCCCAGGTTCCCACGGCCGGCC
>NW_022111358.1:30145539-30147118 GCF_000313985.2 Echinops telfairi | reverse complement strand
GGAGGAGGTGGCGGCCCCGGCACCGCGACGGCCCTGCTGGGCGGCTGGAAGCGGCTTCGGGGAATGGGCCGAGCGGAGGCCATGGCTGCCTACCTGGCTCTGGCAGCGCAGTGTCCGGGGTTCGGCGCTGCTCGGTATGACGTTCTGGAGCTGAGCACGGTGAGGGGGAGAAGGGAGAAGGGGGACTCTGGCGGCCCAAGCCCCACGGGATCTTTGCCCCCGCGCCGCAGGCCCCCACCATGGGTCACACTGCCCACCCCAGCAGAACCTCGAAGCTCCACCTACTGCGGTCCCCATGGGGCCCCTCACCTCTCGGGTGCCTTGTGACTCCTTGCAGGCTCTCGCTGTGGGGCTAGTGGGGGAACCAGGTGCTCACAGAACCTCTCTCACCAAACCCAATGGCAGTGTCCTCTCTCTCCTCCACCGCCCCCCCCTGACTCTCTCTATGCCCCCAGGAGCCTGGTGGAGGCCCTCCACAGAAGTTATGCCTGGGCCTGGGCGCCAAGTCCATGTCCCTCTCCCGCCCAGGAGAGACAGAGCCCATCCACAGTGTCAGCTATGGCCATGTGGCCGCCTGCCAGCTAACCGGACCCCATACCATGGTGTTGAGGGTGGGAGAGAGCCAGCTTGTCCTGCAGAGTCCCCAGGTGAGTGGGAGCTGGCGGGGGTGGGGGGTGGAGCGGGGGTGGGCCAAGGGAAGGGAAGGCAGGTCAAGAAACATTTCTGGAAGACTGAGCATGGGCCTGGCCCAGCCGTGCTGAGACACCAGGGAGCCTACATGGGAGTGGGAGAGCCAGACAAGCACCAAGTCATCCGGGGCCACATTTCAGATCAGGGGCAGTACCCCAGAGAGAAGAACAGCCAGCCAGGACGGGGCTGGAGTGGCCGGGGCTTGAGGGAGGACAGTCAGGAGGTGACCCTTCAGATCTG
This sequence comes from Echinops telfairi, assembly GCF_000313985.2. Lineage (NCBI taxonomy): Eukaryota > Metazoa > Chordata > Mammalia > Afrosoricida > Tenrecidae > Echinops > Echinops telfairi. Next base: position 30,146,188 of record NW_022111358.1, on the reverse strand, counting down.
GAGAGGAGCATTCCAGGTGGAGGTCCAGAGATGGGAATAGACTTGGCAGCGGAGAGGGGCAGAGGAGCAGCCAGTGTGAGCGGCACTTTGTGGAGAGGGGGAGGCTGCAGGGGTCCGGTCACGGAGGGTCCTGGCCAGGAACCTGGAGTTTCTGAGCCTGTAGGAAATGGGACCAAAGGGCCTGGTGGCCCCCTGCCCTCCTCCCTCTCTTAGGTGGAAGAGATCATGCAGCTGGTGAATGCCTACTTGGCCAGCCCCTCCCCTGAGAGGCCCCACAGCAGCCCTTCACCATGCCAAGACCAGCCAGACATCTCCCCTCCCAGCCAGCACCCGGGCCTGGACGAGCCCCAGCGACAGTCTGGCTGTTTGGGGCAGCTGCAGGACTGAGCCTGCCAAGAGGTCATGACCTCCCTCCTGCTCCCAGCCTGGGCCTGGACTGTTCTGAGATCTGAGGACGCTGTGGACCCTTTTGGCCCTGCAGGGACAGAGTATACCCTCAACCCAGGGGCTGCGATTTTCTAGGTTGTTTCTTAATTTATTTGTAGAAGAGAAGCAAAAAAAAAAAAAATCCTTATTTACACAAAGTCTTCTGATGAGAGTGTTGTACAAGTCAGAGCCCCGAAGCTCAGAACTCCACCCCTGGGGACAC
>NW_022111358.1:30143474-30144916 GCF_000313985.2 Echinops telfairi | reverse complement strand
GCTGAAGAGACAGAAGCCCTCAGGAAGTCCCTGAAACCCTGAGAGTGGGGCTGATTTCTGCCATCCAGCCTGGTCCAAGGCGAGGGATGACAAGAGAGACAGTAGACATCCTAAGACTTGGACTAACTTGTGAACCTTGGAGCAGGTCAAGCCCTGCCTTATCATCATTTGCCTGGTCATTAGGAGGGAGCTCGAAGGTCCTTTTCACCACCCCCCTTCTTCATCAGTGCTATCGTTAGGCCAGTTCCACCCCATCACGACCCTGTCCAACAGAACGAAACCCTGCTCGGTCCTAGGCCATCTTCACCAACATGCCTGCGGTGGTACCCAGCCGGCAGCCGCTGGGTCAATCCATCTTGTCGACAGTCTCCCTGGTTTTCCCTGCCCTGCTATTTTGCCAAGCAGGATGCCCTGCTCCAGAAACTCTCTCTCCTGACAACATGTCCAAAGTCCATGAGATAAAGTCCCTCTTCATAGACTGACCCAAATGTTGCCATCCAGTTGAGACTCCCAGCCACTCTGCAAGACAGAGCAGAACTGCCTCACAGGGTTTCCAATGTGGCTCACTTTGAGGGAAGCAGACTGCTACCTATTGCTCCTGCTCAGTAGCAGGTGTGCTCCGACTGCCCCTCGGGATGAACAGCCAGGTGCATGACCACTGTGTCCCTGGGGCTCCTTTCGCAGACTGTACTCTGACGCTGTTTGCTCTTCCTGTGAAGTACCACGGTCTCCATTCTGCCTCACAGCGGCCCTGCACACACAGAAACACCGCCCAGGCCTGCCCCCTCCTCACCGTCCTTGTTAGGGTCCAGCCAATGTTGCAATCATGTGTCCATCGAGCGCCTGGAGGGCCGTCCGTGGGTTCCTTAACCTTCCACCTCACCAAGCTTGCTATCTTTTTCCCCACGATAACATGTCCAAAGTCTCAACAAATCTCACCATCCTCATGTCTGAGGAGAATTCTGCCTGTCCTTCTTTGGGCTTCCGGACTTTATTGCAGCTACACTGGTAGATAAGGGGTCATATGTCACAGAAAGGATGCAGCAGGGTTAGCTCTGGGGCTGGAGATGACCTAGAGAGATTGTGGAGAGAAGCGGAGTCCCAGTCCCGGGGGACCGGGAATGGTTGGGTGAGTGGGAGGGGAAAGGGAAGTCACTCCTGGGTGCCCCAGGAGATGTAGTCCGGCCGCGTGGCCGCGTGGTACTCGTCGATGAGCTCCTGCACCACCTTCCGGGACGTGTCCAGCTCATCGAAGTTCTCCTTGAAGATGTCCTCCTTGCGGAACTGCTCCAGGAAGGCCTCCCGCTTCCGCAGCTTGTCGTACTGCTGGCAGGAACTTTCAAAGAGCTGAAATAGAAATCTCTAGAATGAACACCAGTGCCAAGTGGACTGGGGGCAAGTGATGAAGGCGGTCAGTGGAAGAGGATGGCCAAAAGAGACCC
>NW_022111358.1:30138841-30141342 GCF_000313985.2 Echinops telfairi | reverse complement strand
TGGAAGGACCCCCATCACTACTCAACTCGGTCGCCGGGAAAAGGGAACATTTCTTTCCCGGCACCATCCAGGTCTTCTACTCAAGGGTGAGGGTGGAACAGTCGTCGGAAAGGCTAAGTCTCAAGCCTCAAACGCAGCAGATCAGCTGTCTTGGTACCAGTGCTGTTGACTGAAACATCACCGATGCGTTTGTTTTCTCATCAGTTCAACTCATGGCCATCGAGTGGATGCCGACTCAAAGCGACCCTAACGGACTGGGTAGAACTGCCTCTGAGTTTCCGAGACTGTAGCTCTTTACGGGAGTAGAAAGCCTTGTTGTTCTCCCTTGGAGAGGCTGCTGGTTTTGAACTGCTGATCCTGTGGTTGGCTAGCAGTCCAATGTGTCACTATTACGCCACAAGAGCTGCTTCTCAAAGCCAAACTCACTGTCATCAAATCAATGCGACTCATAGCAACCCCGTAGGACAGGGTAGAACTGCCCCTGTGGGTTTCCAGGGCTGTAACTCTTAGAAAGTAGGAGTAAGTAGAAAGCCCCTTCTTTCTCAGGCTGAGTGGCTGGTGGCTTCCAATTCAAATGCATATGTATTTCTTTCTTTGTGTCCCCTCTGCAGGAAGGGCCTTGTATCTCTTTAGCTTCTGCTTCCAGTGTCTTGGGGATGCCCTTGGCGCTTATCTTAGCCCCATCTCTGCCTGCCAGATGATTTATTCTTGTTTATATCTCAAAAGAGATGGACTCAAGATACAGCCTGTACTAATCCCGCCGCATTAACATAGCAAAGGCAACCCCTTCCCAAATGGGGCTGTAGCCAAGGCATGGAGGTTAGGGTTTACAGCATACATGTCAATACAATTCAATCCACAACCTGCTCCCTAGGCAAACCCACATCTTCAGGGTGGGGTTAGGGGGCGGTGGCTCTGTCCCTGTGACTCAAAAGGGGATGTTTCAAATCTTCTCTGCCAAGAGAAAAAGTACCAAAAGTGAGCCCAGGGCAACAGGGCTCCAGTCTTCAGCCCACACCTGGCTCACCTGTCATTCAGCCGCTCCAGGAGGTAGGAGCCCAGGCCAGACCCGGTCCCTCCAGCTATGGAATGACACAGCACAAACCCCTGTGTGGGGAGGGGGAGGAGGGCAGGTTCCAGTTAAGGGGGAGAGATGTTTCAGAGTGGTCACATTCCCTGTTTCCAATGCACCCATTTCTCAAGGTCTGCTCTGTGAATATCCCAACAGGCTCTGTGAAAGTGCTGTACCCAGAGGAGAGATGAAATGATGTCCCCATCAAGGTCATGGTCTCCGGGAGGGCAAGACTATTTATCCTAGCACCCCAGCATGTATGCAGCAGGTACCTGAGAAATGGGCTTTGAACAGGATTGTCCCGTCAGACCACCTTGAGCAGGCCACTTCCTGACCTTCCCCAGTACTCCCCATCTCTGATTTTTAAAATTTTATTTTTTGTGGGCAGAGGATCTCACCTCTAGGCTGTCACTCCCATCTGCCTCTCTGTCTATGATGTCAAAGATGTCTTCGTGGATTTTTTCACCCTGTGTAGAGACATAAGATCCCTTGGCCTGGCTGCCAACCGAAAGATTAGTGCTGGGACCCACCCAGGGGCCCTGAGGCAGAAAGGGCTGGCAACCTGCTCCTGTGCATATCTCAGCCTGTAATCAGACAGTTCTGCTCGGTCGCATGGGGTCGCTGTGATTAGAAAACAGACTCAGTGGAGCCCAACCACCACACAGAGAAATGGGGAGAGAAGGCCAGGGATGAAAGGTTCTGGAGAGCATCGATTTGCAGCCACGAGAGTTCCTCCTGGGACGCAGAGACTACCTATCCACAAGCAGAAACTGCTGCGGACCTCAAACCAGGCTGGCTGCTTTCCAAGTGATTTGTACACTTGCCCACACCTCCCCCTGGCATTCCCTCTCGTCAGGGTAGCCCTTTTGTCTCTTATTTCTTGTCAATCTAATCTGGTCTAATGCCCAGGGTGGAACTATCTAAAGTGCCTGGGATGGATGGCCCACCGCTGGGGCACCTGGGAGAATCCGCTGGCCCAGTTGTTGCCCGCGCCGCCGCCATGCTCCGACAGGTAGATGTTCTCCGGGTTGTAGAGCTTGGCATAGGGGGAGTTGAGGATGGAGTGGATCACCCGGGGCTCCAGGTCCAGCAGCACCGCCCTGGGGATGTAGTGCTCATCGTCTGCCTGGCAAAGGAGTGCGGGGATGTGTGTGCAGTCAGCGGGGGGCTGCCCAGTTCTGCACCACCCAATCAACTGGGGCGTCTGCCAGTCCTCCCTGCGCCAGCCAGCAGCCCTGCCCCCTCTGCCCCGCGGGCCCAGGCTCTTCCCTGGGGTCCCAGTGCCCTGTGGGCCCTGGCCAAGCCGCTGGGGGCACCTGGTAGAAAAAGACGTCTTTTCGGTCTGTGCCTTCAGTGGCGAACTCCTCCACGATGCCCTCGGGGCTGATGCCATGCTCGGCGCAGAGCTGTTTCCAGAACTCGAACCCAA
>NW_022111358.1:30133367-30138077 GCF_000313985.2 Echinops telfairi | reverse complement strand
GGGGCAGCGGGGCGAGCGGCTCTGCTAGGCCGAAGGGCTCGGGGTAAACTGAAAGCCTTCGGCATAGATCATGACTGTTGCGGGGTTTGGGGGGGTGGGGGGGTGTTCATATCAACGGTGGTGTCAGAGTCGTGTCTTTTGCCATCTGCTTTTCCGTGCCACATTCGGCCCCTGTCTTTCGCCAGGTTGCTTGGGGGCATTCCTTTTGAGCGCAGACGCACAGGACCCTGTTGTCCTCCCCTCCAAGGAAGCCCGGACGGTCCGCCCCCTGCCCTGTGACATCAAGCAAGCGCAGGACTAGGGTGTGTGGACGAGGGACGTTGTAGAAGGGCCTGTACTCGCCCCCACCCCCAGGCAGCGCCGGGTCGGGGGTCCCCAAGGCCGGGGGCTGGGTGTGCCGCACATGGCCAGGCCTGGCCCCCGCACCTCTGGGCCAGCCGCCCTGCACACGCAGCGCCTCTTTTCTAACTGGACACCTTCCTTGGCGAGTTCCCTATTCCTGTCTTTGGCCCGTGTTCCTCACGAGCCCTCTCTCCTTGGGGTCCGGATCTGGAGGCAGGTTAAGACAGTGGATCCGTGGTTTCCCCAGTAAACGTGGGTTGCAAACATATGTCTCCCTCCACCCGCGGCATCGCGCTTCACGTTGTACGTGGTCTTTTGTCTTAGGGAACAGTTTTAAGTTCAATGTGGACCAAACCATCATTGCCTGTGGGGTTTGCACCTAATTAAAGAAACGTCATCGTCCCGCCCCCGTGATACAGTTAGCCGGTTTCCCTCCAATAGCCTTGCTTGTTCCTCCTATTTCATCTGGAATTGAGGTGGAGGCCAGCCCAGACAGGGATCTACCGGATTCCTTCCATATGGAGATCAATGATTGAAGGGTGGTGCTGCCTTCACCACCCTGGAAGCAGTTCCTGGCTCCTGGCTTTTCTTTTATCTCATTGGTCTGCCTGTCTGTCCCTGTCCGGTGAGCTTCCTCTGGAAGACCACAACCATCAGGACTCAGGTATTTTGCTGTCTCTTCTCTTTCTCCTGGAGAACTAGGCCACCTCCCAGCCCCCACTTTGAATTCCCCAGCTTCTTTAGAAAGCTCTGACTCCACCCCCACCTGCCTCTGCCCCCATCTAGCCTCAGTTTCTCTTCTCTTACTCCCCGCCACCCAACACCAAATTCCCAGTTGCCTCCCTTTCTGCTCCTCTGTAGAAACCTCTAGCAGTGGTTCTCAACCTTCCTAATGCAGCCACTCTTTCATATAGTTCCCCATGTTGTGGGGACACTCCAACCATAAAATCATTTTCATTGCTACTTCATCACTGTCATTTTGCTACTGTTATGAACCGGGCACCACCCCTGTGAAAGGGTCTCCCAAAGGCGTTGTGACCCACAGGTTGAGAACTGCTGCTCTAGAGCCAGGTGACCAGATTTAAAGCGGGACACCATTGATGGGGGTGGGGTGTGTGTGTGTGTGTGTGTTCTTGATTAAAATTTTGGTCTATATGGACCAAATAGACCATTCCCTAGCTTGTCGTGCATTCTTCCCCAAAATTGGGACTTTTTTAAAACGCCAAAAATCGGAACGTGTGATCACCTTACTCTAGAGGGACCTGCCCCACCTCAGTAGGATCCCATCAGGTCTGGTTGCTCCTCCATTAGCCTCATGGATGGACTCCTTTTCCCTCCCAGTCAGCTTCTGGGGTGCTGGCTGCCTTCAGAGTCTCGGCCAGGACCCTTCTCAGGGCCCGAATCTGCTCAGGCCTGAAGAAGAATGTTTCAGAGATGAGAGTAAATTTGTCAGAACTCCTTGCCCTTGGTTTACTTCCTTGAAAACAGTAAAACACTAGCGGTTTAGGAAGACTGTGTAACAGGAGAGTTACATTTTACCTGTTCTTGTCATTAAGAACAGTGCCTGACTCCTCCCTTTACCGCTCCTTAAGGTGGGACAAGGCCTTCAAATCCCAGTGTCCAGGCCAGAGGGGCCAGCACGCCAGTGTTAGAGTTGGAAAGTCGCAGCGTCCAGTCTGTTGGTTGTTGGTTGGAGGCTCCTCCTAGGCTTGTTGAAATCGGCGGCCAAGCACAGGCTTCCAGAAGTTGATTAGGAGAGCCAGGCAGGAATTTCAGTGAGTAGCAGGTTATAGCTTTCTATTTCTGCTGAGACCTGGCCGGTTGATGCCAGGTAAAAGCGAGGACGCAGCTGCCCTTAGCTCCTGTCCTTGGCCTCGGACAGGAGGGTGAAGGCTTGGCGGGCGGTGCAGGTGCAGGGCTCCGCTCAGAGGGGAAGCAAAATGAGTGCTTTAAATGTAAAAACAAATGAATTAAAGGCCCAATGACTGGCCATGGTTCTATCGATGTTATTTTAGATCTAGCTTCCTGTGAGGTTGGATAGAATGATCAGTTCATCATCTCTTGGATTCCAAGGTCTCGAGCCAATACTGATGGCTCAGTTGTGGCGTGGCGTGTCCTTGGTGCCATGCTCCCTGGACCCAGTGTGGAAATGTGGGTGGGTGTGCGTTCCCTGTCTGAGGCCTCGCTCTGCCTCTGATCATTAATGTAGCGTTTGTAAATAACCACTAGCATGTTCACTACTTTTTCAGACCCTTTACTGGGAATTCAGGCTAAAGGAAACAGAGCGAGAGAGAAGAAAAGAAAATGTATTGGATGCACGCTTATTTCTGTCCTTTGCTGGAAGCCTACCTGCCCAGTGTCAGGACACCAGTATTTTGCAAGTAAGTCCCTGGAGATTGAGGTGAAGAAAGGAGTGGCCCCTCAGGCCAGATAGATATCAGTGTGCATTTTGTGCAAAAACAGCAGGAAGAGCCAGTGCTGGTCACGAGCCTGGGACCCTACGGCCCTGCGGAATTTAACTTTCAAAATGAAGACCAAGAGTAGTTACAGCCAAGAAAACAAAGCAAATAACTTTATGTAAAATAGGAATTCCTATTTGGGCTCCTGTTACTGTTTTCCCAAGGACTAGGAATCAAACACATCTCAAAGCCAGCTGTTCAAGGGGCCCTTTGTCATTCTTTGATTCGTTGAGCACTTTCAGGTGTGATCCTGGGCTAGAGATGGGCGGCTCCAGCCAAGGTGCGCAGCTGCAGGTATTCTCCTAAAGGAGATGAGCAGGCTGAAAGGTGAGCAGAATGCAGGGCTGGGGAGGTGCCCCTGAGTGCAGTGGTCAGAGGATTAGGGCAGATTTCTGGGAGGGAGAATAACCGTGGTGGCTTGGTGGTTAAGCATTGGGCTGCTAACCACAAGGTCAGCAGTTCAAAACCACCAGCCACGCTTTGGGAGAAAAATGAGGTTTTCTCTCCTGTAAGCAGCTGCAGAAACCCACAAGGGCAGTTCTACCTGTCTACAGTGTCTTTGTGAATGACAGGGAGGCTAGGGCAGTGGTTCTCAACCTTCCCAATGCTGCGACCTTTCAGGCAGTTCCTCATGTGATGGTGACGCCCGCCCCCCCCCCCCAACCATAACATTATTTCTTTGCTACTTCATCACTGTCATTTTGCTACTGTTATGAATCGGATGACCCCTGTGAAAGGGTCGTTCGACCTCCAAAGGGGTCATGACCCACAGGTTGAGAACCGTTGGTCTAGGAGGAGGTGGGCTTCTGGTTCACAACTTGAAGAACAGACTGGGGGGCAGGGGCTACAAATCAATAAGGAGAAAACAATCACTCAAAAATGCAGTAAAATGAAAGATATGGGGTATAGAGTGCTCATGATAAATAAACATAGAAAAAGATGTTCACTGTACACATGCCATGCCGAGACCAGCACAGGAAGGGTACCAGACACTTACAGACTGCAAGATTCTCAACATAACGAGGTAAGCAGAGTCGTTTATAACCTGGGGACAAGCAGATGGATTCCTGACTCCCTCATGATTCCAGCCCCGATCTAAGAACCTGGTCTTATACCATGGCTTCTCTTGCTACTGGCCTTCATAAAGAGATCACTGATGATCAGGGGGCTGCAGCAAAGTGTGCTGAAGAAAGCAAGCGGTGGCCGGCATCAACTGGAATAGTGTCTGGGGTCTTAATGGCTTGTATTCAAACAAGCAACCATCTAAGTGAGGCGTCAACTAAGTCCACGTGGAAGAAACGCACTAGCCTCTGTGACCCAAAGATAATGATAACAAAGTCCCAATAGGATGAAGGAAAAAGCGTCAGACTTTAAATTGTGAACCTCACTTTGCAGAAAGCTATGGAGACAGTGGAGCCCCAAATCCATCGGCAGTTATCCAGTCAGATGAAGCCTCTGGTAGATTCCCTCTGGCCACAGGCAGGGGACTCTGCCGGACACAGATGATTATAAACTTGATTATTGTAAACTATCAGATAGAGATTATTGTACACTTGATTATTTTGGATCAAACCACGGTATAATATGATAGTTGGTCCGTTGACCTCCCTCTTGACCCAACCTGAATTTGCTCTATGCTCAAATATTTCTCAAATGTTCTACAACAAAAATTTCTTCCCTGACGTTTAAAATATTGTTGGCGGTCTTTTCTTCCTCGCTCTCTTTTTTTAAATCCTTACAGTATGATTTCTTCTTTCAGTTTCATTTTGTTTCTGTTGTTTCTGTTAGGGTTCCCAGTGGGTACGTAGAGACAATACCTGATGCGATGTCTTTGGGGATGGGGGGGTGGGGGTTAGGGAGGATGAGAGGAGGGTCAGGAGACACTGAATGCAGGAGGGGAGAGGGATTG
>NW_022111358.1:30121298-30130151 GCF_000313985.2 Echinops telfairi | reverse complement strand
CTTCTGGAGCTGCACCAGCAGGGTGGCGGAGCGCATGATCAGCATCAGCACCCCAAGCCTTCTTGCTAGGAGGCTGAACTGTGCTCCCTCCTCTCTCCCACTCTTTTACCCCTCTGACACATCTGGCCCTCCCACGGCCTCCCTACTTTGTTGGCCACTCGGCGCTCGCAAGCCATACTCCTGGTGATGATGGTTTATTAGGAAAGCAATAGGTTACAGATCAGAATCAGAAGCAGCTCAGTATAGAATTCTTCAACCAGGACAGTCTCTCCTCACTCATGCCTGCAGACAGAGGCACTTTGAAAGAAAGGCCAGGGGGAACTGTCAGCGTGGTGACCCTTCCGAAGCAGGTCCCCCAGAGAGCATCAACATGGAAGGCACTCTGGTCCCTCCTCACACTGCAGAGCCACCAAGTGAATCACCTCTGGCGTTGCCCCCAACCCAGACCTCTGGAAATGTGAGACAGGGTTTTCCTGTGGTTTGAACGATTTGGGTTGGATGTTTCTTTGACGGAAGGCTTAGTCACAGAGAAGGGTCTCGCAGAAGGCTAAGAAGGAGACAGTCCTACGTGGGGGATGGTGGGAGTCTGAGGCTTCAGAGAGAAAGAATATGGGGATCCGGAAGTGCCACTGGGAAGACCGTTGGTGAGAATAGTGACCCTGAACATCGGGATAAGAACGTACAAGATCACTTCATCTTCCACATAGTTGGCACCCAAGGGATCCTTGAGGAATCGTAAAAGGGAGACGTGGGTGGAAGATGACAAAGTGAGCAGGGACCGTAAACTGACAAAGGGGTTTCACGTGGGGATCTATGAATAGAATTCAAGGAGTTCCTGATGTTGATCTGGGGAAAAAAATCCTAGCTTGGTTTCATGTGGGGGAAGCCAGCCCCCCACAACTAATCACGGTTTCAGTAGGCTCAATTGTACGGTTAAAAAATATATAGATTATAGTAAAGTCACAGAGAATAAGAGAGATGGGAGAGAGTAAAGTAAAGATGTAGGACACATTCCATGGTAGCATGCTAACCTCCTGGATGGCTGTGATCTCAACAGCCAGGTCCACACCCAGCGCGGGCAGAGGGCAGGAGAGGGGCCTCTATTTCTGGCCAAGACCCATCTAACCTTAGGGGGCTGTGATTACAGGTAACCACGTACATCACAGGAAGGGGTTATACAATAGGCACACACATCACAGGAAGGGGATGTACAAATGGCATAAGCGTGGCAGGAAGGGGATGAGCTGGGGGTGCACATATGATAGGAAGGGGAGGGACTAGGGGTATACATGAGACAAGATGGTCAGAGCCTAGATTCATGATGGCAGCCTAACCTTGGTCACCCTTGAGTGGGCTTGACCTCCCTGGGCTCTCCTTCAGGGAAACAATCTACTACTATCCTTATCAGAAGGTAGTGGGCCCTACTTACGGCAGGACAGACTATACAGTCTGATTGCTCTAGAGGACTGATAACCCTTAGGGAGAATCACCTCTGACCTGCTTTCCTTGACCTCCAGGTGTGTAGTCATTTACCATGTGTAGCAAGCAGCTGGGTTTGGCATATATTTGGGGGAGACCACTTGGGAGAAATCTTTCTGTACCCCACAGTTTCATTCCTCTCTAACTGAAATGATGAATGTAGGGGTCTTCTGCTGTCGGGGTATCTGTACCTGTACCTTCATCATCTGTTTAAAAAACCACAGCTACTTTTATATCACACTACAGTCCATGCAGATATTGTAATAGTTTGCTCATAATCATTATTTTGAAACTGGAGCAGTAAGTAGACCCACTTTCAGATCCTGTTGTGGAACACACACACGCACACATTTCAAAAAGAGAAGCCCGTGGATTGCTATGTCACAAATGTGGCTTTTAAATATGGCGACAACTTTATTTGAACATAACTGGTTTCCATCGTAATTCTATGCTGATGATGTTATGCATTTTTAGAACCCTGATTCACGAGCCTGCCAGAGGGGTGTGTGGTGTGAGAACAATGGCGAGAGAGCCTTTCTCTCCTCTAAGGAGGAAGGGCTGTGGGGGACTGGGGCAGCGAGACGCGACGGGAATGTAGTGTCTGGGGGACCCTTGTTCTCAGAGCATCGGAGAGGCTGCCATGTTCAGACACGGAAGGAACCGAAGGGATTTTGAAGGCTGCACTCCTCGAGGAGGCTGGAGCCAGGCTGCAGCTATTGGGATCCAGGCTCAGGTGGAGGGATTAAGTAGAGGAAGGAAACTTTTCCCACAATAAACGGGAGGAAAGGATGAGTGCTGATAAAAATAAGCATCTCAGTGGGGTGGGAGTGGGGGACAGGAAGTTGAGGGGGCTTCTGCCTGGCTGTTTCTATTTTCACTGTCAAGTAGGAGTGAAGTTACGTATCTGCCCAGCATACGCATGAGCGCGGAGGTAGGTAAAGGTAGGAAATGAGAGACAGGGCCAACAAGACCATTGGAGGGACTACCAGAGCATGGAATCAGAGGGATGGGAGGTTAGAGACCCCCGGTTGTCCTGGCAACAGTAAGTGGGCGTGCAACTGTCTCTGGCAAGGCTCAGAGCCTAGGAGGAAGAGGGTAGAAAAATCAGGGGCAGGCTGGGGCTGTACCAGGATGAGGCGAAGGTCGGGGAACGAAAGGAAAGATGAATGAGGATGTCCAGGCCGAGTGAGATAAACAGCGGGAAGATTGAGACAAAGGGATTGAGGAAGCGGAAGTGTGGGAATTGGCCGCAGTGAGCACGTCAATGTCCATCAAGTTTCGGGTCAAGGAATAGTTAGTTCTTGGGGAAGGCACTTCTGGGGTCTGGCCATAGTGTGGGTGGCTGCAGTAGAGAAGAGGGAAAGGGCACTGGAGGTCAGGGGGTCCTGGGATGGACACACAGGGTCCTGGAGGGGCCGTTCATCAAGATACAAAATGCACCTTGGTAAGGCTCGGTGTGGCGAGGGAACTCATTGGGGAGCGTGGAGGCATAGCTGAGAAGTCGCTGGGCCACTGGGACAGGGGGAGCGGGGTGGAGTCGGAGGCATGCCTCTCCCAAAGGAGGAGCTGGCTTTTTGAGAACAACGCGAAATAGCATTGGTTTAATTGGGGATGTTGACCCATGTCTGGCCACCACGGAGTGCGGGGAACCCATGCTCCCCCATCTGTGGAAGCAGGCCTCCACAGGCTCCCTAGGCTTTATTAGAGAGGCCAGAGAGAATCCGACCATGTGGACCAGAGATGATCTAGTAGAGAATGTTCACCCCAGGAAGGGAACCCCCTTCTACTCTCTGCTCTGGCTGGAAGCATTTGGAAACCAGCAGTGACCACGGGATTGGGATTGTCGCGGACGGCGCTGAATCACCAAAAGGCCAGTCCTGCATCTCCTTTTACGGATCTCAGAGAGCCGAGACGTGGACTCTTTTTCTAAAAACCGTTTTATTGGCATATGATTCACACGTCATACACTCCCGTAGTTCAGACACACTGGAGTGCTGAGTCACTGGGACGCCGATGACCACAATCGTGCAATTGGCTTAGACCCCAGGGGCATCGACAGTGCTGCACTCCTTTGTTGACGGGGCTTTTGCTTTTCCTGTTTACAGCCTGTTTCTTCTTTCTTTTGGGTGTGTGTGTTCTGTTTGTTTGGTTGCTGGTTGGCTTGTTACTCTATGGATGTGTTTGATATTACAGGGTTCTGATTTTGTCATATTTTGACTGCCAAAGTAACCCTGAGATGTGCAAGCCCCCTGGACAAGCAGCTGGAGTCTGGGCTCCTACTTAACTCTAGCCCCCGTTCAAGAACAGTTAGTTCTGATAACATGGCCCTGTGCTCGATACTCACCTCCATGAAAGGATCACTGAAGATCAGGGTGCTACAGCAGTGTGGTGAAGAAAGGAGACGGTGCCCGGCTATCAGTTAGAATAGTGTCTGGGGTCTTAAAGGCTTGTATGCAAACAAGCAGCCATCTAAGCGAGGAGTCAACCTCAGTCCATCCAGAAGAAGCCGACCAGCTTCTGTGATCCAAAGATGACAATTACAGAATTTGAATATGGCAACATTTGAATATGGTATCAGAGCTAAAATTAGGAACACCCAATTTGGAGAAGGCTCTGGAGGGCAGTGGGAGCTCAAATCCAACGCAGACTATCTAATCAGACTGAGCCGCTGGCAGGTCCCCCCTGCCACAGGCAAGAGGCTAAACAGCCTCAGACAGAGACCATGGTCATGTGACTATATTGGGTAGAACTCAGCACTGGGCCAGTTGATCGCGCTATAGACCCGACCTGAGTTGGTTCTGGGTGCAAGTATCTCTTACTTGACCCATGACAGAAATGTCTTCCCTGGCTTTTTGAATGTTGATGGGAGTCTTTCCTTTCTTACTCATTATTTGTATTTTTGTCTTTATACTGTTATTATTTTATCCTTACCACCTGATTTTGATTCTTTTTATTGTTTCTATGGGTCTCCCAGTTTGTGACGCACAGGAGGAGTGGGTGCTTGGTGATAATAACTGACGTGAGGGTTGATAGGGGATGTAGGGATGGGGCTGGGTGAAAAGGCGGGAAAGGGGATTTAAGAAGGATATAATGAAGGGAAGAGAGGGAGGGAGCACTAGAACTGATTATGATTGCACAACTCATTTTAAAGGCGATTTAACCATGGAGGGGGGTGTTCTAAAATGGATGTGGCAACGATTGTACAATTCTTCTTGATATGAGTGAACGATTGAACTATTAAATTGTATGATGTGTAAATTACGTGCCACTAAAACTGTTGGAAAAAATAAAGAGTTGTACAACCATCACCACAATCAATTTTAGAAAATGTTCTTCTTTCTTTCTTTCTTTCTTTTTTTACAGTCTGAAAATGTTCTTCTTTCTTAAGCTCATCGTTGTTAGCTCCCCATTTCCCCCCAGCCTCCCCTGCCATGCCCCCAAGCAACCACTCATCCAGTTACTGTCTCTCTGGATTTCATATACAGAAAAAGAGACCCCCAAAATCATAATAACGAAGTAAAACAGAGAAAAACCTCTTTGAAAAGAAAGCAGAAAACATTAAAAAGGAGAACAAATTTTAAATGGGTCAAAGGGGAGATCGAATGATCAGGTGTGAAACTAACCCAACTCCATCTGTCACAATTTGCTTCACAGTGCTCTCTGTCTGATCACCAGGTTATTCACATCCCCCAACTGTGGTCAGAGGGGAGTCACCAGAGGCTGAATCCATGTGTGGGCCCTGCAAATGGATGCTGGGCTTCCACTGTCACCCACAGCCTTCTGCAAACAGGGGAGTCACAATTTAAGCCCCAATACCACTCCCTCATTTGGAAGCTATTATTTACGATTCTTGGATCACACAGGCTGGTGTGCTTCTTCCAGGCAGACTCAGTTGACACCTCACCTACTTGTTTGAAGATAAGCCTCGAGGACACTATTGTTTCTGATAGCCGGGCATCGTCTAGCTCCTTCACCACACTTTATTGTGGCACCCATAGCTTCTGCACTTACTCTTTAGAGCTTTTTTCTCGGTATTTTATTAAAGTTTGTGTCTGTGTCTGAGGTCACCCTGGTGGACAATGGACAATGTTTTTGGCCAGTTCGACCCCTCCTCCCTAAACAATGCCCAGTGATTGGGCTGCAGCTGTCCCGGTGCTGGCTAGTGAGATGCAAGTGGCATCGGACAGTGGGCCTCCTGGGAAAGTTTTTTCAAAAGGACATGTGAGGCTAACATGGCCTTCCCCCTTTGCTCCGCTTCCTGCTTCCTGCCTGGAACTGGGTTCCGCTGCCATCTTGTCCCCACGAGCCGAGGTCACATAAGACAGAAAGGTCCTGTGTCTCTGTGCCTTCCTAAGAGGTGCCCAGCCCTGGACTGCCATCTCCAATCGTAGCTTGCTTCGAAGGAAAATAAGCTATTTGTTTAAGCGACTGTTAATCGGGTGGCTGGGTGCTTGTGGCTGACTGGCACGCCTACCTGGTAGAGTCAGAAGCCGGGTGCCACCAAGCTGACCCTGAGTCACGATGACTCCCCGTGAGAGCAGAACATGGCTCCTCTGGGTTTTCAGCGGCTGGCTTGTTTGGTTTTTAGATCTCTCTTCTGAGGAGCCCCTGGGAAGCCTTGAACTTCCAACTTTGGGTTAGAAAGTGAAAGGGTGAATCATTTGCTTCACTGAGGACGCTGGTGGCATAGCGGTCACCAGTTGGGCTGCTAACCACAAGGTCAGCAGTTCAAAACCACCAATGGCTCTGAGAGAGAGAGAGAGAGAGAGAGAGAGAGAACCTACCTGCAGGGCCAAAAACTGTACCCTGTCCTATGGGATCACTAGGAGTCCACACAGACTCAATGGCAGAGATTTTAAAAATATATATGTTTATTTAAGAGGGCCTCTGATGAAATCACAGAGCTAATTAGTAACCGATCTCAGGCTGGAATTCAGACTTTCTTGCAATTGATACTCTTCTCTGCAGCTGCAGCTCTCAAAGCTTGACCTTTGACCAGTCAGGATCATCATCACCTGGGGACTTGTGGGTGACAGAGAATTTTCACCCCATCTCAGCCCTTCTCCCCAAAGCTCTGGGGGCACAGTGGCAAGGTCTGAGAAAGAAAGATGGGGCTTTCTGCTCCTACAAAGAGTTCCAGTCTCAGAAGCCCACAGGGGCAGCTCTACCTTGTCCTGTAGGGTCGCCGTGAGTCAGAACTGAGTTTATTTTTTGGTTTTAGGCCTCCTCAATTAGAAACCTTGGTTAGATTGGATAGATGGGGCTCTACCATCTTTTAAGGAGCCATCTAGGTGGCACGTGCACCACGGTCCATAGTCATGGTCCTCACTGTGTGGTCCTGGACCAGGGGCATGCTGCCAGGCTGGGAGCCTCAGGTCTCACCAGACTTATGGAACCTGAACCTGAATTTCTCGGAGCTACCTGGGTTATTTATATGCACATTGAAGTTCATGGTGCACAGGGTCACTGCGAGTCAGAACCACCTTGATGGCAGTGGGTCCGATTCTGTGGTGTGTATTTGAGTTTGAATTGTGAGCACTACGTTTGCAGAAGGCTAAGGGTGACAGAGGAAGCCCAAAATCCATTTTTGAGGCTCCACATCGATGAAGCCTCAGCTGATTTCTTTTGAATGTTACACCAGCAGCGTGAACAGCCTTGTCCTGGGGCAGCGTGCATTAGAAAGTAGCTTACTACCACTGTCTTAGCTAGTCCCTGGAGGGGCAGTCTCGCCCTCGGGGAATATCCAGGGTGTGTCCCGTGGAACTTTGTCTTACTAGGGTCTCATAATCATGAGTCATATCCTGACTGCCTACACCAGTCTATAAATGACCTAATTAGCATAATGTCCTAGTCCCAATCAGGACCTTATTCCTGCATTCCTTGTGCCACCTGCAGCTGTGCTGTACTGATCTGCCCTCAGTCAGGGCTCAGTGATCGTTTCTCTTGCCCTTCCGTGTTAGAGTTACGCCATCATGTCTCTGAAAACCGTGGTCGGCATGATGACCTCGTGCTGAAGGCCTCCCTTGTCTGGATGATGTGCCCCTGTCTTTGTCCCCTTCAGGATGTAATCCGCATTCTCTCTAAGTCATGTTTGAGATTTGGAGTCTCGTCCCCTAAAACAGGTGACTCAATAGGGTGCCTTACTGAGTCTGTTCGGTTTCCTCTTAAAGCAAGAGCTCTGAGAAGATGCGTCAGGATGACCAGGCTAACAAGGCCCACTAGGGCCAAATGGACAGCTCTGCCCTTCGTCCCTAGCAACAACATCTGCATATTTTTAAATGCAAAAGATGCCACCCACAATGACACCGTGGAGTGCTGATCCTAAAGGTTTCAAAGGTTTAAGGATGGAGAAAGGGGATAGTCACACCCGGGGTGCCTTGCAATGATTCTAGAAGAAACACTCATTCCAAGTATGAACGTGAGAATATCTTTTGGAATCCCTGTAAAGTTAAGGCAAATGTAAAAGGGTCCCTGGGAGCACAAAGGTGGAAGGTTTGGCATCTCTCCTAACACACCCAAGGGCTCCCTGCGACAGGGTTTGGTCATCTGCTTCCCCAAAAATCACAGCCAGAAAACCCCAGCAGGTGGTTCTGCTCTGTCCCGGGATTGGCTCTGCATCGGAATGGATTCCACGTCACCCGGCAACAGGGACGCCGGCACTCGTGGAACTCAGGATGGTATTTTCAGGATCCTGGGACTGACTGCCACGGATTGAATGGCGTCCCCCTCAAATGTGAGTCCACTTATTTGGGGGCCATGATTCTCAGTGTCTTGGCAGTTCCGTATTGATGGAATCATCTCCTGTACTGTGATCTGATTGGGATGAACTGTTCTCTTGTATAGGATTAGGATAGGATAGCACACCCTTATTCAGGCCCCACCCCTGGTCCAAGGTAAGGGGAGTTTCTCTGGGGTGTGAGCTGGATCAATAAAAGGAGAAAGAAGTGAGCAGAGGAGGACCTGACTACCTCCAGGAAAGGAGCGCTGATTGGTGAGTGGGGGGGTGTGTGTGTGTCCCTGCGCTGAGAACCTCCTAGACCTAGGGATGATTGACACATGCAGATCTCCAGGAACCCAAGGCCCACAAATATTGAAAGGAGACAAGAGACTCCTCCCACCCCTTGAACTGATGGAGTAACCCTTCCCCTGGGGCTGACACCCTGGGTTCGGACTTTTCCTCTCCTAAGAGGGAAAGTGAGAGAATAATTTGTGAGAGAATAAACATCTGATCACTAAAGCCATCCACGTGTTATATGTCTGTTGTAGAAGCACTAGGTAACTAAACCACTGGCCTTAGTTTAAATGCATAGTATTCCTCATTGCCAAATCCACTCTCATCGTCGTTCACCGCTACAGTTTCAGCCACCAAATGTC
>NW_022111358.1:30118382-30120429 GCF_000313985.2 Echinops telfairi | reverse complement strand
GAGGAGAGGGCATCGTGGTGGAGAAGTGCAGGGTCCGGGAAAGGAAGGAACACCCTTCCCGAGGTGGCCTGAATCCACAGCAAGGGACCCAAACATTCCACTCGTCACGCATTTTGTTCTGTGACACACGAGGTCGCCCGGGAACCACCGGGAGAGAGCTGACCAAACGGATGTCAACAAAATAGCCCCTTCAGCTTATCGGTGTATCGGTAAGGAAACTGAGTCTCTTCTCAAATGTGTTCACATGGTCCGCAGAGAAGGCCCCCCTGGCACAGTGATTACATGCTTCACTACTGAGTGGAAAGTCAGCGTGTGAACCCCGCAGCCCTTCCTCAGAAGAAAGATGGTACCCTGCTTCCTCACGGGGTACAGCCCTGGAAGCCCCATGGAGTTTCTATCCTAGAGGAACAAATTCATAGACACTCATATGTATATAAGAAAGAGGTTTATAGACAAGAGCAAGTGGATATTGAGAAAACAGCCTAGCCCAGTCCAGATCAAGTCCATAAATCCAATATTCGTCCATAGGGCCGATACCAATCTATAAATCTTCAGACTCACAAAATACATGCAACGATGCCGAATGCAGGAAGATCGCAGGCCAGTGGGTGGGAAGTCTTGTGGATCCAGTGGTGGTGTAAGCATCTCAGTGCTGGCAGGGGTCTCCCCGTGGCTTCTCCAGCTCCCAGGGTGGAGCACCATGTGTCTTGTCAGGCGTCTCAGGGAGAGAGCAGAGAGAGAGAAGTGTCTCCCGCCTCCAATGAGGAAATGCTCAGGAGAAGGCCACGCCCACACAGAGGCATCATTGGTTGTATCTTGATTGACAGGCCAGACTCCACCCCTTCACTCATAATCCTCTCAAATTGACACCAGATGATGGAACTACCACAGTCACGATGCATCAGAACGGGCTTGTTTTTTTCCGACACATAGTTATCTTTTTAGTATTGTTCCTGGTCTGTATTTTCCTGTAAAAGTTACCGTTTCGCCCTCCTTAGTGTAAGCCTGATTGCTGTTTAACTTATCACTCGTGTGTTGCCATGTTTATCGGAGTCCCTTTTGAAGAGCCTCTTGGCCATTGGTGGTTGTGAGCCTTCACAGGTTGGCCCCCACCCCCCCGATGACATTTTTAGACGTGACCGTATGGGACGAGGCGATATCTCCCTACTGCTGTTTTCATGGATTGCTGTCTCTACATCATAATTGTTTGATCTCTGAGAAACTGAGGGCTCCTGAGAGATGAAGTGGCTGCTCCCGGCTTGGGGGTGGATGTTGAAATCTTTGGACCATTTTTATCCTGGCTGTGCCAGGCTGGCTGACTTGGCTAATTAAGATTGCCACCTACATTAGCTTTTGACATTCCAACACATATATATAATTGAGGTGTTCATTTTCTGCCCTCTCATTTGGCTTGTTAAATCAATAACATACAGTTCTAAGAATCTATCAGCCTAATTGAACATTGGAAGCTATAGCCCTATAATCACCTAAAAAAAAAGTTAAAGGCATGTTTGTATTTATTTGATACTCTTTAACATTAATTTCTATCTTATTGTGGTAAAATATATACAGCACATTTTGCGGTCGCAATCACTTGCAGTGTACAATCCAGTAGCATGAGTTCCATTCTGAGCGTGTCCAGCCAGCACCACTATGCGTCTAAGCTGTTTTTCTCACCTCAAACAGAAACTCGGAATCCACTGAGCACTAATTCCCCTTATCCCCGACACCCTACCAGCTACTTTTCTTTCCATCAATTTTCATATTCTAGATATTTTATTTAAGTGGAATCTGATATGCTTCACTCGGTGAGTGATGTATTTCACTCAGCATAAAGTCCTCAAGGTTTCTTCTTGGTGTATGAGATTGTATTTCCTTTTCGGGGCAGGGGATCCCTGGTGGCTTTGCTCCCCTTGGCTGGTCCGTTTATCTGTTGGTGGACACCTGCATGAATGATACCACAACGGACACTGGTGTACAAGTATCTGATTGAGCCCCTGATTTCAGGTTTTTTTTAAATTCTATTTTGTGATTTGGGGGGCAGGGG
>NW_022111358.1:30103545-30115718 GCF_000313985.2 Echinops telfairi | reverse complement strand
CACATTTATACTTTTCAAAAGACATCGAGCTGATTCCAACTCAAAGCAGCGCTATGTTTCAGATCAAATGAGGTCCAAGCCCTGAATTCGCCAGTATGGAAATGGCGGCATCCGATCCCTCGCAAGATCTTGAGAAGACAGGAGGAAATCAAAGAAAGGCATGTTTTCATCGGGGAGGAGACACTTTATTCCAGATAAAATAGTGCACTCTACCCATTTAAAGCATTGCAGCGTCAAAGCAGATGGATCGTAGTAAGTATGGAAAGTCCAGGGAGCAGAAAATAAAATCACCACCGGAAGGTTGAGATGGATCTTTCAGGAATGCAGAACTTGTTCCTTCAAGGCTTGCTGACTGTGATCGTGCTGGCTGGGGCCCGAGTTCGTGGTGAGCTGCGACGAGCAGACTGACTCTCACTCCATCTCAGGCGCACATGGAGTTTCTGGAACTAACGGGTCAAGAAGGTTTTGTTTGAAAGAAAACTATGGTGAATTCTTTGTGAATGAATTAAAGGGGAAGAGACTTGAGTCGATGGAGGGTCATTTGTATTCCGGTGGTCCCATAGCTGAGCATTGGCTGCCATGTGGAAAGACTGGTGCTTCAAACTCCACCAGGGGTGCTGAGATAGAAAGGCCTGGCGGTCCACCCCCATAAGGATGACAAACACTATGGGGCAGGTCTACGACGTTACCACAAGTCACAAAAGCGGCTTGACAGCGCCCAACAATAGTTGCGTGCCTTGGTGATCATTAGAATTGGATAATGCCAAAGTCCAGGAAGGACTTTCTGGCTCTGGTTCAGTTCGAAAGAGAGGTGTTGGTGCCACATGGTCAACTGCCAAGGACAAGTGTGTCCTTATCTGCACCCGCCTGGGACCGATTCTGTCTCATCTCCCTGCAGCCCAGCCAGATGGCCTCGGTGTCCTTTCGGAAGGCATCATGAGCTTAGACTAACAGGCTCCTCACCTCCAGGCCCCGGCCCCCAACCAGGAGTTCAGGTGACATAGTGGTTACACGTCGGGCTGCGATCCACTAGATTGGCAGTGAGGAGCCACCAGCGGCTCCTTGGGAGAAAAAGCAGGGCTTTCTGCGTCCATAAACAGTTGCCATCTTGTAAGCCCAAAGGGGCAGTTCTACCCTGTCCTATACGGTCTCTATGAGTCGACATGGGCTCCAGAGACGGGTGCTCCCCTCCAAGTTCTCCCCTATTACTTAGTCCACAACTCATGATCGCCCTAGTCCCACAGTGCCGTGCAGGGTTATTTACGTTAACATATGAACGAGAGCGTGAGAAAGTCTTTAGCCAGACTATAGCTTGCTCATCAGGACTTAGCACAATGCCTGGATGTACTAGCTTCTCAATAAATATTTGTTGAATGAATGAAATGGAGGCCCAGGAACAGGAAGGCGTGTGCCTAACATCACAAATCAAGCTGGTGACAGTGTTCGAGAAAGGTAGGTTATAAAAACATTTCATTGCATTGTGTTGCTTGAAACCACATGGGAAGAGCCCAGAAATGAGCTAAACGGTAGGGAAACCTGGGCTGGAATAAAACTCGGATGGAAGGCTCTTCAAAGAAGCAGAAATTCATGTGGTGGCTCCCAGACTCGAGAGTTGGACTTGACATCAGTCTGAAGAATTGTGATTGTTCAGCACCTTAAGAGTTCTATTTCACTTGCTCATGTCCTGGCGGGATAGTGGTTTCAGGTTGGGCTGTGATCCACAGGGTCGGCAGTTTGAAACCACTAGCTCTCTGTGGGAGAAAGACTGGGCTTTCTACGCCAGGAAGCAGCTGCCATCCCCAAAACTCACCAGAGGTCGCGATGAGTCGGCATTGACTGGATGGCAGTGATTTGAGTTTGTTCTTTGCGGACTGTCCTCCCTGTGGGAGAAGCGCGTGCTTGTTTACGGGGAGGAGGAATCCCCTATGATCACCTTTACCGAGGCTGGGAGAGGTCAGAATGGGAGAGGAGCCTTTCGGTATTAGGGCAGGAAGCTCGCTTCCTACCCGGGTGCACAGACCCTTGCCTGAGTTCATGGTCAGTTTTTGTTTGAAATACACAATCATTTTTGGCATCCGCGGTTGGGAAAGGCAGATGGGGACCCTGTGTGCCAAGGTCAAGCGTGTTTTTGTTGTATTGGGACAGAGAACGTTTGGCACCGGATGTCAGCGGGTGAGCGCATCAGCGCAGCCCTGGCGCTGGCCTTTGAGGTCAGAGTGACCTGGGAACTATACAGTCTCAGCAGTGGCCATGGCAGACATCCTGGAACTCAGCAGAGTCCTCTCTGAACATCTGCTCCAGATCTGCTCCAGGGAGATCCCTAGATGCTGATGCTGGCTCTTGTCTTCTGAGTGACAGCTGGAGTGTGTGTGTGTGTGTGTGTGTGTGTGTGTGTGTGTGTGTGTGTGTGTGTGTGTGTGTGTGTGTGTGTGTGTGCATGCGCTTGTGAGGGGGGAGAGAGAGAAGGCATGTCCCGGTAGACTTCCCAGAAGTCCTTTTCATGCCGTTTCCAGGCGGCACAGAGAGCAGGAGGTCCCTTGCCTTGCCTTGGGGAGAGGTGTTAGGCCGCAGGTCTGGCAGGGTGCAGACCAGGGAGCTGGAGCTTGGTACCTGCCTGAGCTCGGTGGACTGTTGAGAACGGCGCCCCCTGGAGGCCGGCTGGGCCCCAGGCCTGAGGTGGCCAACCTGTTTCTCAACCCTGGGCTGGCTTTTATGGACAGGAAGACCGTCCACCCCCGTGACTGCTGCCTCATAGCGACCCTGCAGGACAGAGTCCATTATGGGAGGGGTCAAGGTCAAGCCCGCATCCGGTTTCAGAGAGAAGCTGTTGCCCAGGTTGGTCTCAAGCGCCTATTGCCTGAGCTGAGGGCAACCCTGGTGGCTAGTGCTTACAACGTCAAGGTCAGCAGTTGGAAACCATCAGCAGCCGCTCAGGAGAAAAAGGGGCTTCTCTTCTGTGAAGAGCCAGTCTCGGGAACTCAGGCGCTGGTCTACTCTGACCCACTAGGTCACTAGGAGCCGGCAGCCACTAGGCACCAGTGGTGTTGGCGTGAGCTGGAAGCAGCCCTGGGGCTCAGTGGTTACGTTCGAAACTGCTCACCCTAAGGCTTATGGTGGGAGTCAGTGTCTCTAAAGACCCACAGCCTTCCAAACTCCATGCACACCAAGCGGACTGCAATCGAGGCTGTTTAGAACGGAGAACTGCCCCGGGGCTCGCCAAGACTGTAATACCTTTTTTTTGAGATTGCAGCTCTTTTTTGTCGTCGCTTTTTAAAAATCATTTTATTGGGGGCTCATACAGCTCTTATCACCAGCCATCCATCTATCCATTATGTCAAGCACATTTGTACATTTGTGCCCTCATCATTCTCAAAACATTTGCCTTCTACTTGAGCCCTTGGTATCAGCGCCTCATTTCCGCTCTCCCTCATGAACCCTTGATAATTTAAAATTATTATTTTGTCATGTCTTACACACTGTCCGACGTCTCCCTTCACCCACTTTTCTGTTGTCCATCCCCCAGGGAGGAGGTCATATGTAGATCCTTGTGACCGGTTCCCCCTTCCTCCCCCACCTGAGATGGCAGCTCTTTATGGGAATAGAAAAACCTCATCTTTCTCCTGCAGATCAGCTGGTGGTTTCGAACTGCCGACCCCAATGCATACCTTCTCCGCCACAGCCATGCAAACCCTGTAGGACAGTCCTACTGTGCGCTGCAGGGTTGCTGTGGGGACTTGGGCTTTGGAGCCTGGGAGAGCTAAGCCAACTGTTGAGGGCAGCGCCCCCTGGAGCCTGACTGGGCCCAGGCACGAGGTTGCCAACATGCCCGGCCCGGTTCTTGCTGGCTCTTATGGACAGGAAGAACACCCAATCAGCCACTGGTGCTGAGCGGATCCTGACTCTTCGTGACCCCACAGGACAGAGTAGAATTCTTCCCTGTAAGACTTCAGAGCCTCACGGAAGCCGATGGCTTCATCGTTCTCCCGAGAAGAGGCTGGAGGGTGTGAACCCCCGACTGTGTTAGCCCAGCACATCATCAAGGTTCCGCTGTGAAGCACGATTAGGGGAGAATTACGCTGAGGCTCCTGCCCCTGGCATCCTGAGATATTGCTCACCAGCTGGAATTGCTAGCCTTGGGGTTGAGATTCAAGGATGGGCGTTTTGGGTTAAGAACCTCTTGAAATTGTTCGTATGTCTGTGTGTGTTGTTTTCGGTGGGTAGCACCCAATCAAAGAGATCCACGAACCAGCAAGGGTGAAGACTTACTGGTGTCAGGCAAAGCAGATGGAATGCAGGCATTTACAGGAGCCTCGTGGCTTACCAGGGGGCCCTGGGACCACAGTATTTTGGGCATTAAGCTCCTTAGCTCAAGGGCATCCGTTCCTACCCACCAGTCACCCAGCAGGAGTAGGAGGAGGCTGTCTGCTCCCATAAAGCTTTAATGTCTCAATCCAAATGGGGCAATTCCACTCTGTCCCATGGGGAAGCTAGGAGCAGAAATTGACTTGATAGCAATGGAGTTTTTGGCGTCTTCTTGTTCACGTGGCAGGGATATTAATAGAGTATGACAGTGCACCCCTAGCCGGTTGGGAGGCCCAGCTCCCGTGGAAACCATCATGATTTTAGGGTCCCAAACGAACAACTGTCCCATCACCCCATAACAGGAGCTACCTAATGGCACACACATAGATATGCTTGGAAGTGGGGGGCAAGAACTCGCTAAGCGAGCAAGAGACACATGCAATGCAGACAGAGAAATGAATGTTACACATGCACAGGAACATGCTGTCAGCTGCCATGAAGCTGGCTCTGGCTCACGCCAACTTCACGTACGACAGAACAGAACATTGCCTGTCCCGCGCCATCTCCACAATTACTGGTGTGCTCAAGTTCATTGTGAGCACTGTGTATTTTGACTGCCTTCCAACTGGGCTCATCTTGCAGCATTACATTGGACATGATTCTCTTGCGATCCTGCTGCTCTCCTTGGCTAATTTGCAGAGGTAGGTGGCCAGAGATTTCTTCCCAGCCTGTCTTAGCCTGGACGCTCTGCAGATAGCTGTCCACCTCAGGTGACCCTTCTGGCCTAGCTTCCACGTATAGCAACACACAAGCCACCACAGTACAACAAACTGACAGAGGAGTCCTGGGCAGAGGAACACCCCAGGAATGGAATTGTCCCTGTGGGGAGGTCTCTGAACACAATCGGCCATTAGAATGGACGGGGTATGCTCAGATGCAATGCAATGCACCACCCACACGGGGCCCAAGTCATGAGGCTTTCCATGGGCCAGGCGAGACTTCAGTTCAAGGTTGTCTGCCCCAGCCATAGGATAGGGTGTAGGAAACCTTCCTGAGTTGTCCTGCCTGTGGTCAAACCTCATTGGTCAAAACTGTCCTAGTCTCCCTTTTGGGTGGCAGTGGCCAGGCAACCCTGCTTGGAGAAAGCACTGGGTGTCCGGGAGATCCCTCCTCAGGCGTCCGGCAGGCGCCCTCTCCACGGCCAAGATGCCCAAAGGAAAGGGAGATCAGCTATGACAAACGGGGTGAAGGAGGAGCCCAAGAGGAGGACGAGGTGGTCAGCAAAACCGGCACCTGCAGAGGTGGAGAGGGGCCCAAGGGGCAGCAGGAAAGGACCAATCTTCGGACAACACAGTGCAGTCAAAGGGGAAAGGGGAGCAAAGGGGAAACGGGCTGCAGGGGCTGACCAGGTGGCCAGAGGCGTGTTTTTATCAACTGCTTTGTAAACGCACGTTTTATAGTAGCTCTAGAAACCTTTTTAAGAAGGAGGAGATCCCACTTCATCTTATTTTTTTTAAGTGCAAATGCTTTCTTAAACACGTGGAATCAAAGCTGATGGTGCCCGGCTATCAAAAGATATAGCGTCTGGGGTCTTAAAGGATTGAAGGTAAACAAGCGGCCATCTAGCTCAGAAGCAACAAAGCCCACATGGAAGAAGCACACCAGCCTGTGCGATCACGAGGTGCAGAAGGGATCAGGTATCAGGCATCAAAGAACAAAAAAATCAGATCATAGTGAATGAGGGGAAGTGCAGAGTGGAGACCCAAAGCCCATTTGTAGGCCACTGGACATCCCCTTATGGAAGGGTCTCAAGGAGGAGACAAGCCAGTCAGGGTGCAATGTAGCATCGATGATACATACAACTTTCCTCTAGTTCCTAAATGTCCCCCCGCCCCCACTATCATGATCCCAATTCTACCTCACAAATCTGACTAGACCAGAGGATGGACACGGTACAGATGGGAACTGGAAACACGGGGAATCCAGGACGGATGATCCCTTCAGGACCAGTGGTGTGAGTGGCGATACTGGGAGGGTGGAGGGAGGGTGAGGTGAAAAGGGGAACCGATTACAAGGATCTACATGTGACCTCCTCCCTGGGGGACAGACAACAGAAAAGTGGGTGAAGGGAGATGTCAGACAATGTAAGATATGACAAAATAATGATTTATAAATTATCAAGGGTTCATGAGGGAGGAGGTAGTGGGGAAGAAGGGGGGAAAATGAGGAGCTGATGCCAGGGGCTTAAGTGGAGAGCAAGTGTTTTGAGAATGATGAGGGCAATGAATGTACAAATGTGCTTGACACAATGGATGTATGTATGGATTGTGATGAGTTGTATGCGCTCCTAATAAAATGATTTTTAAAAAAAGACGTGAAATCATTTACTGGTTGTTTATATTTTGGTCCAGCCAGAAAAGAGAGGGATGTGGAATTGTGGGAAGATTTGACTGTCTTGGGTGTCAACATAACATTCGAGGGGAAGGGGGCTGTGGGCGGGTAGGGGAGCTTTAGTCTCTCTACTACAAAACATACTTACTGTGTATGAACTAGAACCCCCGCCGGTAGCAAAACTTCCTGACTGACCTGCACAGACATTTGACCTGTTCTTATGGACACAGGGAGTGTGCTTGCTCAGAAGCCAAACAGCCCTTTACTGTTTCAGATGCCTTTTCTCTCCCCGCCCCCACCCCTTTGTTTCTATTTAAAGTCTCCTTTTATTTATTCATATTTTCCCGCAGTTTCATGGGCACTTCGTCCACATGCCCTACACCTCAGGGGTTCAGTCACATCAAGGCAAGCTGTACAATCTTTCCCGCAATCCCTTTCGACCATTTCCGTCCTTGTGCCCACTGTTGACCATGTAATGCTTTTTCAATGTCGGCAAAATCACACCAACAAAACATTCTCCAATCCAACAACTTCTGCCTGTGGAATTCAGCGCAACCGAGTATACCCATCGTGTTGTAGAACCATCGTTAGTGATGCCCCTTTCCAAATGTCCACTACCGTCCACATGAACTCACTGCCCCTGAGCTAGCCTCTTCCTCCTTCACCATGGTGACCATAGCCCAAGTTTGGTCTCTTTCTTTGTAGTGGCTTTCTTGATATAATAGTCACATAGACTAGTTCCATAGTTAAATAGCCTTTTAACGAGTTGTCTATACATCATCACAGTCAGTTCTAATGCTCCCTCCCCCTCCCTCCCCCCTTTCCCTTCCTGATAAACCATCGCTTCAGTTACTGTCTCCATGCACCCACTCACGTGCTTCTTAAAGTAGGAGACCGAACAGAAACAACAACAAGAAGAAACAGAAAGAAGAAAACAACAACAATACTGTAATGATAAAAATCAAGAGTAGGCAAAAAAAGACCACCAACAATATTTTCAAAGCTAGAGAAGACATTTCTGTCGTAGAACAATCGAGAAATATTTGAGCCTAAAGCAAATTCAGCTGGCCAAGGATCAAATTAAACCATGGCTCCATCCTCCATAGTCAAGTTTACGATCACCTCCGTCTGACAGTATAGCTGTTTGAGTCCCTCGCAGGTGACCAGAGGAGATCTGCCAGAGGCTGGATCTGAGGAGATGCTCTGCAGATGGGTGTTGGGCTCCCACCGTCTTCCAGAGCTTTCTATAAGTTGGGGGTTCACAGTTGAAAGTCTGGTACTCTTCGTCACGTTTGGATTTTGTTGTCACACAGGCTGGTGTGTTTCCTGTGTGTGGACTTAGTTGACGCCTCACTTAGGGGGCTGCTTGTTTGGATACAAGCCTTTGAGACACCAAACACAATTCAAATTGATAGGCAGGCACCATCTGCCCTCTTCACCACCCTTATAAACCAGAGCCAACAAGAACAACAACAAAAACTACCAAACCAAATGACAACCCCGCAAAAACAAACAAAACAAAGCACATACATACCCCCCCAAAAAAAGAAAAACATTGCTAATCATCCCCTTAGAGCATTGATAACACCCATCATTTATCCAGTGACATAGAATGTAAGGTACTGTGGATAACACGGAATTTATGCTAGCATAGTCCAACTGAGCGCTGTAGCTTTGTACAGCTTGATTTAATTCATTGGGCTCTGTTTACATTGAACCTGGCTTGGTGCTGGGGGAAGTTTTCCTGTATCGTTTTTTGCAAGGTCAGATCCTTGCCCCTCAGATGAACACCTGTCCTATCGATGCAAGGGACATTGAGGTTCTAAAGACATGGTTCTGGGTCTCCTTTCATTGGCCACCCACTAAGCCAGAGGTCCCACCCACCCACGGTCCAACGACCACCCGATCTCCGGTCTTGGGGTGGCCATCTGTTGCTTCCTCTCCCATCAGAGTATTTCAGTCCTAAGTCCCAGGGCATACAGGTCATTGTGAGGTGGGCCCTGCTCAGTCGCTCAGTCGCTGATGACTTTCATTTGATGAAGCGGCGCGTGCTCGTCCCAATTGCCTCAGTGGCCCTCCCCGTTCTGTGTTGATCTGGAAATCCCGAGGGCGGGGTGGCTCAGTGGTAGCACTCTCCGCTTCCGTGCAGGAGACCCAGGGCACTGGAGTCAGTGGGTTTGTGTGAAGCTGAATGGGTTTCAGCGGAGCTTCCAGGTTAAGACGGACTAGGAAGAAAGGCCTGGGACCTGCTTTGGACAATCCTTGAGGAATCATCACTGTTGTTTCCGAGTTTAACAGGCTCTCCCCACCACGGAGTGCCAATTTCCAGCTGTACGAGTAGACGCCATCAACTTTTCATCTGTCCTTCCTGACCTCCATCTGCGCTCAGCGCCTCCCCACCTCCACCTCACCTCCATCCACTCCGCGATGACCATACAAACAATCAGCTGCAGGCTCATTTGTTTACACCAAATCCTATCTGCTCAGGTGCCGCCTCCTGCTCCTCTGTCCCTGCACGTTGGAGGGGATTGGGGGGCGGTGGTCACATCACCGGGAGTGCCCTCAGAATGTTCCCTACGAATGACTACTTTCTTTCTGATTTGTTGAGTCAGAAAGAGGTTCCCGCTCCTGGCTGGAGCAGCATTTTCCCGGCAGCCCGCGCCACACAGGATACAGTTACTGTGTGGCTACGGCCTCTCAGACCGCAGACTTCTCACCCCTAAGCACCTGCTGCCCGATCCCGGTGGCCTCCCTCCCTCCCCACCTGGCCCCTCGCTGTCCTCCAGTTGACACACTTTGGAGTTTGCCGCTGCCAGGGTGCTGGGTGATGGTGAGCTGGAAATAGCCCGGGGAGGAGCTTGGCCCAGAAGAGGGACTTCAGCATTCATCTGAGGCTACCGAGTCGGGGAAAGGAGGCATCTCGGTGGGTCCCAGGAAGGCCCCTCCGGATCGGTGGCCTATCCTGAGGTAGCTTTCACTCTGGAATATCTGGCAGTTTCCTCCCTCCTGGGGCTCCACCTGCCACTAACCGGATCCTGCGAGGGAGGACCCTGGGACCCCTTGTGACCTCGGAGGTGGCTGGCCACTCACACCTGCTCCAGTGGATGGCTCATGTTCCCCCACTTGGCACCCATTGTACGTGCAGATGTCTCCAGCGATCAAAGGCTGAAATGCAGGGTTGGGAGAAGGCTGAAGCAGGTAGTCAGTGGTGGGTGGTACCAGAGGCAGAGCTAAGAAGGGACCATGTGCCCTGGTGTGCTGTGGTTGGCTGCTAGGTTAACACCCACGAGGCCAGCTCCCTGTCAGCTCCCAGCAGACCCTGATGACCCATAGGGACAGGCTGCTGGGCTGACACCCCTCAGTCAGCCCAGGGCAGTTCCTGACCACCTGTTCTCTGCCCATCAGCCCTAACAGGGTCCCCTCTGCGCCGCAGGGTCTAACCTGCAAATCGCACCCTGTAGTAGAGGTTCCGGTGTGAGCAGTGTGCTAACTTGACTGATAGCAGCTGCCGCTCCGTGCTGTTGCTCTCCTGTGCCCCCTGCAGCCATGGCGGGGAGCTGCAGCTTTCCCTGGCAGGGGCTTTACCTACCTGCCCACTGGGTTCCAAGACCAGCAGTCCCTGCTCCTTCACCCCACTGGGCCTGACCCTCAGGGTGGTCTGAGTAAGGAGGGGGCTGTGGGATCACCCGGCACGGGCGTGCTTGTGTTTACTTACTAATCTGCAGTGAACGTTTTTCACTCTTTCCATCACATGAACGATTCTGCTTCTGGATGTGACCCGCATCTGTCCCTCCACTCCACTGTCCTTTCCCACAGAAGCAAAGCTGCCTTTCAAATGGACAGCCCCTGACAGCGCTGGAGAACCCAGTAAGCAAGGTAAGCGTGGACTTGTTTATGCTTAGTCACTAATGTCACATGGACTTCAAAACATGCGAGACGTTGATTCGTAAGCCCAAGCCAGCCTTGTTTTACCTTACACTGGCAGCAGGTGGCCCCGGGCTGCCACCGAGGCCGACCTGGCTGATGGGCAAAGAGAGGAGCCTGGTGACATAGTGGGTTCCATAAGGTCGGGACCTTGAACCGACCGGGCACTGAGGGCAAGGGCCTTCTGCTCCCACGAACAGGCACAGCCTCGGAAGCTGACAGGGACCGCTCTGCCCTGTGCAACAGGGTCGCTCTGGGCGGGAGTGGACGCCCTGCAGGGCGTGGGTGCTGATGGGTACTCTCAGTGCCAGCTGAGGTGGATGGTGCCCTCCCTCGCCACACCTGCCCCATCGACTGCAGAGCTCAGAAGGGTGGATCCTCCGCCAGCTCTGGGAGGTGTCCCAGAAGGCAGGAGGGCATAGTGGTTAGGCACACTAATGCCAGTCACTGGAAGCAGGGTTCGTGCCAGTTCTGCTATTGACTAGCTGGGAGACTTGGTAAACTCACCGGCAGACCCGTTTCCTGGATTATCACGTAGGCCTGTAATACCTGCCACTTTGCAGGTTGCTGGAGAATGGAATGGAGAGGCCTGGGCCCGTCCTCCGCAGGATGGGTGCACGCACACATTGGCAGTGGCCATCACTCTGGGAACCCTCCCCCCCGGGCGTGGACCACCTGTCTGGGGCCCCACAGTTAGACCTCTATCCACTTCCTACTTCCTGGTGACCTTTCACCCAGTGGGAGGCAAGAGCAACGAGAGATTCTCTGTGATGAGACGGACAGACGAGGCTTTGGCTCTGCTCTTTTGACTGGATTTTCTTAAGACCCCAGCTCCCTGAGCCAAAGGCTCGCTTAGCTGACTCCATCGCTGCCCGGGGCCTGGTGGCAGGCGAGGCAGTGCAACACTCTGGTGTGGGACGGGACCGTGACATGGCGGAACGCTCCGCTGGGAGGGAGGGTGGAGGAGTGGGGTCCGGCCCCCATGTCAGTTATCAGACAAGGCTGTGTCTTTGGGCCTTCATGGACCCTGGACAGGAATTTCCAGGCGGTTCACCTCCTGTGTTCTCCAGGCCCAGGTGAGACGGCAAGGCTGTTTGCACTGAGCTGAAGGTGCTGGGAGGTGGACAATGATGGACTGACTGGTTTTCAGAGTTTCCAATGAGATAGTGACTTGACTGGTCACTAATGCTTTATTAAATTGCCTCGATAGAGGAAGAGAACCGTGGCTCCAGGCCCAGAGGAGGGTGTGTGTGGGAGGCGGCGGCACAGGACGGCCCTGCTCTGTGCTGAGGGGGCAGTCACTCAGGAGGGGCCTGGACCAACCGGTAAGGCCGATGCGGGTCCCTGTCTAGGGCACTCACTGCTCCTGGGTGCCCCAGGAGATGTAGTCCGGCCGCGTGGCCGCGTGGTACTCGTCGATGAGCTCCTGCACCACCTCCCGGGACGTGTCCAGCTCGTCGAAGTTCTCCTTGAAGATGTCCTCCTTGCGGAACTGCTCCAGGAAGGCCTCCCGCTTCCGCAGCTTGTCGTACTGGCGGCAGGTCCGCTCGAAGAGC